>NC_068422.1:45499211-46236711 GCF_023373465.1 Oncorhynchus keta | reverse complement strand
GCAAAGCACCCCCACAACATCCAGTTTCAACTGTTCTGCCTTATTATTATTCGACCATGCTGGTAATTTATGAACATTTGAACATCTTGGCCATGTTCTGTTATAATCTCCACTCGGCACAGCCAGAAGAGGACTGGCCACCCCACATGTGCTCTCTTTAATTCTCTATTTCTCTCTTTCTTTCTCTCTCTCGGAGGACCTGAGCCCTTGGACCATGCCCCAGGACTACCTGACATGATGACTCCTTGCTGTCCCCAGTCCACCTGGCCATGCTGCTGCTCCAGTTTCAACTGTTCTGCCTTATTATTATTCGACCATGCTGGTCATTTATGAACATTTGAACATCTTGGCCATGTTCTGTTATAATCTCCACCCGGCACAGCCAGAAGAGGACTGGCCACCCCACATAGCCTGGTTCCTCTCTAGGTTTCTCCCTAGGTTTTGGCCTTTCTAGGCAGTTTTTCCTAGCCACCGTGCTTCTACACCTGCATTGCTTGCTGTTTGAGGTTTTAGGCTGGGTTTCCGTACAGCACTTTGAGATATCAGCTGATGTACGAAGGGCTATATAAATACATTTGATTTGATTTGATGATACTGCCACCCCCGTGCTTCACTGTTGAGATGGTGTTCTTCAGCTTGCAAGCCTCCCCCTTTTTCCTCCAAACATAACGATGGTCATTACGGCCAAACAGTTGTATTTTTGTTTCATCAGATCAGAGGACATTTCTCCAAAAAGTATGATCATTGTCCCCATGTGCAGTTGCAAACCGTAGTCTGGCTTTTTTATGGCGATTTTGGAGCAGTGGCTTCTTCCTTGCTGAGCGGCCTTTCAGGTTATGTCGATATAGGACTCGTTTTACTGTGGATATAGATACTTTTGTACCTGTTTCCTCCAGCATCTTCAGAAGGTCCTTTTCTGTTGTTCTGGGACTGATTTGCACTTCTTGCACCAAAGTACATTAATCTCTAAGAGACTGAATGCGTCTCCTTCCTGAGCGATGTGACGGCTGCATGGTTCCATGGTGTTTATACTTGCGTACTATTGTTTGTACAGATGAACGTGGTACCTTCAGGCATTTGGAAATTGCTCCCAAGGATGAACCAGAATTGTGGAGGACTACAATTTTTTTTCTGAGGTCTTGGCTGATTTCTTTTGATTTTCCCATGATGTCAAGCAAAGAGGCACTAAGTTTGAAGGTAAGCCTTGAAATACATCCACAGGTACACCTCCAATTCACTCAAATTAAGTCAGTTATCCTATCAGAAACTTCTAAAGCATTACATCATTTTCTGGAATTATCCAAGCTGTTTAAAGGCACAGTCAACTTAGTGTATGTAAACTTCTGACCCACTGGAATTGTGATACAGGAGGTGCTCATAAAATGTATCAGAACTTCAGAAGTAGCAGAAAGCCCACTCTGGAAATGTGATGTACTTGTCGAGCGTTTTGTTCCAAACAATATGTTCTTTAAATTAACATCATCGAAAATGAGTCGTTTTGAGATATTCATATTCATATTTGTAATGTTGAATAATGTGATCATGTGTGTTTCAGAACCTGAAAATGGTCCATATGTTAGGAGTGTGACGACGAGTCTTGTCGGTGTCATGTACGGTTCACGGAGCATAAGCTCTTACATGAGGCTAAAAAAAACACAGGGCACAGACTGGTTCAATCAACGTTGTTTCCACGGCATTTCGATGAAGTTACGCTGAACCAACGTGGAATAGACGTTGAATTGACATCGGTGCCCAGTGGGAATTGACTAAAATGGCCACCTTCATCACGACTTGTGCGTGTGCTGAGCAAGTGTGTGTGTGTGTACCAGTGATATTCTCCAGACTCCAGTCACTCACCACTCCTTTCATAGCCTGGCTGCAGCGTTGGAGTGACACGTCAGCCCCCCAGAGCTCTGACGGGAGGGCAAGAGTTATCTCACTTTCACCACAGCACCTCTGGACACACACAAAGAAGCGCAGGCATGCATTTACACAAACGCACACACATGCAGGCGAGGATACGCAGCACGCATCAGCAAACCAAAAGCACACTTGCACACACCGCAGGTCTCCTGCTTCTCATTCAGTACACACAGACACTCTACTACATGCCCAAAGACACATCGGTAAACATCATACAATTACCTACTACTCCATGAATGCACTCCTTTATTACATGATTTCACCTTTGACCTGACTAAGCCCCTCCCCCTACACAAACGCTCCTAGGTCGTCACCTCTGACCCCCAAACTTCCCTTCACCACAGACTAATATTCCACTGCTGTCTCACCTGGAACAACACTTTGCTTATGGTAGCTTCCATATCTGACTGTCCAAAGCGTCAATCACGTTAGTCTCTCTGCATCATACTTTGATCAGTATAGTTTCATGTTTTTATGTTTTCACACTGAGTCAAGCCTGCTCCCATTCTCCAACCCACTTAGAAACTCACACAAACACTCTCCCCTTTGACCCACTCTTAAACAAAGTAAACCCCGCACACACTCGGTCCACTTCTCTAACATAATCCATCCCGCTCAGAGTCACACAAAAGGATCCAAGTATTTCACTGCCTGTACATACGGACCACTTTTAGTAACACTAACAGGAGAGAGAAAAACAGAAATAATTTATCATATTTGAAAGGTTGAACATTTGGCTAATAGCAACTTTTCTAGAATAAGATTCATGTCTAGCTGGTCTTTTTGTTTGGTCTCTGTTGTCTGTCTGCTGCCCTGCCCTGCGTGTGTGTGTGTTTGTGTAGGTGTGTGTGTTTGTGTTTGTAGGTAATATAATAATAATAATATATGCCATTTAGCAGACGCTTTTATCCAAAGCGACTTACAGTCATGTGTGCATACATTCTACGTATGGGTGGTCCCGGGGATTGAACCCACTACCCTGGCGTTACAAGCGCCATGCTCTACCAACTGAGCTACAGAAGGTGTGTGTGTAGGTGTCTGTTGGGGAGGTGTAAGTGTTAGAGCCAGCTGTAGGTGTCTCCGTCAGCTCGACTCGGAGGCCCAGGCCTGTGATCACACAACCTTAAACACAGTGATTAGACAGGCACCACGACACCACGTCCTTGCCATGAGGCGGTAGATTCCAGTCCAGTGACTCCAGGAAAAACACACGCACACACATTTTGTCGGCATAAAATCACACGCACGCGCACACACACACACCCACACCCACATGCACCCACCCACCCACACACACACACACACACACACACACACACACACACACACACACACACACACACACACACACACACACACACACACACACACACACACACACACACACACACACACACACACACACACACACACACACACACACACACACACACACACACACACACACACACACACACACACACAGAGATACTGTTATGACACACCCATTGATGGAACTGACTGTTCTCAAATAATAATAGTAACAGTTCACTCTAAAGGCTCTTTAATCACCTAAAGACTGGTTGTGAGGCAACAGATGCTAAACGACGCTGTGAAGATGTATTGTATAGATCATGAAAGTAGATGTACTATTTGCTAACACCCAGGAGCCTCTCATTCCTAAAGATACGTGTCATACTCAGCACTGCTTGGAAAAATCACTCTGTCAACTCATAGTTAGTGGCAGCATCATATTCTGAAGTCTGGGATTCCTATTTTAAGTCGCTCACTGTAAAATCTGACACCTGTGGCACATAGAGTTCTGGAACGAATGCTGCATAAAATCTATACCGTAGAAATACCAACGTTTCATTTATCCTGTATAGTGTCTAACATAAGTTTGCTGTATGCATCTTCAGATTGCTACTAGGGAAATAGGTTCTGGTTCGTATAAGAGAGCGAGTGTGCAATTGAAATACATATGGTATATGTTGAAACCTAGCTTCTCTGGCTCGGAGAGGTTACGTTGAGCCCATGGGCCCATGGCTGACCTGGGCCCTAAGTACAGGCTGCAGGAGAACATCACCACCTTTAACCAATCACCATGCATGGTGTCAGCCCAGTAGACCTGTGATTGGTAGGTTTGTGCGAGACATGCTTCATGATTGGTGAGCCTGGAGGCTGTCATTTCCCAGTAGGAGTAAAGGTAACAGAGTCACGTGGGAAGAGGAGTAAGGAATGGCAATGCAGAATGGGTGGGATAGACTCAGTAGTGCTAGATAGATAGTACAACATACATTTATTTTCATCTCATTTCATCTCACGTTAACTCTGTGATTGTTCTCCTTTCATCCCTTCATTAAGATAGGCTTTTCCTTCAAGGTCCTCCAAAAGACACAATGCACTTTGTGTCAACTCCAAAGGATCCCACTTCTTAAGTAGGTTCACAACAAATGGTACCTCACCTATGACCTCACTTCCTGCTAACACCCGGCCAACTTCATGTTTTTGGTAGATGAACCGGCGCATCCACATGTGTACGTACGCAATTATGTTGTTGACGAGTAATGAACACTATTGAGACCATGGCAGATTGTTTCCTTGCCAATGCAACCTCTGCTCTCCTTGTATATGGGAGCTAGCAGAATTGCATGCAAACCCCACCTGTTTACTATCGCTGGAGATATGTGGGTGTGGGGAGAGGGGGAGGGAGTCTTGTGACTTGTCTGTTGAATGAATGAATGAGGGGGTTAAACGGTATGTAGTGGGGCTTTTCAGTGGGGAAGCTGTGGTTAGAAAAGAGGAAGTCTCTCTTAATTTTTATTGTGGGCAGTCAGATAGCTACAGCTAAAGGTCTAGCCACGTACTGCAGCCCTGGATCCCCACCTGTCTTCCTGCTTTGATGCTGGTAGGGGGAGGGAGGGGTACAGGGGTACACGGCCCATGGGAGCCAGGGGTGTAAGTGGCTCTTTGATCCCCGTTACGCCCTGCATGTAGAGAGTCCCAGGAGAGGCACCCCCCCCCCCACTCCCCCTGTCACCGTTCTGCCTGGCCCCTGGCCTGACCCACAGCTCTGATCCACAGGGACAGGTGAACCAGATATTGGAGCTCACGCACCGGCACGGGGGGTGCCTCAAGCCCCCCAGGGCTTGAACAAATGCCGTGGCAAAGGCTGCGACGGCACTAGCGCAATGAGTGGAGCTAACTCAGGTGTTCAAAAGTGCATATCAGACCAAGAGCCCAATGCTTCTTAGGTAGTTCTTTATGAGTTTCAGCTCAGAAAACGGTCTCTCTGCAGAACCGACAGTTAGAGGATGGTAAAAACAGCTTGATTGCCATAGCAACGTGAGGGAAACTGCAGGGAGCAGTGCTTCAAATACAGCAGTTCTGCAGCATCTTTAATTGAGCCTTTCATTCTCCTTAATTGTTGGTCTCAACACGTTACGGAAAAATATATACTGTATAGGAAGATCTGGGGACAGGTCGCCTGGATACTGGACAGCCAATAAATTGGCAGATGCCAACAGATGATCGTCTTTAGAGGACAACAGTTCTTGAGGGCTTGTACGAAAAAAGCGGTTTGCGAATTTTGTTCATACTGGTGAACCGGTGTTTGAGTTGTGTGGTTACAATATCTCTTGTATATCTTGGCATGCATCATTCAAGACTATGTTTAAATTGTGTGCAGCACAACGTACATATAATGCACAATGTCTCAGGAAGACTGTCTGGGTTGGCAATACTCAGTAACAATCGGGGCCACAACCTGGACCTACAGGCCGTGGTGAAAACATTGGCACACAAAAAGTGAGGGTATCAGGAGACCAGGGGAGTTTCTCAAGTTGATTTTAATTTAATTTACCTTGAATATTGCAGCCCATTTGTGTAGGCTATTAGCCAGACAATAGTGGCTGAATTTATCTTCAAGCCAACTACTTATTCCTCATTGCTAGGCTATTTGATGTGTAATTTTTATTAAAAAGGTGTATAAATAGCAGCTATATAGCTATAGATAGATAGTGTACCGAATAATTGCACAATCCCTAGTAATCTAGTGTTTTGTGGGTGGAATTATTTTATTAATTGGTATTAAACGCACCATTTAATATCCAACCTGGACTCAGGGGTAGATGTAACATAGTAAATGTAATTTCGGCATAATATCCTAAGTTTCGTATGGTATGTATTAATTTGTGGATGTCTGTCAAATTAGTGGTTAGAGCGTTGGACTAGTAAGCGAAAGGTTGCAAGTTCGAATCCCCGAGCTGACAAGGTACAAATCTGTCGTTCTGCCCCTGAACAGGCAGTTAACCCACTGTTCCTAGGCTGTCATTGAAAATAAGAATTTGTTCTTAACTGACATGCCTAGTAAAATAAAGGTAGCATGCTAGCGTGCTAGCGCTAGTTTGCAACATCCTTCAAGCTGCACGCAGAGACATAAAAATGGTATCCATGAGTTCATCTGACTCCACGTGTTAACAAGCCCTCAAGATACCGAAGTATAACTTTAAGGTTGGGGTTAGGCACTAAATGTTTGCAAAGTAGGAAGAAGTTGCAAAGATAATCAAATGCTAAAGTTGACCCTGATGAGATTTGAACACACAACCTTTTGTGTTGCTAGACATTTGCATTATATGCTTACCCATCCACCCACCCTACTTAGTTTTTGCCTTAAGTAACCTTCTGTCTTATGTAACCACACCAAACTTAACATATCATACTAATTTGAGTGCCCCGGATGCCCCGGATCTAGTGTATGAGACCAGGCTATTCCATCCAGGCTATTCCATCCTATTCCATCCAAGCTGGGAGAGAGCATGAGGACGGCTCATGTCATGCAGGTTCAGGTGGCCTATACAGGATAGTTGTTATTTATTAAAACATTCATTAAAACATTCATTCATTAAAACATATTGGTAGCTGATTAGTATGCTGATGCATCGAACATTTATTTTACACTCTGTAATATTAGAATTTCCAAATTACATTACTGTCACCAGCCAGCAGTCTAAAAATGGCAAACTCCGACCTTGCTGGGGTCCAGAGAAACTGCGTTACGCCAGTGGTCGCACTGGCTGGGGTCTAACGGAGCCGTCACACAAAACGTATGCCCTGTGTGTGTAGAGGAAACACATACACAGACCAATACATAATAAATGTACACATACACCCAACCACACGCATACACACACACATATACACAGTTACAGTGATTCAGTGGACTGATGGCAGCATTCGTGTGAAACTGAAAGCGCGAACCACTGCTTTTAATCAGGGCAAGGTGACTGGAAACATGACCGAATACAAACAGTGTAACTATTACCTCCGCAAGGCAATCAAACAACCTAAGCGTCAGTATAGAGACAAAGTAGAATCTCAATTCAACGGCTCAGACACAAGAGGTATGTGGCAGGGTCTACAGTCAATCACGGATTACAAAAAGAAAACCAGCACCGTCACGGACCAGGATGTCTTGCTCCCAGGCAGACTAAATATTTTTTTGCCCGCTTTGAGGACAATATAGTGTCACTGACACTGCCTGCAACTAAAACATGCGGAATCTCCTTCACTGCAGCCGACATGAGGAAAACATTTAAACGTGTTAACCCTCGCAAGGCTGCAGGCCCAGACGGCATCCCCAGCCACGCCCTCAGAGCATGCGCAGACCAGCTGGCTGGTGTGTTTACGGACATATTCAATCAATCCCTATCCCAGTCTGTTGTTCCCACATGCTTCAAGAGGGCCACCATTGTTCCTGTTCCCAAGAAAGCCACCCTACATGACACCCTAGACCCACTCCAATTTGCTTACCGCCCAAATAGGTCCACAGACGATGCAATCTCAACCACACTGCACACTGCCCTAACCCATCTGGACAAGAGGAATACCTATGTGAGAATGCTGTTCATCGACTACAGCTCGGCATTTAACACCATAGTGCCCTCCAAGCTCGTCATCAAGCTCGAGACCCTGGGTCTCGACCCCGCCCTGTGCAACTGGGTACTGGACTTCCTGACGGGCCGCCCCCAGGTGGTGAGGGTAGGCAACAACATCTCCACCCCGCTGATCCTCAACACTGGGGCCCCACAAGGGTGCGTTCTGAGCCCTCTCCTGTACTCCCTGTTCACCCACGACTGCGTGGTCACGCACGCCTCCAACTCAATCATCAAATTTGCGGACGACACAACAGTGGTAGGCTTTATTACCGAAAACGACGAGACGGCCTACAGGAAGGAGGTGAAGGCCCTCAGAGTGTGGTGTCAGGAAAATAACCTCACACTCAACATCAACAAAACTAAGGAGATGATTGTGGACTTCAGGAAACAGCAGAGGGAACACCCCCCTATCCACATCGATGGAACAGTAGTGGAGAGGGTAGTAAGTTTTAAAATCCTCGGCGTACACATCACAGACAAACTGAATTGGTCCACCCACACAGACAGCATCGTGAAGAAGGCGCAGCAGCGCCTCTTCAACCTCAGGAGGCTGAAGAAATTCGGCTTGTCACCAAAAGCACGCACAAACTTCTACAGATGCACAATCGAGAGCATCCTGTCGGGCTGTATCACCACCTGGTATGGCAACTGCTCCGCCCACAACCATAAGGCTCTCCAGAGGGTAGTGAGGTCTGCACAACGCATCACCGGGGGTAAACTACCTGCCCTCCAGGACACCTACACCACCCGATGTCACAGGAAGGCCATAAAGATCATCAAGGACAACAACCACCCGAGCCACTGCCTGTTCACCCCGCTATCATCCAGAAGGCGAGGTCAGTACAGGTGCATCAAAGCTGGGACCGAGAGACTGAAAAACAGCTTCTATCTCAAGGCCATCAGACTGTTAAACAGCCACCACTAACATTGAGTAGCTGCTGCCAACACACTGACTCAACTCCAGCCACTTTAATAATGGGAATTGATGGGAAATGATGTAAAATATATCACTAGCCACTTTAAACAATGCTACCTAATATAATGTTTACATACCCTACATTATTAATCTCATATGTATACGTATATACTGTACTCTATATCATCTACTGCATCCTTATGTAATACATGTATCACTAGCCACTTTAACTATGCCACTTTGTTTACATACTCATCTCATATGTATATACTGCACTCAATACCATCTACTGTATCTTGCCTATGCTGCTCTGTACCATCACTCATTCATATATCTTTATGTACATATTCTTTATCCCCTTACACTTGTGTCTGTCTATAAGGTAGTAGTTTTGGAATTGTTAGCTAGATTACTTGTTGGTTATTACTGCATTGTCGGAACTAGAAGCACAAGCATTTCGCTACACTCGCACTAACATCTGCTAACCATGTATATGTGACAAATATAATTTGATTTGATTTGATTTGATTTACAGTATAGGTAGTTTAGTAATGTTAGCGTGTCTCAGCGTAATCAGATTGAACAAATACACACACACACACACACACAATCACACACACACACACAGTATAGGTGATTCAGTAATGTTAGCGTATCTCGGCATAATTCGATTTACGACCACTCAGTTCATACAGAGTTGAAATGTTTTCAGGTTGAAACTGAAGAGCTCTGACACGGTAACCACTATACTACGAAATGTACTGCAACAAAAGAGGGGGAGAGAAGCAAAGAAGGAGAGAGACAGGGAGTAGGTAAAGGAAAACCAAAGGGTCTGCATTTGTGCTCTTGCGGTTTTGCTGGGAGACGAGTTGAGCTGAAAGAAGACAAAGAATGGGGAGAGAGAGAGAGAGAGAGAGAGAGAGAGAGAGAGAGAGAGAGAGCAAAAGAGGAACAGAGTGCAAAAGAGAGACAGGGCAACATAGAAGAGCGTTTGATTCACTCGGCCCACAGTATAAGTGAATAAACAGTGACTCCATTGTCCTGTGGCTCTAGTTGTCTCTAATGAAGATAGCCACGGTCAGAGAGACCAGGAGCTGACTCACACGATGATTAACACTCAGCAAACGTGTTTGTCCTTCCGCAAGGGCCTTAATAGACTATCTACACACACCCACACACCACTATTTCACAACACAGCCCAGCCGCCCACAATAGATTACCCAAACACGACTGGGAGCCGTCCTCCCACAATACATTACAGATTACAGTAAGTCATCCTGCCATGCCCCTTCAATAACCTAACCTTATACAAACCATGGCCGGGAAACGTCATTGCTCCACTGCTGCCCGGCCCTAGGCTGAAGCCCTTGGCTGGAATGACTCTCTTAGCCATTCACCCATACAGATTCACTCTCCCCTTCTAGACCAACGTTGAGCTCAAAAACCAAAACCGAGATCAAACTATTAATAAGTATCTCTTCATGATGGATGATGATGTGGACTAGCAATACAATGCTAGGCCACCGCCTTAACCACAGATCTAGGACCATATTGCCCCTATTCCAACAGCAAACATTAAGGGGATGACACATACTGTATCTGACTCTGCATCAGTGGTTAGATGCAATTGATTCTATTCAACTCAGTCCATAGGAACCATAATAGACTGATCCTTCCAACAAACACAAACCTCCTGCAACTCATAAAGCCGAAGTCTCTCTCCCTGTATTTTTTTAATATATTTTTTTATTTTACCTTTATTTAACCAGGCAAGTCAGTTAAGAACACATTCTTATTTTCAATGATGGCCTGGGAACAGTGGGTTAACTGCCTGTTCAGGGGCAGAACGACAGATTTGTACCTTGTCAGCTCGGGGGTTTGAACTCGCAACCTTCCGGTTACTAGTCCAACGCTCTAACCACTAGGCTACGCTGCCGCCCCAGTCTCCTCTGACTGTTACTAGTAACTAGCAAGGCGTTGATTGCGACTGTACACATTCAATATATTCACTGTATGCAGCCCCTTTAATCTCGCTCTTACTCTTTCTATGCTGCCCACTTCTTCAAACAACTTCAACAGACAAACAAAGGAGGTGCGTGCGGCTTCCATTGTCCTCTGTATCCTGCAGTAGTTCAACTTTCCCTCGTTCCCATTCATTCCCACTGTACTTCAGATTACATTCGCCTGATAACCTGCCCACGTGAGAAGTTCCCCTCTATAGGCCACTACAGTAATAAACACCCTACCTGCATAACGGGAATAGGGGGCCATTTGTGATGCATCCTCTGTGATATGAAAAGAGTGCAGCTCAACTGGAGAGACATTGAGAGCAGAAGAGCAAACTGTACAAAAGCCTCCCTGTAGGAGGACATTGGGGCTTGCAGGGGAAAAGTGCTCATGTGTTTTGTTCCACGGTGTTTGATGCAACAGACACAAACTCCATAATATCTTCCTCAGCTGTCTCTGCTGTCCAGAGGGTGAGAGCTATATGGTGGAGGGGGTTGGCGGGTGGAGGGGGTTGGCGGGGGCTAGGAAGAGGGGTTGGAAACGGGGGGGCTCGCCTCTGCTGAATCCAGATTCCTACACAGTGGCCGCTGACAGGATGTCTGCAAACCGCTGACAGGATGTCTGCATACCGCTGACAGGATGTCTGCATACCGCTGACAGGATGTCTGCAAACCGCTGACAGGATGTCTGCATACCGCTGACAGGATGTCTGCATACCGCTGACAGGATGTCTGCAAACCGCTGACAGGATGTCTGCAAACCGCTGACAGGATGTCTACAAGCTGCTGACAGGATATCTGCATGCCGCTGACAGGATGTATGCATGCCGCTGACAGGATGTCTGCAAGCCGCTGACCGGATGTCTGCATGCCGCTGACAGGATGTCTGCATACTGCTGACAGGATGTCTGCATGCATGAAAACACGTGTCCACATGTACACACACTCACAAAACCATACAGAGGATGCCCCCATGACATAATGCACTAGGGGGCAGAGCAGGTAGAGTGCAAAGCTGCAATGAACACACAGTCTAATCAACTTGGGGCAGCAGCCGGAAGGTTGCTGGTTCTGGGGCCGTTGTTCCCTTAACCTCTCTGGGATATGTGGGACGGTAGCGTCCCACCTCGCCAACAGCAAGTGAAATTGCAGGGCGCCAATTTCAAAACAACAGAAGTCCCGTAACTAAAACTCCTCAAACATACAAGTATTTTACACTATTTTAAAGATGAACTTGTTGTAAATCCAGCCACAGTGTCCGATTTCAAAAAGGCTTTACAAAGAAAGCACACCAAATGGTTATGTTAGGTCAGTACCAAGTCACAGAAAAACACAGCCATTTTTCCAGCCAAAGAGAGGAGTCACAAAAAGCAGAAATAGAGATAAAACTAATCACTAACCTTTGATGATCTTCATCAGATGACACTCATAGGACTTCATGTTACACAATACATGTATGTTTTGTTCGATAAAGTTCATATTTATATCTAAAAATCTCAGTTTACATTGGCGCGTTATGTTCAGTAGTTCCTAAACATCCAGTGATTTTGCAGAGAGCCACATCAATTTACAGAAATACTCATAATAAACATTGCTAAAAGATACAAGTGTTATGCATGGAATTTTATATCCACTTCTCCTTAATGCAACCGCTGTGTCAGATTTCAAACAAACTTTGAAAAAGAAAACCATGCAATAATCTGAGTACGGCGCTCAGACACAAAAACAAGCCATGCAGATACCCGTCATGTTGTGGAGTCAACGGAAGTCAGAAATAGCATTATAAATATTCACTTACCTTACCATCATTTATGTCCAAATACCTCCCTTTTGTTTGTGCGTTTAGTACACAATCCAAACTCACAAGGTGCGGGCAAGTCCAGGCGAGAGTCCAGACGAAAAGTCATATTACAGTTCGTAGAAACATGTCAAACGAAGTATAGAATCAATCTTTAGGATGTTTTTATCATAGATTTATCATAAATTATATATGTTTCAACCCGAGAATTCCTTTGTCTGTAGAAATGCAATGGAATGCAGCTAACTCTCACGTGAGTGCGCGTGATCAGCTCATGGCACTCTGCCATACCCCTGACTCAATCAGCTCTCATTCCCCCCCTCCTTCACAGTAGAAGCCTCAAACGAAAGACTAAAGACAGTCTAAAGAATGTTGACATCTAGTGGAAGCCTTAAGAAGTGCAATATGACTCCATAGACACTGTATATTCGATAGGCAATGACTTGAAAAACTACAAACATCAGATTTCCCACTTCCTGGTTGGATTTTTTCTCAGGTTTTTGCCTGCCATATGAGTTCACAGAATGAGTATAACAGTTTTAGAAACTTCAGAGTGTTTTCTATCCAAATCTACTAATAATACTAATAATAATATGCTTATATTTGCAACTGTGCCTGAGTAGCAGGCAGTTTACTCTGGGCTCCTTATTCATTCAAGCTACTCAATACTGCCCCTCAGTCCCAAAGAAGTTAAGCAAGACATTTAACACCAAACAATGGCTCTCCATCCGGGGACGCTACAATACGTCTGACCCTGTTCCTCTCTACGTGTCTGTATACCTGGGGGAGTTGGGAAAGGCAGAAAACAAATGCAGGTTCTAATCAATGGATAATAAAATATATGCATAAAAAACTAGGCATGGAGGACAAACGGACAGGCATAACCCCTACCACGCACAGGTAGGGTTCCCTGGTGGGTAGGAGCATTGTGCCAGTAACCAAAAGGTTGCTGGATCTGACAATGTAAAAATCTGTTGTTCTGCCCCTGAGCAAGGCAGTTAACCTACTGTTCCCCGGGCGGCGATGACGTGGATGGACAGGCATAACCCCTACCACGCACACATCCAACAGGTACTTCTCTCCCCTTAGCTCCCGCCGAAAAACCAGAGACAGTTC
Source organism: Oncorhynchus keta (assembly GCF_023373465.1). NCBI lineage: Eukaryota > Metazoa > Chordata > Actinopteri > Salmoniformes > Salmonidae > Oncorhynchus > Oncorhynchus keta. The sequence continues at coordinate 46,223,037 of NC_068422.1, read as the reverse complement.
AGTCATTTCAGTTGGCCAGGCATCAGATGGCAGGCTGCTGGGTCATTGTCAGTGTGTGCTTTGGCCAGCTACCGTCGTTACACTGACAGAGGGGGATCGGGCCGGTCAGCAGGTGGTTGTCTGCTGACATTGACACAGGTGTGTTTGATCACACACACCTTACGCTGGCCGCCGCAGATCCCACCTGGCTGGCGCGCGCGAGAGAGAGAGAGAGAGAGAGAGAGAGAGAGAGAGAGAGAGAGAGAGATAGGAGTATTCATTTCTTCTTGTTGATTTTTCCCAGTGGGGGGTTTGGGAGGGGAAAAGATACAGTGGATGTGAGGGAGTTTCCCTATTGAGTTTACTGTGTATCATACAGTAGAGATACAGACTCACAGACAAAGACTCAATGCTAATAAAGCCCCTGTTGACATCTGAATGTGGCTACTCCTATTCAGGCTAAAGTCACGGTCCACACACCGCACGCTTCAGCTTTGCTTGCTGTTGTGGGTCGAGGCTGGGTAGCTGTACAGTAAATCACTTTAGGACAACTGCAGATATAAAAGGGCTTTATAAAATATGTTTGATTGATTGACCCCATTCCCCATATTCCCCACCCAACCTTTCCAAATAGTCCAAGCTAACATTACCTTTAGTCGACAGGGGCTTCTATTTCAAAACATAGTGGAACCTGAGGGATGCTATGTATTTGAGGGAGGGTAACAGGAGAACTTGTTATGTTCCCTTCCTTCCATGACCCAGGGACTTAGGGCCACACTCAGGCCACACTGCCTTGTCATGCTCTGCTGGCTGACAACTGATGAAGGAGGAAGATGATGAAAATGTACCGAGACAGATCAGTATCTTCTGGAAGTAGGGAAATGGATATGCATTCAAAGACATGGATACCAGTGCATGCTCACACACACACACGCACGCACGCACGCACGCACGCACGCACGCACGCACGCACGCACGCACGCACGCACGCACGCACGCACGCACGCACGCACGCACGCACGCACGCACGCACGCACGCACGCACGCACGCACACACACACACACACACACACACACACACACACACACACACACACACACACACACACACACACACACACACACACACACACACACGCACAGAAGCACACACAGAAGCACACACAGAAGCACACACACACACGCACGCACGCACGCACGCACGCACGCGCACGCACGCACGCACGCACGCACGCACGCACGCACGCACGCACGCACGCACGCACGCACGCACACGCACACACACACACACACACACACACACACACACACACACACACACACACACACACACACACACACACACACACACACACACACACACACACACACACACACACACACGCACAGAAGCACACACAGAAGCACACACAGAAGCACACACACAAGCACACACACACACACACACACACACACACACACACACACACACACACACACACACACACACACACACACACACACACACACACACACACACAGAAGCACACACACACACAAACATACAAACACACACACACTTGTTTAATGTGGTGAGTGTGGTTAGAGGGGCTTAGTGTTTTCTGACTCATATTGCAGCACATAAACCAGCTACATCCGGGTAATTTTGAGGTCTGGATGCCATTCCTCTCTCGCCACTTCAAGGAGGTCCGAATTCTCATCCAAAGAGCCCCTTTAAGAACCCCAACTATGAATCATAGGCAGACTCTCTCACTAAATGATTTCAGTTGATCAACTGGGTCAAAACACCCAGAACACAATATCTACACTCCAAAGCAAAAACAGGCTAATATCAGCTTTATAACTATCCTTTTGGCTATATTTCGTCGACCAAATAAAAGGGGAGGGAGAGTGACATAAGGAAAGAGACAGTGAGGGACACAGAGATAGCAGGAACACAGATAAATAGAACACTCCTCTGCCCAGCTAGCTATAAACGTTCCCAAAACTTTAGATAACATTTCTTTCATTAGGTCATTAACTAATGCTTTCATAAGAATGTTCCAGTGAGGTTCAAGACATTTTTCCAAGAGACCAGTCCATTAATGTCAAATAGAACGTAGTTACCGGTAAGTTGACTACTTGTATTTTTTATTTTACTAGGCAAGTCAGTTAAGAACAAATTCTTATTTTCAATGACGGCCTAGGGTTAACTGCCTGTTCAGGGGCAGAACAACAGATTTGTACCTTGTCAGCTCGGGGATTTGAACTTGCAACCTTCCGGTTACTAGTCCACCGCTCTAACCACTAGGATACCCTGCCGCCAGGACAGTAGTCACTGTGGCATGAAGCCCAAGAGTTCTTGGGAACAGGAATGATGGTGGTCAGTTTAAGAGATGTCGGGATGACAGACTGGGACAAGGAGAGGTTGAAAATGAACGTGTATATGCCTCCCAGGTGTTCTGAGCTTGCTCTGAGAAAGCGCCCTGGGATACCATCCGGCCCCGCAGCCTTGCGATTGTTGACCTGGTTAAAGACCCTACTCAGGTCGGCCTCGGAGACTGAGGTCACCCAGTCCTCTGGGTCGGTGGGCACCCTCGCAGGGCGGGATGGGAATCATGATAGCGGATACATGGCTGGAACATAATAAATGGAATATTATCAAACATCTAGTGTCGAATAAAAATGAAGATGTTAAATCAATTGGCAACAGCCTGCATGCCCTCCCAGGTATCTGTCTCAGGTAGCCCGCAAAAGACAGCATGGATAGAATGCAAAAATTGACTAATATTGGCCATATTCGAATAATTCCCATGTGCCAACGTATCTCCAAAGATGGTGGATAAATGAAGGTAGGTCAATCAGGCTGCTTACCATTTGGGGAAAAAATGACAGTTCCTGTCTGTTTAATGTGGTGGCTATCCAATTCTTTATCAGCTGGGTCTGGTCTACATAATTCATTGGTTGTACATGAAACAGAAAGAAAACTTTGGTATCTGCTATTGCCACGGGTCCGTACCATGGTGAAACTGGATCTGAAGCCTGGATCTGAAGTAATTGGATGATGAAACTTGCATCCAGCCAACCAGAAATGCAAGGCAAAGCAATTCTGGCATTCTTGAAAGTCAAGGCAATCAATCCTTGTTCCGCAAAGAAATAAATATATAGATTTATCAAGCAGCCATTTAGAATTACATTTTGGAGTGGAGGTCTATAGTTACGCGATGACATCACGTGCCCTGCAACCTTCAGAATTATTTGGCATCATCATTCATTTGAAAAATACAGTTTCCCATCTTCATTTCTTCACAATAAATCAAGTTTGACAAAAGAAAAATCCACCACGTCGAACAAATAAAAATGTTTCTCCTATAGCTGCCGTTTCCATAAAACAAGTCGCAATGTTTTTGCAACATTGGTTTTGTCGAAGAAACCTGGGCCAATGGAAACCTGCCTGGTGACTGGATCATTCCCAGTGAATGTAGAAGCCAACATACAACTCTTTCCTTCAGAAAAAAGTAATGAGGGAATTATGCCATCTACCACAGTATGTTAGTGCCCCCTTGTGGTAACGTGACCAGGGTCTCCACTATCTTTGGGTTTATCTAACAGGTAGTAGACATTCCCATTGGCCTTGAGTGATTCTAGCAGATGTTTAGGTGAAAATGACTCAAAAACTGTTTTTCCATGGCTGAAGAGATTATCCCGGAAACACTTATCTCCCACACTTCCTTTAAGCTCCAGCTGTCAGAGCAGCTCACAGATTACTGCACCTGTACATAGCCCATCTATAATTTAGCCCAAACAACTACCTCTTCCCCTAGTGTATTTATTTTTCTCCTTTGCACCCCATTATTTCTACTTCTACTTTGCACATTATTCCACTGCAAATCTACAATTCCAGTGTTTTACTTGCTATATTGTATTTACTTCGCCACCATGGCCTTTTTTTTGCCTTTACCTCCCTTATCACACCTCATTTGCTCACATTGCATATAGACTTCTTTTTTCTACTGTATTCTACTTATTCATTCTCTCACTTCTTATAAATGGAGCCAGTTGGTCCAAGGCTAGATCCCAAAAGTTTTTTCCTAATATCTAGATCTAGATCTCAACCAGATCAATGGTTAAATGAAAATAGATCTGAACTCATTTAAAACCCAGAGTCTAAATGCATTTGGCAATTTGGGAAACTTAACACTGATGGGAGGTATTGGTTGCCCATTATGTGCCCGTGTGAGAGACTGATTATCCCGTGACTCTCATCTGATATCAAATGGAGCCAGTTGGTGCCACTTTCTAGAACTTTCCAAGACTAATTTCCAAAACTCATGCATCTAGATGGACATGTCCAGACAGTACATACCACTAAGAACACACACACACACACACACACACACACACACACACACACACACACACACACACACACACACACACACACACACACACACACACACACACACACACACACACACACACACACACACACACACGCTGTCACACACATACAGGGCATCCTGATACACATTTACCTATAGCACTGTGTCTGTCTTTCGACTGTGAATGGATGGATTTTAGATGAACAGGAGATGACCTGACTGGGTTCATTCTATTTCACACAGCTGTATTAACTGGGTCATCAATCAACCTGGGTTCAAGTATTATTTGAAATCATTTCAAATTACTGTGCTTGATTGAGAAGCATGTAGCTTGGCAACCAGTTGAAAGATCCCAAAAGTGCAAAGAATGCCCAGCTGACATTCCATGTATTTGCTCTAAGCATTTTAAAGATTTCAAATAGTATTTAAACCCAGGTCTGCTGTGAGTCTCGTGCACATGAACACACACACACACACACACACACACACACACACACACACACACACACACACACACACACACACACACACACACACACACACACACACACACACACACACACACACACACACACACACACACACACACACACACACACACACAGATAAGGATCACCCAGGGTGACATCGAAGACCTCAGGCAATCAGCAGACAAAACTCAGGCCTGATTACGGAGCAACACGGAAGACGTACACGTATAAACCAAACAGTCCAGCGCTGGCTAGCAGGGGACATGATGGAAACTGACCGTCTGACCAGAGAGAAGAGAGATAACGAATAATAGAGTAAGAATAAAACAATTAGTTCATTCAGTGTTTTATTTATTTAACTAGGCAAATCAGTTAAGAACAAATTCTTACTTTCAATGACAGCCTAGGAACAGTGGGTTAACTGCCTTGTTCAGGGGCAGAGCAATAGATTTTTACCTTACCAGCTCTTTGGAGAAAGAGAGGAAAATAGGCAGAGAGAGAGGAAGGATAGAGAGTATCTCTCTCTCTCTCTCCTGTACCACTTAACCCTGCTGCAACCCTCTCTTAGGTCATGTCAGAGGTCCCAGGCCTCCAGCATGTTCATGTGCCATAAGGGACTCCTGTACTCCCCCCTTCCTCCCTCACTCCCTTCCTCCCAGCCCCCTCTGGCCCCTATGAAGGACCAGCCACGCTTCAGCTAGCTGTCACACAGACCAGTGAGTCTGATGAATGAGGAAAATCCCAGCTACAAATCTTCCCTGGCGTGCTGGCCCGGACACGGACAGCCCCTATGTGTTGTGTGTGGTTCGTCCCTGCTCTGCTCTGCTGTGCTCTGCTACACACCACTGCACTCAGTAGGTTGGGCTGGTTCCCCTGGTGACAGTCCCCAGAGTGAGTTATATAAGAGCTGGCAAGGTGGTGTTTGTGCATGTGTGTTTTGAGTCTTTTAGAGACAGGGAACACTTGGCTTGGCTGGCTCTCACAGGGGAAAGAAGCCTAGGCAGTCAGGCAGGTAGAAAGGCTGAAAACTAGGCCTGCCCAGCTATGCTAAGACTCTGTTTCTCTACTGATGATTGATGAAGCCATTCATACTGTGTGTACAGTCCACACCCTCCTCTGCACTCAGCCATGGTCTGAGTGTGCCTCTGTCTGTGGGTGTGTGGGTGTGTGTGTATGTGTATATGTGTGTGTTCCTCCATTGGGCCAATGGAGCTAAACGCACAGCAGTCAAACGGCTGAGAGATCGAGTACAGACACTCAGATTTTTACAACTATTTTCATACTGTACTCACACTGACACACACACACTTTTACAGGCACACACCCAAAATGACACACACACACACACACACATACACAATCACAATAAAACAAATTAATTACAGTAGAGCAAGCCACAATTGTGAGTGGCATGCGAGCTGAGGAATCTTAGGTGGGTGAATTTCCTCCATTCTGCTGTCAGCGAGAGGAAGAGAGAGGAAGAGAGGAAGCGAGGAAGTGAGGAAGAGAGGAAGCGAGGAAGTGAGGGAGAGACAGAGATAGAAAGTGAGAGAGAGTGAGAGAAACAGGGTTTAGGAGAGGAGATTTCTCTTCCCACTCTCTCTGGCACGATTCCAAGAACATTTTGTAACATACAGGCAGGAGCTCGTGAGGAAATGGTTTACACATTTCTACACCCCTTATAGCCGGGCCTGCCTGCCTCCCTGCCTGCCTGGCTGTACATACCACATATACAGTACAAGAGAATCACAGTCTAAACATAACCAGCTGTGCACTGCTGGGCCCTAACTCCCCAACTACCCTCAACCTGTCCCCCTGTCCCCCCCCCAAACAAGGTGCCAGTTCTCAGAAGGGAGCACGTCCCACCCCATCCCGCAGGCAGCAAGGGTGGGTGGGGGGTGTCACTGTCAGCACCATGGGAACTGTCGAGTGTGGGGGACGAGGGGAGGCCTGTGGTCTTTGATCGATGGAGAGGCACACACTCTGGTAATGAAATAGGCTTTGGTGCCCACTGAGTTGGGAAAATAGTCCAGCAATAGGCCTGAACCCCCCCACCACACACACACACACACACACACACACACACACACACACACACACACACACACACACACACACACACACACACACACACACACACACACACACACACACACACACACACACACACACACACACACACACACACACACACACACACACACACACACACACACACACACACACACACACACACACACACACACCTCTGCTTCTAATATGAGCTGAGCCTTGGCACACGTGGGCCCCCCCCAATACCTCACACACCCAGTGCAGTCTGCATGTGTGTACTTTTACAGGGCAGCATTATAAAACTATTCTTTCTCTCTCCATAAAGATAGAGATTTATTTGCTCTGCTGGAAAGACCTCCTGCTTCTACTTCCAGACCTGTAAAATACCTGGTTTACAGTGGGTAGAAATAATACTGTGCTCTTCTGTTCTTGGAGTATTGGCTGTCAGAACCCCAGACGTTCTCACTGACACTGGAGAGAGAGGCTTTGTTAGAAACACATGTCATTAGGAGCAATAGAGAATGCCGTTTGGACCCAGCCATGTCGTAAACACTACTTATTAAACCCTCTGAATTGGCATTATCCAAAGCTGATTCGACTATAAAAAAAAATGTATTTTCAGTGCAGAGCACGTCACGCTGGTCTGGCTGGTGTATATCGCTGACAGTTTCTCTTAACCTACACTCCAGGGTGGGTGGAAAGCTCATGAAAGGGGCAACACACACTGGGAAGAGTTATACATGCATGCCTGCTACACTGTGCGTGAAAAGACGCATCTCCGATGCATCTCTGGGACACGATGATACAAGTACCATATGTATCTGCTGAAGAGGTGGCAGGCCTTATGAGTCATAGTATTACTGGGGTATTAGAACACACAAGGGTGCTCTGTGAGAAATAGTCACCCCGTACCCTTTGATACCTGACTTAGCGTTGATATTCAGAACAGCTGCTTTAAAGTCCTGTTGACTTAGCCATTAAAGGCTAGAGCGGGTTTGAAATGAAAACCAGAAGGATTATTTGGTTTGGATTCTACGTGCCCTTTAAAGTAGACATTTCAATTGGGTGAAACACTTTTCCCTGGGTATGTGAACATCCGGACACAGGTCATTGGTTGCCTTATGGAGAGCCCGTAAGGATGGGGAAATATACTGAAGCACACAGACAGACACGCACACGCACACACACCCACGCGCACATATACACACACTCACAGTTAGAGCGGGGCGTGTGACCGAAGCCATGAAGCATGTCCATGCAGGAGAGCTCGTCCCAGGCCTGCAAGCGAGAGAGAAAGACGGCGTGGGCGGAGCAGATACAGTATGTGATTAGTTGACTGAGATAAAACAATAAACATGGTAAGGCCAGGTTTGGCCAGGTGCCAGCCCGATTGCTTTTCTGTCATGTCATTTCCAAACGCCCTGATTTCAACATTCTCTAACCTCAACATTCGTGAGTTTGTTTTTCTTTTCCCCTTTGTCGGGTTGTTATTTCAACCTGAAGGCTCTTGAGGTATATTCATGCCTTCATTTGGTTTCTCAACCAAAGGCTTCATGCCCGAAGGTGGCACAAGGCACGGGACCCCTCAGATTGGCCCTGTTTTGAAAATGTTCAGATGTTCATTTATTTGTATTTTTAAGCCCACGCGTTATCATAATTAAATATAAAACAATCTGGCAGTATCTGTTGGTATTTTGAGGAGGAGGTATTTTTTTAAAAGAGTACCCCCCCCCCATTCCTCCCTAGTTCATTCCAAGGTGTACCACGGAGCAAAGATATGCCATGCAGGATGCTAGGTACTCTAGTCTGTGCAGACAGTATCGTCAGTGGAGGAGAGACAGAATGTAGAGTGACACACAGCGTTTGATTTGATTTTAGCTGACAGTGAATTTGATCAAGATACGTAGCCTGTTGATTCCTTCTTGATGAATATATCAAATGAAAATGTTTGTTTGTTTCTCTGTAATACTAACCACGTAGCAATTTGATGAAGTTGACTTTAGCGAGCCAGCTGCGGGTTCCCAATCTCCTAACCTCATAACTAGCTACCAAGCCATTTCATGCTGTCAATCAAGTTGGAGTGGATTGCCTATTTTAGCTGGCATGCCTACTGGCAAGGTTTCTAGACTTTAGAAAAGCAAGCAATTACTAAATAGTTAGTACTGAATAAGTCTCACGTTCCTTGCAATCTTTTCCCCCGATTTTAGCAGAGAAATTAATTTCTTAAATTAGTTTTTATTTTTTTAAATCACCAGTCAGGAGGACACAGACGGCTCAAGAGGTATACTTAAATATGCAGAAAAAATACTGTAATCTGGCACCTTATGATAATATCATGATATCTGTGCAATAATTATGAAGACGTGATATGTGCATGTATGGATGATGTGTGTTATGATCCCATGTACTGTGTTGTAATTTGGATGTAATATCCTAGGCATTACTGCAGTATTTTGAGAATGACAACCTCATTAAAAGACAATAGAACAGGTAAAGAGCCATGCTTAGATAACCTAGCAGACAAATAGAGCTAGGCATACTGATGATTGCTCTAGATTGCAGGAAAAGGCTGCTTCAGGAGTAAAAAATAAAAAAACTACATCCTCGTGTACTTTGTGCCCCCTCTAAAATCCTGGGTGCATGACGCTCCTGTTCTCAAATTATCAATACGGCTGCACACACACCTGAAAGTACTGATCACTGATTGCTGCACCCCATTAAATCCAGTGTAGCTTGCACATTAGATTTTACTTGACAGTATGAAGACATCTTGGCAGATTGTTGGAACGATGTTTAAAGTTCTTCCAGATGACTCCTTGTTCAATTAAGGCGACCTGCATTCAGCTCCAGTTAGGGCCTAGTGGCCGAGGGAGCCTGCAGTGGAACGGGAAAGCGGTTCAGGACTTTGGGAGCTGCTGGCTTCTGATCATAACATGTTAGATCTATACTACCGAAGGCTGCCATATACATTATATCCTGTACGGCTTGGCTACGGTGTTGTTATTGTGTTTAACACCACCAACATTCTCAGACACGTTTGTGATGAGAGTTGTTCTGTAGAGTGAGTTTAGCTAGTTGTTTTCTTTGGTAACATTTGGTGTTGAAGACAGGAAAAGGGTTCTGACACCGGTTGCCTAACAGGGGAGTGGCACCGAATGAAGCAAGAGGCCTTTACGGTAAGTGGAAGTCTTATCACCCACCCAGTCCTCCAGCCCATCCTTCTCCAGCACTGGTCTTCGCTATCTTGACAGACCGTTTGACAGTGCTCGCTGTTAGTCTGTTCTCCAGTGCATGAAACCTTTATTGACCCGCGCTATCGGTATGAGCACAAACTGTAGAATAAACAAGGCCGCTTCATGCACTACTGATAGGGCCCCACCGGCCCCATCACTCAGGGCTAATTAAAACAGCTCCCCCAGGCGAGAGCACTAGTGCACGCGGAGAGAGACAAACAAATAAATGTGTTTATCTCACTACCCACTGGGCACACCCTGGTTGAATCAACGTTGTTTCCATGTCATTTCAATGAAATTACGTTGAACCAACATGACCAGTGGGTAGAGTGTGGTACTACTCCAGGATGCGCTACAGGATCCTCCTAGCACACACACAAACTCACAGGGTAGGAATCAGAGGCTGATTTAGGATTCTCCCACACAAGTAATTGTGGTTATGTCAATCTTGTTAGTGTGAGTGTTTGTGTGTTCTTCTGTGAGTACTTCCGTGTGTGTGTGTGTGTGTGTGTGTGTGTGTGTGTGTGTGTGTGTGTGTGTGTGTGTGTGTGTGTGTGTGTGTGTGTGTGTGTGTGTGTGTGTGTGTGTGTGTGTGTGTGTGTGTGTGTGTGTGTGCATGCATATGTGAATTGGTATCCATGTCTGTGAAGACATATCCATTTTCATATTTCCAGACGATATCAATCTGTCTGGGTACATCTTCATCATCTTCCTTCTCCTCATCCGTTGTCAGCCAGCAGAGCGCGGGCGTGTGTGTGTGTGTGTGTGTGTGAAGAAAAATAGAGATGCCATGGGTCCTCATATTGTAGGATAATCTTATTCACATACATGTAAGACATACAATCTGCTTCACCTCATCTGTTAATTTCCATCATGATCAAACTTCTGGGGCGGCAGGTAGCCTAGTGGTTAGAGCATTGGGCCAGTAACCGAAAGGTTGCTGTTGTGTCACCAGCAAACTTAATGATGGTGTTGGAGTCGTGCAGTCATGAGTGAACAGGGAGTACAGGAGGGGACTGAGCACGCACCCCTGAGTGGCCCCCGTGTTAAGGATCAGCGTGGCGGATGTGTTGTTACCTACCCTTGCCACCTGGGGGCTGCCCGTCAGGAAGTCCAGGATCTAGTTGCAGAGGGAGGTGTTTAGTCCCAGGGTCCTTAGCTTAGCGATGAGCTTTGAGGACACTATGGTGTTGAACACTGAACTGTAGTCAATGAATAGCATTCTCACATAGGTGTTCCTTTTGTCCAGGTGTGAAAGGGCAGTGTGGAGTGCAATAGAGATTGCATCATCTATGGATCTGTTGGTGTGGTAATCAATTAGGAATGGGAATGAGTTTCTGGAATAATGGTGTTGATGTGAGCCATGACCAGCTTTTCAAGCATGTCATGGCTACAGACATAAGTGCTAAGGGTTGCTAGTCATTTAGGCAGGTTACCTTAGTGTTCTTGGGAACAGGGACTATGGTGGTCTGCCTGAAACATGTTGGTAATACAGACTCAGATAGGGAGAGGTTGAAAATGCCAGTGAAGACACTTGCCAGTTGGTCAGCGCATGCTCAAAGTACACATCTTGGTAATCTGTCTGGCCCTGTGGCCTTGTGAATGTTGACCTATTTGAAGGTCTAACTCACATCGACTGCGGAGAGCTTGATCACACAGTCATCTGGAACAGCTGATGCTCTCATGCATGTTTCAGTGTTACTTGCCTCGAAGCGAGCATAGAAATTCATTAGCTCGTCTGTTAAGCTAGTGTCACTGGGCAGCTCTCGGCTGTGCTTCCCTTTGTAGTCTGTAATAGTTTGCAAACCCTGCCACATCCAACGAGTGTCGGAGCCGGTGTAGTATGATTCGATCTTAGTCCTGTATTGATACTTTGCCTGTTTGATGATTCGTCGGAGGGCATAGCGGGATTTCCTATAAGCTTCCGGGTTAGAGTCCCGCTCCTTGAAAGGGGCAGCTCTACCCTTTGAGCGTTTTACTGTTTGCTTAGGGCGGAATACAGCTCATTGAGCGTGGTTTTAGTGCCAGCATCGGTCTGTGGTGGTATGTAGACAGCTACAAAAAATGCGGATAAACTTTCCAGGTAGATAGTATGGTCTACAGCTTATCATGAGATACTTTACCTAAGGCGAGCAAAACCTCAAGACTTCCTTAGATATCGTGCACCAGCTGTTGTCAGAGTGCTAAGGACTGTGTGTGGGTGTGTGTCTTGACCAATCAGATTCACGTAAAACACACTGCCAGACATCACACACCTCTACAAAATAAGCAGAACGCGCTCTCACTTCCTTCCGATATTTATCTAGCAAACTGGAAAATAAGTCACTCCTGACAGACACAAGCAAAAACAGAAATGTACCGAAATTTTGTAGCAGCATATAGCTAAACATTAGCAATCTGATATGCTGTGTGGGATGAAAACAAGACAATTTTTTAGTCTGAACAATGATAGCCTACCTTTGCACCCCACCCCATCTGGCCAAGGGAACAAAGTGGTAACATTATGCATTCATAGCCTAAGCCAATTTATTTGTCTTAAGAGAACATTTGAATGTCATCAAATTTGGTTTATTTTCATGCGGTTATCTAGGCTAAGTAGACCTTTTCAATCCAAAATGATCGACAAATAAATAGTTATGACATGCTTGACTGTGTTTACATTTTAATTCCAGATGCATAGGTCTACTACACGATGCGACCCTGCATAAACTAAACTGTCTAATCGCAGTTGTCACTTTTGTCTGTGTCACGGTACCCCTCCTAGCTTGAAAATAGAATTCATCCCTAGGGCCAGGAGTTTCTCCAGGAGTTTTTTATTTAAATGATGTGACCTGTTAGAAAAACTCTGGTCCCATCATCATAGCCCATATAAAACCATTTTTACAACTGATGAATCACTATGCCATACCCTTCACAGGGATTGATGTTAAAGGGTAACTCTCAACCCCAATTGGCTGTGTGTGACAGTGACCCTGGCTCTGCAGGCTGTGTGTGTGTGTGTGCTTTGCCAGTGTCTGTAAGGAGGACAGTAACAAACAAACTTGGTGGTTTCTCCCTAAGAATGGAGCAACTTCCTGGTACACAGCAAGATAAACTCCCGAACAAGTTTGGACAGGGGGAAGACCCAGTCTTGTTCCACACAGCGAGCACCTCTCCGCTGGCGTTAAAGGACATGAGAAAGACACCGCGGTACTGTGGACTCTGTGACTTCTGGGCCTGGCTGCCACTCCTTGGCCCTCTGAATAGAGAAACCACACTTGAACTAGTGAGGGACTTATTAAAGGTATTGTCAATCTTGAACAGCAAAGTCGGATGGCAACAATACAATGTCTACTGTAATTCAAATGATTTTGAACACAGACGAGTGCTTTTGTTTCGCCTGAATGTGAGTCGTGTCTGCTAAGACAGCAGCAGTCAATCTGGATGTTTAGAACCTCAGGGTATAGGTGACTCAGACAAGGGATATACACATTTTCTGGCAAAAACAAACTACAGAAATTACTGTAGTCTGCAACTGTGACATGTAAAGTTATCTTTTATAGATTTTAACTAACTATTAGGGAAGATTAAAACTAATCACAATAGTCACGCAATCATTGCTTGTGCACTCAACCTGCAATGGATTTGTGATCCGGTTTTGTTTTATATGGCTTTGTAGTAAAGCGCTATATTCTCAGTCTCTGAACCCTTGTACTATGATCTACCGTTGCCTCCATGGCGCGGAGTCAGACATCACAAGGATTTTAGCAGGAGATCGGCGCTACATGTTCACAAATAACACACACAACTCACTAATGAACCAAGGCCCCCCATCCACACACCACCATCAAATCACCTTATCCTCTACAGAAGACATTAGAGTAAGCCCTCAGAACATTTCATTTCATTTATTTTCTCTTAAGCACATTTCAAATATTTGACCACAGACATGATTTAAGTCTTTCTTCTCTTCTGTCAGAGAAAAAAACAACATTCTGCCCAGTGAAACAAAGAGCCCCTGTATGTGTAAGGACTTTGGGGATTAGGATTAACCCTTTGATTGCTGAGTACCTATTAGGGGAGAGAGTTGGATAGAAAGCAGAGGAAAGGGAGATCATATCCCTTGCTTCACTGGTCCGGCAATGCAAACACGAGCTTTATTATGTCTGGGAAAACCTGCTGGACCATCAACAACAGGAGAGCTACACGTGTGTGTGTGTGTGTGTGTGTGTGTGTGTGTGTGTGTGTGTGTGTGTGTGTGTGTGTGTGTGTGTGTGTGTGTGTGTGTGTGTGTGTGTGTGTGTGTGTGTGTGTGTGTGTGTGTGTGTGTGTGTGTGTGGCAATATGTGTGTGTGTGTGTGTGTGTGTGTGTGTGTGTGTGTGTGTGTGTGTGTGTGTGTGTGTGTGTGTGTGTGTGTGTGTGTGTGTCGCACCTCTCCATGACTATGCTTCACTTTCATTAGGCAACAGGACAGCAGTGTCCACTTTGTTTGCCTTCAAGATTCTACAAAACAGTGTATATTCTATAAATACTGATTGTTGCCTTGAGTGCAATTGAGTCATTGTAAATGTTTACTTTTTTTGCTTTTGTGCGTGTTTGTATGTGTGTATGTGTGTATGTGTGTCCTATGTACACTTACTAAAACTCCTGTAACTCTCCTGTAACTCTTAAACTCTTAAACCTGACTACCCTGTGCTGCGTGCCAGCGGCTCTAAGGTGCAGAATCTATGCACAAAAGAGCCGCAGACATACAGTAGATTTGGGCCTCCGATATTGGCCTGGCTGTCAATGCTTTCAATGCTTCACTTTACATTGGTTCCAATAAGATGAGCAGAGGAATAAGTCGAGAAACAGACATCTGTGACTAGTTCTGTCAGAGTTCCTATCAGACTTTATTGCTGGGCTGTATTCCTGAGGGGTAGACCAAGGCTGATTTATGAGCTCATATTGTGATTGCTGTGCTGGGGTATAAGAGAATTCAGAGCAGCAGTGATGTATGCTCCGAGAGGGATTCCAGCCTAATAAATGTACAGATTTGTATGATTCTTCTGTTGGCTTTCCTTTGAACTGGCTCGGTTGTAATAAACTCCAAATTCCAGTGCAATTTCCTGTCTCTCTCTGGTTCTGACTCACCCTGAGGAGCAACTAGAAAGAGGAAGGCTTTATGATTGGGAGATGTTATCGGAGCCATACGCACACACGCATGTACGTACACACAAACGCAGACACACATTTTCTATTCTACTGCTTGAGCCTGCATGCTGCCCTGCAGAAAGGGTAGAGTGCACTTGACCTGTTGTGAGCTACTGTTCCAGGCCTGAGGGAATACAGGATAAGGTTGGCCAGTGTGGCACCAATGAAGGCTAAAACTAAAACCTGCTGCTTCAAAAATACTGTTCATAGACCTTCATTTATAAAGCTTCTCAGAGTAGGATTGCTGCTGATCTAGGATCAGATCCCCCTGTCCATGTAATCATGTTCATTGTGATCTGATAGGGAAAACGGATTCTAAATCAGTACACTTTGAGAGTCGAGGCCGGGATCATGCAGTCAGAGTAAATATACATTCATGCTCATCATCCTTCTGCAGTAGATCCGTTTCTAAGGCGTGAAGCTTAGCTGTGCAGCTGTGCTCCTTTTCATTTAAGTCATATCAAACAACAATGCAGTCGAGCAGTCCAAAAATATACGTCTTCATTCGATAAAAGAAACTGAAAACGATTGATCTCGACAACGTTATTTGTATCTTTCTGGAATTCCTTTTTTTCAAACGAAGGTGAGTGTGTGTGTGTGTGTGTGTGTGTGTGTGTGTGTGTGTGTGTGTGTGTGTGTGTGTGTGTGTGTGTGTGTGTGTGTGTGCGTGCGTGAAAAAGCACAGAGCAGTGTCATCATGAGCCTGAAGAGTGTTCCAGCTTCATCCTCAAATCAGTATCAAACAACAGCCAACAGGTGACTTCAGCCCAGCTGTAGCCTCAGGGACATTCCTTTCAGCTGAGTGTTGAGATATCAGGCACTGAGGCCTGTGCGCACACACACACACATGCACATGCAGACGGACACACGCCCCCCCATTTCTGTCCCACCCATCTCTCTGACATTGCTCGCCCAACATTCATATATTCTTAATTCCATTCCTTTACTTTAGATTTGTGTGTATTGTTGTGAAATTGTTAGATATTACTGCACGGTTAGAGCTCGACACCCAAGCATTTCGCTACACCAGGGATAACTTAACGCGTGTATGTGACAAATAACATTTGATTTTGATTTTACATCAGAGATAATCAAGGCTTTAAGCTTAAATAGTGATCTGCAAGGGCTGGTGTTGGAATTGTTATTGAACCCTGAGTCTAGAATAGGTGTCACTTTTGACACCGATGTGGAGGGGACTTCCAGAACAGAACAGAGTGAACTGCTCTTTTAGTGGTCATATCTGAGGAACATTAATCATCCCTCCAATGCCTCTGTTTGCCATTCAGTCTCTCTTTCCTTCACCATCTCCTACCTTCCGGCCTGTCTCGATCTCTCAATGTCATTCGCTTACACACCGTCAAACTCCGTACCCTTCTCCCTCCCCTATCTTTCTCTCTCCTCCACTTGTCTCTCTCCTAACCCCTGCCTCTGATAAACAAAGCTGATCCCAGGCTGATGGGGTGAGTGTGGAGTTTTGAAGGCTCGGCCTCCTCCTCTCCCAGCCATTGTTTACACAGCCCGTTCCCTGCTGCTGATGTTTAATGTCACCAAGGCTTTTCTCTCCACAGACAGCCTTTACATAAGCACCTCACACTCACTCACAGCCTTACAGAGGGAGCGAGGCAGTGTGTGTGTGTGTGTGTATCGTTTTTTTTTATGCCAGTGTGTGTGTGTACATTAGTGTGCATGCCAGCGTGTGTGTGTGCACCCTAGTGCGAGTACTAGGGTTGCTGATTACATCTCTGTTAGGGGTGTGAGGGAAAACCGGGCAATCCAACATCTTGGCACACACGATTTGGTGTTGCAGTTGGGTTCTGAAAAACCACAGCATTCCCTTTCTCCAAAGCCTGAGTGCAAACAGGCCCATTGTGTGCAGGCAGGGTGTTTGAACAGTGGGCTTGTGTGGTGTCTGAGTAATGTGTGAGTAAGGTTGTATGGTCTGTGTGTGTGTGTGTGTGTGTGTGTGTGTGTGTGTGTGTGTGTGTGTGTGTGTGTGTGTGTGTGTGTGTGTGTGTGTGTGTGTGTGTGTGTGTGTGTGTGTGTGTGTGTGTGTGTGTGTGTGTGTGTGTGTGTGTGTGTGTGTGTGCTTAAAAAGTGTGTGTGCTTGCGTGCACAGTGGATGTAGGGTGTTAAGTGTACCAGACCTGTAATCTGAGTGCTAAAGTTCTAAATCCCTAGTGGGAAAAGGGCTTTTGTACTTGTGAAAAATACATATGAACTGGATTGTTTTCAGTACTGTACATGTCATTAAATTAAAGAATGGATAATTGAATTTCATTCATTAGGCCTGAATGTAAAATATGCTATGGAAAACCATAAGTCATGCTGAATAAGCGCCTCAGCTACAAAAACAAACTGTTTTATATTAAGGACGTTCAGACTCAGCGGTGTGGTCGCACGACGGCAATGCTGGGAAGTTAGCTCGTTTCCCAAGTCATATAGCGTTTCTGTAGCGCTACCGGAAAAAAGTTGCAAGTGTTCGATAAATCAGAGGAAGCAGCAGCTAAATCGGTTACACTCCGGGGTTACTTTTACAAAATCCCAGAGAAGACACACACAGCCATGTCCATACACGCACACACACGGTGCAAACAACCCCCTAAGCTCTTCAGCAGGCCCTATCCACCCCCAGCGACTGCTGACTTCACAAATAATTTATTAGTCAGGCCACATCTGTAAGCCATTTCAGCTGTTGTTTTGCGCCATGGCGGGCCAGCAAGCAGGACAGGACACTCTGTCCAGGTACCCCCCCTTCCCACCTCCACCCCTCCTCAGGTCAGGACATCATTAGGGAGGGTATGAAGGGGGTGGCAAGAGGGGGTTATGCCGCCGGCAGGAAACTCGTCCTCCCATTTCACGCTTCAATGACTTTATGGTCAGCATGGTGCTAAACCTCTCAAGTTCATTAACATTTTCTACTGAATCTAGGGTCCCCTGTGGCCCCCCTTTGGAAAACAATGCATCTCTTTTCTGAAGGATTATCATCCAAATAGAAAACCTTGAATTGAAGCTCAGGGGTCCCTTTGGCGTCCATGTTAATTGTCCGACTTCATATGCAAGTGAAAAAGACACCGAGGGGTATTGAGATGGACAGATTGAGCAGATATTTGCATGTTTTGCGGTGTGCGTCTTTGGGTGGGCTGTGTGTGTTTGTGTGCTAGTGCATTTCCACTGTGTCAGGCAGAGCTGAGAAAGATATCTGTGGATGTGTTGAATGGAGATGCTCCACGTAACCACGGCATATGAAATAACACTGTAGAACTAACTTAGAGGAGATCCAAGATCCAATATTTAGGTTGCCCCAGAGGAGTGCTGTGGCCCCTACGTAGTCCAGAATGTGTCTGTGCGTGCGTACAAGTCCGCACGGTGTGTTCATGTGTGTGTGGCCTTATATTATCTCGAGAAGAATAAGTGTGTGTGGGTGTCTTGTGGCCTGAATAGTCTCAAAGCTGTTTTAATGTATACAGTACATGGCCCCAATTGACAAAGGGTGTTTGTGGTGTATGCTGTGATTCCATTCTAAACCACACAGCCAGGCAATCAGGGCTGATGGATAGGCCTACCCTTGAGAGGAGGCCTGTTAATGCAGAGGCCTTCTCTCCCCAGTGTGTCTGCTAGCATGGGGATTATACTGCACAACCATCGCCTTACTCATCCTTTTATGACACACAAATACACACACACACACACACACACACACACACACACACACACACGGTGTGGAGGACAGCGACGTTACATCATCTCACTTCCTGTGTTGACTCTATTTCCACCGTATATCAAATAAAATAAAATAAAATTGTATTTGTCACATGCGCCGAATACAACAGGGGGCTGTTGCAGTGAAATGTTTACTTACAAGCCCTTAATCAACAATGCAGTTAAGAAAAATACAAAAAAAGAAGAAATGAAGCAACAAATAATTAAAGAGCAGCAGTAAAATAAAAATAGCGAGGCTATATACAGGGGATACCGGTACAGAGTCAATGTGCGGGGGCATCGGTTAGTCGAGGTAATTGAGATAATATGTACATGTAGGTGAGTGACTATGCACAGATAATAACAGAGAGTAGCAGCAGAGTAAAAGATGGGTGGGAGGGGTGGGGGGCAATGAAAATAGTCTGGGTAGACTTGGTGCTCTAGTATCGCATGCCATGCGGTTGAAGAGGAAACAGTTTAAGATTAGGGTGGCTGGAGTCTTTGACAATTTTTAGGGCCTTCCTCTGACATCGCCTGGTATAGAGGTCCTCGATGGCAGGAAGTTTGGCCCCAGTGATGTACTGGGCCGTACGCCCTACCCTTTGTAGAGCATTGCGGTCGGAGGCCGAGCAGTTGCCATACCAGGCAGTAATCCAACTCGTCAGGATGTTCTCGATGGAGCAGCTGAAGAACCTTTTGAGGATTTGAGGACCCATGCCAAATCTTTTCAGTCTTCTGAGGGGGAAAAGGTTTTGTCGTGCCCACTTCACGACTGTCTTGGTGTGCTTGGACCATATTAGTTTGTTGGTGATGTGGACTCCAAGAAACTTGAATCTCTCAACCTGCTCCACTACAGCCCTGTCGATGAGAATGGGGGTGTGCTCGGTCCTCCTTTTCCTTTAGTCCACATTCATCTCCTTTGTCTTGAACACCATGAGGGAGAGTTTGTTGTCCTTGCCACACATGGTCAGGTCTCTGACCTCCTCCCTATAGGCTGTCTTGTCTTTGTCGGTGATTAGACCTTCCACTGTTGTGTCATCAGCAAACTTAATGATGGTGTTGGAGTTATGCCTGGCCATGCAGTCATGAGTGAACAGGGAGTACAGGAGGGGGACTGAGCACGCACCCCTGAGGGGCCCCAATGTTGAGGATCAGCATGGCGAATGTGGGGGGTGGCCGTTAGAATGTCTAGGATCCAGGTGCAGAGGAAGATGTTTAATCCCAGGGTCCTCAGCTTAGTGATGAGCTATGAGAGCACTATGGTGTTGAACGCTGAGCTGTAGTCAATGAATAGCATTCTCACATAGGTGTTCCTTTTCTCCAAGTGTGGAAGGGGAGTGTGGAGTGCAATTGAGACTGCATCATCTGTGGATCAGTTGGAGAGGTATGTAAATTGGAGTGGGTCTAGGGTGTTGATGTGAGCCATGGCCAGCCTTTCAAAGCACTTCATGGCTACAGACGTGAGTGCTACGGATCGGTAGTCATTTAGGCAGGTTACCTTAGTGTCATGCCTGCCTCCGCACCCCCTCCCTGGCGATCGAAGGCTCCCCAGCATTACGAACTCCTGCAACCATCATTACGTACACCTGCCTGCCAACGTCAAGCGCATCAGCGATTATTGGACTCATCCAGACTCAATCACCTCTGTCATTACATCCCCCATATCTGTCTGTTCCCAAGCTCTGTTCCCGGCTTCAGGATTGATGTTTGTTTGTCTTTGCATACTCAGTTCTGACGCTGTCTCTGTCCTGTTTGATGTCTGTTCCATATTAAATGTTTTACTCCCCATACCTGCTTCTCTTCTCAAGCGCTGGTCCTTCCAGAATCCTGAAGCCATCATACGAAGAATCGGGGAGTGCTGGCTTTCCGTTTGGTGGTGACGACGGGTCCGGGGGCCGCCGCCGATGGAACCGGGGGTGCCTAAGTCAGCTCATCTGGCTTCCACGCCCTAGCTGGCTCGAGGTTTTCTTGTCCAGGTTGGGTCAGCAGGCGCACATCCCACGTCAGGCATCCGCCTGATCGCCAGGGTTTTACGCCTCATCCAGCTCTCCAGGCGTCTATGCATCAGCAGGCTCATCAGCCTCCCACGTTCCAGCGACATCATCAGGCTGTCATGCCTCAACCGGGTCGTCAGGCTCCCACACCTCAGCCAGTTCGCCAGGCTCCCACGCCCATGCTGGTTCATCGGGCTGTCACGCCCCTGCCGGCTGGTCTTGCGCCCAGGCCTCGGCTGGCCCGTCAGGCTCGCCCAGGTGGGATGCCGGGTGGAGCCCTTAGATAGGGGGTAGTGTCACGCCTGCTCCTGCTCTCCCTCCCTGGTGTTCGAAGGCACCAGGCTGCCCAGCATTATGCACTCCTGCCACCATCATTATACACACCTGCCTCCCCACGCCATGTGCATTAGCAATTATTGGACTCACCTGGACTCAATCACCTGTGTCATTACCTCCCCTATACAGTGGCTTGTGAAAGTATTCACCCTCTTGGAATTTTTCCTATTTTGTTGCCTTATAACCTGGAATTAAAATAGATTTTTTGGGGGTTTGTATCATTTGTTTTACACAACAGGCCTACCACTTGAAGATGCAAAATATTTTTTTTATTGTGAAAAAACAAGAAATAAGACAAAAAAAATTGAAAACTTGAGCATGCATAACTATTCACCCCCCAAGTCAATACTTTGTAAAGCCACCTTTTGCAGCAATTACAGCTGCAAGTCTCTCGGGTATGTCTCTATAAGCTTGGCACATCTAGCCACTGGGATTTTTGCCCATTCAAAGCAAAACTGCTCCAGCTCCTTCAAGTTGGATGGGTTCCGCTGGTGTACAGCAATCTTTAAGTCATATCACAGATTCTCAATTGGATTGATGTCTGGGCTTTGACTAGGCCATTCCAACACATTTAAATGTTTCCCCTTAAACCACTCGATTGTTGCTTTAGCAGTATGCTTACGGTCATTGTCCTGCTGGAAGGTGAACCTCTGTCACAGTATCATATCTTGGAAGACTGAAACAGGTTTCCCTCAAGAACTTCCCTGTATTTAGCGCCATCCATCATTCCTTCAATTCTGACCAGTTTTCCATACCCTGCCGGTGAAAAATATCCCCACAGCATGATGTTGCCACTCCCATGCTTCATGGGGATGGTGTTCTTGGGGTGATAAGAGGTGTTGAGTTTGCGCCAGACATAGCGTTTTCCTTGATGGCCAAAAAGCTCAATTTCAGTCTCATCTGACCAGAGTACATTCTTCCATATGTTTGGGGAGATCCCCATATCCCTTTTGGCAAACACCAAACGTGTTTGCTTATTTTTTTCATTAAGCAATGTCTTTTTTCTGCCCACTCTTCCATAAAGCCCAGCTTTGTGGAGTGTCTGGTTTAAAGTGCTCCTATGGACAGATACTCCAATCAATCTCCACTGTGGAGCTTTGCATCTCCTTCAGGGTTGTCTTTGGCCTCTTTGTTGCCTCTCTGATTAATGACTTCCTTGCCTGGTCCGTGAGTTTTGGTGGGCGTCCCTCTCTTGGCAGGTGCCATATTCTTTCCATTTTTTAATAATGGATGTAATGGTGCACCGTGGGATGTTCAAAGTTTCTGATATTTTTTTTATAACTCAACCCTGATCTGTACTTCTCCACAACCTTGTCCCTGACCTGTTTGGAGAGCTCATTGGTCTTAATAGTATTCGCTTGCATGGTGGTGCCCCTTGATTAGTGGTGTTGCAGACTCTGGGGCCTTTCAGAACAGGTGTATATATACTGAAATCATGTGACAGGTCATGTGATGCTTAGATTACACACAGGTGGACTTTATTTAACTAATTATGTGACTTCTGTAGGTAATTGGTTGCACCAGATTTTATTTAGGGGCTTTATAGGAAAGGGGGTGAATACCTAGGCACGCACCACTTTTCCGTTTGTACATTTTTATTAAACAATATCTTTTTTTTCATTTCACATTACCAATTTGGACTATTTTGTGTATGTCCATTATATGAAATCCACATAAAAATGTATTTGAATTACAATGCAACAAAATAGGAAAAACGCCAAGGGGGCTGAATACTTTTGCAAGGCACTGTATACTATACAGGACTATACATGATAACTAGGGTAGCGGTAGTTGACCTGACAAAGGCCTCCTCTCTTCCATGGAAATCACTGTCAAAAGAAGATACATGGTTGCATTACATGGTTGCATTACAACCATGGACCTGAGGGACACATCTTCCCAGCTTTTATCATCGGCCCAAAGTTCCCATAGACAATCCTTTTCTAACCTTGTGTTTCCATGTGTACAGGTGATGCAGTTAACATTGGCCTGAGTCTCATTATTACATTTACATTTTACATTTAAGTCATTTAGCAGACGCTCTTATCCAGAGCGACTTACAAATTGGTGCAAACACCTATGACAACCAGTGGAACAGCCACTTGCATCTAAATCTTGTTGGGGAGGGGGGAGAAGGGGGGTGAGAAGGATTACTTACCCTTACTTACCCTTATTATATTACTTTAAAATCACAGGAAAGGGTACGTGCCACTTCATTAGAAATTGAACATTTTTCCTTTGTCCCATAAGGTCATTACCATTCCTCCCATTCCGTCAACTACAGTTCCATTCAGTCTAAGAGTCTAATCCTGTTAGCACCATACCTTTAAAAGACCGTTCAGGTCTCTTTGCCAGTTGAGCTGATGTCTGTGTGTGTGTGTGTGTGTGTGTGTGTGTGTGTGTGTGTGTGTGTGTGTGTGTGTGTGTGTGTGTGTGTGTGTGTGTGTGTGTGTGTGTGTGTGTGTGTGTGTGTGTGTGTGTGTGTGTGTGTGTGTGTGTGTGTGTGTGTGTGTGTGTGTGTGTGTGTGAAGAACAGTGGTTAGAATAGCAAAGACAGGAGGGAGGAGAGAGGAAAAAGAGAGAAAAGAAAAGGAAGAGAGATGATAGCTGAGAGAGGAAAGGAGAGATATTATTATTCCACAGGCAGTTATATAACTGGCCCAGTCACTGAGTCACCTCAGACAACAAAGTAACCTGAGTATAGACAGACAGGAAGGGCACTGGGGCTGCTTATTCAGAATAGCGAAAGGGAAAGGGAAAGTGGGATACCTAGTCAGTTGTACAACTGAATGCATTTAAACTGAAATGTGTCTTCCACATTTAACCCAACCTCTCTGAATCAGAGAGGTGATGGAGGCTTCCATAATCGACATCCACGTCTTCGGCACCAGGGCAAAGCCAACACTAGGGTACCAGGACACTGTATAATACACTCTCAGAAATAAATGTTTAGGTTTGTTCTTAAAGGAGTACAAATGCTTGTCACTGTAGTGGTACCCTGTAAGGCATGTCATTTGTGCCTTTAGTTATAGGTACATAACAGTACCCTTGCAGTTTGTATATAAAAAGAGCCAATAGTGTAGTTTACATTACATTTACATTTAAGTCATTTAGCAGACGCTCTTATCCAGAGCGACTTACAAATTGGTGCATTCACCTTATGACATCCAGTAGAATAGTCACTTTACAATAGTGCATCTAAATCTTAAAGGGGGGGGGGTGAGAAGGATTACTTATCCTATCCTAGGTATTCCTTAAAGAGGTGGGGTTTCAGGATAGTACAGGACAAGATAGTACAGGTACAAAATCATACCTTAAGAAAAGGTACCAATTTGCCTTTTAGGGCAGGGTTTCCCAAACTCTTTCACTCATGCCCACCTTCCAGCATTGGGGAACATCCCGTGGACCCATTGTGCACGCCATGTCTATTTCTATCATGGGCACAAGCACTGTTCATGACACAAACTGTTCATACCCCTCGTTGGTGGAGAGAAAAATGTGCAGGTTTAAAGCGTATTTCACTTCCACCCATTTTGTCATGGGGTGCAAATTTTCTTGCAATACATTTTGCTGTGTTTAATGTGCATTCATGTGATATTTGAGTAACTAAAACATTACAACAAAATCTATGGGCTAAACACCTAGCTAAAAAACATTAGTTGACATGGGCTAGTTGAGCAGGACATTCCTGACAAGTTTAAGGTGTGCAATGACTGTCATAACAGAGGAAAACTGATGATGCACTACTCAATTTCGAAATTGCACCCTATGCATTCTACTATTACAACTCTCAAGAGTAAGTTGAAAGATGGACTGAGTTATTTTAAAAATATCATTTTGACAGCCCATAGTAGTTTCACCCAAACACAGTGGTCTGAAACTCCTGGTTTGCAGGCCACATCGGGTAAGTCACAATATGCTGGCTTGCAAAGTGATATGTAATTCCTATTGGAATCCATCCAGAGTTAATAAGATATCCTAAAATATGTACTTTTAATCACCCGCAACCTGCATTTAAAATGACTGCCAGCATATGGGATATTGAGAAATTAGACTACATAAACAATCTAAACTGGAACAACCATTTACCTTTATTTAACTAGGCAAGTCAGTTAAAAAATCTCAGTAATGGCTGCAATAAGTCCAATTTAGGGGACAGGTGTGCGTAATAAAAGTTCCTCAGGGATCCGTGACAGATTATCCATACACGTACCCTGAAAGGTACTGCACAGTACCGTGTGAGTTTATACACCGTGTAGAAAACATGACATAGAGTGACCATGAATCCGGGTGAAAGCTATGATCTCTTGATTGATGTCACTTGTTAAATCCACTTCAATCGGTGTAGATTAAGGGGATGAGACAGGTTAAATAAGAATTTTTAAGCCTTGAGACAATTGAGACATGGATTGTGTGCCATTCAGAGGATGAATGGGCAAGACAAAATATTGAATGGGGTGGGGTAGTAAGTGCCAGGCGCACTGGTTTGAGTGTGTCAGAAACTGCAACGCTGTCACGGATCCCTCCGGAACTTTCATCACGCACACCTGTCCCCTATTCTCACTAATTAGTATTTGTATATATGAGCCCTTTGGTTTTCATTGGGCTGTTCATTATTGTTATAATGTCCGTTGGTGCGTGTGAGTGCATGTGCTGTGTGTTTTGGGCTTTCGTGCCCTTGTGGATAGCGCAGATGATTACTGGTCTTGTCCCGTGTGTTAATTATTGTGCGTGTGTGTTAATTATTCAAGGTACTCCTCACTCTTCTTTTGGGGTTTCAACCCTGTGTTTTGTTACGTTTGTTTTGCTCTTCGTCCCTGTGCCTTTAGACGGCACGCCGTAATTTGGGCTCAATTAAAAAACCCTATTACGGATTCCCGTGTCTGTCTCCCGACTCATTCATACCTATGTGACAAACGCTGCTGGGTTTTTCACGCTCAACAGTTTCCCATGTGTATCAAGAGTAGTCCAACACTCAAAGGACATCCAGCAAACTTGACACAACTGTGGAAAGCATTGGAGTCCGCATGGGCCAACATCCTTGTGGAAGGCTTTCGAGACCTTGCAGAGTCCATGCCCTGACAAGTTGAGGCTGTTCTGAGGACAAAAGGAGTTGCAACTCAATATTCGGAAGGTGTTCCTAATGTTTGGTACACTCAGTGCATGTGTACCTCTGATGGAACATTATGTGTATTTTATATTTTTGTACCCCTGCGAAAAATACTGTACCCTAACTGTACCCTTTTCTTAGAGTGTAGAGTGATTTATGGCATTACCAAAGACGTGAAATGGGCAGGGGACTCCAAAGTAGGAAGTAATCAACCAGCCGTACCACCATTTCCTGTGATGCTAACTGGATAAGGATTAAAGTAGAAAAGTGTAGTACTTTGTCTTTGAAGCAAGTTTGGTCATGGGGGAGGCAGGGAGGGTAGGGTGCACCTTAGTGTCGCCACAGAGGGGCTCAGTTTGTTTGTGCAACTACCCCGGGCCTAGCTCCAGATTAAATCACAGAGGATGTGGTTCAACTTCTAATTTTACCAAAACACATTTTCTGGAGCGGCCATGCTGGGTTCTGAAGGGGGCTGGAAAGGAGGGTGAGGGGGTAGAGGGGAGGTAGAGGGAAAGCAACTAGACCGCCTGATCCACTGCTCTCACTGGACAGAAATAATAGGCTTATTAGCCAGAGGCTATATTTAAACTATCTCACAGCAGTCTGACTTATTACTGAGATGGGAATTTGATTTGTTTTGCTGTTATTCCCAGCATAATGTCCTCTATATGTAGGTGCAGGTGAGGTGGCCTAATGGGGTGTGTGTGTGTGTTAGGTTAGATGCTGTCGTTTTCAAGGAGTTTCCAAACATAACTCTGCACATACTGTTCTTCTCCTTATCATTCAAAATCTCTTCCTTCCCTACAGTACATTCATGGCCTGAGATACTGGAGCCCCTGGTAAGGTAGATTTACTGCTGTGATGGCAGTAATTGAATAAAAAAGTGGGTAAATACCAAAGTCAAAAGTTAAAAGCAAATATAAACCCAATGACTTGAGACGGTCAGGACCCTGGGAGTTGAGTAAGGAGAAGAGAATGAGACGTTATTAATGGAAGGTGTTGGTATGGGGTGGCAGGGAGCCTAGTGGTTAGAGCATTGGGCCAGTAACCAAAAGGTTGCCAGATCAAATCCCCTAAAATGTGTTCTTCTGCCCATGAGCAAGGGCAGTTCCTAAGCTGTCATTGTAAATAAGAATTTGTTAAACTTGCCTAAATATATGGAGAGACTAATACTCCTACTTGCACTATTAGACTTACCAACCTTTACTTTCAACCTCCTTTTTACTTTCAACCATGACCCTACCTTTCTCCCTATTTTTAGCATAACTTACACTTGTGTATTGAGTGTGGAAATAGAATAGGGTCATGCACAATGTTATCTTCCGGACATGACAAAAGAGCACATTCCATTTCCGTAGGAATAGTCAAATAATTTCAGCTAAAAAGGGTTCATTGGAGTTATATAGGCCTTTTCAGCTGTCAAAACAATAGCACGTTCTATACGCATGCGCAACAGAGGTTCCCCCATGAACATCCGGCGCTGCAGCGCGCCAACAGAACAGATTACTTTTATACACACATTGACTTGTTGATACCAGAGCCACTAAACAAAATCATCAGACAACGTTTATTCTCTGTTTGCGCTGGTGTTACATTCGGCTAGCACAGAAGAAAAAAACACACACTGTAGAGCTAGCATGATGTGAAGGTAGAGAAATATCAGCTTACCTTGTTAGCAAGCTAGCTACATAGATGCATTTCTCTCGTGGCAGCCAACAATATACCTATGAAGCTAGCATATGAGTCCAATGTTTGACGGCCAAATTGTTTACATCAAAGGTTAGCTAGCAGCATTAATTACCCCACTATCAACCATTCTCTCCCTCCTCACCAATCTGTCACTCAGCTCTTCATCTGCTTTCTCCAAAACGTAACTATAATTTACCCAGGTGTATTGTCCACTTAGTTTCCATTAAGAAACATACTGTAGTTTTAATGAACCACTAGCTTGTGCTAGTCATGTACGGTGTTATCGACCTCACGTTTCGAGAGACTTTACTAAGTTAGTGGTTTGTTTACAGGAAAGCTAGACTATACAAATGCTAGCACTGACACCTTGTGGTGATAATGGCGAACTGCATATCATTACACCAGAATGATACATAACATGAAGCAACTTTATTTCAAGCAACATATTTAGCTATGTATTTTGAAATTAAATCAAATTAACCTTAAAATATCAATTTCTGCGCACGCTCATGATAGTGATATTTGCTAGTAATGGCTCTATGAGATGATTATGAGATGGAGTTAAGTTGGGTTGCCACCGGGCCACAAGCAAAGTCGTGAAAAAAGGAATATTAGGACAGGGACACGAGAAGGTGGATTTCTGGAGTTGAAATGGAAGTGAATGAGGGCAAGTTAAGTGAGGTGGAAGGTGTGGTGAAGAGCTCGGACCCCGAGCCTTGCGGTTTCAGGGTGGATGGGAAAGGAATTGGGTGCAGTTTAATCAGTGAAGGTACCCTGTAGTGGACTTGTGATATTTGTTTCTTCTACCCACAAGGAGCGGGTGCTCCGTGACTTAGGTTAATATCTATTTCTTGCTTTGCCCTTAGGAATAGGGCGCCATTGAAAGGAGTGATTTCTGGGTTAGCATTAAGTCTGGAGGTAGAGTAATTGAAGTTTAAGATTCCTGGTGTTTGTGATGACCCCGTTTGGTGTGATGCAGGCCCAGTGTTTAGCGTGGTGAAACAGAGGAATTACTCTCAGTCCGTTTGAGTCATGTTAGGATACATCAGTTATCCTGTTAGAGCGTTTGTGCCCAATCCACTGCGGTGTTTCAGGTGCAACGTTCATGTAGCAGCAGTGTGTTGGAGGGAGATTCCAAGATGTGAGAAGTGTGCAGGAGGGCATTGGACAGAGGATTGTGTCGTTTCGGTGGATGAAATTGCGTGTCAATTGTAGTTGTGCGACACAGGCAGGTTGAGGTGGCCAGAGTCAGAGTAGTGCAGAGAGTGTCGTTTGCTGAGGCATTGAAGAAGGTAGAGGATGATGGGTCAAGGGTGAGGGATCCAGAGAGGATCACTGTGAGTAGTAGATCTGTGCCAGCAGGGATAAGCCAATGAGTAATATATGCTTCAGTAAGGATGGCATCTTAGCATTCATCGCAATAGTAATCAATTGCACCGCAGAAATGGAATGTAAATCACAGAAAATAGATGTTGGAGTGGCAGCATCAGAGAAATATTTGGATATATGAGATTTGACTTCAGAAGAGTTACTATATTCCTTTTCCCTTTTTCCCATGTTGTATCACAAAGTATAATGGATTTATATTAAAGTCCAGTTGGGGGTGGTAATGCAACATATTGGATGCCAACCGCCATTAAACCCCCCAAACAAGAAGAAGAAGAAGAAGAAGGGTTGAGTGCTGTGTTGGTTTCGTTGAAACAGAACAATGTGTGTGGATCACTGCTATGAAGGTCTGGCTACATTTCACTTCAGGTAATGTGAATGTGTTATTGGTCTATCTAATCTGCTAGCTAGCAAGCTAGCTATCTATCTGTTTCTACTCAGTGTCTGAAGGCCTAGCAAAAGCTGTCGATTCTGTTAATAATTATAAGCGGTAAGCGGTCTATGCCACCCAAAAAGCTAATTTTGTGCAACAGGAAAATACATCTGATTGTGGGTTGCTGTAACATCTTTAGCTAGCTAGCCAGTAGCTAGCCCATGATCATGACTCTCAATTCCTTTGCATAACACATAAGTAATTGGACGAAGGTGTCTGCTGTAGGAGGGAGATCCCCGACACTGAATCTAAACACTAACGCGTGTCACTTGCAGTACAGTATTGGAAGCAAAAGGACCTTAATAAAACAAAAAAAGGTTCAATTGATACACACCATGATAGGGTCAGGGTTATTGGTCCCGTATGGCCATATCTCCATGTTACAGAGCTTGTTTACGGAAAACAGACGGAGAACCACCTACACCCATAGCTGTATGGATCTGTGCAGAGTTGCTACAGTAAGTTATTATTTCTTGCTGATGAAAGATGAGGGACATATTATGTTTCAGAAGTCATATCACAAGCAATGATTATTGACGTTTCTAAACGTTAAAACACAACGTCGGGATTGTAGTTCACGTGAGGCAGTCGTGGGCAAAGCTAATGGCTGAGAACTGTAGGGAGAAGGCAGAATGCCACCTAGAGTTTTCAAGAGCTAGTCAGCAGCTAACTAGCTAACTTGAATAGCTAATTCCGTGACACACAATAATAGCTACATCCACGTACTGTTGGTAAGCTACCATTGCTGCTCTCTGTGCAAACAAAAGTGATATAGCTAGCTATAACTTTATACCCCCAAAGCTGATGTGGCTTGCCAAGTTAACCCTGTATTGGACCTAGGTAGCTAGCTAACTAACTAAAGTAGAGCAATTAGCTACATTATTTTATATTATTAGGCTTAACTTTAGGCAAGCTAGCTAGGTAGATATCTATTGAAGTGCCAGCCCATAATCATAAGCCTAATGTTTTCTAGCTACTGTTACTTGGTGAAAGTGAAACGCATATCTGTCCAGTATATATTTTTATATTGATGAGGACGATTGACATAGAGGACGATTTGGCTTTATTTTGGCCTAGGCAGATGATATCGTATGGGTGCTCATGCACTATCGGCTACCTAGGCTAACAATTCATATCCATCTCGGGTGTCTGTGGGTTATATTTAAAGGTAAATGTGTCCCATCAACATTATTATGTACAGTGCATTCGGAAAGTATTCAGACCCCTTGACTTTTACCACATTTTGTAATGTTACAGCCTTATTCAAAAATGTATTACATCGTCAATCTACACAATACCCCATAATGACATTGCAAAAACAGCTTTTTTGAAATGTTAGCAAATTTATTACAAATAAAACACTGAAATATCACATTAACATAAGTGTTCAGACCCTTTATTCAATACTTTGTTGAAGCACAAGATTGGCACACCTGAATTCGGGGAGTTTATTCCATTATTCTCTACAGATCCTCTCAAGCTATGTCAGGTTGGATGGGGAGGGTCACTGCACAACTATTTTCAGGTCTGTCCAGAGATCAGGATCGGGTTCAAGTCCGGGCTCTGGCTGGGCCACTAAAGGACATTCAGAGACTTGTCCTGAAGCCACTCCTGCGTTGTCTTGGCTGTGTCTTTAGGGCCATTGTCCTGTTGGAAGGTGAACCTTCGCCCCAGTCTGAGGTCCTGAGCGCTCTGGATCATTAGGGATCTCTATACTTTGCTCTGTTCATTTCCCTTGATCCTGACTAGTTTCCTAGCCCCTGTGACTATACATTTTCCCATAGCCTGATGCTGCCACCACCGTGCTTCACTGTAGGGATGGTATTGACCAGGTGAGCGGTGCCTGGTTTCCTCCAGGCGTGATGCTTGGCATTCAGGCCAAAGAGTTCAATCTTGGTTTCATCAGACCTAGAATCTTGTTTCTCGTGGTCTGTGCCTTTCCAAATCAATGTCCAATCAATTTAATTTACCACAGGTGGACTCCAATCAAGTTGTAGAAAGAGAGCTCAAGGATGATCAATGAAAACTGGATGCATTTTATTTAATCAATTTTAGAATAAGGCTGTAACGTAACAAAATGTAGAAAAAGTGAAGGGGTCTGAATACTTTCTGAATGCACTGTATTTCAACAAATGCCTGTGCGGGATATATGCTCAACGGCAGACATGTGTTTTCGGGTGCAAACTATACAGGGAACAAGCTTATGTTGTCAGGACTGTCAATCCCTCTGTAGATAGACAATATACTGGATAAAGACGTGGATGACTCCAAAGAGGAATTGAATCCAACTTTATAATCCAAAATGTGTCTTCTCCCTTTCCCAACACCAAAAAAAGTAGACACAGGGTCAGCAGCAGTGCAGAGCCCCTGGATGGAGAGCAATTTTGGGTGGTTAGGTTCCTTCCTCAAAGGCACAATGGCAAGAACTGGTACATGGGATCAATGACCAGCAGCCTTCCAGCTGCCAGTTCAGTTCCATTCCCGTTTTTGTGTTGCCCAACCCGGGCCTGAAACCAACAGCCTTCCAGCTGCTCGTCTGCCTCTCTAACCTCTGTTTCTCAATCCTGGTCTTGGGATGCACATTCTTATTGTTGTCCTAACTACACAGCTGATTCAAATGATCAACGTTTCAAAAAATGACACCCCTTTGTGTCTGTTGGACCAGGATCAGTAAACAGTGTTTTATTACTAGGCTACGGTGGGGGCAATGAATGAGTGTGATGCCATGACTACAAGGGTTCAAGCCAAGGGTGAACTGAACTGGCAGCTGGAAGGCTCCAATGTATCATATCCTGCCATTGTGCCCTTGAGCAAGGCACTTAACCCCCCACAATTGCTCTCAACCCAAGGGTGCTGCACTGCAGGGTGTTGGGAAAAGCAGAAGACACCTTTTCGTTCTACCCAATGGACAACAATCAATCTATTCTCTCCATGTTCTTGTCACAAGATGACTGTTGTAGCTTTAATGGGTTACAGAGTTCATGTTTACAGTTAATTCATCGAGTTGTATCTAAAGATATTGTTCATTAGAGTTATTTACATATGCACAAGAGTAATTGTATTACAATTCATGCGATGGAGATTGAGAGAACTATGTACATATTTCTGCAGTGTTGGTTAGTATTGGATTACGCTATTGACTGCAAGTACCAGAATGCCTTGCGGCAGAAAGTAAGAAAATCGAGAAAGTGACAGTTATGTACAAGTGACAAGTGATTATCCTGGTTTTCACGATCAGCTTTTAAAAAAGTGTTTTGTAGAATGTAAAGTGTTAAAATGTAACGTGAACAAGTGTTATTACTAAAAAGAAGCCAACGTCCCGAGTCATTACTTTGAAGATAGTTATTCTATGTTTTTGGTGCCCAAACACGGGAGTATTAGCTGCGATGAAGATCAGAGGGATGAAGTGGCTGAAATGGCTGAGGAGGAAGCAGAACGAATGAGACGAAAGCGGATACCATCTGAGGTGCACAACATGGATTTTGAATCAGATTGACGTGGAAATAACCCAGTCAAATCCGGATACCGATCACTTAAGTACATTGTTGGAATTGCTGTCAGATAAGGAGGACAGCTTGTTTGAACTTGATCTTGGAATTGAACAGTTAACTCCGTTGGTGCGATTGGAGGCAGAGATTGAATGCAAAGAGGGTGTTAACATGCTGAAGAGCCATGCACAACGAGTGATAAAGAAAAATCAGAACCTCAATCCGCTACTAGCATGGGTGAGTGATGCTAACTCAGGAAGGCTACCAACGTTGATTTTTGAGAAATTCTGTGGAGATGTCCGTTTGTGGTTTTGGAGCCAGTATGAGACTGCTATTCACAACAATGATTCACTGTGCAATAAGGAGAAGTATGGCTACCTGAAAACATATCTCACCGGACCATCAGCAAAGGAAGTAGCAGGGCTGATCTTAACAGACAGTAACTATGGTGATGCAATCCCTCTGCTTAAGATCAGATTTTAAGAGAAGGATCTTGTGATTTAGTGCTCACGTGTCAAAACTGCCGAATCTCACTCCTGTAAAGAAATCCTTTGACATAAATGCATTAAGGCATATGATATGATGAATGTAAAATTCAGATTAGGAGCGTGGAATCACTGGGTGTATTGTCAGAAACCTACAGAAGCCTACTATGCCCAATCTTACTGCAGATGATTCCAGAGGACATAG
Organism: Oncorhynchus keta; assembly: GCF_023373465.1. Classification (NCBI taxonomy): domain Eukaryota; kingdom Metazoa; phylum Chordata; class Actinopteri; order Salmoniformes; family Salmonidae; genus Oncorhynchus; species Oncorhynchus keta. Next base: position 46,188,944 of record NC_068422.1, on the reverse strand, counting down.
CTCTTGATTATAGTCGTCAGAGGGGAGTCGATGATGAATGGAAATTGTCTGTGATTGTCAGTTTCCTACAGAAGACCCAACATGCCATCTGCTGCGGCACTGCACACAGCCAGCAGACCACAAATCAGAAAGCTGCCCAGACCACAATATTTCTGCACACAAAGAGAAACTAAAGAAAATGGGAATATGTTTTGTATGTGTAGGACAGAAACACATAGCAAAATTCTGTAGAGTCAAAAAAGTGTCATGTATAACATGTGGAAGCAGATATCACATTGCTGTGTGTACCGGTAAGGGGAGTGAGGTGAACCCCCTACTGTTTCTGCAGATGATGTTGTTTCCTCAGTTATTCCCCATTCAGTGAAGATGAACCCAGATGTACAGAACACTGTGTTGCTACAGACAGCAAAGGCATGGGTAGAAGGCCCATTGGGCAGGAAGATAGCTTGTTGCTTACTAGGAGGCAGTCTGAGAAGCTTTGTACATGAACACCTTGTGAAGGGCCTGAAGCTACCAGTAATCAGACAAGAGGCATTCACTCTTCACACATTTGGCTCCTCTGCTCCAAAAGCAGCCCAACACAACACAGTGAAAGTCATCTTGGTGAATGTCTGGGACAAACAGCAGATAATTGAAATAGAGGCAATTGAAAACCCACAAGTGTGCACAGCTGTGATGAAGGTTCCTGGTGAGCAGATTCAACATGAGATCAATAGAAAGGGACTTTCCAGGAGATAACAATGATCCTGAACTCTCTGTCCTACTAGGAGCAGACTAAGAGATGCTAGTTGCTTTAGAGAGCACCTTTGGATGGTCGAGTGTCACGAGGCAACATGCATGTCCATCCCACTTGATGAAGACACAGTAGTCTCCAAACAACTGCAATGATTCTGGAAGCTTGAGTCTCTGGCTATCACAAGTGAGAAAACAGAGAACCCAAAGGAAAACAAGGCTCTACAGAGGTTCGAGAGAAGAACCACCTTCAAAGATGGACGATACCACATGGAGTTGCCATGGAAACAAGAAATGCCAGAACTCCAAGAACATATAGAAACGGTTTGAAGGTCTGAAGAAAAGACTGAAGAAGGATGTGACGTTGTACTGCAGATACAATGAAGTAGTAGACAGCGTGAAATACTACTTACTTCACCATGCAGTACTCTGAGAGGACAATGTGACGACAAAACTGAGAGTGGTGTTCGATGCCTCGTCCCATGAAGAATGGCTGTCCATCCCTCAATGACTGTCTACTCACAGGACCAAACCCGAATCTGGATCTGCTTAACTTTCCGATAAAGTTCAGACTACATGAGATCACATTCATGGCAGACATCAAGAAGGCTTTCCTGCAGAGAGAGACAGAGACGCAGTGAGATTTCTGTGGCTCACAGGCCCAACAAGGGGAGAAAATTAAGAGGACCTGCAAGTGCTGAGGATGAACAGAGTGGTATTCCGATCTTCCCCAAGTCCATTGTTGCTCACAACTACAATCAGGAAGCACCTTAAACAATATGAAACAGAACAATCAGAAGTTGTAGAGACGTCGAGAGAGTCACTCTATGTAGATAACTTCATTGCAAATTCACGCGATGTTGAAGAGACTTACTTTGTGACAACAACTCCAAAGCAAATGCTGTCGACTGGAGGCATGAACCTCTGCAAGTGGATGACCAACTATCCTGAACTGAAAACAAAATGGGAGGAGAGTACACAAGAAGTAGTGCTGAAAGTTGTAGGTTTATTGTGAAGACTGGGAACCGATGACTTTGTGTATGACCTCAGGCTTCTACTGAGCATTCTAAAGCAAAAGGAAAACACAAAGAGAAGTGTTCTGCAGTCGTCTGCACGCATCTTCGACCTTCTTGGCTTCCTGACCCCCTTCACCATCAGGATCAAGTGAATGTTCCAGGTAATGTGGGAGAGGAGACTCAGCTGGGATGAAGAGTTACCCACTGATCTGACACGAGAATGGCAACAGTGGTGTTCAGAACTACCTCAGCTACACCAGCTCACCATACCAAGGTGGAACAGAACAGACATGCAGCCACAGAACAGCCACACACTGAAAGTACACGTGTTCTGTGACACAGGTGAAAGGACTTACAGTGCAGTAGCCCGCAAGGTAAATCACAAGACTGGGAAACAACGGCAGGTCTAGTCACATCCAAGTCCAGGGTAGCCCCACTCAAGAAAGTTATGCTGCATCGCCTGGAGCTCATGGGAGCTGTGATTGGAGCGAGACTAGCAAACAACCTGATGATCACACTGAAAATGGAACAAAAACACATCAAAATGTAGACAGACTCGATGATCGTGCTGCATTGGTGTCAGTGAAAACATGCCTGAGAAAGGTTCTTGGGAGAGCTTTACTCAATTTTGAAGAGATGTGCACAGGTTGAAGCTATCCTAAATTCTAGGCCTCTGACCTTTGTGGACAATGAAGTGGATGAACCACAACCCCTGACACCAACACACTTTCAGGTGGGTAAAAGACTAACCTCTTTTCCGCCCAAGCCATTTGTGGCTGAACCTCAGCACCCAATGCTCAACATGGAGGAAACTACAAGTAGATGTAACTACAGGCAGAGACTTGTGACCAGCTTCTGGAACAGCTGGCGAAGAGACTACTTGCTGGATCTAAAGTCAGCACACTGCTGTGACACACCACAGCCCATCCCACGCCATTGACTGCAAGTACCAGAATGCCTTGCAACAGGAAGTAAGAAACACAAGAATGTGGCAGTAATGTTCAAGTGACAAGTGATTATCCTGGCTTTCGCTAGCAACTTTTTTTTATTGTTTTGTACAATTTAAAGTGGTAAAATATGACGTGAATAAGTATTATTTATTCTATTATACTACACTGTCATTAATGTATGTATGGCTACTATTTAATAAAGCCGTGTAAACTATCCCGTATCTTCAGAACAAATAAACCTTTGAGTTTATTACTATGCCAACTTAAATATTTGACAGTGAAATGATGTTTCTATTACTATGCATTTACATTACATTTGACTAATTTAGCAGACGCTCTTATCCAGAGCAACTTACAGAGGCAATTAGGGTTAAGTGCCTTGCTCAAGAGCACATAAACACATTTTTCACATAGTCAGCACACACATTTAAACCATCGACCTTTGGGTTACTGGCCAAATGTTCTTAACCGCTAGGCTACCTGCCACTCATGCCTAATGAGAGAGCTAAAATGATACCTCTGAAGTTGAGATGTGTTAAATGGAATACTACTGTAACTGAAATCTGGACAGTGACCGTCCTTTAACATCTCACATGTAGCCTAATATGAAATGAACTCCTGCAGAATTAAGTATTTATTGAATTACATTTTTATTTTATTTTATTTTGTTTTATTTGACCTTTGTTTAACCAGGTAGGCTAGTTGAGAACAAGTTCTCGTTTACAACTGCGACCTGGCCAAGATAAGCAAAGCAGTTTGACACATACAACAACACAGAGTTACACATGGAGTAAAACAATCATACAGTCAATAATACAGTACAAAAACAAGCCCATATACAATGTGAGCAAATGAGGTGAGATAAGGGAGGTAAAGGCAATACTAAAGGCCACGGTGGCGAAGTAAATACAATATAGCAATTAAAAACACTGGAATTGTAGATTTGCAGTAGGTGAATGTGCAAAGTAGAAATACTGGGGTGATGATTCACCAAATGTTATTTTGGGAAAAAGAGTGGAACACTATGTACGATTTATTTTATTCAGTATCTCGAGCAAATGCCAATATGCGTGTCTTATACAGTGATTGATCCTTTTACATAACGGCTGTCAGTATTTCAACCACAGGATATAGGCATCAATAACAAAGTGAATCCTTATCAGAAACATGGATTTGAGTTTTCACTGCTTTTTAATCTGAAAATGTTTGCAAGGGAAGAATTTTGAGGCTACCCTGTTTAGAGCCGTTGTCCCCGGTCCTGTCAAGAGGAACAACATTGAAAGAGAAAGCTTTACAGATCTCAGTTAGATGATTGATGCATTTTTTCCTCCATCATTTAAGACATTCTTGTGAGTGCATATTTACTTATTATGTAGCATTTATTTGTCTCTTAGGGTAACAAGTGGCTCCTCTATTTGACTAAGCGTGTTGACTAAATGAGCCGATTCAATTTTGGGAATATTTTAGCAGATAAATATAACAATTTGGCTAATAAGTGTGTATTTTTCCCCACATCCCTGTGAAAAAAAAGTTGTCCAACCGGCTCTGCCTGTCATACAATGAGGATACCATAAGAATATTCATTATGATATCTATGGCGCTACAGTGTCCGCTGTACGGCCCGTTGCTTCTCGCCAACAAAAGCTAACACAGTCACGTCAAACTCTGAAATAACAACTAACTAGCTGCCGTTTTGTTTGTTTGAGCTTTTTTTGCATTGACGTGTATATCCATGATGCTGCTGCTGCTCCATTCCTTTTGTTAGAGAAGCCTGTCTCTGTGCATGATTTCGCCTAGTCAGGAAAAAATGGCTAGTTGTTCAACAGGTCATTCGCGAGCTACAAGTAGCCTACAGGCCACATGTGAGTAGCTCGCCAATCAAAGCCGAAAGTACATGCAACTTTCACGTGTTCCACCGCAAACTGTCATAAACAAATCTCACGAGTGTCAAGACAAATTCCCAGTTACTATTCTATTCAACGCTACTTTGACGATATCCCACCCCTGGTTAGCCACTGTTAGCTTAAAAAGACAAACCTAACACAATATCTGCCAATTAATTTCCAGCAATAATGCCCCTGTCTGTCTGTGTGGTTTGCACATTTGTCTATCACTTCATGTGTAGCCAGTTGATGTGATAACCATCTTGTGGGTTGACAGAAATACTTTCCTCAAAACCTTTCCAATTAAATGTAGGCTACAGTACCAGTCAAATGTTTGGACACACCTACTCATTCCAGAGTTTTTCTTTCTTTTGACTATTTTCTACATTGTAGAATATTAGAGAAGATATTAAAAGTATGAAATAACACGTATGGAATCATGTAGTAACCAAAAAAGTGTCAAATATATTTAAAGTGTTAAGCAAATCAAAATATATGTTATATTTGAGATTCTTAAAGGTAGCCACCCTTTGCCTTGATGACAGCTTTGCACACTCTTGGCATTCTCTCAACCAGCTTCACCTGGAATGCTTTTCCATTAGTCTTGAGGGAGTACCCACATATGCTCAGCACTTGTTGGATACATGATTCCATATGTGTTATTTCATAGTTTTGATGTCTTCACTATTATACAATGTTGAAAATAGTTTTAAAAAAATAACAAAAACCCCTTGAATGAGTAGGTGTGTCCAAACTCTTGACTGGTACTGTATGTTGATATTCTTTTGTGTATTATTTCATTATTTATTATATGATTTTCATAGTTATATTACTACTGTATGTCATTAGTAGTAGCCATAATTCATAAATGGCACCATACAGGGTTCTAAATGGAACCATTTAGTTCAGGGAAGGGTTCTGGTCAAAGAACCCTACAATAGAGATCTATATAAAACGTTTCGGTGTTCCATATATGAAGCAAGCTATATAACCTTTTTGGTTCTATATAGAACCTTTTTTTGTACCAGTGTACCATTACGTCCACCAACTACTCTCTTTTGCATGTCTACAATTCCCGAATGGATAAGGTGAGAGTGATTTCTGTTGCTGACCCATTTGGTTTTTTCAGTGACACGTAATGGAGGCCTATCAGGGCTCCCAAAGCAGGAAACCATGGGCCTTTGAGAGGCGTCACTGACCCCTGCTCCGCTCATCTGGGGGAAACGGAGCCCTCAGCTGGCAGGACAGCATCACATTTAGGAGTACCCAGAGCATTCCTCCTAATAGCCCTGAAACCAGTATTCTCTGTGAGATCGTGTTTCTGCTCTCTCTCCATGGAATGGTCTACAAACACAAAGGCTATGTTAGAGAGAGAGTAGAATAAGTGTGTGTGCAGCACTGCGTGCACGATTATATGTATTAAAAGGGAGCGTGTGGATTTGGTCTGTGCATATGTGTTTGTGTAGGTGTCTGGATATGTGAGTATGTCTATCTGTGTGTATTTGTGCCTAGGGTCTAGTGCAGTGCATGAGGCCTTTTCCTTTATATATGTGTGTGTGTGTGCGTACATGTGTGTCTGTGTGTTTGTTGGAGCCCAGGAGTCTTCCCCTCCTGTAATGAGTGGTTACCTGATCCGCCTGTCAGTCAGTCCCGTCGCCCCTCTGCCTTCAAACCACAACGCAACAATCATCGCAGCACTCACACACGCTGACGCACACACACACGCCAAACACAAACCAGACACACACACACACACACACACACACACACACACACACACACACACACACACACACACACACACACACACACACACACACACACACACACACACACACACACACACACACACCAAAGACACACACATATAGTGTGATATGTGCTGGATTTAGTACATGAACACTCAATTCAAACACACCCTCATACACACACGTTCTTTGAACAGATCAGCACCCATCCCAGCAAGCACATTATTTGGTTCCTTGGAAGTTGTGGGAACATACGTTTGGTTTCCAATCGGTTCAAAGCCATAAGCCATTGGAACGAAGCCATACGTTTCCTGACCGGTAAAACTGAATGTTTTTTAAAAATGTTTTGGAAACATTTCATTTCGCCTGTTCTGGAAACGTACATTTTTAAGTTGCATGGAGGTTCTGACAACGTTTTACAATGGTTCCCATACTATGCTGAAATACTGAAATTCCCCACAGATTAATGTTGTTTCTTAAGCGCTATCTGGGATGCTCATATACTAGTCTATGTGCCATCATTTTTAAACAGCTGCACTGTAATCACTGCAATTCTAAATGTATGATCAAACCAAACAACATATCCACTCAATAGTTTTCACAAACATTTACAGTAGATTATATAAAGCACATAAACATTGAAAAGTGGGACCGTGCCTCTTCAAACCAGGCCCTGAACTTGTAGAGTATCCACACAGTTTGAATCTGCTTTCCTTTCTCTCCTCTCTGGTCCGTCTCTATTCTTTAGAAGGTTTAGGATGGTGCGAACTGGATACCAGTTCAGTTTAGCTGCCAACAAAGAGGCTGTGAGGCCTGCCAATACTCTCCCCACCAGGGAGGGAGAAGTCTCCCCACTTCAACACTCCTGTCCTTCCACACTCATCTCTGTCAATCCCACTGACTAGCACAATTTCCCTCTAATCCCCCTTCCTCTGCTCTCAAATGGCGGGCCAAGAGAGAAACCTCATCTGGAAGTGGACAAGAGAAGCCACAATACTTAAGCAGGTTGTGGGAACATCCTGATAATGCTGTGAGTGTGTGCGTACAGACCTCAAAGGAGATTTAGCTTATGAAACTCCAACACATTTCTCTCTCCATGCCCTTCTCTTTCTCTTTTATTTAAGTGCACCTCTTAAATCTTTATCTCTGTTATGGGTACATTAAATGTGCTGACGATAGTAATGTCAAACACACTTTATTGGCATGGGCCGAAAGCAAATAATGCCACTCGAATAATCAAATATCAAAAAGAGACACAGCTCTCTGTCTGAAGATAGGAGCATGCCTCGAACGAAAAATATGTTTCAACAGCAAAGCTCAATATCAATCAGGGATATCAGGCTGTAGATCTTCCAAACTGATGAGAGAGAGAGAGAGAGAGAGAGAGAGAGAGAGAGAGAGAGAGAGAGAGAGAGAGAGAGAGAGAGGTGAGAAAGCAGAGGGAGGGGAATGAGTTCAATCCATGTCGTTGCACTCCAGTCAGTCAACCGTGAAGTCATAGGACAACAGATAAGGGGTCCTAGGAGAGTTGACCTTCCCACGTGAAAAAATACTACAGTTTACTATATACAGCAACAATGTCTGTAAAAACACTACAGTCCGCATGCCAAGTATAGAATATGTAATGTGTTATAGTAAAGAGCAGAAGCTTTGAACTATCCGTTCAGACCCCAGTCCTACCTACCTACCTACCTACTTACCTACCTACCTACCTACCTACCTACTTACCCACAGGCTATGGAAAATGAGCTATTTTTGCATTTCTCCTGAAGGTTTCCTCAAAAAACAAAACACTATAGTAAATACTACAGTAATGTCTGAAAAAACACTACAGTAAATACTACAGTATACTACAGTCCTCAAAAACACACCAATACTACAGTATACTACAATCTGCAAAAACAATCTGCAAAAATCCTTCATTAATTACTATAGTATATACTACAGTTTTGTTTTACTATAGTTAACTGTAAAACACTAAAGTATACTAAAGTCTGCAAAAACACTGCAGTGAATATTACAGTAAAGTCTGCCAAAAACTACAGTGAATAGTATAGTATTTATACCATAATATTGTATACTATAGTATTTTTTATGGGTTTTGATTTATGAAGGACTCAGGTCAGAGATACACAGGGCTCAACTAGCCTGTCTAGAGTAGTGGCTAGGGCAAATAGAGAGAGACCCAGTCTGAGCCTATACACCAGACCACCCATCTAAAGGAAACACAAAACTAGGCACAAAATTAAGCCCCAGTGGTGAGAGATAAATGTGAAGGCGCTAAACATGAGAGTTACTGTATCAACAGGCCCACCACGGTTTTCAGGGGAGAAGGCTCAGCTTCACAGGGTCTGTCACCACAACAAACACACGGCCACTCAGGGGAGGATGGAGCTGGGAGCTAAAAGGGACTCTGGGAACACCGTTGACACGTGTCAAGAGCTGGTCATTTGCTGCGTGTCAACAGGGGTCGGCACTTGACGGACATTGACGTTGAGTTTGCTGAGGACTGACTAAATAAACAGGTTATTTTTTGAGTTGATGAAAAGAAACCGAGAAGGTAGACGAACGAGCCTGTATTCATAAAGCGTCTCAGAGTAGGAGTGCTGATTTAGGACAAGTTTTGCCTTTCTGATTACGACAAATAAGATTACATTGACGTGCGAGGGACGACGACGACGACGACGACATAATCCTAGATCAGCAGACCTTGGCCTGGTCTCCCTTGAGGTAGAGGTCTTCTGACCTCAATGGGACTGGTTAGATAAAGGTGGGGGTAAAAAATCCTACTCTGAGATGCTTGATACATACAGCCCCTGAAATATAGAAAAAACGTGCTAGGGCTCTTATTTTCTTCTCACTCCCTAAACAAAGTGTGCCATTATGTGTACCGTTAGGATGAGGTGGATACTATGCACACAGACCCACACAGATTCCCCTGCACCATACTATAACTGTAAAACACCCTTGCAAAGGCTAAAGCCCTCAATCTGTGCATCTCAGACACTGATAGAGCCCCATTACTTTAATATGAAAATTACAACCATGTGAAATATCTCCTAAGGTTCATACATACACAACTTGTAACCACACCACATGGCTGCCGGAGCTTGGTTAATATTTTTTTCTCCTGTAGATTAGGCACTTCAAGGCATGCCAAGCATAACACAATTGGCAATTCCCGTCCACTACACTCGCAAATGTTGTTGTTTCGTTCGTTTTTACTTTTCCCTCATCTGTTTTCGTTTTTTTTCCTTTCCGAATGGAAATTTTGAGGTCGATTTGGTTTTGCCTGTTCTGCTCGAACAGTTCAAATCAAAAAGATTGGAGGGGGAGGGTAAGGCACGGGGGAAATTTAGATTTAACTCCATGATGAGGGTGCTTCAAAACAACGCCCATGTGGTCTTCATTTTAGCTGGGTTTTAACAGCAAATGGAGCGAGGCGAGAGCTGGCAAACCCCCTCCCCAACACACACAAAGACACACACGTACTGCCGCTCCGCACCCCCTCACCAACTACACACACCCCCAACCACACTGTACATTACAGATCAGAACATTGAAATGACTCAAGCTGTGCTGTATAGCACTACTGCACAGGCTACTCCTACTGTATGCACGTTTCCTTGTTCCTGTTAGAAAACCAAGCCTCCGCAGGATCATGACTAGGACAGTGGTGGATACGTCACTTCCAGGGCTCAATAGTTTTGTCTCTGAGGGGCAAGTTTTTTAAATTTATGCTGAAAAAATATAATTGCAACATGTAAAGTGTTGGTTCAATGTTTCATGAGCTGAAATTAAAGACCCAAAAAATGTTCCATACGCACAAAAAGCTTATTTGTCTCAAATTTTGTGTACAAATTTGTGTACAGGAGCATTCCTCAAAAAAAAAACACTATAGTAAGGTCTCCTTTGCCAAGATAATCCATCCACCTGACAGGTGTGGCATATCAAGAAGCTGATTAAACAGCATAATCATTACACAGGTGCACAAACATTTCAACACAAACTGTCAGAAACCATCTCAGGGAAGCTCATCAGCGTGCCTGTTGTCCTCACCAGGGTTTGGACATGACTGCAGTTCGGCCTCGTAACCGACTTCAGCTGGCAAATGTTCACCTTCGATGGCCACTGGCACGCTGGAGGAGTGTGCTCTTCACGGATTAATCCCGGTTTCAAACATACCGGGCAGATGGCAAACAGCGTGTACGGCTTCGTGTGGGTGAACAGGTTGCTGATGTCAACGTTGTGAACAGAGTGCCCCGTGGTGGTGGTGGTGGTGGTGGGGTTATAAGCTATGGACAATGAACACAGTTGCATTTCGTCAATGGCAATTTGAATGCACAGACATACCGTGACGAGATCCTGAGGCCCGTTGGCATGCCATTCATCCACCGCCATCACCTCAGCATGATAATGTTTCAGCATGATAATGCACATCCACATGTCACAAGGATCTGTACACAATTCCCGGAAGCTGAAAATGTCCCAGTTAAAGGTATCTGTGATGAACAGATGCATATCTGTATTCCCAGTTATGTGAAATCCATAGATTCGGGACATAATACATTTATTTCAAGTGACTGATTTCCTTGTATGAACTGTAACTCAGTAAAATCTTTGAAATAGTTTCATGTTGCGTAAACATTTTTGTTCAGTGTATGTACCCAGGCTTGAAAAGGGCTATAAAATGCACTAGAACAGAGCTTATTCCATTAAACTCTCCTTTGCTAGGAAAAAACATGTCTATGAGTCAGACTCCATTCATGACATAACATAGCGTTTGACAGGGATTCATCTGAAGTGCACATAGGTGTTACCGCCCATTGTAACTGAAAACGGTTGAATTGTTTTCTTATGGTCGGTCGCTTTCAGAACCGAGACCATTAAAGGTCTTTTTTCTTTCTTTGGCGAGGAAGGCGGTCATGGAAACGAGTGTATTACAGTAAACAGAGGTGGTGGAACCCTGGGCTGTTTGTTTGTTCTGCTGCTATTAACATGGAAGACATTTTCATGATGGTGAAATGTGTGTGTGTGTGTGTGTGTGTCTGTGCCTGCGTGCGTGCGTGCTTGTGTGCGTGTGCGTGTGCACGCATGCGTGTTTGTTCACCATTATGTGTCTTCGCCATTATATGGTCTAAAGAAAAATTGTGTGGAAGCCAAAGAAACTGATATGGGTGGAGTTCACAGTAAAAGTTAATAGGTCACTGACTGCCCAATAGGAAAGACTAATTTCACTACAGTCACAATGACCAACTGTAGTCTAGACCACATTTTCAGGGGTCATGACATAGATTTTGCAACCAGGGTCCATGTTCATAAAGCGTCTCAGAGTAGGAGTGCTGATCAACGAACAGGTCCTAGATCAGCACTCCTACTCTGAGACACTATGAATATGTGGCTAGATATTGTTGGGTGAACCTTAAAGGGCAATTCCGACACTTTTCAACCACATATTCATCATCTCCAGCACCAAACCATATGGGAAAACAGCATGTTTCTATGATCTGTGGTTAGAAAGATAGGAATAAAGGTATTTGGAAAATGCTTCTCTGTGACATCACAGGGTATCAGGAATCAATGTCAGACCCAGATGCAGACTGTCGAAGTAACAATGTTTATTGTAGCAACAGGGGCAGACAAAGACAGGTCAAGGCAGGCAGGGGTCCAAAATCCAGAGTAAGGCAAAGGTACAGGACGGCAGGCAGGCTCAGGTTCAGGGACAGGCAGGGTTCAGTAAACCAGAGGTGGAGCAAAGGTGCAGGTCGGCAGGCAGGCAGGCTCAAGGTCAGGCAGAGAGGTCAGGCGGGCGGGTACAGGGTCAGGACAGGCAAAGGTCAAAACCAGGAGGACAAGGAAAGAGAGGCTGGGAAACGATAGGAGCTGACAGGAAAGACGCTGGTTAGCTTGAACGAACAAGACGAACTGGCAACGAACAGACAGAGAACACAGGTATAAATACACAGGGGAAAACTGGGAAGAGGGGCGACACCTGGAAGGGGGTGGAGACAAGGACAGGTGAAACAGATCAGGGCGTGACACAGGGTAGGATTTAAAGTACAAAAACAGTGATTTTCTAAACCTGTCATGAGTTACTAGCCCAAGGGAGGGTATTTTCTTGCTCCCCACGTAGCTGTGAATCTCATAGTGATTAAAAATCATTGTTTGAAAAATGTTGAACATTTTGATGATTGCTATAATTTTTTTACATTATATATTTTTCTTCTAGAAAACTTAGAAACACGCTGTTTTCACATACGTTTGAAGTGGTATTGTGCTGGAGATCATGAAAATGAGGTTGTCCTGGCCTACAGCCCCAACCCATGCTCTACTCCTCCACCTCTCCACTCCCCATCTCTCAGGATTGAAGCCCTAGGCCTTCGACACAGGAAATTGTCCACTTCTTATTGATCGCCAGGACGCACATCGATCAGAAAGTGACATCGCTCCCTTGGCTCCGGTGCTGCAGAAAGCAGGTCCTGTTATTTATTGTTTCTGCATCACACATGGGCCCCAATAACTCCGTCCCCGCTGGCCCCCCACCCATCGTTCAAACATACAGGGTTCCTCCCTGAGGGAGCACTAACTGGTTACTTAGAACAGATGTTGGAACGTTGTACTAATGTTGCCCTTATATAGAAACTCTCAGCACATGTTAATTGCAGCCAGTAACACCTCATGAGTCTTGGAGCTGTCACCACATACTGTATGCAATACTCCAATTCTTTGTCTCAGGAGTGATATAATTAAGCAATAAGGCACGAGGGGGTGTGGTATATGGCCAATATACCACAGCTAAGGGCTGTTCATGGTAAGGCACGACGCAACACAGAGTGCCTGGATACAGCCCTGAGCCGTGGTATATTGGCCATATAACACAAAGCCCCAAGATGCCTTATTGCTATTATAAACTGGCTACCAACCTAATTAGACCATTAAAAATAAATGCTTTGTCATGCCCGTGGTATACGGTCTGATATACCACGGCTGTCAGCCAACCAGCATTCAGAGCTCGAACAACCTAGTTTATAATGTAAAATACACTTAATACAGACTCTCTAGTGTCAAGTAAATGGCTACATCGTAACTGTATGGCTTCCATGTTGTTGCGCAACATGTGGCTCATCTATATCCAATATTGTATCTGTTTGTTCAACATTGCCATGATTATACATTATATATTTTCTTGAATTAGAAAATGTCAAATTCACCATGAGAAGATCAACAGACAGGTTCTACTCCCATTGGCAACCCTTCAGTTCATACTTTGAAGGTCTCTCTACCTTTCCAACTGAATGAACAATTACAATTAATGAAGTAATTACATTTAGCTTTAACCTTTATGATTTCATTCCCATTCAGTTTGAAGATGTTGAACTAGACTGCCTCTATGGCAATAAAAAATATACTATTCATTCTAATATGACTGGTATGATTACCTGAACGATTTATTCTCACTCTTATCTACCACTTTTCTTAAAAATGTATATATTCAAAAAATACTATTACAGTCTGTTTTATAACCATTTTTCCTTTTAAGCAGATTTCTACTTGAAGAAATGAAGACATTCACTGTTTTCTAAACCCTGATGCAACATGCATGCACCTTATATTAATAGTATTTTTTAGAACATTTTCCCCTGCGATGGAAAGGAGGGTGGGGTTGGGGAGACGAGGATGGAGGTGTTCTTTGTGGGGGGAAAAAACTAACAATGCTGCAGTTGTATATTTGAAATCTGTGAAAAAAATATATATTGGGGGAAAAAAATCATTGCTATGGTTATGTTGGACATAACAATTATTATCATAACGGGAAGCAGTCAAGTTGTAATTAGGGAATTTCCAATGAATCTTTCTCTTTCCCTATGAAGCAGCCAAAGCAGTCAGGGTGAAGCGCTGGCTGAATAATGGGGGTAAGGAGATGCTGGTGTAGATTTTGGAGATATCTGTCTGACTGTCTGATGGAGGGAGGTGGGTTTGGAAAAGGTTTCTATGCAGGCCTTGCCTCGCTATGTTAGCACAAGTTTGGATTCTCTCACATCCCCCCCCCGCCCGTGGCGCCTTCCTCTCTATCCTTATGTCTCTCTCACTCTTTCCCTTTCTCTTCCTAACCCTATCATGCTATCTTTTGTATTATATTTTCCCTTCTCTATCACACATTATTCCTCCATTTCTGATTGACTTTCTTTTCAAACTCCCTCTCTTTGCTTGTTGTGGCCTAAATGTGCCCCCTCTTGGTGGCAAATACAACTCTAATACAATTATCTAGCTCCTTGGGCATTAGTTTGTTTGACACAAAAAAAAACAATATCTCTATTCTCATAACTTCAACTGGCCCTTCAGGCCTATCAGGTGGAGGTGAACCCCATGGTAGTGAACCCTGTTCATTGCCCACCCCCTACACCACTCCCTCCCTCCAGTAGATGTGGTTGGCCGAGCATACCACTGCCATAGTGAACACAAACAGAGCCTCCCCCAGGTCTCAACGCCACTGTGTCAACTTCTCTCCTTTCATTCACAATCTGGTCCGCCTCTCTCTCTCACGCCTCGTCTCCCCCACTGATTGAGAAGACGAGAGCTGATTGTGCCTGGAGACTGAAAGTCGGTTTGTACCTCTACCTCACCCCCACACTCCCCATTGTCCTCCATCCTCCCACCTCACTGCTGCCGAGCAGGTGCACACACCCTGCTTGTTATTTTACCTTATTTTTCTACTTTATTAAACATGTTCGTGCCTTGGGGACATGGGTTCAGTTTACCCGTGAATACAGGGCTCGGCTCATAGAGGAAAATCAAAATGTGTAGATGTCCAACCGATGTTGAAATGGAATGTGTTTTTTTCTGACTTTTTAGAGACAAGGAGCTCTTTTAGGGAAGGGAAGAAAATATGGTTAAGTCTTCTCGATTACAGTCTTTTTGATTTTCCTCCGATCCCCTGGTCAGCTGATGGTCAAACCCCCACCCCCCTCCTCAAATCATATTTTATTTGTCACATACACATGGTTAGCAGATGTTAATGCGAGTGTAGCGAAATGCTTGTGCTTCTAGTTCCGACAATGCAGTAATAACCAACGAGTAATCTGGCTAACGATTCCAAAACTACTACCTTCTACACATAAGTGTAAAGGGATAAAGAATATGTACATAAAGATATATGAATGAGTGATGGTACAGAGCGGCATAGGCAAGATGCAGTAGATGGTATCGAGTACAGTATATACATATGAGATGAGTATGTAAACAAAGTGGCATAGTTTCAAGTGGCTAGTGATACATGTATTACATAAAGATGCAGTAGATGATATAGAGTACAGTATATACGTATACATATGAGATAAATAATGTAGGGTATGTAAACATTATATTAGGTAGCATTGTTTAAAGTGGCTAGTGATATATTTTACATCAATTCCCATCATTTCCCATTATTAAAATGGCTGTAGTTGAGTCAGTGTGTTGGCAGCAGCCACTCAATGTTAGTGGTGGCTGTTTAACAGTCTGATGGCCTTGAGATAGAAGCTGTTTAACAGTCTGATGGCCAGCTTTGATGCACCTGTACTGACCTCGCCTTCTGGACGATAGCGGGGTGAACTGGCAGTGGCTCGGGGGGTTGTTGTCCTTGATGATCTTTATGGCCTTCCTGTGACATCGGGTGGTGTAGGTGTCCTGGAGGGCAGGTAGTTTGCCCCCCGGTGATGCGTTGTGCAGACCTCACTACCCTCTGGAGAGACTTACGGTTGTGGGTGGAGCAGTTGCCGCACCGGGCGGTGATACAGCCCGACAGGATGCTCTCGATTGTGCATCTGTAGAAGTTTGTGAGTGCTTTTGGTGACAAGCCGACTTTCTTCAGCCTCCTGAGGTTGAAGAGGCGCTGCTGCGCCTTCTTCACAATGCTGTCTGTGTGGGTGGACCAATTCAGTTTGTCTGTGATGTGTACGCCGAGGAACTTAAAACTTACTACCCTCTCCACTACTGTTCCATCGATGTGGATAGGGGGGTGTTCCCTCTGCTGTTTCCTGAAGTCCACAATCATCTCCTTAGTTTTGTTGACGTTGAGTGTGAGGTTATGCATCCCCAGTGGCGTACTACACACCCCCGCAGGCTCTGGAGGCCCCAAGAAGATATACACTGAGTATACCAAACATTAGGAACGCCTTCCTAATATTGAGTTGCACCCCCCCTTTGCCCTCAGAACACCCTCAATTCGTCGAGCTATGGAATCAACAAGGTGTCGAAAGCGTTCCACAGGGATGCTGGCCCAAGTTGACTCCAACGCTTCCCCCAGTTGTGTTAAGTTGGCTGGATTCTTGATACACATGGGAAACTGTTGAACGCCTGGCACCTTCTACCATAATCCATTCAAAGGCACTCAAATCTTAAGTCTTGCCCATTCACCCTCTGAATGGCACACATACACAATCCATGTCTCAATTGTCTCAAGGCTTAAAAATCAATTGTCTCCTCCCCTTCATCTACACTGACTGAAATGGATTTAACAAGTGACATCAATAAGGGATCATAGCTTTCCCTCGGATTCACCTGGTCAGTCCATGTCATGGAAAGAGCAGGTGTTCTTAACGTTTTGTATACTCAGTTGTTATAAATACTGTACTACCCTCCGCCCCAGTCCCTCTCTTTCTGTACATTGTTTGGTAATAAGAATGTATTAATACGACTTACACTCCAACGGATTAATTGAGGGGACCGTTTGATCCGACTGCGGTATCCATGCTTGAACATTTTCTATCAATCTACAGTGATCAATTAGGAGAACAATGCTGTGGGGTCAGAGTTGAGGAGTGGCGGCCAGTAATCAGGACCACTGGCCAGTAATGAGAGTAGCAGAGGAAGAATTAAAACCAACATTAACTATGATTAGTGGAAAAAAGAGCAAGGCTGTTAAACAATGAGGCAAGAGGCCGCTTCCAGCTCCCATGGCATCTATAAGCGTCTTTGAACGCTGGCCCTAGACATGCTCTTTTCTCTTTCACACACAAAAACACACACAAGCAATGCAAGGCACACATCACACGCATCACACATGCTCCCACACACACTCCTCCCTCTGTGGGCCTCCTTTTCTCCAACCACGGGCCCACAAATCAAAGCTCAAGAGAGAGGACCCCTGGGCTTCTGTTGAATGTGCAGGAACGGATTGTGTGTGTCTGTGTGTTCGTAAATATGTATGTACGTGTGTGTGTGTAGAGATCTTAAGGGAACTCCTGGGTCATAAACCCTAGAGCACAGTGATAGAACAAAGGGCAGACATTCATTAATCTCCCACGTCCCACACTACTGTAGTTCAGTGAACCCGACTTCACTCAGAGGCACATTCTGGTTCAGTTGTCTTTTGTGTGTGTGTGTGTGTGTGTGTGTGTGTGTGTGTGTGTGTGTGTGTGTGTGTGTGTGTGTGTGTGTGTGTGTGTGTGTGTGTGTGTGTGTACTGAATGTACAGTGTCAAGGAGATGGGGCTTGAGTGTGTGGTTATGTGAATGCCTGTGCATGTGAATGTGTGGCCGTGTGTGTACAGGGGGTGAGGAGGACCCCTCTGCAGCAAGCAGGATGTTCCCATGCTACAGCGTGTCAGGCAGCTGGCTGGACGCCTGCCAAACCAAACCTGTGGTTGGCTGGAAGGAGAGCAGCACAGCCAGGGATCCAGTTTCTTTTGAGAGAGAGAGAGAGAAATGTTAGTAGGCCTCTTGTCAATGTTCTTGAAGTTCAACACTTGTGCGAGCGCACACACACACACACACACACACACACACACACACACACACACACACACACACACACACACACACACACACACACACACACACACACACACACACACACACACACACACACACACACACACACACACACACACAAACAGACACACAAGTACTGTTCAAATGTCAGGCACTCTGAATTAGTGTTCTCCCAACTTGTGATTGGAAGGTTGACTATAGGAAAAACAAATAACTGGCTCTATGGATACAAAATGCATTTAAACCTGTCCAACAATGATATGAGTTCCACAGAAGACAACAATATATCAGCCAGGTCTGAGTTCATGTGTTACACCTATCAGATCTAGGCTAGGAACAACCTATCCATGTATTTCAACATGAACTAGTCACAAGCTGAATTGGGATTATTTACATCTTTTGACCTGAGAACTACAACAAAACAGTGGCTAAATGGAATGGATGTCCTATTCTGATTAAAATCATTGTGGGAAGTTACAGTTATATGAAGAGGCATTCGGCCATGGCATTGTAAACATTTGTTTGGTTAGCTAGCTAGCTAATGTTAGCATAACTAGCTAGCTACTTTTGCAAAAATTATGTTTTTTCTGTTATCTAAAGAAACGCCTGGGAATGTGTTTATTACTTAACTTTCTGTAACTTTACCTTCAAAAGTGTTGCTCTAAGCTATGTGTATAGTGGATGTTTAAGCACCACAGTCAGACAGACAGCGCTACATAACATCATAACATGAGGAAACAGTTATTTTTTTAAATGGTCTGTGTGGTCAAGAAATGGAGATGCGATTAATGGCATCAAAAGAATAACGGCATTAAAAATGTAACGCTTTATAAACAGCCGTATTAATTTGTAGACAAACGGGATATTGAATTGTGATTGCAACCAAATTTCAAATGTACAAAGTTCTGATGATTGTTGAAATTAGATTGATGTACCAACCTGTTAGTCAAGAGTAAATCAATATTTAAGTTGACGTTTTACCCTAATTTCAATGTTTACAATGCCAGTTGAAATGTATTTATTTATTTACGTATTTATTTCACCTTTATTTAACCAGGTAGGCCAGTTGAGAACAAGTTCTCATTTACAACTGAGACCTGTCCAAAATAAAGCAAAGCAGTGTGACAAAAACAACAACACAGAGTTACACATGGGATAAACAAAGGTACAGTCAATAACACAATAGAAAAATCTGTATACAGTGTGTGCAAATGAAGTAAGGAGGTAAGGCAATAAATAGGCCAATAGTGGTGAAGTAATTACCATTTAGTAATTTACACTGGAGTGATATATGTGCAGATGAGGATGTGCAAATAAAAATACTGGTGTGTAAAAGAACAGAAAGACAAAAATAAATATGGGGATGAGGTAGGTAGTTAGTTGGATGGGCTATTTACAGATGGGCTGGGTACAGCTGCAGCGATCGGTAAGCTGCTCTGGCAGCTGACGCTAAAGTTAGTGAGGTAGATATAAGTCTCCAACTTCAGTGATTTTTGCAATTCTATCCACTCATTGGCATCAGAGAACTGTAAGGAAAGGCAGCCAAAAGAGGTGTTGGCTTTGGGGATGACCAGTGAAATATACCTGGTGGAGCGTGTGCAACGGGTGGGTGTTGCTATCGTGACCAGTGAGCTGAGATAAGGCGGAGTTAAACCTAGCAAAGACTCATAGATGACCTGGAGCCAGTGAGTTTGGCTACGAATATGAAGCGAGGACCAACCAACGAGAGCATACAGGTCGCAGTGGTGGGTAGTACATGGGGCTTTGGTGACAAAATGGATAGAAATGGATAGTAGAGTGTTGGAGGCTATTTTGTAAATGACATCGCCAAAGTCAGGGATTGGTAGGATAGTCAGTTTTACGAGGGTGAGTTTGGCAGCATGAGTGAATGAGGCTTTGTTGCGAATAGGAAGCTCATTCTAGATTTAACTTTGGATTGGAGATGCTTAATATGAGTCTGGAAGGAGAGTTTATAGTCTAACCAGACACCTAGGTATTTATAGTTGTCTGTATATTCTAAGTCGGAACTGTCCAGAGTAGTGATGCTAGTTGGGTGTGCGGGTGGGTGCGGGCAGCGATCGGTTGAAGACCATGCATTTCATTTTAAAAGCATTTAAAAGCAGTTGGAGGCCACGGTTAACACTGTTAACACAGTGTCCAAAGAAGGGGCAGATGTATACAGAATGGTGTCGTCTGTGTAGAGGTGGATCAAAGGATCACCAGCGGCAAGAACTAAATCATTGACATATACAGAGAAAAGAGTCGGCCCGAGAATTGAACCCTGTGGCACCCCCATAGAGACTTGCCAGAGGTCCGGACAACAGACCCTCTGATTTGACACACTGAACACTATCTGAGAAGTAGTTAGTGAACCAGTCGAGGCAGTCATTAGAGAAACCAAGGCTGATGAGTCTGCCGATAAGAATACAGTGATTGACAGAGTCGAAAGCCTTGGCCAGGTCGATGAAGACGGCTGCACAGTACCGTATTTTACCGATGGCGATTATGATATCTTTAGGACCTTGAGCGTAGCTGAGGTGAACCCATGACCAGCTAGGAAACCAGATTGCGTAGCGGAGAAGGTACAGTGGGATTCTAAATGGGCGGTGATCTGTTTGTTCACTTGGCTTTCAAAGACTTTAGAAAGGTAGGATGGATATAGGTCTGTTACAGTTTGGGTCTAGAGTGTCTCCCCCTTTGAAGAGGATAGGATAAAGTAATCCTTCTCACCCCCCTTAAAAGATTTAGATGCACTATTGTAAAGTGGCTGTTCCACTGGATGTCATAAGGTGAATGCACCAATTTGTAAGTCGCTCTGGATAAGAGCGTCTGCTAAATGACTTAAATGTAAATGTAAATGAAGAGGGGGGTGACCGGTTGATTACTTTTTTCAAATCAATGTATTTTCCACATTGATTCCACGTACAATTACGTTGAAACAATGTTGATTCAACCAGCGTGTGCTCAGTGGATAGTGTGTGTTTTAGTGTGTGAGGGGGGATCCGTTGAACCCAGTCTTTACTGTGGATATGAGACAATGAGATGATAGATTTGGATCAACATCTACGCTGTGGGATCAAACTCCTGGCAAAGAAGATGAAAGTAGATTTTTGCTCTCACTATTGATACAAGCTGCCAAGGCCCCTCTCTCTTTCCCTTCTTCATGTCTCTCTAGACCCCATCCTCCATCTCCAGGTCCAGCCCAGTCAGTCCCTCATGGGGGAGCGAGGGATAGGCATCCCATATGGAAGCCATTCCATCAGGCTTCCAAGCCTAGTCGCCACACTGGGAATGTTTTGCCGTTCATTGAGATGGGCCGCTGTGATGTCACAGGAGCCGACTGGAACACTGGCACATAAGTGCTGTGTCAGGCGAGGGGGAGGGAGAGAGGAGGGGGGAAAGAGGGGGAAAGGGGGAGGCGGGTGAAGAATAAAAACGCTGAGCTACAACTTTTTTTCACCGCACCGTAAATTAGTACATTCCCTCATGGAAAACATTCATGCAACACAGGGCCCTGAGAGCTACAAACTCTGCTGAGAAACCGTGTGTGGTTCAGTATCGTTTCAATTAGACTGAACAAAACATCTCCTCAGCTGGGATCCCACCAGAGGAATAAGCCCAGAGAAGCAGAGGATTTGTGGGTTTGAAATAGCACAAAGCTGCTTCCAATAAAACGCTCATACATTGTGGCCCCTTTGGCTGCCTAATAAAAAGAAGATGTACAGAGAGGAGAAACTAAGTCAACCTGGTCTCTGAATCTCAGGAGGATAATTAGATAAAAAAATAGAACATACTTTTCATGGTGCTGTCCAGTTGTATGTCTCCTGTATGGGTTTTATATTGTGAGACACGCACGCACGAATGCACACGCATGCACGCACACCACACACACCACGCACACCACATTTGACATGCACACAAATAATCACGAACACACATCATCTCCACGACAGTTATAGAGAACCCAGCTCATTGCTAAGTACCCCGCAGGCTCTAAATTTCATCAGAGTGGTGGAGAAGGGTTTTTACAAGGCTCGACGGAATCGGCCGAGGCACACACCACACAGACAGGGGGCCTCTGTCAAACACACCTACATTTAAACCATTCCCAAGGCAATCCCTAACAAAGTGTCAGGAAAGCTCGCTGTGCTGTCAGAGAGAGGGGCTGCTCTGGCCCGCAACAACAGGAAACACATGTATGGTGGGAGGTGGAGACTAAAGGTTGACATGGGAACAGGACCCCCGAGGGTCCCGCGGGATTCTGCCAGGAATGGGAGTGAAGTTCTAGAGTGAGTTCGGGACAGGACGGGACAAGATCAAGAGTCTGCAGGAACGGGCAATACAGGAATAGTGATACACTGAGTTTTTAGGCAGAGATATGTCGCGTGTGGAACGTTTCATACAAACAGCAACTGTGTGGCCTCTGGCCTAATAAAATTGGATGAAAAAAATAAATGGTCATTTCCCCCCTCCCCCTTCTGCCAGTTACTAGGCTACCTCAGATGCCAACCTACATTAGTAGGCCAAATGACGAAGCCTTCAGAAAAGAGCGATGTTTTAACTACATTTGATAGAGTTGTCTTTGTCTTTGACAATGAAGGAACTGAGGACATGCTCTACTCCTCACAACTTTACCGTAAAGCCCGATTGTTCGCGTATTTAACTAAACCCGTACCATCTGAAGTTAAGAGTGAAATAAAAATAGGTTGACTTATGCAGTACTGCCACTCAGATTTGTTTGTATTTTTTTATGTCCATGTTGGAAATGTACATATGTGCGCAGTGCTCATCTGTAGGCTACAGACTTATGTCGGTGACTGCTTACTGCTCCCTGGGTCAGGCAACTACCGAGTTCAGCTGGCTCAGGAGGCCCACTGACAACTTCCTCATCCGCCACAAGGGTCAGCGGACATGACGCCTGGACTGGCCTATTAGTGCTGGATCAGATCCAGGAAGAGTGGTGGGGAAAGAGGGCAAAGCTTTGAGAGATGTGTATAGGGTTCTATCTTCTGAAGGAGTCAGAGATAGAACACACAGTTCATTGTGTCTAGGTCTATGAGAAAGGTCTGGGACATTGTGGCCCATGACCCGGAATGTCATCCTAAGTCAGTCTCCCTTTCTACTGTAGGAAGAATTCTTGATAAAAAAAACCTTGAACTGGGCATACGTCCAACATATGTAGTCGGAAGAAACACAGTGACCTGAAACTCACGTGTAAAATCTGGACAGACAAACTCCTGAGTGGCCCAAGGTAATCTCCCAGACATCCTAGTGACTAGTCCCTGTTTACCAGTTATGATGGAATAAGTCTCACTAGCAGAGACATTGACTCCACTTTAAACCTCATCTCTTTGACAGTAAGTCTACTTTATTACGAGTCACGTGATGAGAATGGAGTGTATGGATTCCTGTGTGTCCCTACTGATGTATCCATTAATGGCTATGCATAACCCCATTCCAAACCATCATCCTTCACTCCACTCCGCATGTGCACCTGTCATGCTCTATGTGTGCACTCATGCCCTCAGACAACCCTATAGTTAGTCTGTTTCCCACTGAGTTAGGGAAAGATAATCTTCTGCCTATTCAAAGGTCTTAGTGCTCAGCCAATGTCAATGTTGTTCTGAGAACTACAGTAGAGTGAACAAGCCAAAGGGCTTAGGGGTGCAAGGGAAGTACATTCAGCAACAGGTGGGGGTTTCTAAGTGAATTATGTCTACACTTCAGATTCCCTTTGTGTGTCAGATGAGTGGGTAGGCTATACACCCCTGGTAGTTGTCACTGGCAAAAACACGCCAGCATGCAAAACAAACATTAATTTAGGGTTGATATGGGTCTTGTCTTGTCGGGACCTGTTTGAGTAAACTCCTATGTTCATATATACTGAACAAAAATATAAACACAACATGTAAAGTGTTGGTCCCTTGTCGTAACCAACTTCAGAGGGCAAATGCTCACCTTCGATGGTCAATGGCATGCTGGAGAAGTGTGCTCTTCACGGATGAATACCAGTTTAATCTGTACCGAGCAGATGGCAGATAGCATGTATAGCATTGTGTGGGTGCCACGCCGACAGGAATAAACATCTCTCTGGGAAGAAGAAGGGCGGGCTGTATGTTTCATGATTAACGACTCATGGTGTAATTGTTTTTAATTATTATACATTTTTTTCTCCCCAATTTTGTGGTATCCAATTGATAGCTACAGTCTTGTCTCATCTCTGCAACTCCCATACGGACTCAGGAGAGGCAAAGGTCGAGAGCCGTGCGCCCTCTGAAACACAACCCAACCGAGCCGCACTGCTTATTGACATAATGACCACTTAACCCGGAAGCCAGCCGCACCAATGTGTCGGAGGAAACACCGTATCAGCGTGCCAGCATGCACTGCACCCATCCAGCCACAGGAGTCGCTAGTGCGTGATGGTACAAGGACATCCCTACTGGCCAAACCCTCTCCCGGTCGCGACCAGCTACAACAGAGTCTGGATTCGAACCCAGAATCTCTAGGGGCACAGCTGGCACTGCGATGCAGTTTCTTAGACCACTGCGTCACTCGGGAGGCCCCTCTCATGTGTAATTGTAACAACATACAGGAACTCAAGTCCTTCTGTTCACCTCACCTAACATTCCTTACAATCAAACGCCGACCGCATAACTCTCAAGAGAATTCTCATCGGTTATTATCACAGCCGTGTATATCCCCCCTCAAGCCGATACCACGACGGCCCTCAAGGAACTCCACTGGACTCTATGCAAACTGGAAACCATATATCCTGAGGCTGCATTTATTGTGATTGGGGATTTTAACAATGCAAATTTGAGAACAAGGTTCTATCAGTATATTGATTGTAGTACCCGAGCTGGCAAAACACTGGATCACTGCTACCCGAACTTCCGGGATGCATACAAGGTCCCCCCTCGCCCTCCGATCGGCAAATCTTACCACGACTCCATTTTGCTTCTCCCCTCCTACAGGCAGAAACTCAAACAGTATGTACCCATGACAAGGACCATTAAACGCTGGTCTGACCAATCGAATTCCACGCTTCAAGATTGTTTTGATCACGTGGACTGGAACATGTTCTGGGTAGAATCAGAGAATAATATAGACTTAAGTGCTGATTCTGTGAGTGAGTTTATAAGGAAGTGCATAGGAGGTGTTGTACCCACTGTGACTATTAAAACCTGCCCTAACCAGAAACCATGGATAGATGGCGGCATTCGCGGGCAACTGAAAGCGCGAACCACTGCATTTAACCATGGAAAGATGACCGGGAATATGGCAGAATATAAACAGTGTAGTTATTTCCTCCGCAAGGCAATCAAATAAGTGAAATGTCAGTATAGGGGACCAAGTGGAGTCTCAATTCAATGGCTCAGACACAAGACATATGTGGCAGGGTCTACAGACAATCACGGACTGCAAAAAGAAAATCAGCCACGTCATGGACACTGACGTCTTGCTTCCAGACAAACTAAACACCTTCTTTACCCGCTTTGAGGAAAACATAGTGCCACCGAGTGCGGCCCACTACCAAGGACTGTGAGTTCTCCTTCTCCATGGGCCGACGTGAGTAACATTTAAACGTGTTAACCCTCTCAAGGCTGCCGGCCCAGACAGCATCCCTAGCCGCGTCCTCAGAGAATGCACAGACCAGCTGGCTGGTGTGTTTACGGACATATTCAATCTCTCCCTATCCCAGTCTGCGGTCCCCTCATGCTTCAAGATGGCCACCCAAGAAGGCAAAGGTAACTGAACTGAATGACTATTGCCCCGTAACACTCACTTCTGTCATCATGAAGTGCTTTGAATGACTAGCTAAGGATCATATCACCTCCACCTTACCTGTCACCCTAGATCCACTGCAATTTTCATACTGCCCCAATAGGTCCACAGACGATGCAATCGCCATCACACTGCACACTGCCCTGTCCCATCTGGACAATAGGAAAACCTATGTACGAATGCTGTTCATTGACTACAACTCAGCATTCAACACCATAGTACCCTCCAAGCTCATCATTAAGCTTGAGGCCCTGGGTCTCAACCCTGCCCTATGCGATTGGTGAAGGTAGGAAACAACATCTCCACTTCGCTAATCCTCAACACTGGGGCCCCACAAGGGTGCATCCTCAGCCCCCTCCTGTACTCCCTGTTCACCCATGACTGCGTGGACATGCAAACTTTCAATTCAATCATCAAGTTTGCAGACGACACAACAGTTGTAGGCTTGATCACCAACAACGATGAGACAGCTTGTAGGAAGGAGGTGAGGGCACTCGGAGTGTGGTGTCAGGAAAATAACCTCTTACTCAATGTCAACAAAACACTGTGGACTTCAGGAAACAGCAGAGGGATTACTCCCCTATCCACATCGACGGGACAGCAGTGGAGAAGGTTGAACGTTTTAAGTTCCTTGGCATACACATCACAGACAAACTGAAATGGTCCACCCACACAGACATTGTGGTGAAGGCGCAACAGAATATAAGACATTAGATCTGGTCAAAGATAATACAAAGAAAAAAAAACAACCGTGGGTGGGACACCGATCTGTAGAGATCCTTGAGAGGTTTTAAACTCAATGCTTAGGTAGCTACATTATTCTATTAGCTCTGGAAAACAATGCTATTACATCAGAGAAGTATTAGCATGCGTTGTATTTTGAAGCTACCCTGTCCTTATGATTCCCAAGTGGCGCAGCTGTCTAAGGCATAGTGTCTCAGTGCTAGAGGCGTCACAACAGATACCCAGGTTCAAATCCAGACTGCATTTCTATTGAACTAAGTCCTTATTACGTCAGAATAGTTTATGTATGTTGTGTTACACTGTAGCTCACAGAGTGTATGGAGTATAATATAATTGTGTATATTCTTTATAACTGCTTACAAGTGCGGTAACATTACTCATTTAATAACCTTTATGGTGTTATATTCAATTGTGCTTATGTAGCTAGCTACATTATTCTATTAGCTCTGTAAAACAATGCTAATTGCATCAGAGAAGTACTGGCTTGTTGTATTTTGAAGCTACCCTGGAAAAAACATCTTCTCATACCACCTGGTCATTTTCTGAGTGCATTCCACAAAGCTGTTTATCATGTCTGCCTTATCCACCTCCCCCATTTTGAGGTTATAGTCAAGCAACGCAGTCTGGTTTGATTTTTCTCTCTCCCGTCAGGTGGTCCACCTCCCCGGTGGCCGACATGGTTGCTGTATGGACAGTGGAGAGGACATGGATGTCTCGTTTGTCATGCCACTTTACTGCCAGCTGTTGACATTTCTTCTTTTGTATAACGGGTCATTTAGGATGGCAGTAGCATTGTTGATGAAATGCAGGCATCGCAGCAGAACTAGGAAGCAGTCTTGGGAAAAGAGGTTGGCAAAGAAGGGAGTTTCAAACATAGGATCTGTGCTCCAGTATTCTCTTAGGGAGTTCTGCTTTACTATCCCCATGAGAAGGACTGTCACCAGGAAGGTATACATTTCACTAATTGTGGTTGTCCTCCTGGCTCTCTCTTTTCCTGTAGCTCCAAAGCATAGCGATTGGTCTCTGCTATGTCTCCCACCAGTTCCTCTGTCACAAACAACTTGAAGCACTAGAAATGGCAAGGGGCGTTGCACTCCAGACTGGGACTCATCAAAGCAAACAGCAGGGCCAGAAGGGGTGAAATGGCTGGCAGCCTTCCAGCTACCACAGAACTCCTGTACTTCATCCACTGTCGGTCTGCCTCCATCACCACCAGCATCTTCAAAGGGAACTGGGACTTTGACAGTGGTCAAGGGGTCCTCAGATTCAGGGTTCTCAATGGCTGGGGGCAACTTCTCATTGTCACTATCAGAATTTGATTCCTGACTTTCAGACTCATTGTCAGAATTTTAAAAAAATCTCCAGAATTTCTGCATTTGTGAGTTGTCTCCTTTTGAAAGACATTGCTAATGCTACAGCTTAGCTCACTAGCTACATACATAAACAACAACACTGAATGGCTCAGAGTGGGAGTGAGAGGTTATGTGATTGACTGCCGGCATGCGCCATTTATATCAATAAATCACTATCAGAAAATGTTTTGTGTGGTAATTATTGATATATTTACTGTTTTATTCACATGTTTTTCAAGTTCCGATGATAAATCATGCATTCTGATTCTTGCATAGGTTGTAATGGGCACATATTATGTGTGTAAAATACTTTTTTGAAGGTTGTAATGATTATGATGAGCTAAGCTAATTCTAGCTATGTGTGGAGCCATGTTCGTAGATATACATTGCATTTTTGGTTTCACGTAATCCTCTATCGAACCAAATATGCTATAACAAAATGAAGTGAGTAAGGGTTCACTCATTTTTTGAGAACTTCAGGAAGTGAATGGTGGGATGTGAACGATGGTAGACGACACACCCCTTCAACATGCATACTATAAACAGACCAAACTCATCTTGTCTTCTCTTATTATCTTTGGTTTCTGTGAGGAAAAAAAGCATGGCAGCACGCTGAAACTAATCATCGTCGGATTACTTTCGATTTCTAGAAACTGTTTTATTCAATTACTTCGATCAACGGTGAGCTCACCCGTGATGTGGTTAATTATAAATAGCAATTGCTATTAGCTAATTCATGTTGTAGTTTATGTCAGCCGAGAGTTATAAAATATGACTGCTGTGTTGCTTCAATCTTTCCCCAGTTAGCGCTAGGACAAATGTAGCCTACATTTTTCCAGTTTGGATGATTGTGTTATGCTATAGATACTTCTGTGAATATCTGAACATTGCATCCAAAAATAAACTGCTCACGTACTGGACATAACTTTGTAAGGACAGTGTTTGTGTCAATAGTTTCTGAAAAAAAGTTTGGTCATCTCAAATGCTGAGTGTTGCGTCATTCGAAACCGTTCTAAATAAGCGTTCCAATTAAGCGTTCTAATCACACGGGTGTGATTGTATGCTTCAGTCAGGGACCATTGTAGAACGATCACACCCGTGTGATAGTAGTATGTGTTAAAGGGTTAAGGTATCTTTGACCAACAGATGCATATCTGTATTCCCAGTCATGTGAAATCCACAGATTAGGACCCAATGAATTTATCTCAATTGACTGATTTCCTTTTATGAACTGTATCTCAGTAAAAATCCTTTCAATTGCTGCATGTTATGTTTATATTTTTGTTCAGTGTAGTTTTCAGCAAATCAAATCTAACCACATTTTATTGGTTGGGTAAACAGTTTAGCAGGTGTTATGGCGGGTGCAGCAAAATGCCTAGGTTCCTAGTTCCTATCCATTCAGTAAATGTCTAACAAGCACACAATAATCAAACATATGTTGTATAGTAGTAGATACAGTATATACATAGTATGTTAACATTATTAAAGAGACCAGTGTTCAATGACTATGTACACAGGACAGCAGTCCCTAAGGTGCAGGGTAGAGTACTTGGTGGTGGCCGGCTAGTGACTAAGGGCAGAGTAGGGTACTGGGCAGAGGGCAGGTTACTGGGCGGAGGCCGTCTAGTGCACTGAGAGGAACTTGAAGCTTTGACCCTCTCCACTGCGGCCCGTCAATGTGGATGGTGGTGTGCTCTCTCTGCTGTCTCCTGTATTCCACTATTAGCTTCTTTGTTTTGTTGACGTTGAGGGAGAGGTTATTTTCCTCACATCTTGTCATGCAGAGATTTCCTGTAATCATGATGAATAAGAATTCCCTAACAGAACAGAATAGTATGAATAGTCTACTTGGGAAGAGACAGGTAGTCCGAACTACAGCACTAAGGGGAGGCCACAGAGTGGACAAGGGCAATTCCACATAACATAACAACAGACTGACATTTGTTTTAAATAATTGGCAGCCAAGCACCGATCATCATGTCGCCAGCATCATTCAAATTTGTAGCCTACCGTTGATATATATTGGAAATTTGCATGAAGCCCATCACCGTGCACTTAACCACCATAAATTATGAAGTTATGAAATAAGTTATGAAGTTCATCATAACTTATTCAATCTGGCTATAAACTGCATGCTCTTCCATGGCGTGGTAGTAGTAGGCTACAACATCATCGAGTGACTCCAAGTTTACTGCGACATGATGGTTTTTCTATCATTATTTGCACATAATAGCGTTTCTGTCGCAATTGTTGCAAAATGGATTTTGACTAAGAAATTAAGAAACTAAGAAAAACGTATTGAATTACTACAAGACTCCCATAGTGTGGCAGACTACGCTGTTGATTTTTGCAAGTTGGTTGACGAGAGTGCATGGAATCCGGAGTCTCTTTTCGATACCTTTCTTCACGGATTATCTGAGGTGGTAAAAGATGAGCTAGCTGCTCGGGAATTAATGGTGGACCTCGATTCCCTCATCGCCATCACCGTTAGAATTGATGAATGTCTAAGGGAACGCAGCAGTGAGAGGAGGTCTGGCCGAGGTCACACTCGTTCATCCGCAATGGCTTGCTCAGTCCCCGAAGGCTGTTTTTCTGAGAGGATCCGAAGCCACCCGAGCTCCCTCGAGAATCATCGGCAATGGGTGAGGGATACTGCAGAACCTATGCAACTGGGCAGAGCTAGGTTATCGCCTAGGGAACATTCACATAGGCTAAGTTCCAACAGTTGTCTGTAATGTGGGGCTGCGGGACATTATATAGTCACCTGCCCAGTTAAGAGACCCATTTCTGTAGTAGGTACAAGTACTCTGGTGAGCCAGACTGGGAATCCTATAAATCCCATCAACTGCACTCCTATTTTTGTGATACTGCTCTTCCCGCATACCGTCCTTATGATTGCACCATTGATCTCCTCCCAGGCACCACACCACCTCGTGGTAGGCTATATTCTCTATCCGGCCGGAGATTAAGGCATTACATACTCTCTGGCTACTCGGGCCGTCCAACCGTCTGCATCTCCTGCCAGCGCAGGGTTTTTCTTTGTGGAGAAGAAGGACAAGACCCTGCATCTGTGCATTGACTACCGGGGTCTAAATGACATTACTGTTAAGAATCATTAACCCCTACCACTCCTCTCCTCAGCTTCTGAACCTCTCCAGGGGGCCACCATTTTTTTTACAAGCTGGACCTTCGGAATGCCTACCACCTGGTTCGGATACGGGAAGGAGATGAGTGGAAGACAGCATTTAACACAGCCAGCGGACATTATGACTACCAGGTCATGCCGTTTGGCCTCACTAACGCCCCACTGTCTTCCATGCTCTGGTAAACGATGTGCTCTGGGACATGCTAAACCGTTTGTGTTCGACTACATTGACGTCATCCTGGTTTTTCCCGGTCTGCCCAGGAACATGTTCTTTATGTCAGATAGGTCCTTCAGCGCCTCCCGGAGAACCAATTGTTTGTGAAAGCCGAGAAGTGTGAGTTCCCCTGCTCTACTATCTCCTTTCTGGGATATGTCATCGCTGAGGGAAATGTCCAGAGGGAAATGTCCAGATGGATCCTGGAAAGGTGAAAGCAGTGGTGGATTGTTCTCAACCTACGTCCAGGTTGCAGTTGCAACATTTTCTGGGTTTTGCTAACTTCTACCGCCATTTCATTTGGGATTACAGCACCCTGGTGGCCCTCCTCTTTGCACTCACTTCACCCAAGGTAATGTGCACATGGTCTCCAGCTGTCGACAGAGCCTTTGTGGAACTGAAGCATCGGTTCACCACAGCACCCATCCTCATCCATCCAGATCAGTCCCGTCAACTTGTGGTAGAGGTTGATGCTTTTGATGTTGGAGTGGGGGCCATCCTGTTCCAGTGATCTGCCCAGTACCAAAAGCTTCATCCCTGTGCCTTCCTGTCCCATCGTCTCAATCCTGCAGAGAGAAACTACAATGTAGGCAACCGAGAACTCCTGGAGGTCAAGATGGCATTGGAAGAGTGGAGGCAATGGCTAGAAGGAGCAGAACAACCATTCCTGGTCTGGTCAGACCATAAAAAGTGGAATATCTACATACAGTAAACCACCTTAACTTTAGGCAGGCCCGATGGGCTCTCCTGTTTACAAGATTTAACCATTTCCTACTGCCCAGGGTCCAAGAATGTGAAGCCTGACACCCTCTCCCGACTATACATTTCCTCTGCCAAACCCTCCGAAACCATTCCCCCTACCTCATGCCTTGCAGCCTCAGTGGGTTGGGGTATTGAGACCCTGGTTAGCAAGGCACAACATTCCCAGCCTGGACCTGAAGGGGGCCCGGCTAACCGGCTGTTTGTCCCTAACTCAGTCCGGTCCTGGGTCCTGGAATTGGCTCATTCCCCCAGGCTGACCTCTCATCCTGGTTCACGCCGTACCCTAGCATTCCTCCAACAAAGTTTCTGGTGGCCCACAATGGTTTGTGATATCTCTGCCTTCGTCGCCGCGTGCACGGTGTGTGCCCAGAACAAGACTCCACGGCAAGCTCCTTCTGGCCTTCTTCAGCCACTACTGGTCCCTCATCGTCCCTGGTCTCATATCTCTCTGGATTATGTCACTGGGCTTCCCCCGTCTGATGGAAACACCATCATCCTGACAGTGGTGGACCAATTCTCAAAGGCCGCTCATTTCTTCCCTCTCCCCAAGCTTCCTTCTGCCAAGAAAATGGCCCAGCTCATGGTGAAGCACGTCTTCAGGATCCATGGACTCCCGGTGGATATGGTTTCCAACCGGGTTCCTCGGTTCTTGTCTCAGTTCTGGAAGGCGTTCTGCACCCTTATTGGGGCGTCAGCCAGCCTTTCCTCCGGCAGTCGAATGGCCAGTTGGAGCGAGCTGACCAGGACCTGGAGACCATCTTAAGATGCCTGGTCTCAACCAAACTCACTACCTGGAGCCGACAACTGGTCTGGGTGGAGTATGCCCGGAACACCCTTCCCTGTTCAGCCATGGCACTCTCCCCGTTTGAGTGCTCCATGGGGTATCAACCTCCACTCTTCCCAGAACAAGAACCGGAAGTCAACGTACCCTTGTCCCAGATGTTCATTCTCTGCTTTCGACGTACCTGGAGAAGAGCTCGGGTAGCACTTTTCAAGACCAACTCCAGGTATCGTCAACAAGCGGACCGCCATCGGACTTCAGCTCCCCGTTAAAGGCATTGGGCAGAGGGTATGGCTGTCTACACTGGACCTGCCCCTTCGGGTAGAGTCCTGCAAACGGTCCCCTCTTTTCATTGGTCCATTTCCCGTCTTTAGAGTCCTTAGTTCCACTGCTGTCCGTCTCTTGTTACCCCGCACCCTCCGTATTCACCCTACGTTTCATGTGTCTAGGATTAAGCCCTTGTTGCACAGTCCTTTGTCTTCTGTCCCCAGTCCCACGCCCGCTCCCCGTGTCATTGATGGCCATCCGGCATACACGGTGAAACATCTCCTGGGTGTTCGACCACAGGGCAGGGATCTGTTTCACCTGTCTTGTGATTGTCTCCACCCCCTCCAGGTGTCACTTATTATCCCTGGTGTATATATCCCTGTGTTTCCTGTCCCTCTGTGCCAGTTCTTCTTGTATGCTTTTCAAGTCAATCAGCATTTTCCCCGTACTACTGCTTCAATTCTCTTTTGCTAGTCCTCCCGGTTTTTGACCCTTGCCTGTTTTCTGGACTCCGTACCTGCCTGCCCTGACCTCGAGCCTGCCTGCCACTCTGTACCTCCTGGACTCTGAACTGGTTTTGACCTTTTGCCTATCCACGACCATTCTCTTGTCTACCCCTTTTGGATAGTTTAATAAATATCAAGACTCAAACAAACTGCCTCCCGTGTCTGCATCTGGGTCTCGCCTTGTGCCCTTATACCTTCACTACAGAGAAAATGGCTTGATACTAGCCCAAACCGTTCTAAATGTTTGACCCATATTGCCCGCGCAATTTAATTTTATTTTTTTCATTTTACATTCATAAACCATGTCACGGACCGTTCTACAATTACTAAAACATTGTATGTGGTCTCCCTAACATGTTTGATTTGGGAGCACCATTACTACTAAAAAAATTGTTTTTGCCCTGGACGTATACGACTATAATATTAGCAAACCACACAACCATAAGTCCATATGTGTACTTTACATCTCCATTTAACAAAACTCCTGCCATTTACAGTATTAAAGTGTATGATCGCTATGTCTGATGTACCGAATGACCTGGCATCATAGTCCGGGTTGTTCTGAACATACAGCCTATGTTTGTTGTAATAAGAAAAAACTCCAGTGGAAGATGCACTCATGACTCCATTCTCTGCTGCGTAAAAAAATGATGTGTTTCTCTAATGTGCCCTGTGGAAGCCTAACACTGTACTCTATTTGATAACTTAGCTCGTCATGTTGGCAATAGAATAAGCTTTCAAATAGGCACTAGGGACATACCTGAGAGGTACAGTTTGATCCAGTCTCTTGCACACCTCCTCTGTCTCTCTCTTCCCACATCTCTCATTCTATTTCTCAATCTCTATATCCCAATTTTCTCTACCTTTCTCCTCTCCTTCGCTCTCGCTCTTCCTCTCTCCCCCTCGTCTCCCCCTCTCCCCCATATCTGCTCTCTGTTTCAAGCTTTTTGGAAATGCTATTCCAAGAGTAATGAAAATAAACACTGGCCTTGGGAATCAACGTCCATCCAAGAACAACTCGCCCATGAAGCAACCTCATCGTCATATAATGGGACACATTTGAGGAGTTCACATCACAGTTTATTTAACTTGATTTCCTTAAATAGGATCTGATTGGGTTGCATGAGGCCTCCACGACCTGGGTGGTTGCAGACTGGGGAGGGGTGGAAGGATGGAGTGATGGAATAATAGAGTGGTTGGTTTGTAGTGAAGCTCTTCCATTACCTTATCCACTGGGCACACTCTGGTCAATTCAACATGGATAATTGGGTAATATTTGGCTGAGATGTTGATCAATGAGTTTACAACCTGCATTCACCCACTCAAAAAGACAGCCAAAAGTTATTAGACTTCCAAAGGTGTTATCAGAATTCAACCATCTCAAATCACAACTAAATTCCATTGGAAAAACAATTGATTGGCATTGGCTTATTTGTCACCTAAATGTGTATCACTGCACTTTAAACAATTTAAAGCACAGCAAAGTTCAAATGGGAATACAACGTCAGATATTTGGTTTATTTATACAACAACTGAATGTGTTTTCACTGTGCTTCATCTAATAGCACAACCAAATAACCTGGATTGCAGTTGAGATTAACTGTACATAGTGCAAGTGATCAATGCCTTTCGAGACCCTGGGAAGATCAGTTGTCAGACCTGTGATCTTGAACATGCACACTTTCTATGATTACATAAGAAGACATTTATCGTTGCAGTAACCTTGAAATGTGGCAAGGATGTCACTCATTTTAAGGTTGAATAAATACTGTTACATTAGTTTGTAAGATAGCCTTAACTTTATAGGCTATTTACTGTCTAACAAAAGTAATATTGAATTGGGTTACAAAAGTAATTTGGGGTTGATTTGGAAGTCCAACAATATAACATGTTAACTTGTTGACAAATTCATAGGCTATTTATGTATCGCAAAAGTGATATTGAATTGTGTTTGGTTATTAACACAACCAAATATCAACATTTGAAGGAGATGTATCTTCTGCTTGGATAGTTCCCTCTGTGCCAAATCTTTGCAAAGATTTTGTGAAAATGTACATTATCAGTCAAAAGTTTGGACATACCTACTCATTCAAGGGTTTTTATTAATTTTTACTATTTTCTAGATTGTAGAATAATAGTGAAGACATCAAAACTATGAAAGAACATTTTACATTTACATTTAAGTCATTTAGCAGACGCTCTTATCCAGAGCGACTTACAAATTGGTGCATACACCTTATGACAACCAGTGGAACAGCCACTTGCATCTAAATCTTGTTGGGGGGGTGAGAAGGGGGGTGAGAAGGATTACTTACCCTTACTTACCCTATCCTAGGTATTCCTTGAAGAGGTGGGGTTTCAGGTGTCTCCGGAAGGTGGTGATTGACTCATACGGAATCATGTAGTAACCAAAAAAGTAGATGTTATATTTGCCTTGATGACAGCTTTGCACACTCTTGGCATTCTCTCAACCAGCTTCATGAAGTAGACACCTGGAATGCATTTCAATTAACAGGTGTGCCTTCTTAAAAGTTCATCTGTGGAATTTCCTTCTTAATGTGTTTGAGCCAATCAGTTGTGTTGTGACAAGGTAGGGGTGGTATACAGAAGATAGCCCTATTTGGCAAAAGTCCATATACATATTATGGGAAGAACAGCTCAAATAAGCAAATAGAAACAACAGTTCATCATTAAGACATGAATGTCAGTCAAACAGGAAAATGTCAAGAACTTTAAAAGTTTCTTCAAGTACAGTAACAAAAACCATCAAGTGCTATAATGAAACTGGCTCTTATGAGGACCACCACATGAAAGAAAGACCCAAAGTTACCTCTGCTGCAGAGGATAAGTTCATTTGATTTACTAGCCTCAGAAACCGGCAATCAACTGCACCTCAGATTGCAACCCAAGTGAATGGTTCACAGAGTTCAAGAAACAGAAACTTCTTAGCATCAACTGTTCAGAGGAGACTGTGTCAATCAGGCCTTTATGGTTGAATTGCTGTAAAGAAACCACTAGTAAAGGACACCAATAAGAATACTTGCTTGGGCCAAGAAACACGAGCAATTGACATTAGACTGGTGGAAATCTGTCTTTTGGTCTGATGAGTCCAAATTTGAGATTTGTGGTCTTTGTGAGACGCAGAGTAGGTGAATGCCAAGAGTGTGCAAAGCTGTCATCAAGGCAAAGGGTGGCTACTTTGAAGAATCTCAAATAGAAAATATATTTGGATTAGTTTACCACTTTTTTGGTTACTACATGATTCCATATGTGTTATTTCAAAGTTTTGATGTATTCACTATTATTCTACAATGTAGAAAATAGTACAACTAAAGAAAAACCCTTGAATGAGTAGGTGTGACTGGTACTATCCGTTAGAGGCTCAGTAAATCAAGGAAGACACTGATTTCACCAAAGAAGAACCAATCTCTTCATGACCTTCTGCTGATATCTTTAAGTTACCAATTACCCCCATTACCTCCATTACATCAGGAGGATCAAACTGAAGCAGAGAAGGGAAATGTCCCTTCATGTTATCCAAGGGATTTCCATCACTTTTCTCAAAATGTTCTTTGACAGAGAGGAACCCACATTCACAGAAAAGTTATTCAATTCACGCGATCACTATAGGTCTTATTTCCACCAACAAATTGAGATGGGACAGCTGTAGATGCCTTTTTCTTATTCAACAGTTGATTGATCATTTTCCAAGTTGAGATTATATTATTTAAGGAGTCTTGGAATGTGTTAGTAAAATATATGTTTGGGGATATCTGAAGTCGGTGAGTGAATTTGTTCTTGTACCCTTTGTAATTTGCAGAATTAAAGGAGAGAGGGATTTGTGAGATTTTTTTTTATACAACTTGTTTTATTTAACTGACAATGTTTTGAGACCGGTTGTAAACCAAGGTTTCCAGAACCCTTCTGCTGCTCTGCCCGACTAAGAGAGATGCACAGTCCAATCATCCAGAGGGTGGAATGGAAACATAGAAGTGCATGCCTCACATGTCCAATACAACCACATATTTGCGTTTGTCTTATCAATAGGGGTGCACTTCCTATGGTATGCACATGGACACAGTCCACATAACACCACTGAAGAGGGTTATGACATTTAGAGCGATATGGGTTTTTCGATCATGAGGTTAGGTGAAACACATGAACAAAGTACAATAAATACAGTATGTGTGTGTGTGTCAAATCAGTTGACTATAGCGGAGACACTTGCCATAGGCCTATGAGAGGAGGGGTGAACGACCAGCTGATCATACTTCAGGTGTGCAATGTTGCCTTTCTTTCATTCTTCAATTTGTCGTTCCTTTCTTTTGAGACAAACTTTTTCGGAGAAGTCTTCATTGATGAAGATGTTGGTTCCCTTCAGTCACTTGGCTCTCCTGAGAATCTCCTCGTTGTCTTTGAACCGGAGCAGTTTCACCGCTATAGATCTGGGCCGACCATCGGGGAAGAAAGTGCCATTCTTATGTGCCCTCTCCATCTCAATGAGTTTTGGGCCCAGTTTGAGTTTATCTGCCAGGAGTTTCTTGGCCTTGACTTCTGTGCCATTCCGAGTTTCAACCTTTAACATAAATAATCAATCAAATTAAAGACGGGACGATCTGTGTTCAATACAGGAGGAAAACAAACTGTTGCTAGCTTTCTGGTCACCCTTCCTCTATCTAACAGTACACTACAAGTGACCCTCGTTCTGAACAGGGCTACTTCTTCATTACACAAAGGAAAAACCTCAACCAATTTCTAAAGACTGTTGACATCTAGTGGAAGCGGTAGGAATGGCAAGAAGGTCCCTTAGAAATCTGGATTCCCAATGAAAACTCATTGAAAAAAGAGTGACCTAAAAAAAAAAATCTGAATTGGTTTGTCCTCGGGGTTTCGCCTGCTAAATAAGTTCTGTTATAGTCACAGACATAATTCAAACAGTTTTAGAAACTTCCGAGTGTTTTCTATCCAAATCTACTAATAATATGCATATATTATCTTCTGGGTATGAGTAGCAGGCAGTTGAATTTGGGCATGCATTTAATCCGGACGTGAAAATACTGCCCCATGTCACCAAGAAGTTAAAATCCCTAACGGAAACACTTATGATGTTTTATGCAACAGGGCCCTGATGTTGTTTCAAAGGTACAAATTCAACATATTTTATACAAGCTTTGTCTATGTTGAAAATTTCTTCTATGATGACATAATCCTGTGGTTGAAATTTCACCCTCAAAACATCTGTTTACGTTGATGACATTTTGCAAATCCAATATATTTTATAAGTAGATTCTACATCAAAATACTGCGACAAATTACTTTGAAACAAAATTGATTCAACCAGTTTGTTCCTGGGAGATAGTCTATATGAATACAAGACGTTTAGGCCCTGGAGTAACACGAAAAAATATTGGACACAAAAGCAAAGGAGTGAGTTGTATAACTAGTCTGCCAAAACTGTAAGACATTTGTAAATTACATACAGTAAACTGTTGTTTAAACTCTTCAAGAAATGTATAAACTCTCAAAGCACTGCTGGAAGTTTACGGAGCTGAACTCTAAAAGAACGAATGGGAAAGGAGGAAACCAGAGACCATGTGGAGGCATTTCCGTCATTGGTTACATTTTTTAGAAGATATTTTGCCACAGAGTTATTCAGCATGTCCAAAATCAACTTAAAATTGCAGAAGACAGAAATACAAGTCAGTGACCTTGAGTAGATAAATCTATTCTGAATGTCACTGAAAAAGGAGAAGATCGCGATTCAGTCCACTGATACCACAAACAGTCAAGATCACGGTTCTCTAGTCTGCACACTAGGAACTTGGATCTTCACAACGTCCACATGAAATGACCGTATGAACCCAAAACATCATCAGCATGCACACTCCCAGACAGCAAGGCCATGTTTGTGTGCACGTGCGTGCATGCGTGTGCCTGTGTGTGTGAGTACTTGTCTAAGCCCAAAGTGTGTAGGCGATGGGGGAAAGATTGCTAACACCACCAGCTTATTGAATAGATGAATTAAGTCAGTCCAGCCTTGTCTCCCACACACCCAGGCCCCCAGTGTACTGTCGTCTGTCCGGATGCTTGTGTAATTATCACGGGGATACTCTGCTGGATTCCACATGGCTCCGTGGCAGCCGTAATGACATCAGCGGATTAGCCACGATGCATGACAGTACGAACAGCTCATAATTGCATTATTAATGGATGGTCCTGTCTGTTGACTTACCCTCATCTAGTTCATTGTTAAAGGTCCAATGCAGATGTTTTTATCTGGGTAACAATTAAGCACCTTACTGTGATTGTTTTCAATTTAAAATACTAAAAAAGAAACAAAAATGGCTTCTTAGCAAAGAGCAATTTCTCAAGTAAGAATATTACTAGGACTGTCTGGGAGTAAGTCGTCTGAGTTGGGAGGGGAAAACTAGCTGTTATTGGCAGAGAGGTTTGGAACTCCCTTCCTTATTGGTCTATTAACTAATGTACTGCCTTGTGAATACACCTCGCAGGCCAAAACTCCATCCCACCAAAACAAGCAGACATTTCTGGTGGTCTTTCAAGCAGCTCCTACACTAAAAAGGCATTCTCATAATTTTCACAATTTTACAGTATTATTCCAACCTCATAGTGTGGAAATATATATATATATAAAACACAGGAAAATCCTGTTGTTGACTGCACTGGACCTTTAAGGAAACTTGTTGCTCTCACTTACTCCCCCCTCACGCCTTCCCACATGTCTCCTCTCTCACCATCCCTCTATCTCTCCCCTCACTCCCTTTCTCCATAGGTGGGAAGCTCAAGTAAGGCTTTAGCCCCTAATCCCTGGGCTCAATGAGCTGAGATTGGAAGTGAGAAGTATGTGTACATGA
Organism: Oncorhynchus keta; assembly: GCF_023373465.1. Taxonomy (NCBI): domain Eukaryota; kingdom Metazoa; phylum Chordata; class Actinopteri; order Salmoniformes; family Salmonidae; genus Oncorhynchus; species Oncorhynchus keta. Next base: position 46,148,431 of record NC_068422.1, on the reverse strand, counting down.
AGTCTCCCTTAAGCATTACTGATTGGGGATAAGACGTTTGTGGGGGCATCTCGGCATGCTGAAACTCCGTCCCTGCAGTACAAATAACCAATCACTCTTACTCTAACATCTGCAGCCGCTCACAGTTTCCATGTCCTGGCTTGATGAGCCACAACACATGTTCAGCCCAGGCAGACATTGTGCGTGTGTGTGTATGTTTATGAGGAGGGGGAGATGTTCTTGGCTGAAGCACAGTCAGGAATCCGACATCTCTTTCAGGCCAATGACACATTTAACTATATTCGGTGTATACTCTTGGCTGGAGTCAACAGATTAAATCAGCGCTAGTATTGAAGTAGTGTTACTCTTGTCCTCTGTATCTCAACAGGACTTTACAATGCTTTAAAATCAAAGGGTATTTATACAGTTATATGATATTTGGTCAACATATGGATACCAATTAACTCAATGCACTTAATATAGATATACTATAGTCTATAAAGTATGTCAAGGACCTCAAATACAGACCCTATGTGATCCAGGGTAGTTGCTATCACAGAATAAGGTCCATGAGTTTTACCTGAACACATGACTAGACCAGAAAAAACTCTGGTCCCAAGTGACTGGCTATAACTAGAGCCCAGAGTTTTTCCTGGTCAGATCACATGGAGAGGAAAAGCTCCTGGCCCTAATCATAATCAACACACAGCTGTAGCTTTGTCAACATGCCCATGATTCATAACATCTTTGACCTTACAGTGCCAGACTTGGCACAGACCACCCCCCTGATCCGGTCTCCAGCTAGCATCCATCCATACCAGGCTGAGTCTCCAGGAGCTGGATCTTGAGGGGGATTGGGAGGTGGTATTGCCCAGTGACGGAGGGATCATTACAGATGGATTAGTACAGGGGATCATCCAGGGTTTACACAGCAGGCAGCTGTGCTGGACAGGGGTTGGGGTGGCCTACTCAGGGAACCCAATGGCTCAGCTGAAACACCCCCTACCCCCCAGAGGCCAGTGTTGTGTCTGAGAGGACAGTGGACATGGGGGAGGCCATTATGCCTCCTCCAGAAGACCCAGGCGTCTAAAGTGTCACTGTGGGGCATTGTGGAACACTGTAACTAAGCCCGTCTCTGGGGAAGAATGGGCAACTGCTGCTGTGTCTATCTTGGCGGTGGGAAAGGAGACCGGTGGTGTGGGCACTGAGGAACGTGAGAAAGTTTTATAACAGGAAGAGAGGATCATGAGGAGGGATTGATGGGTTAGCACTGAGCAGACCTTAGACAGGCAACAGACACACCAAGTGTGGTCTTGGGAGAGCAGTAGGGTGGTCAAACCTCCTAACTTGGCACGGAGGTCTCTTTAATGCCTAAATGAAACTGTTAAATGAAATGTACGCAATAAATTAAATGTATGCAATGTTCAATTACTTTTATAATCTCTAAGTTTGGTCCTAGTTGGCAACCCTAAGACACAGAGACACATTACATCATAGGACGGATGTATACATAGGGTACTGTAGATACACGGCGAACGAGAGAGACAGAGAGAGACGGAGAGAGACGGAGAGAGAGATTAATAATTGGATCTGTTTGACGTCAGACTCATTCAGTTTCACCAAGAGGCTCATTTCACAACAATTGCTTTTCTACTGGTTGCTTAGTGACGGCAACAACAACACAGTGCTGCAGAACAAATCTGTCAATGTGTATAGATTACGTAAAAAATGGGAACACAAGTCCTTGAATATTGTGACACTATTTAGTTTTAATATAATCACTAAGTCATTCGGGGAGTGTGCTTCGTGATCAGTGCGGTGGATAGAGTCCTTGAACAAAGCCTTTAAACATGCACACCAGACCAAGGTTCACATATTGTTTATAAAACAGGTTGTTTGGATCCTGGATGCTAATTGGTTGATAGCAGGAATTTATAGCGCCACAATCCCCGCATTCCAAGGGTAATGCCTGTTAACAATTTCATTAGATTTATCAATGCACATCCATTGTCCTGTCCCACAGCCCAGCCAGTCAATTTATAAACTTAATCTCCCCCAGAAAAAAGCATCAAGACAATATTTCCCCATGCTACTAGCCTCAAATTTGGTTTTGGTACGTCGGGGGGTGCATTTAAGCCTCGCTGTGTGCCTATCTGACCTGTCCAACATGTTGCATTTTTCTTTACATACACCATGCATGTGAACGTGAAGAGACTAACAGCTTCTCTGAGTCAAGCAAATTCATTTATCAGGATCATTATAATGGGTACACTGGCATTAGGAACACCTTCCTAATATTGAGTTGCACCCCATATTGTCCTCAGAACAGCCTCAATTCATCAGGGCATGGACTATACAAGGTGGCGAAAGCATTCCAAAGGGTTGCTGGTCCATGTTGTCTCCAATGCTTCCCACAGTTGTGTCAAGTTGGCTGGTTGTCGTATGGGTGGTGGACCATTCTTGATGCACACGGGAAACTGTTGAGCATGAGAAACCCAGCAGCGTTGCAGTTCTTCACACACTCAAACCGGTGTGCCTACCATACCCCATTCAAAGGCACTTAAATATTTTGTCTTGCCCATTCACCCTCTGAATGGCACCCATACACAAATAATTGTCTTAATTGTCTCAAGGTTTAAAAATCATTCTTTCACCTTTCTCCTCCCCTTCAAATATACTGATTGAAGTGACCTCAACAAGGAATCATAGCTTTCACCTGGTCAGTTTATGTCATTGAAAGAGCAAGTGTTCCTAATGTTTTGTACACTCAGTGTATATCCAAAGTAATGGCAATATAGAAACGAAGGTCAGCTGCTTGATGTGATTGTGTTAGCTTGCCTTTAGTTGGCTAGCTAGCAAAGGAGAAGCAACGTTAGCCTAGCTATCCTCCATAACTATATTACGGACTTCACAACCAGCAAAATGTATACATGATTTATCAAATAATTATTTTCTGGAGTTCTTGTTGTCTATTTATAAATGATTTATTCGATCATTTTTTATTGGAGTTCTTGTCTCTCGTCGTCATTGAACCTCAGCTAGCAAGTAGCTACATGCCAATGATTTGTTTAGCATAGCAACATGAAATGAATGGAATGAACGACTGGGTGAAACCATCCCAAAATAATTAATGACCAGCCTATTTGTTTAGCAACTCCAGAACCTCAGAACTAACAACTGGCTTTTGCCTGGACTATATTGTCTGGTGGAATTTACTCATAAAAATATTTTTAAGAAAACATGTCATTAATTTCAAAGAAAATGTTGGCAACTGTTTTATAAAAGCAGCAAGGCCCTCGAAGCCAGGGATTATTTTGTGATTACCGTGTGATAACTCCTAACAGAAGTTATTGTGGGTTCACTCTCCTTAGTCGGAAGCTATCGTACGATAATCCCTGGGTTCTCATGCCTTATTGCTTAATTGTAAACTTTTGAATATTATTATCTGAGCTTGCCTGTAGCAATGCAACCAATAAAAAAGTCCCAAAAGTGTAAACCTGCCCGCACTGCAGGCAGGCAAAACCAAACGCTCATAGTAGTATTTGGAACCAGGTCTGAGGAACACAACCGATTCCCATTAAAAATCCTAGTTTCCCTAACCCCAAACCCTAAACCTAACCCCAAAACACTAAGTGTAACCCTAATTGTAACCATAACCCGATTGATTTCAGGTGTACTCACTTTATCATATGAACTGCAATCATGCATTGTTCTATTTACTGAAGCATTGCATCTGATCACATGGCATAATAAAGGTCTTCAATTCATAAACATAATTAAGGTCTTAAAAATCCATAACAAACTTTTACCAGTCATGCTGTTTGTTTACTTCCTTGAGTAAGTACGGGTACCCCCCAGTGACAATATTGGTCTATACCTGTGAAGTCAGCCGTGCGCATGCTTGCTCGTGCTTGTGAACTGCAGCTGTCAAGCCTGCGGTGATTTACGATCTGACAATAAATGTCTACGAAAGTGCAAACCCTGTGCCACTGGTAGGTTATAATTCAATTAAACTTTTTTTTAACCATTTCAAGTAGCGAAAATGAAACATAATGACATAGAGTACCAGTCAAAAGTTTGGACCACCTACTCATTCAAGGTTTTTCTTTATTTGTACTATTTCCTACATTGTAGAATAATAGTGAAGACATCAAAACTATGAAATAACACATATGGAATCATTTAGCAACCAAAAAAGTGTTCAACAAATTTACTATTTGAGATTCTTCAAAGTAGCCACCCTTTGCCTTGATGAGAGCTTTGCACACTCTTGGCATTCACCTACCCTGCGTTTCACAAAGACACGGCGGTTGGAACCAAAAATGGCAAATTTGGACTCATCAGACCAAAAGACAGATTTCCACCGGTCTAATGTCAATTGCTTGTGTTTCTTGGCCCAAGCAAGTCTCTTATTTTTATTGGTGTCCTTTAGTAGTGGTTTCTTTGCTGCAATTTGACCATGAAGGCCAGATTCACACTGTCTCCCATGAACAGTTGATGCTGAGATGTTTCTGTTTCTTGAACTCTGTGAAGCATTTTTTGGGTTGCAATCTGAGGTGCAGTTGATTGCCGATTTCTGAGGCTGGTAACTCAAATGAACTTATCCTCTGCAGCAAAGGTAACTCTGGGTCTTCCTTTCCTGTGGCGGTCCTCATAAGAGCCAGTTTCATTATAGCACTTGATAGTGTTTGTTACTGTACTTGAAGAAACTTTCAAAGATCTTGACATTTTCCTGATTGACTGACCTTCATGTCTAAAAGTAATGATGAGCTCTCATTTCTCTTTGCTTATTTGAGCTGTTCTTGCCATATGGACTTGGTCTTTTACAAAATAGGGCTATCTTCTGTCCTTACCTCGTCACAACACAAGAGATTGACTCAAACACATTAAGAAGGAAAGAAATTCCACAAATGAACTTTTAAGAAGGCACACCTGTTAATTGAAATGCATTCCAGGTTACTACCTCATGAAGCTGGTTGAGAGAATGCCAAGAGTGTGCAAAGCTGTCATCAAAGCAAATATAAATCTATTTTGATTTGTTTAACACTTTTTTAGTTACTACGTGATTCCATATGTGTTATTTCATAGTTTTGATGTATTCACTATTATTCTATAATAAGTTATCCCCCTCTTTAGATCTGGGATCCAAGATCTGTTACAAATATTTGTACTACCATGTTTTTATAAAATCCTAGAAAAAGTGGTGTATAAGAGAATGTTGAATCATGTAAATCAACACTGTATTCTATATGAGCACCAACATTGTAGAATAATAGTGAAGACAAAAAAAATGACATACAGTACCAGTCAAAAGTTTGGACTCACCTTCTCATTCAACATTTTTTTCTTTATTTTCACTATTTTCTACATTGTAGAATAATACTGAAGACATAACAACCATTCCACGTGGCTACTTTGAAGAATCTCAAATATAAAATATATTTGGATTTGTTTAACATTTTTTTGGTTACTACATGATTCCATATGTGTTATTTCATAGTTTTGATATGTCCCAACTTTTGACTTGTACTGTATGTCAAGATATAGTAGAGATGATAAGGGATGAGTGGGGAATGAGTCCAGCTAACTCAAGTAAAAAAGGGAATAAAACGGGTGTATCAATCCCTGAATCTAGGCTTAGAGGTACACACTGAGTCTACAAAACATTAAGAACACCTGCTCTTTCCATGACATCAATCAATCGTATTTATAAATCCCTTTTTACATCAGCAGATATCACAAAGTTCTATACAGAAACCCAGCCTGAAACCCCAATCAGCAAGCAATGCAGATGTAGCCAGGAAAAACTCCCTAGAAAGGGAGGAAACTACAGCAGGATGAAACCTAGAGGAACCAGGCTCTGAGGGGTGGCCAGTCCTCTTCTGGCTGTGCCGGTTGGAGATTATAAGAGTACATTGCCATTAAGGCCAGATTGTTCTTCAAGATGTCGAAATGTTCATACACCAGCAGGGTCAAATAATAATCACTTTGGTTGTAAAGGGTGTAATAGGTTAGTACCTCAGGAGTAAATGTCAGTTGGCTTTTGATAGCCGAGCATTCAGAGGTCGAGACAGCAGGTGCGGGAAAGAAAGAGAATCAAAAAAAGCAGGTCCAGTACAAGGCAGCACATCCAGTGAACAGGTCAGTGTTCCAAAGCCGCAGGCTGACCAGGTGAATCGAGGTGAAAGCTATGCTCCCTTATTGATGTAATTTGTTAAATCCACTTCAAATCAGTGTAGATGAAGAAAGGTTAAAACTGCTAAACAGTTTCCTGTGTGTATCAAAAAGGATCCACCACCCAAAAGGACATCCAGCCAACCTGACACAAATGTGGGAAGCATTGGATTCAACATGGGCCCGCATCCCTAATTAATCAGGAAGGTGTTCGTAATGTTTGGCATACTAAGAATGATTGATGCTGATAAAATTAAGTTATTGAGGAGAAATGGCCACACATGATGTGTGTACATCTTGCCAGCCAAGGACGACAGGTCAAGTTGTCCAGTCCCTGTGTCCTTTTGTGGACAACAAGGTGAGGAGGTACCATTTCATAGAGCCTGTACTGGCAGATTAGGGTGTGAGATTAATACAAGCATCAGCTTATAAAAAGACTGAATTGAGTTTGATTATTCTGTTACTCAGTAGGTGATTGATAATAACATTACATTTATAATTTTTTCGTACTTTTTACCCCCTTTTCTCCCCAATTGGTAGTTACAGTCTTGTCCCATCGCGGCAACTCCTGTACGGACTCTGGAGAGTTGAAGGTCAAGAGCCATACCTACTCCGAAACACAACCCTGCCAAGCAGCCCTGCTTCTTGACACACTGCTTGCTTAACCCAGAAGCCAGCCGCACCAATGTGTCAGAGGAAACACTGTCCAACAGGCAACCGCGTCACGCAACAGGACAATGACAAACCCTTCCCTAACCCGGATGACGCTGGGCCAATTGTGCGCCGCCTCATGGGTCTCCCGGTTGCGGCTGGCTGCGACACAGCCTGGATCGAACCCGGATCGGTAGCGACGCCTCTAGCACTGTGATGCAGTGCCTTAGACCGCTGCGCCACTCGGGAGGCCATACATTTACATTACATTTAAGTCATTTAGCAGACGCTCTTATCCAGAGCGACTTACAAATTGGTGCATTCACCTTATGACATCCAGTGGAACAGCCACTTTACAATAGTGCATCTAAATCTTTTAAGGGGGGTGAGAAGGATTACTTTATCCTATCCTAGGTATTCCTTAAAGAGGTGGGGTTTCAGGTGTCTCCGGAAGGTGGTGATTGACTCCGCTGTCCTGGCGTCGTGAGGGAGTTTGTTCCACCATTGGGGGCCAGAGCAGCGAACAGTTTTGACTGGGCTGAGCGGGAACTGTACTTCCTCAGTGGTAGGGAGGCGAGCAGGCCAGAGGTGGATGAACGCAGTGCCCTTGTTTGGGTGTAGGGCCTGATCAGAGCCTGGAGGTACTGAGGTGCCGTTCCCCTCACAGCTCCGTAGGCAAGCACCATGGTCTTGTAGCGGATGCGAGCTTCAACTGGAAGCCAGTGGAGAGAGCGGAGGAGCGGGGTGACGTGAGAGAACTTGGGAAGGTTGAACACCAGATGGGCTGCGGCGTTCTGGATGAGTTGTAGGGGTTTAATGGCACAGGCACGGAGCCCAGCCAACAGCGAGTTGCAGTAATCCAGACGGGAGATGACAAGTGCCTGGATTAGGACCTGCGCTGCTTCCTGTGTGAGGCAGGGTCGTACTCTGCGGATGTTGTAGAGCATGAACCTACAGGAACGGGCCACCGCCTTGATGTTAGTTGATGTTACCCTACCATTTCATATTTTAAATTAAACATCTGTCATTGATGATCGAGAATATAATTACTAAAACATTGTGTGTCATCATTTGCTGTCTGTCTTTTTGGACCCTATCACATCCATAATGCAGAATGTCACATCCATAACACTATTTTCCTCTAGTGTTATTATGAAAGTGCAAATATTTATATAATTGTTGAGGTATGTAGCACTCTAATTCGCAATGGAAATAGAGATGTTCAAAGAAAGAATTTTGTGCATTTATGGTTGTGTAACGGCGTTCTTCGTTTGTCGAAAGAGAGTCGGACCGAAATGCAGCGTGGTTGTTACTCATGATCTTTAATGAAGGAAAACGGAACGATACATGAAATAAATCAATACAAAAACAACAAACGGAACGTGAAACCTATTACAGCCTATCTGGTGAAACCACACAGAGACAGGAACAATCACCTACGAAATACAAAGCGAAACTCAGGCTACCTAAATACGGTTCCCAATCAGAGACAACGAGAATCACCTGACTCTGATTGAGAACCGCCTCAGGCAGCCAAGCCTATACAACACCCCTAATCAGCCGCGATCCCAAATACTACAAACCCCAATACGAAAATACAATAACATAAACCCATGTCACACCCTGGCCTAACCAAATATATAACGAAAACACAAAATACAATGACCAAGGCGTGACAGGTTGGTTAAGATGGGACCCAAGAGTCCACTTTGATAGCCTATGCAATAACTATTCAAGATACTGGTGATTTATTGGATCTTTGAGGTACACTGCATTTTCAGATGACAAAAACATTATTATGAAGAAATCTTTCATATATAAACACTCACTTTGCACAGCGTCACATCCATAACAGAGAATGTCATATCCATAATGGTACATTTTCCTAACCCTACAGTATATATGACGATTTTATACTTTCATCATTGTTGTTTTTGTGTGTAGCCAAGCCTTACTTTCCAAGTGGCTATTAATATTTTATCCTAAGAATTTGAGATTCACTAACTTTTCTAATGTGCCCATTCTCCCAAAATTGCCTGTTCATTTCCATCACATCCATAACACAAGTTTTGTGGTTCCGTTACTTCAAAGTGGTACACTTAGAATTTGTTTATTTTGTGTCTACACTTACCCTATAGGGTTCAACAAATGTACACATTAACATTTTCATTCATGCTTGATAAGTCAATTCTGTGAGACATTTTGTTTCTCATTTTGTGTGCAAATGTCACATCCATAACGCTGGAATTTCCCCAAAACCACACACACACACACACACACACACACACACACACACACACACACACACACACACACACACACACACACACACACACACACACACACACACACACACACACACACACACACACACACACACACGCGCACCGTCCAATTAGGGTTGAGCGGAATCAAGATTTTCAGCTCATCATTTCGTCATTCTCAATCCCAAGATTGACGGTATTACCAGCTTAGTACACAACGGGGAGCCAAAAAAAAGCCCAATGAGGGTCTATAACCAGAATGCAAACAAAATTAGCTAGCTAAGTATGCTAACAGTTGCAAGAGAAAATAAACACATTATAAAGACAGGCAATCAAGCTCATACATTATTGTTATACATACAGAGGGGCAAAAAAGTATTTAATCAGAATGAGTCTGATGCCGAACAGAAATGAAATAAGAGCATTAGTTCTCGGTCCCTCTGCTCCTCTCCCATCTTCTCCTTGCAGAGCAGGCAGGCGCCGTTGCCCAAGTGACTCCAGACTCCACATAGACACTATGTGTACACATGCTGCTCCAGAGCCAGTAGTGTTCTTCCTTCAGACAAGCATGTGTCAAAACTCATCAAAAAACTCATCAAAAAATGACATTCGGTAGCTCCTGCCTATATACAGAGGGGCAAAAATGTATTTAGTCAGCCACCAATTGTGCAAATTCTCCCACTTAAAAAGATGAGAGAGGCCTGTAATTTTCATCATAGGTACACTTCAACTATGACAGACAAAATTAGAAAAAAAATCCAGAAAATCACATTGTAGGATTTTTTATGAATTTATTTGAAAATGATGGTGGAAAATAAGTATTTGATCAATAACAAACGTTTATCTCAATACTTTGTTATATACCCTTTGTTGGCAATGACAGAGGTCAAACATTTTCTGTAAGTCTTCTCAAGGTTTTCACACACTGTTGCTGGTATTTTGGCCCATTCCTCCATGCAGATCTCCTCTAGAGCAGTGATGTTTTGGGGCTGTTGCTGGGCAACACAGACTTTCAACTCCCTCCAAAGATTTTCTATGGGGTTGAGATCTGGAGACTGGCTAGGCCACTCCAGGACCTTGAAATGATTCTTACGAAGCCACTCCTTCATTGCCTGGGCGGTGTGTTTGGGATCATTGTCATGCTGAAAGACCCAGCCACGTTTCATCTTCAATGCCCTTGCTGATGGTAGGCTTTGTTACTTTGGTCCCAGCTCTCTGCAGGTCATTCACTAGGTCCCCCCCATGTGGTTCTGGGATGTTTGCTTACCGTTCTTGTGATCATTTTGACCCCACGGGGTGAGATCTTGCGTGGATCCCCAGATCGAGGGAGATTATCAGTGGTTTTGTATGTCTTCCATTTCCTAATAATTGCTCCCACAGTTGATTTCTTCAAACCAAGCTGCTTACCTATTGCAGATTCAGTCTTCCCAGCCTGGTGCAGGTCTACAATTTTGTTTTGGTGTCCTTTGACAGCTCTTTGGTCTTGGCCATAGTGGAGTTTGGAGTGTGACTGTTTGAGGTTGTGGACAGGTGTCTTTTATACTGATAACAAGTTCAAACAGGTGCCATTAATACAGGTAACGAGTGGAGGACAGAGGAGCCTCTTAAAGAAGATGATACAGGTCTGTGAGAGCCAGAAATCTTGCTTGTTTGTAGGTGACCAATACTTATTTTCCACCATCATTTGCAAATAAATTCATTAAAAATCCCACAATGGGATTTTCTGGATTTTTTTTCTCATTTTGTTTGTCATAGTTGAAGTGTACCTATGATGACAATTACAGGCCTCTCTCATCTTTTTAAGTGGGAGAACTTGCACAATTGGTGGCTGACTAAATACTTTTTTGCCCCACTGTATATAGGCAGGAGCTACCGAATGTAATTTTTTGATGAGTTTGGACATTTACAAGCGAATGTGAAAGAGACACACTGTGCAAATGAACAAAGTTCATTTGAACAAAGGAAGAACACTACTGGCTCTGGAGAAGCATGTGTACACATAGTGTATATGTGGAGTCTGGAGTCACTTGGGCAACGGTGCCTGCCTGCTCTGCTAGGAGAAGATGGGAGAGGAGCAAAGGGACCGAGAACTAATGCTCTTATTTAATTTCTGTTCGGCATCAGACTCATTCTGTGCTTCAGTTGGTCATTACTGAGACGTGGGTAAGGAAGAGTGTTATCAGTACTAATTTTAACCTTGCTGGTTATAACCTTTTTCGGGTGTTTGTGACGTGACTATCATAAATGCGATGACTGTTATCTTATCAAATCAATAAACTATGTTTAATTATTAGTGAATAAATGAATCATGTAACAATTAACTCTTTAACAATATTGGGAAAAAGTTTGTTTAACGAGTTACCGTTTCTGGAATTAACTCAAGAATATCAGAATATATAGTTGGTCATATTATTCATCCATTAATTATTATTACCTCATATCAGTCTCGTTCTGAACTACGATTATTTCAAATCTGCATGAACCCTAGTCTAAATGATGACTCAGCGATACCCAAATTGGCTTTATAATTTATTTACTTACTAACTAAATAATTACACAGAATTACATAAACACACACACAGGATAGATTATACACTACCGTTCAAATATTTGGGGTCACTTAGAAATGTCCTTGTTTTGAAAGAGAAACACATTGTTTGTCCATTAAAATGACATTATATTGATGAAAAATACAATGTAGACATTGTTAATGTCGTAAATTACTAATGTAGCTGGAAATGGCAGATTTCAAATGGAATATCTACATACAGTTGAAGTCTGAAGTTTACATACACTTTAGCAAAATACATATAAACCCAGTTTTTACAATTCCTGACATTTAATCCAAGTAAAAATTCCCTGTTTTAGGTCAGTTAGGATCACCACTTTTTTAAAGAATGTGAAATGTCAGAATAATAGTAGAGAGAGTGATTTATTTCAGCTTTAATTTCTTTCAGCACATTCCCAGTGGGTCAGACGTTGCTTGTTTGTAGGGTCAGACGTTGACATACACTCAATTAGTATATGGTAGCATTGCCTCTACATGGTTTAACTTCGGTCAAATGTTTTGGGTAGCCTTCCACAAGCTTCCCACAATAAGTTGGGTGGATTTTGGCTCATTCGTCATGACAGAGCTGGTGTAACTGAGTGAGGTTTGTAGGCCTCCTTGCTCGCACATGCTTTTTCAGATCTGCCCACAAATTTTCTATAGGATTGAGGTCAGGCTTGAGGTCAGGCTTTGTGATGGCCAACCCAATACCTTGACTTTGTTGGCCTTAAGCCAATTTGCCATAACTTTGGAAGTATGCTTGGGGTCAATGTCAATTTGGAAGACCCATTTGCGACCAAGCTTTAACTACCTGACTGATGTCTTGAGATGTTGCTCAATATATCCACATAATTTGACCTCCCTCATGATGCCATCTATTTTGTGAAGTGCAACAGTCCATCCTGCAGCAAAGCACTAACACAACATGATGCTGCTACCCCTGTGATTCACGGTTGGGATGTTGTTCTTCGGCTTGCAATCCTCCCCCTTTTTCCTCCAAACAAAACAATGGTCATTATGGCCAAACAGTTCTATTTTAGTTTTATCAGACCAGAGGACATTTCTCCAAAAAGTATGATCTTTGTCCCCATGTGCAGTTGCAAACCATAGTCTGTTTTTTTTATGGCAGTTTTGGAGCAGTGGCTTCTTCCTTGCTGAGTGACCTTTCAGATTATGTCGATTATAGGACTCGTTTTACTGTGGATATAGATACTTTTGTACCTGTTTCCATCAGCATCTTTACAAGGTACTTTGCTGTTGTTCTTGGATTGAATTGCACTTTTCGCATCAAAGTACGTTCATCTCTAGGAGACACAACGGGTCTCCTTCCTGAGTGGTATGACGGCTGTGTGGTCCCATGGTGTTTATACTTGTGTACTATTGTTTGTACAGATGTACGTTGTACCTTAAGGCATTTGTAAATTGCTTCCAAGGATGAACCATTCTTGTGGAGGTCTACACTTACACTACAGTTTTCTGAGGATTTGGCTGATTTCTTTTGATTTCCCCATAATGTCAAGCAAAGAGGCACTGAGTTTGAAGGTAGGCTTTAAAATACATCCACAGGTCCACCTCCAATTGAGTCAAATGATGTAAATTAGCCTATCAGAAGCTTCTAAAGCCATGACATAATTTTCTGGAATTTTCCAAGCTGTTTAAAGGCACAGTCAACTTAATGTATGTAAACGTCTAGAATTGTGACACAGTGAATTATAAGTGAAATAATCTGTCTGTAAATAATTGTTGGAAATTATTATGTGTTTCATGGACAAATTAGATGTCCTAACCAACTTCGCAAAAGTATATTTTGTTAAACAGGACATTTGTGGAGTTGTTGAATAATGAGTTTTAATGACTCCAACCTAAGTGTATGTAAACTTCCGAATTCAACTGTAGGTGTACATAGCCCCATTATCAGCAACCATCTGGCCTCTGTTCCAATGGCATGTTGTGTTAGCTAATCCAAGTTTATCATTTTAAAAGGCTAATTGATCATTAGAAAACCCTTTTGCAAATATGTTAGCACAGCTGTAAACTGTTGTTCTGATTAAAGAAGCAATACAACTGGCCTTTTCAGACTAGTTGAGTATCTGGAGCATCAGCATTTGTGGGTTCGATTACAGGCTCAAAATGGCCAGAAACACAGGACTGTCTTCTGAAACTCGTCAGTCTATTCTTGTTCTGAGAAATGAAAGTCATTCCATGTGAAAAATTGCCAATAGACTGAAAATCTCGTACAACGCTGTGTCCCACTCCCTTCACAGAACAGCGCAAACTGGTTCTAACCAGAATAGAAAGAGGAATGGGAGGCCCCGGTCCACAACTGAGCCAGAGGACATGTACATTAGAGTGTCTAGTTTGAGAAACAGACGGCTCACAAGGCCTCAACTGGCAGCTTCATTAAATAGTACCCTCAAAACACCAGTCTCAACGTCATGTTTGCTAGCTAGCTAGCTAGCTAGCTAACAAGCTAGAAATGAACCAAAACGTTGTTTAGAAAGTAGCTTTCAGTTACCTCGTTTGCTCGATTGACATTTTTTAAACGGATGGGTTTATTGGTGTTAAAATACACCAGTTATGCTATTTAGGACCAACAGGCTACTGATGTCATGTAGCCGGTCATTTGTGTGTTTAAACTTTTTCATAAAGACAATATCAAGTTTGATGTTGAACGACTATAGAATGTGGATGTCACTGCAACAACTGACATGTCGATAGACATGTAGTAGACATGTAGTATAAACCAGCCTTTGGTCTTGAAATCTTTGGTTGTTTAGCACACTACCGTACTCACTCTGTTTAGCACATGGCCTCACATGTGAATCCTTAAAGAGATGGGTTAAAGCTTAAGAGGGTGTGAACCATGCTGAATGGGTGTAGACAAAGAAGATCACTCCAGTAGGTGTACCAAACAATTCAAGGGACATTTTCTCAAAAGTGGGGTTACAGGTTTCTCAACTTTCAAAGCAGAATTACTTTCCCATTGTTCCTCAACTGTAGTGTATGATATAAAATAGTTTAGCGCTAAGTCTCTACTTTTATCCAATGTAAAACACACAATTTCAAAATTTTCTACATAAGACTGAATCGAGCCGGTCCATCACATATGATAAACATTAGAAATATGATGGCCATGGATCATTTATGCAAAAAAAGAGCTTGCTTTTTCAATGTAATCTCATTTACTTGTGTGGCTGCCAGCCAAATTGCATTGCACTTCTGTTGTCATCTGATGAAAATGAAGCAATTTTCTTCTGAATGTGTTGCACTAATGTATTTTCTATGAAGGAAAACTATGGTTGCATGTCCCTGACCACTGTGTTGATGAAAAGAAAACACTACTTTCAATATAAATAGTGACCCCTGCCAATACACAGCAGGACTCACCTGCTCCCGCTTTCTTCCATTGTGCAATTTACAAACAAACACATGACTGGATAAACTGTTCTGGGGAACTACGGTAAAGATTCATATTTAAAATAATGTGACAGTTCAAATGTAGAATGCAATCTGCTTTATCTTCTAATGTTTTGCACATGTTGACTGCATGTATTTAAAAAAGTAGCTACAAATATGAATTCATTGAACGGTATTGACTGTATTGAAAAACCATCCCGTGGCTACTTCTAAATACCCCGGTATACAGTACACCGCCCAAGCCCACATCCCGTTACACACAAGCACATCTCGCTTGCCTGGGATGTGTGTGTTTGTGAGAAGGGTTTCTTTACAACTCCCTATAGAGTCAATCTCTTTATTAGTGGGCAGCACATTCACTGGCTCTGAGGCTGGCTGATGCTGGCTGTGGCTGTGAGGGGCTGAGGAGAGCATGAGGGAGCATATAAAGACGATGATTGTTGCCCTGCATTTCTCCTGAGCTCTTTAAACCAGGCTTCTGACCTCCCTTCCTGGCACTGAGCTCAGCGTCTACTGGGCCCAAAATGGCTCCAGCTCAGATCCCAAAGCCCCAGTTGCACCACTTACAGCAATCACAGCACATTATTGGGAATTCAATAAAAATAATTTGCTGGGGATTGGGGAGGTGGGAGAGCCCCTAAAAATAGGGAGAGTGGGAACGGGGGAAAGTATGGTTTCTGGACCCTGTGATATGACCGCACAGTGACCACTAATGGACACTGCTCGCTCTTGATCGGAATCCTGGTTTGATTTGTGAGGGTTTAGGGTCGTTAAGACTCCATTCCTTTGAATCCCGGGACCTAGTACCACTCGTCCACTCTACCCCTCCACCCTTCTATACCTCCACCCCACTGTCAGATGACCTCTCCTCAATCTTGCTCTGTGGACCCTAGCCAGAGGTTAAAGGAAGTGGGGTGTCCCTAGGGCCTAGAGCCACAGTAGGGGCTCCCAGAAATACAGGGGTCAATCTGTTTTTGGGAGGGAATGACCCCACCACCCCACACTGTATTATATGGAAAGGTTAAGACAATTAAGGGCTCTTTTCAATCTTTATCGCTGAAGCGTTACATATTGCGTGATAGAAATGTAAAGGTAATTTCCGATTGAGCTGACAAGTGCAGCGTTTACCATGAATGCAGTCTAAACATTGCCTGCAAATTTCAACCACACTGTAAATGCTGAACTTCTGCGATACGGATTGAATAGAGCCCTAAGCCAGTACTGAGACTACAATGCTCAAAACACATAATAGGGGATTCACGGATGTGATTTTTGTAATAGACGTGCCTCCACTGCAGTGCTGTGACCAATCCATTGAGCATGTGTAATCACGGACGCTATGTGAGTACTAGAGCTGCTATTGGAGCCTCTCTCTCACCATTTGAATCTTCTTGGAAGGCAACAGCTCAACACCACCAGCTGTTTCAAATTTTTCTTCCAAATGCCCCCTTCCCCCTTCATCCTTCCCCATCACCACGTACACCACCACTCCCTCCATCCAAACACCCCCCCCCCACACTCAACACTGTTCACATGCGAGCTGCCAGAGAGTGTACCTGATCCCCTGGATCACAGGAAGGGTGGGGGTGAACAGAGCACATTTGATTGGCCTGCCACTGGAATTGGTGGTGTAGTGTGGTGATTGGATTGGCTGATGCCCTGCACCCACACACTACTACTCCCATCGAACTAACAGACTAACTTCCACAAAAATGTGGACTTATTTTTCCATACAATATTCACAGTGTGTGTCAGTGGAGGTGAGCCCATCACACACCAGTTCCTTCGAACAGGGGGGCTGTTGAGCTAGGTAGTGGGGGGGTGTTCTGGTTGTCCAATATCCACTTAACTGCCGACAAGGAAAAACACTACTTAAGGCTGTTTTCTCTGGGTTTATTGGGTAAACACACAAGTAAACAACTAACAAATACAGCTAGCATGAGCTGAACATAGCTCTCTCTGTGTAGAGCATGTAAATGTCTGAAAGAGCTCTCTCTCTCTCTCTATTCTGCAGGCAGCCAATAACAGGGCAGTCTCACCAACGGTCGCAGGCTTTAAAAAGAGTCTGTCTCTAAATATGTTCTGCTCGCAGAGGTGAGAGGGAGACCATGTGTGGGCTGCTGAAGTGTAACCTAGTAAAAATAAAGCCTTAAAAGCATGCACTGTAATAGTTGTGTTTCCTGTGCGTGTATGGCTGTGTATTATGTGTGTTTGTGTATGTGTTTCATTCGTTCATTTTGAGCACAGATCAATGTCGTCCACTGTATCCAGCCATTCACAGATTCCATTACATTCTGTCATTGTGTCAGTGAGACCGAGATTGATACTGTACTGTATACTATAGCGCACCACACACTCTGTGGACCTTCCACCGCTGCAACACAGCAACAAACACTCACAGATACACAGAAACGAGCACATTAGCACACACGCCAAAAGCCACTCATTCCAGTATGCAGCCTCCACATCCACACGGACACACACGATTCTATTCCATGTAAAGTTTCTCCCACGTATTCAAAACTTGTGCACATTTGTACCGTTGCATATTTGCCTTATACTGAGCGCGAACATTTCAAGTTGAAGTCCGAAGTCTGTGATTTTCTCGGTTGGAACACGGCAGCGGCACACAAAGAATCTGTTCAGGATATCGGCTCAGTGGTCTCGGGGAGAAAGAAAGAATAACAAACATTCTTTGGGGGAGATGAAAGAGAGCTTGAGTGATTAAGGAGATGGATGAAGGGAGGGAGCGAGGAATAAGATCTGACCCTGGTTATGTGGGTGAGATAGAGGTGCTTTATGGCAGAGAAGGTGTGGGCCACTCATCCTTAACCCAGCCTACGGGCTCTATACATCAGGACTATATATAGGACTAATAAATCACAGACTCAACATTTACTGTAAAATGCCTCGGGGCTTATTGTCGAAGGAACTGTCAACAGGGACAGCCAAGAGGTGATAAGATTGACTCATCAATGAATGTTTGTCTTGATTTAACTGTACCAGACAAAAGGTTATGTGAGAGTTTCTTTATAGCAAGGAGGGGTCATGGTGTGTGTACTGTGTAGAGGTGTTGTAGTACAAAGGGTCAGCAGGGTAAATAGCACCACAAGCTTGGCTTACATCATATACTATAAAACCAAGAATGCACTCATGCTTGTTCTGGAGACGAGCAAATAGGGGTAATCCACTCCCTTTTTCTCTCTCCCTCTCTTTCTGTCCCTGTTTTGTATCTTTTTTTTCATTCTCTCCCCCTGAGGCTTGAGTGGGATTGAGCTCGATCAGTCTGTCCTGCTGCAGCCAATCAGAACAGTCCTTTGTGCTCTGCAGAAGTGTATGTTTTGTCTTTTGTGGACCACACAATAGGGATTAATATTTTCCCCAAAATCTACCAAGATTCAATACCGGGAATAATTCATATTTATCCAGAGAATGCCGGAAATACTGCAAAAATCAGAAGTGCCCATTTAAAGCGTTTAAAACCAAGATATGGTCAATATGTCAAAGTTCCCCCAAAGTAAGATTGTCGCTGCGCCACATTGCCACCTTGGTTGCGCCACAATCTAAAGATTTCACGGGAAGTTAAACTGAAATGTATTAATGTTAGAGTAACTTTCTTCAGGCTAGGTCCCTTTTTCAGAATGTCTGCCTGACTGACGTGCCTGTTAGTCAGGCCCAGAAGCCAGAATATGTATATAATGGTACCATTGGATAGAAAACACTTTGAAGTTTGTAGAAGGCAATGCTCTTTCAATGGAAAGCTATGGGTCGGGTCCTATGTAATGCCAGCTCCCAGATTGCAATTCCTATTGCTTCCAGTAGATGTCAAGAGTCTTTCTGTATGATATGTTATACTTTATTTACATTTTAGGGTACCTGAGGATTAAATAGAAACATAGTTTGACTTGTTTGAACAAAGTTTAGCGGTAGCTTTTTTGATACCTTTGTCTGCATGTTGAACGAGTGGATTACAGAAATCGATGGCGCCAACTAAACAGACTTTTTGGGATATAAATAAGGATGTTATCTAAAAAAACAACCATTGATGTTGTAGCTGGGACCTTTGGGATTGCAAACAGAGGAATATTTTCAGAAAGTAAGTGTAATGGGATTCTTCTGTTGAAGGAGAGGCGGACCAAAACGCAGCGTGGTTATTGTGATACATCTTTAATAAAGATGAAAATAGAACAATATACAAGAAAACGTGAAAAAAAACAAAAACAGCCCTATCTGGTGTAACAAACACAAAGACAAGGAACAATCACCCACCAACCCCAACACCAAACAGGCTACCTAAATATGGTTCCCAATTAGAGACAATGACTAACACCTGCCTCTGATTGAGAACCATATCAGGCCAAACATAGAAACAGACAAACTAGACACACAACATAGAATGGCCACTCAGATCACACCCTGACCAAACAAAACATAGAAACATACAAAGCAAACAATGGTCAGGGTGTGACAGTAAGTGATTATTGAATTGCTATTTGTGATTTTAAGAAGCCTGTGCTGGTTGAAAAATATGTTGATGTGGGGTGTCATCCTCAAACAATCGCATGGTATGCTTTCGCTGTAAAGCCTATCATAAATTGGACAATGTAGTTAGATTAACAATAATTTAAGCTTTTAACCGATATAAGATACTTGTATGTTCATAAATGTTTAATATTACTATTATTTATTTGAATTGCGCTCCCTCCAATTTCACCGGAAGTTGTCGACAGGTGTCCTTAAGAAGTTTGAGCCTAGCCTTAAGAAGTTTGAGCCTAGCCTTAAGAAGTTTGAGCCTAGCCTTAAGAAGTTTGAGCCTAGCCTTAAGAAGTTTGATAACCGATGACATTATTGTAAAATGCGAAATAGGTTGTTCATAAATTCAGAGTATTATCATGTTCCTCAATTAATTCAGAGAGCACAGAGCGCACCCCGAGTAGGCTATAGCATTGTCGAATCATACAAACTTCTTAACGGCAGTCAAACAAAGGTCTAAAGACCAAAGTTGCTTAGCTTGCTAGATAACATCCAACAAATGACAGAATATCTCCTATGAGTTGTTCTCAACACCAATTTAAATTAATATAGCCTACTGTTTTCTAGAAATCTGGCTTTTTTTTCAGGTTCGGGCACGAGCCAAGCCTCGAGCTCCAGCTCACCAGGCTTGGGTCGGACTGGGATCAAATTTTCAGTACTAATGAGAACTCTAAACTGCATTCGGGGTTCCTGTGAAGTCTGGCAGTGTCAATAATATTCTAAGCTAACATATGGAATTGTTTTAAAATGGTCATACCATGAATCATTAACTATTTGATTTGGAATTTCAGGACCCCTCTAAGTATAGAAGAAATATATAACAAAATTATTTGATTAAATATTTAATTTGTCCTTTACCACTAAAGTCTGTAGAAACGCATTGAGTAACACATTCATAAATGGCTAAAAATACAGTCAAAAAATAAATCATAAGGATTAAGGTTTGAAATATCTGTCCTATATCTAGGAGATATGTGACCAACCAGCTCGATTCGGTCTTATGTAGAAAAATTTGAAATTGTGTGTTTTTTTTTTTTTTACATTGGCTAAAAGTAGAGACTCAGAGCTAGAACAATGTATATCACACGCTACAGTTGAGGATAAATGAGAAAGTAATTCTGGTTTTGGTAAACCTGACATTCAAACCTGATGTTTTGGTAAACCTACTGGAGAGCTCTTCTTTGTCTACACCAGGGCTACCCAACCCTCTTCCTGGAGATCTACTGTCCTGTTGGTTTTCAGTCAAACCCTAATTTAGCATATCTGATTAAGCTAGTTAAGGTCTTGTTGAGCAGCTAATTAGTAGAATCTGGTGTGTTCAATTAGGGTTGGACTGAAAACCCACAGGTTTTTCACACCCTCTGAAGCCTTAGTCACACCCGTCTCTTTAAGGACTTGCATGTGAGGCCATGTACTGAACAAATAAAGATTTCAAGATTAAAGGCTGGTTTATACTACGTCTATAAACAGTTGTCGCAGTGACATCATGAACCTTCTATTGTCGTACGACATCAAACTTGTCGTTGTCATC
The DNA here is from genome assembly GCF_023373465.1 of Oncorhynchus keta. Classification (NCBI taxonomy): domain Eukaryota; kingdom Metazoa; phylum Chordata; class Actinopteri; order Salmoniformes; family Salmonidae; genus Oncorhynchus; species Oncorhynchus keta. The sequence continues at coordinate 46,127,334 of NC_068422.1, read as the reverse complement.
TTGAAACAGTATAAACACAAAAACCACAGGCTGCATGACATCAGCAACCTGGTGGTCCAAAATAGCATAACTAGTGTATTTTAACACCGGTAAACCCACCCGTTTAAAAAGGAATTTACTATATATCAATATAGCAAACCAGGCTACCTAAAAGCAACTTTCTAAACAATGTTTTGGTTAGTTTGTAGCTTGTTAGCTAGCTAGCTAATGTTAAGTTAGCTGGCTAGGCAGTTCAAATAATGATATTATCATATAGCTGACAACGTCTTCATTTTAGATCATTTGTCTTCATTATTACAGGAAAATAAACTCACAACAAGATCCTTATTTACAAGTTAATGGCAAGACAATTGCAGAAAATAGCTTACGGTTGTGAGTGTGCCGAAATAAAAGCAGGGCATTCTTCCGTACAATTTTTGAACATGGACACTGTCTCATTGGCCTAACGTTATATCCTAATTTAACTTTAGTGCAGGTCATGTTCACATTACCATCTCTGGAAAACACAAAATCAACTTTTATTTGTCACATACACAGGATACAGAAGGTGTAGTGAAAAAGGTTACTTGCATAGTGGAGTCTTTTGTTTAGACATGTAGCTAGCTAGCTAGCTAAACACTGAACCATAACTCCAACTCATACCATTACTACCCTGCATGAATCTACAGGTAGCAAACCAACCAGGTTCAATGTAAGCTAGCTAGCTAACATTAGGTTATAAATAGCAATGCAAATGGCTCTGAGATACTAATAATATTACTACACAGAGCGAGCCAGCCAGCCAACAGTATGCTTTAACTTTAAATGAAAATAACTTTCTAACACAATTAGAAATGTATAATATTTGAAAATGTAGCTAGCTAGGCGATCTTACCTGTATACATGGATGGGCACTTCTCCCTCTCTGTCACAGACGCCATGGTGGCCTTAGTTTAAAGATATAATCCGCAGAAGTTGTTTTATACAACAGCCTTGGGTTTTCTCTTTTCAACTCCCTCTGCATATTTGCAATACATGATTTTTCTCCATCTCCTTAGCTATCATACTATAATTTCACCGGGCATTCCACTGAATTCAAAACTCGGTCCTCCAGAAAGTGGAGAGCAACACTTTTGCAGTTCTACTACGTGATATCTTTCAAAAAAAGCAGTGTTAGAAAGAATTACCTACACATACTGAACAGCTCATGTTATAGACAGAAGCGTGATACATGGAAGACCAATCCAAACTCATCTGTCGGCATGTCCAGCCCATCCATTATCTCAGCCAATCATGGCAAATTATATTAGTATTTACATATGGCATACACGTTTAAGACACATGCAAGTTGACCAGCATCCAGGAGTCGCCTCTTCACTGTTGTCGTTGAGACTGGTGTTTTGCGGGTACTATTTAATGAAGCTGCCAGTTGAGGACTTGTGAGGTGTCTGTTTCTCAAACTAGACACTCTAATGTACTTGTCCTCTTGCTCAATTGTGCACCAGGGCCTCACACTCCTCTTTCTATTCTGGTTAGAACCAGTTTGCGCTGTTCTGTGAAGGGAGTAGGACACAGCGTTGTACGAGATCTTCAGTTTCTTGGCAATTTCTCGCATGGAATTGCCTTCATTTCCCAGAACAAGAATAGACTGATAAGTTTCAGAAGAAAGTTCTTTGTTTCTGGCCATTTTGAGCCTGTAATCGAACCCACAAATGCTGATGTTCCAGATAAAAAAGGCAGTTTTATTGCTTCTTTAATCAGCACAACTGTTTTCAGCTGTGATAACATAATTGCAAAAGGGTTTTCTAATGATGAATTACTCTTTTAAAATTCTAAACTTTGATTAGCTAACACAGCGTGCCATTGGAACAGAGGAGTGATGGTTGCTGGTAATGGACCTCTGTACCCCTATGTACTGTAGATAATTCCATTAATAAGTCATTTACAACATTAACAATGTCTACACTGTATTTCTGATCAATTGTATGTTATTTTAATGGACAAAAAAATTGCTTTTCTTTCAAAAACAAGGACATTTCGAAGTGACCCCAAACCTTTGAAAGATAGTGTATATATAAGTATATATATTTTTTGACACATATTTAACCCCTTATTTTGGTTGTCATAAAACTACCTACATACTTCAATTCATTTACATGGGTTACCTTCAGACGAGTCGTGGAGCAAAACAGAGAACATGTTCGTGAGAGTGTCATCTTTCCATAGAGTGGTCAACATTAGTTTATGGCCAAACCGTTCGGAAGCTACTGACGTTTTTGTCTCATAGTCAGTCAAACGGCGCTGTAGCTCGGCCACCTGTAGCTCTGCCTCCTGCTGATACGGAAGGCCGACATAGGCGGATGCGGTGGATTAAGACGCAGCCCATGGCAACAACAAAAAAGATAGCGCTAGCTTAAAACTAATGGATTTTGATGGAGATTTGTTCATTATGTTACTTAGATTAACGCACGGGTGCTCTTAAGGACTAATGTGCTCTTGTTGAACATGCAGAGTACATGCTCTGTCTCCCTTTCTCTTCTCCAATCCATATCTTCTTAAGCACTTATTCTTTTCCTATCATTGGTTGGATTCCCCCTCTCTTTTCTTATGCTCTGCTGCCTTTCATTCTCTCCAATGGTGATTGCTGTCTGTTTTTAGAGGGCCCAGCAATAGCTCCCTACAGTGGTGGGGGTGCTGTAATACTTTACAGATGTGTGCATGTGTGTGGGGAGGGAGGGTGGGAGTGATTGTGTGTGTGTGTGTGTGTGTGTGTGTGTGTGTGTGTGTGTGTGTGTGTGTGTGTGTGTGTGTGTGTGTGTGTGTGTGTGTGTGTGTGTGTGTGTGTGTGTGTGTGTGTGTGTGTGTGTGTGTGTGTGTGTGTGTGTGTGTGTGTGTGTGTGTGTGTGTGTGTGTGTGTGTGTGTGTGTGTGTGTGTGTGTGTGTGTGTGTGTGTGTGTGTGTGTGTGTGTGCGCGCACATTCGCATGTTTATATGGTTCTGTGTGACTGTATGCTCAGCCATATATGTGCGGGAGTCATGATGGTTTACAGCGGTGTGTTACACTGTTTACGAGCAGGCCTATGACATAGAAAACTCTCCTAAATCAATGCTGCAGGTCTTATCTCTCTACCTTACACACACACACACACACACACACACGCACACCGCATTCACTCCCTCGCCTGAAAGAGGCTACCTGCAGACCAGGGAGTGTGTGTTACCTGCCAAACCCTCCCTTCCACCTTTCCTCACACACTACACTCTCCTTTGCCTTCCCACACACACTCTCCCTCACTCATACAGAGGGCATTAAGCCACACACTCCTACTGAACCAAACTATGGAGGAGTTACCCTGCAGGCTGTGTCTGCAACACAGGACTCAACCTGCCTCCACTTATTAGCCAATCAAATTTCTGTCAGAATCCCACATAATCCTTTATAAATCCCCTATAACCCCTTTATAAACACTCTAGGAGTTCACTTCATGCTCTACTCTGAATTTACCACTGCATGAGACAAGGGATGAATGTCCACATTCAGATGAAACACAGGCTCGGCCCAGGCAGTTACAGACACAGGCAGGCACAGTCCTGCTTTATCTGGGTCACTGTGTTATTGGGAGTGGGTGAGGACACACTGGTAGAATGGATGCACTAGATATACATCATTCTGTGATATGAGTGAGGCCAGGAGTTTTCCCTATGTACTGGCAAGTGTGGGGATACACTGATATGGGACACTGGAGGAACTGGATGTGCTTTGTGTCATGAGTAAGGGGCCAGTAGTTTTCCCTGACCATGTGACCTAATCAGGGAAAACTCCAGGGTACACAGTAATTGTAGGATTTGTGAAGGGCCAAGAGTTTTACTAAAGGGTCCTTGATGAGGATTCCTTGGTAAGCCTACTGTAACCTCACTTCCCTCTCTCTGGTTACCTGTGTCCCTGGCTGTGCTCCAGTCTGGCCTGCCTGCAGGATTAGGTGTCTGTCAGTGCCTGGAGCTCCATTCACTCCCCCACCTCCGCCTCCTCCCCACGGTGAAACTCAGAGACTTGCACTGATTACACAGGACAGGACCTGCTGGAAACACACACACACACATTTTCAGGCACAACCACACACGCACACGCGCACACACACTCTTGCAAAACTACACCCTATCCCTCTCCCTCAACTCCACACATGGACACACATTCACACACACTTCGAGGAAACTCTCATCGTTTTAGGCACATGAAAAGATATACACTCTCCGTAAATTGTATTCCATTTCAAACAGTGTCCAGTCATAAAAGGTATTGTTTTCAGGGCCCAGGTTGACAGTCTCAAAGAGGGTTGTAATAAAGGACATAGCCTGAACTGTTCAAAATACTTTTTTGTGTGTCAAATCAGGTGGTCTGGATGACTATTTTAGACGCTTATGTCATATGCATTACCGTCTCTATTCTAAGAGCCCAGGGTGAATTTCTGACGCATGTTGGCAATCCAACAGAGAGGGAGAATGAGAAACAGACTGGGGGAAAATGGATTGTGTGTGTGAGACAGAGAGAGGGGGGAGGGAGAGAACTTTCTGTTCCTCTGTCTGTCCAGTGATAGAGAGTAAGAGGAAAACAGAGAAAGAGAGGGACAGAGGGAAAGAGAAACAGGGAAAGAGAAAGACTGCTGACCCAGTTCCTGGCCCTGTTATCTCTGCAGGATTTGCACCTCAGAATTTTCACCTGTTGTTCCCATTTATTTGTATTGGGCGGATCAAGTGCCATTGGAGCCCAGCATGTCACAAATCTCACAATATCCCACATAGGCCTAATTTCCTCTAGTTTCTCTCCAGGAGTGTGAATCAAAAGAGCTGTAAATCGTCCACGGATATGCGCATCTGCATGGCAGAGAACTGATCCAGGGTGTGTGTGAATGTGTGTGTGTGTGTGTGCATCTCCATGGCTTACAGTTGATCCAGAGGAAGGGAGAGACGGAAAGATGGAGAGGGGGAGATAGAGAGAGGGAGAGAAGGAAGGAAAGGAGAGAGGTGCTTCAGGCTCTGCATTGTGTGTCTCTGGCTCCCCCCGTGGGACTGCTGGGGTTTCACTCAGGCATGCGTGTCCGTTTGTCATCAGTTTTATCTGATAGTCATTACACAAATGGAGGCCAGATGCCCTGGAGCCATCCCACACAAAGTGAATTTGTGCAGCATCCACAGAAAGAAGACCTAATTACATAACACAAGTTTCTCTCCACGGAACAGCGGAGCTCCCACCAGGTTTACCGAATTCAAGAGAGCAGGATGCTACAGTGACAATCCAGACACACACAGATACACACACGAATAGAGCATCCTGTTGGGCTGTATCACCGCCTGGTACGGCAACTGCACCGCCTGCAACCGCAGGGCCCTCCAGAGGGTGGTGCGGTCTGCCCAACACATCACAGGGGGCAAACTACCTGCCCTACGAGACACTGACAACACCCGATGTCACAAGAAGGCCAAAAAGATCATCAAAGGACACCACCACCCGAGCCACTGCCTGTTCACCCCGCTATCATTCAGAAGGCAAGGCCAATACAGGTGCATCAAAGCTCGGACCGAGAGACGGTAAACCTGCTTCTATCTCAAGGCAATCCGACTGTTAAATAGTCATCAGTAGCACCTTTGAGGCTAGTGCCCTATGTACATAGACTTAAAATCACTGGCCACTTGGCCACTTTAATAATGGAACACTGGTCACTTCAAAAATGTTTACATTTTTGCATTACTCATCTCATGTGTATATACTGTATTATATTATATTCTACTGTATCTTAGTCTATGCCGCTCCAACATTGCTCGTCCAAATATTTATATATTCTTAATTCCATTTCTTTACTTTGGATTTGTGTGTATTGTTGTGAAATTATTAGATATTACTTGTTAGATATTACTGCACTGTTGGAGCTAGAAACACTAGCATTTCGCTACACCTGCAATAATATCTGCTAAACACGTGTATGTGACCAATAAAATTGTATTTTATTTGACCTACACACACACACACACACACACACACACACACACACACACACACACACACACACACACACACACACACACACACACACACACACACACACACACACACACACACACACACACACACACACACACACACACACACACACACACACACACACACACACACACACACACACATGCGCAAACACATTCGTTTTACTATCCTTGTGGGGACAAAACAATTGGTTTCCATTCAAAATCCTATTTTCCCTAACCCTAAACCTAAACCTACAGCCTAATGTGAACATCTAGCACCCCAAAGGTTGCGTGTTTGAGTCTCATCACAAACAACTTTAGCATTTTACCTAATTAGCATCTTTGCAAGTACTTACTACTTTTTTAGCTACTTTGCAACTACTTAGCACATTAGCTAACCCTTCCCCTCCTTTAACCTAACTCCTTACCCTAACCCTAACCCTTACATTAACCCTAACCCCTAGCCTAGCTAATGTTAGCCACCTAACTAATGCTAGCCACAACAAACAGGAGTTTGTAACATATCATACGTATTGCAAATTCACAACATATCATATGAATTGTAATTGGTAACTGTTAGATGAATTTAGTTCTTATGTGTTCATTAACCAATTCAATTAAAACACTCTGTCCATTTCTAATAATTTGTAAGGTTCTTTTTTGCATAAAATGAACAGAGACCAGCCACCAAAATGTATTTGGTTTATTCTCGAGAGCTCTAAACCACATGTACATTAGTTTATATATCACACATAGCGTCATGTCATACGAAATGTCCCTCCTTCTCTTGGACAATGACGAAGCTGCTTTTCAATTCAATTCCAACACATACATATCGCTTATCTTCTGCTACCACATGTTACACAATCTACTGCACGCCCAACCGTTTCTCCCCACCCTGGTAGGGGACCAGACATCTTTCCTGTTGTTAGTTTCACTGTGATCACAAGTTGTCTGTTGACCCTTCCTCTTGGCCTATGTACAAACATATTCTTCAACAGACAGCATATAACTCTGTTAGTTGTAACTCTACGCCAAATGTATACATTATTTAGTCATTATTGATAAAAAAAATCCTTCAACAGTAACATATAATATGAAATATACTGTAAGACGGACATCCACAAATGAATGCATACCATACAAACGTACCATATCATACTAAATGGAGGGAGACAGATATACATTTATTAAGTTACGTTTATCCTAGGGTGAAAACTAACCCTAACCTTATGCCTAATATAATCCTAACCTAACTCTAATCCCTAACCCTAATTCTCACCAGAACCCTAATTGTAACCCTAAACCTAAACCTTACCTCTGAGCCTAAAATAGCCTTTTTTCTTGTGGGGAACGGCGAGATGCACAATGTTTCTTGTTTTACTATCCTCGTGAGGACTTCTGGTTCCTACAAGGATAATAAAACCAAAACCACAAACACAACATAGAGATGCAGTGATGTAGTGACGGGGAAATGGAACACAATTAGTTTGATACTTTGGGGAAAACAACGCCTAAGCAGCTGAGTACATGGACTCATGGGCCAAGAATAGACAGAGGGAATAGAGAGAGAGGGGGGGAGTGCACTGTCACTGAAACCACAGCACAACGCCCTTCCCAGATCGAGACATACAAAATAACCAACACGAACAGGACAGATGCCGAAGTTGGTGGGGTAATCTGATTGGTTGCCCCCATGGACTGATTGGTGTTGATTGGTTCTTCAGCAGGAGACCCGGCCAATTGGTCTATTTCCGTGGCAACGGGAATTGTTATGAGAACAGTTGATGTCATCATGCTTCTCATGGCTGGGCTGTCAGCCACACCAGCGGTTAGCTTCGGGTGCTGCTCCATCCAAACCGCCCCATACACACATGGTTAATGCTAAATGGTATTAGGGTTATGGTAAGGGTAGGAGTTAAGGTTAGGGTTAGGGTTTACTTCTCACTAATACAACTTTGATAAATGTCATCAAATAGCTCAACTGGGTCCAGAAAACATTCATCACAAACTACAACCAGAAGTTGGATATTAGCATGAAATTACAAATTAGAATACTAGAATGGCCATGAACCTTCTTATAATACGATAAAGTTCAGCCATTTTGGTCAGGGAGTTGATCAACCATGGTTTGCCATTGCTGTGATAAGATATTGTGTAAAAAATTAATTTTAAGAATTTATCTGCACTGTATGTTTGTTAGCCAGCTAGCCAGACAGTTTTAGATGAATTACTAAATACATTTTTCAAATTAACTGCCAATATGCCAACATTCCATCAAAACAATGCTGTCAATCCACAGCCATACACTGGCTGAAATGGGTTGATGATAGGATTTAGACAAGTTGTAAAGGTAACAAGTGCTGATATTGTATCATATATTAACACTCACAGTCTAATGTCATATATTTAGAGCCTATTTATAGAGAAAATGCAGTGTACCATTGCAAAAATGTGATTGGAACAGTAACAACAGAACTTTTATTTTCCTGCATAAGTAAAGTCAGGAGTATGCCTCTACTGCCATTCATTCCATTTAGAATAGTTTGGATTTCTCCCTGACCAATATGGCTGCCATTTTCACTCCGTTCTGGAACTTTGAGGGTTTATGACATAGCCCTTCTAGTAATTTAATAGGATCTCTATGGGTATTTGCCTCTACAGGAAGCGTTTTATTGGAAAAAAGTGGAAGCATGTTGGAAACATTGCATTGCATTTGCAAGTGGAGACGTTTTTTGCTGCCGTGGATCTCTGATCTCTCTCTGGGCTCAGCTAGCGTTGACTGATCCTCTCCTTGTCGGCTTGACTAGCGCAGACTGATTCTGTCACCGTTGGCAAAGTGTGTCTCCACATGCAGTCACTAGTCTCCACCCTATACCCTACATCCCCTGCCCTGAGATATAATAGACTACCTGTCTATCTGAGCCCCACACCCAACTTATAGCTCTCAGCTACTGTATGTTTAAGAGGGTGGAAAAGGCATAGGTACAGAGCAACTAGAGTCCTTGAGCTCTGCTTTAGGCCACAAGTGGACAAGATTGGACGTGATAAAACTATGAATAATTACTACATGACTGAATTTGCCTAGTTTAATTAGAGGTTCTATAAGATTCGGATCTACGCCAAACATGTTGGTCACAATATTATGATGAAACATGTAGAGAGAAAGAAAACTGTTTTAGGGAAAAACCTAAAGCCTTTACTTAAATAGAAGGTATTAGCTAAATCCAAGATGTTGATTGATTCTAGTCCAAGGGCCCTGTTCAGTCAAAACCCAGAACGGCTAATAATTAAATAAACAATTCCTCCTCCACTGCAGACCACCCAGTTTTTGCCCTGGAATCCCAATATACAAATTCATACCACAAGAGAAACAATGTTTTTTAACTTATGCTAGTTACAAGGTTTGATGGCATTTGGGCAGGTTAGGTCACAAAGGGGATAAAGGTGATAAAGTGAGTGCTGTCACAAACTCTCTTTCTCAGTGAACTCTGTATCATTTCACCAGCCCCGTAATGCGATTGACTAGCACTCCAAGGGCCTACCTGCCTGCCTGTAGTTGTCTGGGTGAGTGGGTACATCTGAGGGAAGACAGCGGGTAACTCATGGCCCGAGCCCTAGGGTAGTAAATTCGGGCAGTGGGGCTGGGGGGTCAGAGAGGTGGCTCCAGGCTTGTGTTGTGAGCTCCTGAGGAGCTCCCCTTCTTGGCCCTTCAATCAGCAGAGCAACATGGTGGAATTCTCACGTCATAACTCAAGGGTTAATAACTCTTGCTCCTCCCCCGCCACAAATTAGGTGATTCTAGGAGCAGCAAGATAATCTGCCGGCACATGTTGACCTTTAGAGAGTCAACTGTGATTGGTCGTCTCAGTGGGTGAAAACCCCATATCGCTAGGTATTTGCTGCTTTTGTCAGCAACTTCGAAGTCTCTGGGGAGGGTTGACTGCAAGTCAGGGATAGTGTATGTGTGTGCGTTTGTGTGGGGTGTGTGTTCTTGTGTCAGTGTGTGTATGTGTGTGTGTATGTGTGTGCGTGAGTGTGTGCGTGTGTGTGTGCGTCTGCGTGCATGTGTGTTTTTCAGCTCACATGCACTGCTCATAACTGACTTTCACAGTTCAATAGACACTGACAGGCATGATCAGACCTGTACTTGGCACACTGAGGTGTGAGTCAATAATTTTTAATAATAAGCCCAGGGTGAATTAACTTAATTCAAAATAACCTTGACAACACCTCTTGCTTCTTGGAAGACTCTCTGGTATATAGAACAGGTTCTGTTGGGTCTTTTTAGATGTCGGTCATTTTGAAATCCCCCAACACAGATAGAGTGCTTCCAGAAAGCATTCACACTCCTTGACTCCAACCCCCCAAAAAAAAAAATAGTGTGACAGAACCTATTTAAAAAAGAAATTGTGTCACTGGTCTACACACAATACCCCATCATTTCTAAATAGAATTATGTTTTCAGTACGCCTGTTTTTTTGTTGTTGTTGTTATTGTTAAAAATGAGAAGCTGAAATGTCTTGAGTCAGTAAGTATTCAAACCCTTTGTTATGGCAAGCTTAATAAGTTCAGAAGTTTAAAAAAACGGGCTTAACAAGTCACATAACACGCTGCATGGACTCACATCATTTTTGAATGACAACCTAATCTCTGTACCCCACAAAGATAATTACCTGCTAAGTTCCCTCAGTTGAGCAGTGAATTTCAAACACAGATCCCACCACAAAGACCATGGATGTTTTCCAGTGCCTCGCCAAGAAGGGCACCTATTGGTAGATACAAAAATAAAAAAGCAGATATTGAGTATCACATTGAGCATGGTTATTAAGTTATTAATTACACTTTGGAGCAAAGGTAGAGGCACCCTTCATACTGTAACTCCGGAGATGAAGGAAACCACTCAGGGGTTCTTTTGGAGAGATTGGAAACCCAAATTGGTCTACACGGACAAGTTCTGGCCTGGTTTAGGTCTTATCTGTCGGAAAGATGTCATTTTGTCTCTGTGAATGGTTTGTCCTCTGACAAATCAACTGTACATTTCGGTGTTCCTCAAGGTTCCGTTTTAGGACCACTGTTGTTTTCACTATATATTTTACCTCTTGGGGATGTCATTCGAAAACATAATGTTAACTTTCACTGCTATGCGGATGACACACAGCTGTACATTTCAATGAAACATGATGAAGCCCCAAAATTGCCCTTGCTAGAAGCATGTGTTTCAGCCATAAGGAAGTGGATGGCTGCAAACTTTCTACTTTTAAATTCGGACAAAACAGAGATGCTTGTTCTAGGTCCCAAGAAACAAAGAGATCTTCTGTTGAATCTGACAATTAATCTTAATGGTTGTACAGTCGTCTTCTACCGAAGTCGTTGCCTCTCCTTGTTCGGGCGGTGCTCGGCGTTCGACGTCACCGGTCTTCTAGCCATCATTGATCCTTTTTTAATTTTCCATTGGTTTTGTCTTGTCTTCCCACACACCTGTTTTCAATCCCATTCATTACCTGTTGTGTATTTAACCCTCTGTTTCCCCTCGGGTCCTCGTACCCATGTTTGTTTGTTTATGTACAGTTAGTGTTATGGAGCATACTCGTTGGACTTTATTAAAAGACTCCATTTTACACTCCATTTGACTCTCCTGCGCCTGACTTCCCTGCCACCTATTACACCTATGCATGACACAAATAAAACTGTGAAGGACCTCGGCGTTACTCTGGACCCTGATCTCTCTTTTGAAGAACATATCAAGACCATTTCAAGGACAGCTTTTTTCCATCTACGTAACATTGCAAAAATCAGAAACTTTCTGTCCAAAAATGATGCAGAAAAATGTATCCATGCTTTTGTCACTTCTAGGTTAGACTACTGCAATGCTCTACTTTCCAGCTACCTGGATAAAGCACTAAATAAACTTCAGTTAGTGCTAATTACGGCTGCTAGAATCCTGACTAGAACCAAAAAATTTGATCATATTACTCCAGTGCTAACCTCCCTACACTGGCTTCCTGTCAAAGCAAGGGCTGATTTCAAGGTTTTACTGCTAACCTACAAGACGTTGCATGGGCTTGCTCCTACTTATCTCTCTGATTTGGTCCTGCCGTACATACCTACACGTACGCTACGGTCACAAGATGCAGGCCTCCTAATTGTCCCTAGAATTTCTAAGCAAACAGCTGGAGTCAGAGCTTTCTCCTATAGAGCTCCATTTTTATGGAATGGTCTGCCTATCCATGTCAGAGACGCAAACTCGGTCTCAACCTTTAAGTCTTTACTGAAGACTCATCTCTTCAGTGGGTCATATGATTGAGTGTAGTCTGGCCCAGGAGTGGGAAGGTGAACGGAAAGGTTCTGGAGCAACGAACTGCCCTTGCTGTCTCTGCCTGGCCGGTTCCCCTCTTTCCACTGGGATTCTCTGCCTCTAACCCTATTACAGGGGCTGAGTTACTGGCTTACTGGGGCTCTCTCATGCCGTCTCTGGAAGGGGTGCGTCACCTGAGTGGGTTGATTCACTGATGTGGTCATCCTGTCTGGGCTGGCGCCCCCCCCTTGGGTTGTGCCATGGCGGAGATCTTTGTGGGCTATACTCAGCCTTGTCTCAGGATGGTAAGTTGGTGGTTGAAGATATCCCTCTAGTGGTGTGGGGGCTGTGCTTTGGCAAAGTGGGTGGGGTTATATTCTTCCTGTTTGGCCCTGTCCAGGGGTGTCCTCGGATGGGGCCACAGTGTCTCCTGACCCCTCCTGTCTCAGCCTCCAGTATTTATGCTGCAAGTAGTTTATGTGTCGGGGGGGCTAGGGTCAGTTTGTTATATCTGGAGTACTTCTCCTGTCCTATTCGGTGTCCTGTGTGAATCTAAGTGTGCATTCTCTAATTCTCTCCTTCTCTCTTTCTTTCTCTCTCTCGGAGGACCTGAGCCCTAGGACTATGCCCCAGGACTACCTGACATGATGACTCCTTGCTGTCCCCAGTCCACATGGCCATGCTGCTGCTCCAGTTTCAACTGACCTGAGCCCTAGGACCATGCCCCAGGACTACCTGACATGATGACTCCTTGCTGTCCCTAGTCCACCTGGCCGTGCTGCTGCTCCAGTTTCAACTGTTCTGCCTTATTATTATTCGACCATGCTGGTCATTTATGAACATTTGAACATCTTGGCCATGTTCTGTTATAATCTCCACCCGGCACAGCCAGAAGAGGACTGGCCACCCCACATAGCCTGGTTCCTCTCTAGGTTTCTTCCTAGGTTTTGGCCTTTCTAGGTAGTTTTTCCTAGCCACCGTGCTTCTACACCTGCATTGCTTGCTGTTTGGGGTTTCAGGCTGGGTTTCTGTACAGCACTTTGAGATATCAGCTGATGTACGAAGGGCTATATAAATACATTTGATTTGATTTGAGGGGTTTCACCATGAGGCCACCGGTGACTTTAAAACATCACAGCTATTTACATATTTTTAAAAACAAAAACATGTACACATTTTAATAGCTGTGATAGGAGAAAACTGACGATGGATCAACAACATTGTAGTTACTCCACAATACTAACCCACAATAAGATTGGACACACCTACTACTCATTCAAGGATTTCCCCCTTATTTTTACTATTTTTTACATTGTAGAATAATAGTGAAGACATCAAAACTATGAAATAAAACATATGAAATCATGTAGTAATGAAAGAAAAGTGTTCAACAGATGTAAGGGTGCGTGCTGGTGGCAGGGAAGTCAGGCGCAGGAGATCGAACTTAGTACAAAACGGAGCAGTATAATAAGTGCTCAGAAATTCCAAAAACCAAAATATACAAGATAATACAAGTGGGTACAAAACCCGTCGCACAACCAGAACATATCTTGCACATAGCTTACAAACAAACAATCACCGACAAGGACAATGAGGGGAAACAGAGGGTTAAATACACAACATATAATGAATGGGATTGGAACCAGGTGTGATACAAGACAAGACAAAACCAAAGGAAAATGAAAAGAGGATCAGCTATGGCTAGAAGGTTGGCGACTTCGACCGCCGAAAGCCGCCCGAACAAGGAGGGACCAACTTCGGCGGAAGTCGTGACAACAGATCAAAATATATTTTGTCTTTGTGATTATTCAAAGGATCCAACCTTTGCCTTGATGACAGCTTTGCACATTCTTGGCATTCTCTCAACCAGCTTCACCTGGAATGCTTTTCCAACAGTCCCCACATCTGCAGAGCACTTGTTGGTTGCTTTTCCTTCACTCTGTGGTCTAACTCATCCCAGTTGTGTTGGGAGGTGTGTTGGGTCATTATCCTGTGAAAAACAAACGATAGTCCCACTAAGTGCAAACCAGATGGGATGGGGTATCACTGCAGAATGCTGTGGTAGCTATGCTGGTTAAGTGTGCCTTGAATTCTATATAAATCACAGACAGTGTCACCAGCAAAGCACCCTCCACACTATCACACCTCCTTCTCCATGCTTCATGGTGGGAACCACACATGCGGAGATCATCTGTTCACCTACTCTGCGTCTCACAAAGACACTGCGGTTGGAACAAAAAATCTCAAATTTGGACTCATCATACCAAAGGACAGATTTACACAGGTCTAATGTCTATTGCACATGTTTCTTGGCCCAAGCAAGTCTCTGCTTCTTATTGGTGTCATTTAGTTGTGGTTTCTTTGCAGCAATTCAACCATGAAGGCCTGATTCACACAGTCTCCTCTGAACAGTTGATGTTGAGATGTGTCTGTTACTTGAACTCTGTGAAGCATTTATTTGGACTGCAATTTCTGAGGCTGGTAACTCGAATGAACATATCCTCTGCAGCAGAGGTAACTCTGGATCTTCCTTTCCTGTGGCGGTCCTCATGAGAGACAGTTTCATCACAGCGTTTGATGGTTTTTGCGACTGCACTTGAAGAAACGTTCAATGTTCTTGAAGTTTTCCGTATTGCCTGACTTTCATGTCTTAAAGTAATGATTGGCTGTTATTTCTCTTAGCAAATTTGAGCTGTTCTTGCCATAATCTGGACTTGGTCTTTTACTAAAATAGGGCTATCTTCTGTGTACCACCCCTTTATGTCCTGAATACAAAGCCTGAAGTTTGGGACAAATCCAACACAACACATCACTGAGCTATACCACTCTTCATATTTTCAAGCATGGTGGTAGCTGCATCATGTTATGGGTATGCTTGTCATCGGCAAGGTCTAGGACATTTTTTTTTAGGATGGAAAGAAAAGAATAGACCTAGGCACAGGCACAATCTAGGAGGAAAACCTGTTTCAATCTGCTTTCCATCAGACACTGGGAGACAAATTCACCTATCAGCAGGACAATAACCTGAAATAAAAGGCCAAATATACATTGGAGTTGCTTACCAAGATGACATTGAATGTTCCTGAGTGGCCGAGTTACATTTTTGACTTAAATGGCAAGACTTGAACATGTCTGTCTAGCAATGATCAACAACCAGCATGACAGAGCTTGAAGAACAAAAAATAATAATAATGTGCAAATATTGTACAATCCAGCTGTGCAAAGCTCTTAGAGTCTTACCTAGAACGACTCACAGCTGTAATCACTGCCAAAGGTCATTCTAAAATGTATTGAGTCAGGGTTGTGAATAGTTATGTAAATGAGATATTTCTGTATTTCCATTTTTAATACATTTGTAAACATTTCTAAAAACATGTTTTCACTTTGTCATTATGGGGTATTGTGGGTGTATATGGGTGAGGAAAAAAAGCTATTTAATCCGTTTTGAATTAAAGCTGTAACACAACAAATTGTGGAATAAGGCAAGGGGTATGAATACTTTCTGAAGGCAACGTAAGTCAGTCAGAGCTGAGGCTGTGTCAGATCTTTCAGTGTCAGACCCAGCATCGGAATCTAGTTTCCATCTGCTTCTCATTGATATTATCACCTCATTATTTCCTCAGGAACACCCTTAACCACAGTGACGTGCACAAAACAAAGAAGTCGGGTACATTTCAGCACATACACATGAGGCTGTACTGACTACTGACACATCTGAATGGAACATGAACTGCCCTGAAATGGGCCGGTGATAACTGGCAATCACAACAACTCACACGAATGTGAGAAAGTGTTCGTGGTTCATGGCGGCCGGGCATTGTGCTGAAAGCTATGTTTCTGTTGTTATGATATTGAGTAGTTAGGAGAAAAGTGAAATATTTTGTATTTTTAAAGAGGAAGTAGGCATGGTGGCACATCGATATCCAGCTGGTTTGGCTTCCTCTCTCCCCTTTCACCTCTCCTGCTCTTTAATGTCATTGTGGAAAGCGACGTTGAAAACAAAGCAGGGCAGAGACAGCCTAAACTTCCCATGGCACCACCACTACACTATGGGCTGGGGGCCATGGTGAGAGAGAGCTTCTGGCTGGTGGGAGCATTGAGGATTGTAGAACTCTCTGGTCTGTGTCTCTCTGTTTCTTAAAAGAACATATGAAGAATATTCTCGAATGATTCCATTAGCTTTAGGATTGGGAAAGCTAATGCTAAGCCGAGGCTGTTGAAAGTAACTAAATAATCCAAATGGGAGAGTTCACCCAAATTACAAAATTAAATATTGGTTAGTTTACCCTGTAAGCAATCTTTGGACAAGGTGTGAGAGCAATCTATGCTTCGGTTTTGTTTACCTGGCCCTGTTTCCAAATGCTAACTTTATAGCCTTTGTGGCACAAATCCAATGCAAGTCAATGGTACATGTTAGCATTTATTTTTTGTGCTTTCATCAATTAATCTACAAGTAACTTCATTGAGCTACACAATACATTTGATGAAAAATGCTAATATACAGAAAGTATACATACTCCTTGACGTATTCCATATTTTGTTGTGTTACAGCCTGAATGTCACGCCCTGGCCTTAGTTATCTTTGTTTTCTTTATTAATTTGGTTAGGTCAGGGTGTGAATGGGGGATTTATATGTTTTTTCCCTGGTCTAGGGCTTTTGTATGTTTATGGGGTGTTTCCCTGTCTAGGTGTTTATGTAAGTCTATGGTTGCCTAGATTGGTTCTCAATTAGAGGCAGGTGTTTATCGTTGTCTCTGATTGGGAACCATATTTAGGCAGCCATGTTCTTTGGGTATTTTGTGGGTGATTGTTTCCTGTGTCTGTGCCACACGGGACTATTTCGTTGCCAATTCACTTTGTTATTTTGTATTTGTGGTCATGTTCAGTTTTCCCTATTAAAACATGGACACCTGCTACGTTGCATATTGGTCTGATCCTTGTTTCAGCTCTTCAGAGGAAGAGGAGGAAATCTGCTGTGACACTGAATTAAAAATGTTTTTTATTCTCACCCATCTAAAAAAAATACCCCATAATGACAAAGTGAAAATATGTTTTTTCTATTTTTTGGCAAATTGATTGAAAATTAATTGAAGGAATATCAAATTTGCGTAAATATTCACTCCTCTGAGCCAAATCAAATCGTATTTGTCACATGTGCCTACAATAGGTGTAGACCTTACTGTGAAATGCTTACTTACAAGCCCTTAACCAACAATGCATTTTAAGAAAAATAAGAGGTTCGGAAATTATTTACTAATTAAATGTCATTAAAAAGTTTGTAAAAAAAAGTACCACAACAAAATAAAAATAATGAGGCTATATAAACAGGGGGTACCGGTACTGAGTCAATGTGTGGGGATACAGGTTAGTCTAGGTAATTGAAGTAATATGTACATGTAGGTAGGTGTAAAGTGATTATGCCTAGATAACAACCAGAGAGTAGCAGAGGCGTAAAGAAAGGGGGGGGTCAATGTAAATAGTCTGGGTAGACATTTGATTAGCTGTTCAGTAGTCTTATGGGGGTAGAAGCTGGAGACTTTTGCATGTTAGAATCACCTTTGGCAGTGACTACAGCTGTGAGTCTTTGTGGGTAAGTCTCTAAGAGCATTGCACACCTGGATTGTACAATATTTGTACATTATTCTTTCGAAAATGATTCAAACTCTCTCAAGTTTGTGATTATTGCTAGAAAGCCATTTCCAAGTCTTGTCATTTAAGTCAAAACTGTAATTCAGCCACTCAGGAACATTCAATATGTTGTGTTGGATTTTCCCCAAACATGGCGCTTTGTATTCAGGATATAAAGTACATTTCTTTGCCACATTTTTTGCAGCTTTACTTTAGTGAGATATTGCAAACAGGATCCATGTTTTCGAATATTTTTATTCCGTACAGGATTCCTTCTTTTCACTCTGTCATTTAGGTTAGTATTTTGGAGTAACTGCAGTGTTGTTGATCCATCCTCAGTTTTCTCCTATCACAGCCATTAAACTCTGTAACTGTGTTGAAGTCACCATAAAGTAACTGTGTTAAAGTCACCATAAAGTAACTGTTTTAAAGTAACCATTGGCCTCATGGTGAAATCCCTGAGCGGTTTCCTTCCTCTCCGGCAGCTGAGTTTGGACAGACGCCTGTATTTTTTAGCAGTGACTGGGTGTATTTATACACCCTCCAAAGTGTAATTAATAACTTCACCATGCTCAAGGAGATATTCAATGTCTGCTTTTTTGTTTGCTAATAGGTACCCTTCTTTGCGAGGCATTGGAAAACTTCCCTGGTCTTTGTGGTTGAATCTGTGTTTGAAATCCACTGCTTGACTGAGGGTGTCACGTTCTGACCTTAGTTCTGTTGTTATGTCTTTGTTTTAGTATGGTCAGGGCGTGAGTTGGGTGGGTTGTCTATGTTAGTTTTTCTATGATTTGCTATTTCTGTATTTGGCCTGGTATGGTTCTCAATCAGAGGCAGCTGTCAATTGTTGTCCCTGATTGAGAAGCATATTTAGGGAGCCTGTTTTCTATTGTGTTTGTTGGGTGATTATTTTCTGTTTCCTGTTGTGTGTCTGCACCAGCCAGAACTGTTTTTGGTCGTTTCTATTTGTTATTTTTGTTATTTCCGTGTTCATTCTAATTAATATGGACACATACCACGCTGCACCTTGGTCCTCACCTTCTTCCACCAACAATGGCCGTTACAGAGGGACCTTACAGCATGTGTGGGGTATTAGAGATGATATATTCATAAAACAATCACGTTAAACACTATTAATGCACACATATTGAGTCCATGCCATTTTATTATGTGACTTGTTAAGCACATTTTGACTCCTGAACTTATTTAGGCTTGCCATAACAATGGGGTTGAAGACTTATTGATTCAAGACTTTTCAGCTTTCCATTAATTTGTAAAAAATAAAAATGATAATACATAATTCCACTTTGACATTAGGGGCATTTGTGTTGCCAGTGACACAAAACAATGGAAAATGTCAAGGGATATGAATACTTTCCAAAGATGCTGTAGGTACCATTGACTTGCATTGGATTTGTGCCACAAATGCAAAGAAAATAGCATTTGGAATTGGTGGTAAACAAAACCAGAGCATGGATTGCTGTCATACCTTTTCTATAGACTGCTATATGTCATGTAATTTGGGTGAACAATCCCTTTATATCATGTCTGACTCAATCAACAACACCCCAAAGTGGAAAATCGTATCCATCAGTAGTTTAAGTGAATCATCCCTTGAAGCCCATCCTAGAGGAAAGGAGAGGGATGGTGTTCATGTTAAACCTGCAGGCTCTGACATCTTTCAATTTGCCAAACATTTACATTTCACACCTGGAGCTTTAGGCTAAGGGGACTTTGGTGGGCAGGGTAATGATTTAATGAGAGCATTAGGGCTGGGGCAGGAGCATGGAAAAATCTGTCTGCATGCCCCACAGACCGACAGACCCCCCCCCCAGCCACTTTAGAGCAGCTATCATCTGTTCACCCCAGGGGCTCTGGACCAGGTACCAATTAGCCTCTACACACACGCACACACACGTGCACACAGCCACAAAGACAAACACACACAGAGACAGACTACACATGTGAACTCTCACACACACGCGCGCGCGTCTGTTTTCAATGTGTCTTCCTCTCCAACGAACCCCCCCCCCCCACCCCACCCTCGTGAACATGGCCTGTTGTGTTTTAGATCCAAAATGGATTACAGGTTGTTTTGTTTTGTTTTCCCCTTCCCCAAATTCAATTTGCTAACATAGGCCTACATGTGGACTGTATGTTTAACGCAATCATCCATTAGGTCATATTGTTCAACCATGACATGCAGGCTGTTTTTCTCCCGATTGAGTTACAGTTAACAGTACAAATACAAGACACCTCATCTCACCGTGAAGTGTTATCTCCAGAAACCACTGGACCCAACATGGCTGTATATACACTGCATGAATAGATGACCAGTTTCTGGAAAAGGCCTCTGAGTTCAATTAGAAAATGGTAACTGCCGTACACACATTGGCTCTGCAGACTCCTCCTCCCCATAAAGATTGGGTTTGAGTGAAAAACACACAACACTCTACATTCCAGCTGTGGTTCTGTACGGCTGTCTAGCTTACATATGAACAGGATTTATGTTCTCCTGCTGGCCTCTTTTAAATCCTTACCGTCTGACGCATGTGAAAAAGCATCCGATTTCACCATCAGCATCCCCAATCAAAAACACATTTGTAAAATGTGAAAAGATAAGAAATGATCAAACAAAAACGTCAGAAAGTGAACAAACATAGCTTGTCAAAGTTGATATGTGTTCATGTATTTCTGTTGAAGCAGTGGTAGGACATCATGGTCCGGGGGGGGGTAGAGATATCATTGGCACCAATTTGGCAGGTACCGCCAGCAAGTGTAGGAGGATTAGAGGGGCACAGCATCACTCTCCAGGGGTAGAGGGGGCTCTGATCTACTGCTAAATGTGTGCTGAGAGACTGGCAAGTGGAAGAGTAGATGCTGGATTCCTCACACACATAGGCCTAGATATACATGCGCACTTACGCACACACACAGCCCAGACTTACCTTTAATTAATTTATTTTTACTATTTTTTAACTAGGCAAGTTCTTAGTTTCAATGACGGCCCAGGAACAATGGGTTAACTTGTACAGGGGGCAGAACGACAGATTCGTACCTTGTCAGCTCGGGGATTTAAACTTGCAACCTTTCGGTTACTAGTCCAACGCTCTAACCATTAGGCTCCCTTACAGTAGGAACCACAAAAGATCGTACAGATGTGGAGGCATATAAAAGCCTGAAACCTCAGGGAATACAAGTTGATGACCTGCAGTCAGAGGTACATGATTCAGACTGAGCCGCCATGGAGCCACTGCTGCAGCCTGGTGCTCCAGAGGTATGCTGTGTACTTCTGGGACTGCCTCACACATGTACTAAAGAGCCAGGCATTTCCCTTGCAGGCATTTCTGCGGGCGGCTATAGCTCTTTAGTGGTTATAATCCAGACGCAAATGCAGTCAGAAATAAGCTGCATGGAAATATCAGGCCCTCATTAGCACAGATGATTCAGCCCCTTTCAGAAAGACCATTGGTGAGATGAGAGAGACAGAGAGAGAGAAGCTCAGAAAAGGGGAGAAACCTGGCGAGAGTGGAGAAACAGAGTGGACCGTGTGGGTGTGAGAGCGTTAGGTCGATTGTTACAAAGGTTATGACCCTATATAAACTGGTCTCCGCCCTAGGGGACACAGGGTTCAACAAGAGTAGAGCTGCAGGTGACCACAGTTGTGCAATCATCACAAGGGTGTGGTTTACAGGTAGGTTGGGGTCAAAGGTAAAGAGGCAGTGACAGTGTACCATAATGCATTGCAACTCTGTTAATAACTGTTTGTCTTGTTAGCCCTCGAGTAAATGTACAGGGAGAGAAAGAGAAGTACAGAAGTACAGAGGAAGGAATGAGAGATCCGGCCACTAAAGGAAAAAAGACGTGAGGGATTTTCCTCGAGTCTGTAGGCATTAATTAAACTCTGTTATTAAACACGGTTCTGTAATTAATGCAGCTGAAGGAATCTTAAAAAAATAGGCTCAGTCCCCAAAGCCCCTCCACAGCACCCGCCCAAAACTGTGAACACCTGAGGGCATTCTGGGATTACCCCCCCCCCCCCACCCCCCCACCCCCCCCACCCCTATCCCCAGCTCCAGCCCCATTAAGAGCCAGCTCCAGGAAGAAACACCCACTTCCTCAAAATTCCTGAAGGATTTTCCATACAGTGTATAGTAAACAAACCCTAGCGAACAAAGACCCGAAAAAAGAACACGTCAATGTTATTTCCTTTGGCGTAGTAAATCAAACTTGAGCACAGGAGATTTTTCTTTTGTGAGTTCGGAGGAGCTTATTTACCAGCAGGAGCGGCGAGGGAACAAATGCCCAGATGAAGGCATGCCCTCCCCCCTCCCCTCCCCCGCATGGCCGCCCGCATTCACAAACACCAGCCTGCCACAGCCATGGGGGAGAGGAAGGCCTCCTTATCAGCTTTCAGCATGGGAAACTCATGTGTTGTTCACCGACTCGTGTAAAAATCTGGATCGGAACTTGAGAAGAGAGAGAGAGCAAGAGAGAGAGAGATAACGTAGAACATAGAACAGAAAGACAGAAAGAGAGCGAGAACGGAGATGGAGGGCCAAATTAGAAGAGTTAAACAGTCAGTTGAGCCGTTTACTGACAGCAAGTAGGAACAGGAGACAGACAGACGTACGGACGGACAAACAGACACATGGACAGATGTCAGTAGAGTAGTAAATGAGGAGGAAAGGTAACTAGAGGGAGAGACAGTAAATATTTCCCACAGGCAGGTGAGTAGGATGGGGAGCCATGGGTGACATCTATTGACGGGGGAGAGCGTGGGAGGGCAGTTTGGGGTGAGCCGGGCGTTGAGTTGAGTCTGGCCCGGGTGGGGCCTATAAGGAGCAGCAGTACTGAAAACTAGAGGCTCCTGGGAGAGAAGAGAGGGGAGAAGAGAGGATAGAGGAGTGGCCCGCTGGCAAGCAGCTGTTGACTTTTAAAAGGTGGCTTTTTTAACATTTGTTAGCGGTTTAATGATCTCACACTGGCACAGACCCACACACAGCTACTCCACTCAGAGATTCCCAATAATTTGCTGTGGTTCACAGTATCAGAGGGCAGGTAAAGTTAACTAGAGATGCTGTCCAAAAACTATAAAACAAATCATTCTTCTGAAATTGTTCCCTTTCCCAGAATATCTGCTCATATTTTTTTTTACAATATATTTGAACCATCTGTGATCAGTGTCACATAAACCAAGTGTGAATGACTCATCTATAGCACAGTTCTTCTGTCTTAGTGTCCCTTGGTGGGCCTTTTGCACAATCCCTCTGGTACAGGCCAGGGAGAGCAGATCCTGTCTCGGCTTGTAGAGCAGTTGGGCTTTGTTTTGACACTGGAATGTACTATTGAGAAAGCACTTCACCACAAACCCCTCCCAGCCTTTCCACCCCATAATCACATCCAGTCTGTCAACCCCCATCCCGTCTCTAATGTCTCTCTCTCTCACACACACACACACACACACACACACACACACACACACACACACACACGTGCGCACACACAGACAGCCACACACACACAACGTTGACATTATAAAGACAGGTTGGTTGTTTGGCTTACATTGTTGACAACATGTAAACTATATTTAGTCTCCAATGTTTATCGAAAACATAAATACATTTGCACAATGAGCACGTATAGTCTCTCAAATACATTGTTACAGTTGGTTAGCTAGTGAATTTTTGCCATATTAGCATAGACCTGACATCAATCAAAACACGCAAGACCAGGTATCAAGAAAAAGATTAAACTAGCTGAAACGAGCCACCAACGATTCTTCACACTGCAGCTTCTTGTCAGCGACAGTATCTAGCCATCCAGAATCACAACACTGAAGCACGCACACAGCTAACCCATCTAAAAGTCAATGAATATCCATACGCAAATTCAACAACTATCAAGCAGGCCAGCTAGAAGTAACTTTATAGAGTGGAGCTTCATAACTGTACAATACAGGAAGACACACAACAACATGGAGATGCACACTAGGATAAAGGCTTCCAGATGAAGCTATGTGGACTTATTGGGTAGGCTATATGAGATTTCCCTCTAAACATAGTGGGTAGTCTGTCCATGAAGGACTCATCATATTGTTTAATCTTTGTTTCATCACACACACACACACACACACACACACACACACACACACACACACACACACACACACACACACACACACACACACACACACACACACACACACACACACACACACACACACACACACACACACACACACACACACACACACACACACACACACACACACACACACACACACACACGCACGCACGCACGCAAACCAAATCTCCATCTGATTGGGTATCATCACTTCTGTACCATCCCTCCTTCCTTCCTGTTCCCTCTCTGTCTCCAGGTCCAGAGAGCAGTCAAGTGTGGATGAAAATATTTCTTTAAGCTCCTTTGTCTCAGGAAACCCTGCCAGCGGGGCTGTTTTGCTAGCTTTCATTAAGTTCCGGGACCACACCCCTTTCCCAAACCGCAGCGTCGATTACATAAGGCAAACCTCGCAATACGGAGTAACCAAAAGGTGTTTTGAATAATTACAGATATATACACACACATCTGTCAATTCGGGAACATCTGCCGTAAATCTACAGCAAACGACCAAAACATTGCTGAAATAGGAATGACTCACGCACACACAGTTACACTGCTCCATTGTCGGTACCAGTCTATTTGCAAGCTGTTTTTTTTTTTAGCTGGTCACAGCTGCGGAAATGAATGTCAAATGTGGTTCTGCTCTCCTAAGTCATAACCGTTCAGCGCGCTCTGGGTCTCTTTCCTCCGTCAAAACAGAATTCACGGGGTCGTGTGCGTTACTAGGAACAATGTCTTAACTCTCTCCGTAGACCTCTTCTCTAAGGCGTGTCTCGGAGCTGAGGCGAGGGTGAGAAGAGAAGGAATCTGTTGAACACAGACATAGACGTATATACGGGGTACCCGGAGTGAAGAACACTGACATGCTGAACAGGTAAGGTGAGGCAGGAGCAAGAGATTGGGCACCACATCAGAAAATACACAACTCAAGTCAATAAGCACAGGGGATAATGTGAGGAAGTGAATGAAGCCGCATGTGCACCACATGATTTTGGCTACGATGTAGCTGTCCCAGACAAGCTTTTGAGATCAGAGACTAAATACCCACGTCGTTGCCAAATCGTGGCGCATCCGTCACCGACCCCTTCTCCGAGCCATCCCAGACGTCCAGATATACTCTCGCAATGCTCTTGCGGTGTGAGATGTTCAACAGCAGGTTTTTGAGAAGGGTGGTCAGCAATAGCCAATGAGAGCTGACAAGAGAAGAAGCCAGTGAGAGGATGACGTTGTGTAGCACATAGAAATCCTAATAAATGATTCCTAACTCTGTGGTATCACATCACCCAGAATGTGTAGACTCTCAAGCAGGATCGATGACTACAACTAGTATGCGTCTGTCCATGCCTTTTTAGACAAAACCAAAGCATTACAGCTCGGAAGTTCACACGCAACCGTTATTCAACTCAAAATGTAGACTATTGGATAGATATTTCAACTCCGGGTGGGAAGCGTGAGGGCCTGACTGAAACGTTTATGAGGCTGCCTTGGAGCCACAGTTGGTTGTAGCTTATCTAATCACATCATCACTGTATGCCGTTATTGTCTTCGTGGCACCGCGTGATATCGAGAATCCTCACGACCAAGTGAGGAGTCTTGTAGTGTGTGACCCCTGTACTGTGCCACATCGTTTAGCGTGCGCACCACTACGCTGTCAAGACAAAACACTACAGGAAAGAGAGTTGGTTAAAGTGAGAGGCTAAGGATGTTGAAAATAGTGTAAACCTGCCATTTGTATTTAGCTAGGCAAGTCAGTTAAGAACAAATTCTTATTTTTAATGATGGCCTAGGAGCAGAATGACAGATGTTTTACCTTGTCACCTCGGGGATTCGATATTGCAACCATTCGGTTACTAGTCCAACGCTCTAACCACTAGGCTACCTGCCTCGCCTAAGGGGAAATATTCTGCTATCTGTATCTATTTACGTACTCTAACTTCACAGTCATCTATCTAGGATATCCAGAGTGTTTGATATAATACAAATAGCTCCTCATATGCTGGCACACACAGTGTGCCAATCTATCCATTCCACCAACTCCCCAGAGCAGTACAGCAGGATGGCATGCAGGCCAGGCCCTCTCTGTGAACACCCCACACTCCACCTCTGGACTCTACTGTAGTTCTTGGCCTGGCCTGAGGGGAGTCGTTCTCAAAGAATCGTCTGTTCATAAAACCTTTAAGCCACGAAAGTAACGTATTACATAAGAGATGGACGACATTGAAAAGTACATTCAGAATCACTGGTCAAAGACTCTGGAGACAGAAGGTAAATATGTGTCGCATGTAAACCAATAGAGCCAAGCATGTTTAATCACGCCGTCAATCCCGACAAAATAACCAGGAATCAAAGTTCACCAAAAATAACCATCCACATCAGGTGAGAAGTTTAAGAGTGTGTTACATAACAACAATGCTATCAAAGGCATAAGGACTTGCAGATGGATGGAGATCACAAATGTACTGAATACAGAATCAAACATGATCTTCTTCCATTAAGAAAAACAAACTTCCTGTTTACTAAGGTCACATGACAGGTAAGGTCAAGGTCACAAAAGGCTGCTTATAGAACACCACTAGCAGGGTGGGAAAACACACACCCCAATGGTAAATGCATACCCATGTAACAGAACAATCACTCAGAAGTACAGTGGAGCCAGGAGTTCTTGGTCACGTGACCTGAACAGGGAAAAACACTGGGCCCTAGTTTTAGCCTACCTTGGCTCTAAGAATAAGATTTAGGCAGACTATAAAGAAAGCTGGGACCTGTTCAACTCGCTAGTCACTGGTCTTGACTACTGTTGAAATGTAGGCTAAACCACCCTTGCTGAAATGAATTGTGTGAGAGGGGCTGTGCAGGTGTAGGCTCATGTGGCCACATCTCCCACCCGGGGACACGGCTCTAGCCTGGCTCTCGCTCTCTTGGATTAAGTCGGATCAAACGCTATCCAAACGTTGTCCTAACCAAGCGGCGGGACCAAACCAACAACCAACCTTGGGCTCGTAGCGGAGCACAATGGGGCCCGGGCGAGTGTTGATTTAACAGGTCTGAGGGATATGTTGCTGGGGCCCTTCATAGTGCAAGGGTTCTCTGCGCTAGGGAGAGGGGGCATGGCTTGGGTGAAAGCCATGACCAAGGGGAAAGTATGTGCGTGTATGTGTGTGTGTGTGTGTGAGATTTACATGCGTGTGTGTGCCTGCGTACGTTTAGCGAGGAATGCGAAGGAGGAGAAGGGACCATGGGTTTGATCCAAACCATAAAAGCCAGGGTAATCTCCGCCATGAGCGCCGAGTACACAGAGGGAGATAGCGACAGAGGGCCAAGGTCAGGAGAGGGGAGCTGAGCACAGTGGAACGGCTCTCCTGCATCACTGAGCGATGGGTATGCCTTTGCATGACACGGTGAGACAGTTAGTCTCCCTCCATAGCAGGACACATATCCTATTTCATCCCGGCTCACCCGGCTCAACGGGCACCTGCTCTATAGCTCTCATCTTAACTCTCATCGTTCGCTTCCCATGTAGAGTGCTTCAATTGAACCTTTATTCAAATCTATTGTGGATGATTAGCAGATTTGATGACCTCACTCTGTACCAGGAGAGCAAGGGCTTGGTTCGCTTAGTTATCCTGAAAGCATCTCCATGAAATCGTGACTGCTTATAAAGACTTTGGCTCTCCTTGAACGTGTGCAAGTGCCTACTTGTGTGTGTGTGTGTGGTTCATTAACACATAAAGACATGTTTTGCCCAGGTTGTTGGTACCAGCAGCAGTGGTTAATTAAGACAAGGAGATTTACAGTTCATCCTCTGCCATAATTGGCAGTTCTTCTTGGAGTGATAATGCAACAGTGTCAGCCACAGGTCCCATGTGGTCTGTAATTAACGTCTACAGGGGCCCATGTAGAACCCACGTGTGTGTGTGTGTGTGTGTGTGTGTGTGTGTGTGTGTGTGTGTGTGTGTGTGTGTGTGTGTGTGTGTGTGTGTGTGTGTGTGTGTGTGTGTGTGTGTGTGTGTGTGTTTGTGTTGTGTGTGTCATGGCGGCATAATGACAGAGCCCCTGTGAAGTCTCCAGAATGTTTGCACTAGCTCTAGCACCCGGGCCCAGTATGGCAGGGAAAACATCCCCTACAGCAGTGGCAGGAGTGATGTCATGTCAGCCTTCACCCCTGGCCAGGGCGTCAGCAACGCCCCCCCTCCACCCCACCGGCCAGCGTGGATCAGATCAGACACTGGCACGCTGACAATGGGGAGAGAGGGATACCTTAGCAGACACTAATGGGCACACACTATTCCTTTATTTTGCTCTAGGGGCCTGATCGAGTTGGGCTGAAGTGGGCGTACTGAATAGGCCATTCATGTAGGACCGGTGTGAAAAATAAAAGAGCATGAATTAAACAGCAGGGGGGTGAATGACACCTGACCGATGCTGCCAAAACATACCGTATAGCCACATCGAATAACAAGTGTTGTCATAGTCGTCATACCCAAGGTGTTAGCCTATAAATAATCCTGTGGAAAGAAACACGAAGTGAAACATTTGTTGAGTCGTTTTGGGGGAGAACAGGGTGGCGCGGCAACAGTATCAGCCGCCAAAACGCGAGTTTGTGCTAATAACACGGAACATCACACCACGAGGTGATGGTCCCGGTAGAAAGAACAGGTATTCGTAGAGAACAGCGGAGCTCTGCTCGACCAGCCAATGGAATAACACTGTTACAGCAATGCTCTGGCTATTACAGGACACAGCCAATGGAAAAAGCAGCAGTACTGGTCCAAAGAAACGTCCAACTCTGGATGAATCTCTCGGGGCAGAGAGGAGGAGAAGGAGAGAGGGGGAGGTGGAGAGGGGTGTGCAGCACCTGTAACTCCACTTGCCTGAGAGCCCTGAGAGCAGGGGGGGGATCTGTGCAAGGTTTTAGCCCTGTGTTTTCCCAGGCCGAGCTCTGAATGGGGAGCGTTGTTCCCTGTGCCGGCTCTGCTCTGCTCTGCTCTGCCAGGATCTTACTGGAGGATCTCTTTGAACTGGGCGGTGTCAGCAGCTCCCGGCCCAGCCGCCATACCGGCCTTGATGTGCCTGTAGAGAGTGAAAGCATGGGCGCCGAAAGATCCGCCTGCCTTCTTTCTACCCCCCGTACCAACATGCCTGCTTTCTATGACCCCTCCACACACACACACACACACACACACACACACACACACACACACACACACACACACACACACACACACACACACACACACACACACACACACACACACACACACACACACACACACACACACACACCGTTCTTGCCTCCCTCCCCCTCTGGCGTCACTACCAGGGTCATCTGGGGCAGCAGGGTAGCCTAGTGGTTAGAGCATTGGACTAGCAACCGAAAGGTTGCAAGTTCAAACCCTGCACTGACAAGGTACAAATCTGTCGCTCTGCCCCTGAACAGGCAGTTAAACCACTGTTCCTCGGCCGTCATTGAAAATAAGAATTTGTTCTTAACTGACTTGCCTAGTAAAATAAAGATAAAAAAATAAAAATCTAGTTGGGAAGGGAGTACAGGTATACTACCAGGCTGGCATGTACAGCCTCTGCTGTCTGGATACTGCATCTTCTCCTATTCGCACACATGGCTATGGACCACATTCTGTATTCTATGAGACCATCCTAATCTGGTTTCACCTCATTGTGTGATATTTATGTGGACACAATGGATACATTCAGATCATATTGAGCATTTCAAAATATGTACAAAAAGCAGCTGCGCAAGACATAATGATGATTGGGAAGTTATAGTCACAAAGTTTCAAACACAAAACACAAATAGTACAGCAACAAACACACAACTTATACTGACCAGAGGGGTTCTGTTCGTTTCACTCAGGCGTGGTCAAAGCAGATGTTTAAAATCAAACTCAGTGTGCGTGTGTGCGTGTGTGTGTGTACCTATGCTTGTGTGAGGTAGCTCCGACGGTCACCCTGCCATCCGGGTATTAACAGGATTTAACAGGGGCCTTGCTCAGATGAGCTCAGGCCCGTTTGGGGGGAGCTGGCACCAACACACTCCGGGAAAGGAGAAAAAATGCTCCGGAGGATCCTGGACCTGCATCAGGACACACACACATCCTCTGCCAGAGGCCATGCACGCACATAAATCACAAGCAGCTACTTCCAATGAACAGCCCATTATTCGTGACATATATCTGGATGGGCTGTGGCGGTAAGAGGATGTGGTCTGCAGTCCGGTTCAGACTCACTGGCCAGACAGAGAGGGGTGTGGGTGGGAGAGAGAATCTCTGGCCCACAGTTTTAAACAATCTTTTATTGATAAATGGCCTGGAAATTCAGGCCCCTAAAAGCCAGTAGTAAACCAAGCAACAGCACTGCCACAGACAGTTACAGTGCATTTGGAAAGTATTCTGACCCTTTAACTTTTTCCACATTTTGTTACGTTACAGCCTTATTCTAAAATTGAATAAATCGTTTTTTTCCCCTCATCAATCTACTTACAATACCCCATAATGACAATGCAAAAGCAAGTTTTTAGAAATTTGTGCAAATGTATTAAAAATAAAAAACAGAACTATCACACTTGCATAAAAATTCAGACCCTTTACTCAGTACTTTTTTGAAGCACCTTTGGCAGCAATTACAGCCTTGAGTCTTCTTGGGTATGATGCTGCACTCTTGACACACCTGTATTTTGGAAGTTTCTCCCATTCTTCTCTGCAGATCTTCTCAAGCTCTGTCAGGTTGGATAGGGAGCGTTGCTTCACAGCTATTTTCAGGTCTCTCCAGAGATGTTCGATTGATCGGGTTCAAGTCTAGGCTCTGGCTTGGCCACTAAAGGATATTCAGAGACTTATCCCGAAGCCACTCATACATTGTCTTGGCTGTATGCTTAGGGTTATTGTCTTGTTGGAAGGTGAACCTTCGCCTGTCTCAGGTCCTGAGTGCTCTGTAGCAGGTTTCATCAAGAATGTCTCTGTACGTTGCTCCGTTCATTTTTCCCTCGATCCTGACTAGTCTCCCAGTCCCTGCCGCTGAAAAACATCCCCACAGCATGATGCTGCCACCACCGTGCTTGATCGTAGGGACGGTGCCAGATTTCCTCCAGATGTGACACTTGGCATTCTGGCCAAAGAGTTCAATCTTGGTTTCATCAGCCCAGAAAATCTTGTTTCTCATGGTGTGAGAGGCCTTTTGGTGCCTTTTGGCAAACTCCAAGCGGGCCGTTATGTGCCTTATACTGAGGAGTGGCTTCCGTCTGGTCACTCTACCATAAAGGCCTGATTGGTGGAGTGCTACAGAGATGGTTGTCCATCTGAAAGGTTCTCCCATCTCCACAGAGGAACTCTGGAGCGCTGTCAGAGTGACCACCGGGCTCTTGGTCACCTCCCTGACCAAAGACCCTTCTCCCCCGATTGCTCAGTGTTGCTGGGAGGCCGGCTCTAGGAAGAGTCTTGGTGGTTCCAAACTTCTTCCATTTAAGAATGATGAAGGCCACTGTGTTCTTGGGGACCTTAAAAGCTGCAGACATTTTTTGGGTCCCTTCCCCAGATCTGTGCCTCGATACAATCCTGTCTTGCAGTTCTATGGACAATTCCTTCGACCTCATGGCTTGGTTTTGGACATGTACTGCAACAGTGGGACCTTAAATAGACAGGTGTGTGCCTTTCCTAAATGAATTAACCACAGGTGGACTTCAAGGAAGTCATCAAGGATGATCAATGGAAACAAGATGCAACTGAGCTCAATTTCGAGTCTCAGAGCAAAGTAAAATCAAAATCAAATCTTTTTTTTATATAGCCCTTCGTACATCAGCTGATATCTCATTAGTGCTGTACAGACACCCAGCCTAAAACCCCAAACAGCAAGCAATGCAGGTGTTGAAGCACGTTGGCTAGGAAAAACTCCCCAAAAAGGCCAAAACCTAGGAAGAAACCTAGAGAGGAACCAGGCTATGAGGGGTGGCCAGTCCTCTTCTGGCTGTGCCGGGTGGAGATTATAACAGAACATGGCCAAGATGTTCAAATGTTCATAAATGACCAGCATGGTCAAATAATAGGTCTGGGACAGGTCCTCTGAGAGAGAGAGAGAAAGAAAGAAAGAAAGAAATAAAGAAAGAAAGAAAGAAAGAAAGAAAGAAAGAAAGAAAGAAAGAAAGAAAGAGAGAATTAGAGAGGGCATACTTAAATTCACACAGGACACCGGATAAGACAGGAGAAGTACTCCAGATATAACAAACTGACCCTAGCCCCCCGACACATAAACTACTGCAGCATAAATACTGGAGGCTGAGACAGGAGGTGTCAGGAGACACTGTGGCCCCATCCGATGATACCCCCAGACAGGGCCAAACAGGAAGGATCGGAATATCTCTGTAAATACTGTATTTCTGATTTTAATTTCTTTCTTTAATTTCTTTAATTTAATTTCTACATTTGCAAACATTTCTAAACACCTGTTTTTGCTTCGTCATTATGGGGTATTGTGTGTAGATTGATGAAGAAAAAAACACATTTAATGAATATTAGGCTTAACAAAATGTGGAAAACGTCAAGGGGTCTGAATTCTATCCGAATGCACTGTATGTGTGGCGCTGTAACTAGAGTGTTACATGGAGAAAACATTTCCCAGTTGCAGAATTTGAGGTATCAAGCTACGTACATACAGTGGCTATTCACCCCCTTGGCATTTTTCCTATTTTGTTGCCTAACAACCTGGAATTAAAATAGATTTGGGGGGGATTTGTATCATTTGATTTACACAACATGCCTACCACTTTGAAGATGCAAAACATGTATTATTGTGAAACAAACAAGGAATAAGACAAAAAAAATTGAAAACTTGAACATGCATAACTATTCTCCCCCCAAAGTCAATACTTTGTAGAGCCACCTTTTGCAGCAATTACAGCTGCAAGTCTCTTGGGGTATGTCTCTATAAGCTTGACACATCTAGCCACTGGGATGTTTTACCATACTTCACTGCTCCAGCTCCTTCAAGTTGAATGGGTTCTGCTGGTGTAGAGCAATCTTTAAGTCATGCGACAGATTCCCAATTGGATTGAGGTCTGAGCTTAAACTAACTAGGCCATTCCAAGACATTTAAAGGTTTCCCCTTAAACCACTCGATTGTTGCATTAGCAGTATGCTTACGGTTATTGTCCTGCTGGAAGGTGAACCTCGGTCCCAGTCTCAAATCTCTGGAAGACTGAAACAGGTGTCCTTCCAGAATTTCCCTGTATTTCGCGCATTCCATCATTCCTTCAATTCTGACCAGTTTCCCAGTCCCTGCCAATGAAAAACATCCCCACAGCATGGTGCTGCTACCACCATGCTTCACTGTGGGGATGGTGTTCTTGGGGTGATGGAGCTGTTGGGTTTGCACCAGACATAGCGTTTTCCTTGATGACCAGAAAGCTCAATTTTAGTCTCATCTGACCAGAGTACCTTCTTCCATCTGTTTGGGGAGTCTCCCACATGCCTTTTGGCGAACACCAAACATGTTTGATTATTTTTTTATGGTTATGGCCACTCTTCCGTAAAGCCCAGCTCTGTGGAGTGTACGGCTTAAAGTGGTCCTATGGACAGATACTCCCATCTCTGCTGTGGAGCTTTGCAGCTCCTTCAGGGTTATCTTTGGTCTCTTTGTTGCCTCTGATTAACGTCCTCCTTGCCTGGTCCATGAGTTTTGGTAGGTGGGTCTCTTGGCAGGTTTGTTGTGGTGCCATATTCTTTCAATTTTTTAATAATGGATTTAATGGTGCTCTGTGCGATGTTCAAAGTTTCGAATATTGGTTTATAACCCAACCCTGATCTGTACTTCTCCACAACTTTTTCCCTCAACTGTTTGGAGAGCTCCTTGGTCTTCATAGTACTTCTTGCTTGGCGGTGCCCCTTGCTTAGTGGTGTTGCAGACTCTGGGGCCTTTCAGAACAGGTGTATATATAGTGAGATCATGTGACAGATCATGTGACACTTCGAATTGCACACAGGTGGACTTTATTTAACTAATTATGTGACTTATGAGGGTATCTTATTTAGGGGTTTCATAGCAAAGGGGGTGAACACATATGCACGCATCACCTTTCCCTTTTGAAAGTATTCTGTTTTTCATTTCACTTCACCAATTTGACTATTTTATGTATGTCCATTACATGAAATCCAAATAAAAACCCATTTAAATTACAGGTTGTAACGCAACAAAATAGGAAAAACGCCAAGGGGGGTGAATACTTTTGCAAAGGCACTGTACAGGAAAGCACATACCCACACACGTACCCACACGCATGCATGCAAAGAGGTATTGTTAGAGACCTGAGGGGTAGTAAAGCAAGTCTGAAGTGCTATAAATCCTGTCAATCCAGTGTACTTTCTAGAAAGAGAGACAAAGAGAAAGGGGAGGAGACAAGGAGAGAGGGAGTAGAGTGTGTGATGGGAGCTTGCGAAGGAGCAGGGCTGTTGGAGTGATGTTTAATTAGCTTAAGGAGGCGCAGGGGGAGGTGAGCCAATGGACCCTATATTCTCTGGACACCCCCCTCCCCTCATCCATCTCCAAAGTGTACTTGGCTCCTCCACCTCAACACAGTGTTCAGCACTGAGAGTTCATCAGGCTCAGAGTCCTCTGGAAGCTACCACTGCCTCCCTGCTACTCTCTGCTACGTTATCAGAGAGCCTTCATAGCCACGTTGGGATCGAGCTCACAGAGGAACACAAACACACACCCATACGCACTGTTATTGTCATGTTATTGTGAGTATGTTTGAGGCTTGAAACATATAATGTTTATTGTATTTAGGAACACATATATACAGTGTAATTAGGTTTTACATTTGACCAAGTTGTTAGTGAGACACACAACCCATAAACTTCACAAAGTCTTATACTAAAGACTAACATACGTGGGCTGAGTTTGAATCTCCAACAGCAGCACACACCTGATAACTTCTAACCAGAGAACCAAGCAAATTCAGCAAGAAGGTGGAGAAACTGAAAGAGAGGAACTGAAATGAAGCAGAAACTCTCTCTCGCACCACAACTCCCTCATCCTCCCTGTCCTCGAGTTGCAGCAAAGAGAGACAATCTGACAAACCCCAAACTCTGACCTCCAGTCTGCTGTTCTTCTGCCTAGAGCGCCATGACATCACTTCCCCTTGGCGCTCTGACAGGCTCTTCATCACCAACCTGCCCGGGGTGCTAGCTCTGTGGGAAGGAAATCAAAATAATGATAATAATTATACCTTCACACATAATGAGTACAGCCCCACGGGCCACTATGTCACTGCTCCCAGACGCCTAGCACTCAGTGCTAAGCAAAGACACGTGAATTATAGCTCATGACACATATCTCTGTCGTTAGTCACGAGGGGGCCGAGATCTAAAGATTATATGCGTACAGTTGCATGAGGCCTTTCAAAACATTGAATCGCCTGCATTCAGTCCCACAGAGTTGCGGGACAACGTCTCTCGACAATTAGAGGAACTGACTGACATTGTTGTACGGCAAAAGGGTTTCGTTTCATTTGACTGTAAAATATGCGATAATGATTCTGTTTTACAGAGTGGATGTATTTCCCACATCCATTTTATACGGTTACTTCACTAGTCTTGGCAAACACACAGTGAAAACAGCTGGTTTGAATCCAGTGTTGATGCTGGGCTCAGATAAAATTGGGAAATTCATATTTCAACCATCTGTTCCTCGAATAAAGGAGTGATCGTGACAACTAAACGAAACAACTATAACTAAAGGATTTCCAGCATCTATAACTACAACTAAATACTAATAGGATTTCCTCTTTGTTCAAAGCTTCACTACATACTCGCAGGAAAGGCATTTCACCAGAGCACGTGGCAATAAAAGTGTGAAACTTAATAATAATAAATAATAATATATGCCATTTAGCAGACGCTTTTATCCAAAGCGACTTACAGTCATGTGTGCATACATTCTACGTATGGGTGGTCCCGGGAATCAAACCCACTACCCTGGCGTTACAAGCGCCATGCTCTACCAACTGAGCTACAGAAGGACCATAATATTGACTGCTCTGTCTCTTCTTAAACGTTGTGTGCACATACAGTCATACGGGATCCAGTCTTCAACCATGACTATGTTACCACACCACTGCAGTATCCTTAGTGTTAAGGGGTTTTAAAGATGAGTCGGCTCAGAAAGAGTGATGGATTGATTGTCCACTGAATGATTGGTCGGATCACCCCAGGGTAGATGAATGAGGAGATAAAGAAACAGGCCCAACCACCACGCCCAAAAACGGCTTCGCACGGTGTTTATTTTCAAGTCTCGCCACTGTCTTGCCCTTTCACGGGTCTTCTCTCCCCCGAAAAGGGTCTGACTAGAGTTTCTGTTTGAACCCTGGATGCACCGCAACTTCTCCAAAGCATCTTGCCTGCTCAATGTGTACATTTCTGTTTTTATTCAACTGTAGCGCTTTGTATTCTATGTTTCAGACGTGTCTTTGTATTCAACTTAATGTGCCGCTACTGTCTTTTGGTCTGGTCTGTCTTAAATTGTTTTATTTGTAATCTCAATGAGACTAAACTGGTAAAAATAAAGGTGACATTTTTATTTTATACCAATAAGTTGATGAACCAAACCCTTACATTAGCTGCTAGGCCTAAATCATGCCATATTTAGTCCTCAGACTGAGAAAGGTGATTTTAAGAGGAATTTCGCTTTGATATATGGAGACTTTGTGAAATCAATGCGACAGAACACCATCCAGCACAATACAACTCTGGAATGGGAAAAACTGTGTGCGCCAGTTTGCTGGAACACATACCTGTGTCACATAAGAAGTGCACACAAACAACTACATGAACAACACAAACACACATTCAGCGCTTCAGTACAGTCCTGCTCACCATTTAGCCTACACAACCCACACAAAATCTTGTAGCGAACAGAGGGGGCAGGAAACACACTCAGGTCTCTGGCGTAAAAGGCAATCACCCTACATTACACCAATAGGTTTAACCCTTTTGGTGGGAATTGTAACGCGGCTCATATCGAGAGGATCACTGCACAGGCGTTTTAATGTTACACTGCACAGGGGTTTTAATGTGACACTGCACAGGCGTTTTAATGTTACACTGCACAGGCGTTTTAATGTGACACTGCACAGGCGTTTTAATGTTACACTGCACAGGCGTTTTAATGTGACACTGCACAGGCGTTTTAATGTTACACTGCACAGGCGTTTTAATGTTACACTGCACAGGCGTTTTAATGTTACACTGCACAGGCGTTTTAATGTGACACTGCACAGGCGTTTTAATGTTACACTGCACAGGCGTTTTAATGTGACACTGCACAGGCGTTTTAATGTTACACTGCACAGGCGTTTTAATGTGACACTGCACAGGGGTTTTAATGTTACACTGCACAGGCGTTTTAATGTTACACTGCACAGGCGTTTTAATGTTACACTGCACAGGCGTTTTAATGTGACACTGCACAGGCGTTTTAATGTTACACTGCACAGGCGTTTTAATGTGACACTGCACAGGCGTTTTAATGTTACACTGCACAGGCGTTTTAATGTGACACTGCACAGGCGTTTTAATGTGACACTGCACAGGGGTTTTAATGTTACACTGCACAGGCGTTTTAATGTTACACTGACACTGCACAGGCGTTTTAATGTTACACTGCACAGGCGTTTTAATGTGCACAGGCGTTTTAATGTGACACTGCACAGGCGTTTTAATGTGACACTGCACAGGGGTTTTAATGTTACACTGCACAGGGGTTTTAATGTTACACTGCACAGGCGTTTTAATGTGACACTGCACAGGCGTTTTAATGTGACACTGCACAGGCGTTTTAATGTGACACTGCACAGGCGTTTTAATGTGACACTGCACAGGCGTTTTAATGTGACACTGCACAGGCGTTTTAATGTGACACTGCACAGGCGGTTTAATGTGACACTGCACAGGCGTTTTAATGTGACACTGCACAGGGGTTTTAATGTTACACTGCATGGGGGTAGCGGGGAGCTGCACAAAACAACAAACCTAGCCTGAACCAGCTACCCATAAATCCCAGTACAGCAGGAGGTATCTCCCCAGAGAGATAATAACGAGAGAGAAAATGGTGCTCTTCCAACTAGCTATATCCCCAATCCTACGTTCAGCTTCCCCCTCTTCTGTTACCACGACAACATAATAAACAAGGAACGTGACTGGTGCTGCCAGCCAGGGCCAGGGTCGGCTCACCCTACCACCTGACGGTCTCTACAATACGTTAGTGAAGAACCCATGCCTAATTTACCCAAGGGCACATTTGAGTTGAGCGAGAAGTGAAACGTGGTGTGAGGAGAGGAGAGAAAAAATAAAACATCTCAGAGGAAAAAGAACATTCCTGGAAATGTTTGGACAGACAAGTGCATTGTGGTGACGATGGTGTGTTTGGCATGTCTCCATCCAAACCTGTCTGTGCTGAACAGACGAGCTTGCATTACAACACACTGCCTCCACAAGTGTAGACAGGATATGGTGATGAGGGACTCCATTGCTGTTTGTGTGCATGCATGAGAGGGTGCATGTGCAACTTTAGAGACGGCCTGCATGGGCAGAGAACCGCAAGAGGGGCCTACGACTCCCAGGGTGCAATACAAGAACCTGTCTTACTGGGGCGAATGCCTCCACTATGCCAACAGAGGAATTGCAGACTCAAAGAAAACCTGCAGATTGAGCATATTATACCGAAATATTCGGAGAAGTGGTCACCTAAAGGCCTGGTTCTCGTGTCCAATTGTCCACTTGAGAACTCTGACTGACAATTTGTTGGAGACGCTACATCCCTTCAGGAAATAAACAAAACTCCTCCATACTGAACGTAAGGGAAAAAGGGTAAGCGACAGAGCTTGTGAGAGTCTTGAGAGTACTGGTGGGAAGATGGTTTTTCATTTTTGTAGTGCACGAGGGACAAGTTCCTCCCCTCCTGTGACCTTGTTTTCCACTGATCTCATGCTAATTGCATCTGGCCTCAAGTGTTCCTGGGAGGGCACTAAATGAACGAAGGTTAAATCCCTCGACAGACCATGTTTTTTAAATCAGCTGTGTTCTTTCCGTGTAACAGTCAATTATATGAATCTTAGTCATTTAAATTGGGATGATGTCGAAATCTGAGTGTGTGTGTACTGAGGTCGGGAAGAGGAGGAGGGGGAGAGGGGAGTAGACGGGGAGGCCAGCTGCCAAAGCTCTCTGCTCAGTGCTCAGTTTTCTCTACAGTAAATCTCTCTCCTCTATCATGTGTTGCTCATCTTCAAAATGGATCCATCCACTGAAACTCACTTATACAGTTGTAGGAGCCCTATATAGCAGGGGTTCAAAAACGTTTTTGCTTTGTGACCCACTAAAGGGGTTGAGCGCTGAAAAAACATACAGACCAAAGAATAAGTACAAAATATTATCTTGGCAGCGGACAGAAACATGTGGAGTTTAATAGCTAATCTCCTGTAATTCCACACATCCTGCCATGGAGCTGAAATAACTTATTTAAAAAATTCTACACATTTTGACATGGCTAATGCTGTGTTCTTACCCTCAAACATTATAACACAATCAAAGGGGGCCTGATTGTCAAGCTTTTATTTAGTTGACTGTAAATTCTCAAAGACTATAAACTATTATTGAAAAATATACACTGAGTGTACAAACACCTTCCTAATATAGAGTTGCACCCCCCTTTGCCCTCAGAACAGCCTCAATTCGTAGGGGCATGGACTCTACAAGTCCTCGAAAGCGTTCCAAAGGGATGCAGACCATATAGACTCCAATGCTTCCCACAGTTGTGTCAAGCTGGCTGGATGCCCTTTAGGTGGTGGACCATTCCTGTATACACACTGGAAACTGTTGAGTGTGGAAAAACCCAGCAGCGTTGCAGTTCTTGACACATTAAAACCGGTGTGCCTGGCACATACTCCCATACCCTGTTCAAAGGCTCTTACATCTGGCCCATTCACCCTCTGAATGGTATGCGTACACAACCCATGTCTCAATGCTTAAAAATCCTTCTTTAACCTGTCTCCTCCCCTTCATCTCCACTGACTGAAGTGGATTTAACAGGTGACATCAATAAGGGATTATAGCTTTCACATTGATTCACCTGGTCAGTCTATGTCATGGAAATAGCAGGTGTTCCTAATGTTTTGTGCACTCAGTGTGTAGGTCCATTATCTTTGCTACATACTTTCTGTTTGGTTTTAGTGATTGAAGTTTACACTGAAAGTGTATTTCTATCTTTTTATGGAGGTGGGGAGGGGGGGCAATGTCATCCAGCAACCCACCTTTGACCCCTGCCGTCTCGACCCACAGTTTTTAACCACTGCTCTATGGGACACCACACGCACTAATGCGCGTCGTCCTATGTCGTCCGATATAGGGCTAACTCACATAAGGTTGTTTAAATGAATTACCTACCTAAAAAAAAACAGCTTAAAGCCTATTCCAAGAGAGTTTTCTTTCCAGCTTTTATACATTCCCCTAATCTATTTGTCCGGGTGTTCAACATGTTCTTCCCATTTATACTTCACAATGTTTTAATAGCCTATTGTTTAACATTTGTTTAACATCCAACTAGTATAGAACATTCTGATCAACTTCAGGAAGCATTTGTAATGTTAAAATGATAGACTGTTCATTTTGCTAACTGTCTTTTTCCTCAGACAAGCGCACACACACACGTAATCAGTATAGGAGAACATTCTTACATTTCAAACAAACATAAATGTTGGGAATGATAAATCAATCAAATGTGTCTCAATGCTGTTTTCATTCAAATAAAGAGTCGTAGCGATTCACTACCAGCCACCAAACCTCATTGATGTTACCAGAGATGGTACACCCCACTCATAGCATGGATAACAGCGCCCCCCAGCGGGAGTTGATTACTAGACATAACAGGCATGCAAGAGAAATAGAGTATAGTAACTACAACATTCTAATGTAATCTGGTAGATTACCTAAATCAATCAAATCAATCAAATTGATTTATAAAGCTCTTTTTACATCAGCCAAATCACAAAGTGCTGTACAGAAACCCAACCTAAAACGCCGAACAGCAAGCAATTCAGATGTAGAAGCACGGTGGCAAGGAAAAACTCCCTAGAAAGGCAGGAACCTAGGAAGAAACCTAGAAAGGAACCAGGCTCTGAGGGGTGGCCAGTCCTCTTCTGGCTGTGTAGGGTAGAGATTATACCAACATGTTAAAACATTCATAGATCACCAGCAGGGTCAGATAATAATAATCACAGTGGTGGTAGAGGTTGCAACAGGTCAGCACCTCAGGAGTAAATGTCAGTTGGCTTTTCAGAGCCGATCATTCACAGTTAGAGACAGCAGGTGCGGTAGAGAGAGAGTCCAAAACAGCAGGTACGGGACAAGGCAGCGCCTCCACTGAACAGGTCAGGGTTCCACACCCGCAGGCACAACAGTTGAAACTGGAGCAGCATCATGACAAGGTGGACTGGGGACAACAGGGAGTCATCAGGCCAGGTGGTCCTGAGGCATGATCCTAACCCCACTCACTTTGCCAAAGCTCAGCCCCCACACCACTAGATGGATATCTTCAACCACCAATCTGCTACCCTGAGACAAGGCCGAGTATAGCCCACGAAGATCTCCCCCACGGCACGAACCCGAGGGGGGCGCCAACCTGGACAGGAAGATCACGTCAGTGACTCAACCCACTCAAGTGTCGCACCCCTCCTAGGGACGGCATGGAAGTGCACTAGTAAACCAGTGACTCAGCCCCCATAATGGGGTTTAGAAGCAGAGAATCCCAGATAGTCTCAACTACAGTCCCTCTCACCTTGTCCAAGAACAAATGCAATTCATTATCAAAGACCAACCCCTCTAGTGAAGTAAAACT
Source organism: Oncorhynchus keta (assembly GCF_023373465.1). Classification (NCBI taxonomy): domain Eukaryota; kingdom Metazoa; phylum Chordata; class Actinopteri; order Salmoniformes; family Salmonidae; genus Oncorhynchus; species Oncorhynchus keta. The sequence goes on along the minus strand of NC_068422.1, from coordinate 46,085,393 downwards.
GCAAGTCACTCATGCTGCCTCCTATCGATAATAAGAGGGAACTACTTCAGCTCAAGTTGATGAAATACAGTATGAGTTCACAACAAACATACACGTCTGACATTTATAGCTAAAAACTAACACTACACTTGCACGTTTATATAAGCAAAGTCATCCCACCAAATCATAACACAAAAGCAGAATAACTAGAACATTGATAGCCTATCATGAAAAGATTTCGCATAGAAGTCAGAATAGCAATACTCTTATGAGGGAAAGGGCAAGAAACCTGCCTACACATTGAGGTGCGTTGCAAGGGAGTGTGGATAATAGCTACTGTATTTTGTTATATGATTTCATTTTGAAGCAGGCAGGGATGTGAATGTGATCTTCAGGCTCCCCTTGACCCATGCATGATAAAATGTTGCTAAGAAATGATAGCGTATTCATCCAATTGTTGTGTGAGAATACGAATCTCGAATTAAACTAACGTACTCTGCTTACATGATGTACTAGGTTGAGGCTAGAGACAAGAAAATACAATTCATACAGGCTATGCTGCTGAACTGTCGAATTGTCAGACACCGATCGTTTAGGTTACTGCGTTTAGGCTGGTCAACGTATTCCATGTTAATACAACTTCAATGGGATAATACATACCTATCGCTCTCTCTTAGTAAAAACACTGCTCCAGGTGAGGCTCGAACTCACAACCTCGGCATAGCTCTACAATGTACTGTCATATAAGTACCGCGCGCTAACCGATTGCGCCACTGGAGCTCCGCTACTTCTGCTCAGCAATACAGTGTATGAACCCTCTAATCTGGATGTTAGCTTCCTATTCCTCCGGTTTCTGATTTACTTAGAGATCAGTATATTGTATGTTATGTGTTGCAACATAGTCAGCAACGTACAGTAACATTCATAGAAACTGATCTAGATCTGCCTAAACTCTGATAAATGACTGATTTGCCAAATCACACGTTTGCGTTGTTTGAACATAGCTAATCTGGCTAGGCTAACGTTAGCTCGCCTGAACTGTTTACTTGATTGATATAGCTGTCCGTTGTTGAGTGTATTGTGCCTTACAACTTCAACGGATAATTGCCTGTCTTAGTTGCATTGTCCCATATTGGCTTGTATGTATTTGACACCTAATCTGGAAAGTGATCAACTGTGTGCTTGTAGTATGAGTGTTCATTTCATAGCAGGTTGCTAATGCTATCTGTGAAATACTGGCTGCTACAGGGTACCAGATTGAGACTTCCGCATAATGTATTTCTCACGCATGCTCAGTTTGTCTGAATTGGTACCGATCGAAATTATCAATAAGGAATCATATTAAATGTATATTTTACAGATGTTTTCATGTCTCAGCATGAACCAAGATCTCATTGTATAAACCATATAATTCTCTATTGACTAACCGTGTACTTTTTTTTTTGACGCCACGTTTGCCTGTATAGTAATATAACGACCCTGGGTTTATAAACGCGTAAATCAACTCTTCCACATGAGTATGCTTTTGCGGCACAGTCGATAGCGCGCTGGACCTCGGGCTAGAGGGTCGAGGGTTCGAGACCTGCTCCCCTGCTGTTTCATTACAATAATAGCCTGTTTTTGGAAGTCTGCTTTGTTGTAGTAGTATGTACTAGTAATTTAAAAGAAAAATGATATATATAATTTGTTGTATTATTTGATTTTTTTAGTGGGTATATCATTTTCAATATAATTGTCTACGTAATTTCCAATCTCCCAAATATTTTTGGTAAATACAGACTGTATAATAATATATAATATATATATATATATATATATATATATATATATATATATATATATATATATATATATATATATATATATGTTTTTTTATCTAGATATTTTCCTTTATTATTTTCCCCAAACCATACCATCCCTCCCCTAATTTGAGTAAACTAATGGACAACAACACTTAGGCTTCTACTTCCAGTTTATACACACTATATCCATTTTTACAGACCAAGTATTATTTTACAGTAGTTATCTTTTGCTTGTTTTGAGTCCGACCCTTCAGCTCTACTCAACCCCTCCAATCTATCTCTGAACACCATCCAGTTTTGATTTATATTTGCCATATATCTTTGAACTGTGCTGTTTCACAAAAGTTCTGAAACTTTTATGCTCATAGATTTAGCATATTGTAAATTAAATATATATATATTTTGCTAAGAGTATTATTATATTATTGAACCCAGCAGTGCTATTTGCAGATTTAGCTCCAGGTGAATGTTGCAGGTCTTCAGCCATTCCTAAACCTGCTACCAAAAACAAGCTACATACGGACAGTACCAAAACAAATGATCTAATGTTTTTGTCTCTTCACAGCCAAATCTGCAGAGCTGGGATGGTTGCATCCCCCATACATACAGTTCATAACATTCTATTGGTTGCAAATATTTTAGATAATAATTTAAATAGAAAAACTAAAAGTTTTGAATCCAGCGTTGTTTTGTGTATCAGTTCATAAACCATGTGCCATGGCATCGGTACCACAAAAATCTCTTCCCAACTATTTTGCAATCTATATATGCAATCAATTTTGTGTTCCTTAAATGAAACTGGTATGCTTTTTAATTTATCACAATTTTCTTTAGCCAATTTTGGCCATTAATGCAGTGTCGACAGACGTGTTTCTTACTTTCTTCCCCTTCCACTTGGCTCTTCCATTTATGCGGTAATGCTGCAATTAGTTGGTTGTAATTTTAAGTAGAGCAGACATTTCCATACATGTTTGTTAGCCGCAATGCAGTAGTATGTTCATGTTTTTATTACAGAATGAAAACACTGCTAGTCCAGACATGTATGATAGATCTCGTTCATTGGATGATCACAATACAAAATGTCAACAATCATATATCATTGCCATCATGAATTCAGATCATCATCATTTATCCACTACATTTATCAATCATTTGTCTGTATCTGGATGGATGGATGGTTGAGGCCGATGGATGGCTGGATGGATCCTTAACATATAGTACGAGTCAAAAGTTTGGACACACCTAATCATTCAAGCGTTTTTCCTTCTATTTACTATGTTCTACATTGTAGAATAATAGTGAAGACATCAAAAATATGAAATAACACATATGGAATCATGTAGTAACCCAAAAAATATTTTAGATTTGGTATTCTTCAAAGTAGCCAACCTTTGCCTTGATGACAGCTTTGCACGCTATTGGCATTCTCTCAACCAGCTTCATGAGGTAGTCATCTGGAATGTATTTCAATTGACAGGTGTGCCTTGTTAAAAGTTCATTTGTGGAATTTCTTTCCTTCTTAATGTGTTTAAAAACCATCAAGCGCTATGATGAAACTGGCTTTCATGAGGACAGCCACAGGAAAGGAAGACCCAGAGTTGCCTCTGCTGCAGAGGACAAGTTCGTTAGAGTTACCAGCCTCAGAAATTGCATCCCAAATAAATGCTTCACAGAGTTCAAGTAACAGACACATCTCAACAACAACTGTTCAGAGGAGACTGCGTGAATTAGGCCTTCATGGTTGAATACACCAATAATAAGAAGAGACTTGCTTGGGCCACGAAACACGAGCAATGGACATTAGACTGGTGGAAATCTGTCCTTTGGTCTGATGAGTCCAAATTTGAGATTTTAGGTTCCAACCTCCATATCTTTGTGAGATGCAGAGTAGGTGAATGGATGATTGCGCTTGGTGGGACTATCATTTATTTTTCAACAGGAAAATTACCCAAAACACACCCCCAGGTTACTACATGATTCCATAGGTGTTATTTCAACGTTTTTATTTCTTCATTATTATTCTACAACATATCAAATGGCAACAATTAAGAAAAACCCCTGAATGAGTAGGTGTGTCCAAACTTTTGACTGGTACTGTAAATCACGAGGATGTACAGTATATCATTTTAAAAAATCTATTATTTGTTATTTGCAAATTTTGCCATGAAATGAGCAGCAGCAGCAGTACAGGACCATCATTGGTCTGCCATATTCTTCGCTTCTGTCTATTTGAGCTGGTCAGTATGTAATCCTGTCTAACGTGGCTTTTAAAAAGAAATGTATCGCCTATACATTTTTTACAAAAGAGTCAATCACGAATGCAAGTATCCATTTCATTAGCGCGTCACTGCAACAACTGTTTCAGAGCACTCTCGTCTGAGTGTACCAGAGCGCAGAGTAACTGATGGATTTACGAATATGGCCGGTTCAATAAGGCCATTGTCAGTAAATGTAGGCAAAAAGGGTAGTTAAATTGTTGCCAGGAGCACAGATACAGTCACCAACGCTTTGGATAACAATGAAAACAGTCTAACCAGCTCTGCTAAAATGAGTAATATGGTCAGAGTTTGGGTGGGGGCTTTAGTTTAAGATGATTCTTATGGCATTGCACACGGTCAGTGTCTGCCGTGAAGCATTCATCCATGTAAGGGTCTAGCTACATTTTAAGATATTATACGTTTCTAATTTAGTTAGAAAGTAGTTTTCATTGCAAATTAAAGTTTACTGTTAGGAAAGGAAGACCCAGAAGACCTAGCTGACATTAAATGGCTGGCTTGCTAGCTAACATTACGTTTATGATGTGTGTAGTAATGTTATCTCAGAATGCCATTTTGCATTGCTAGTTATAGTCGAATGTTAGCTAGCTAACATTGAGCCTATTTGGTTAACTTTAGCCAGCTATGACAATCGGTTTGTATCACTAGTACTTCATGGATTAGGATTATGGTTCATTGTTTAGCTAGCATGTCTAAACAAAAGACTCCACTTCGCAAGATGATTTACATGACCCATCAAGATAGCCGTAATCACCAACAAACAAACACGGCTTTCTATTGTATAATGTCAAAATATTTGTATCTGGAATTTGTCTTTCAGCATCAGTAGAACACACCTGACTCTCCTCCACCAGTCATACAAGGAGAATGGTCTAATGCCTCCCATCAAAAAGAGAGCTGGCCCAAGCAAGCACAGGTTACACCTAAAGCGTGAGGACTTGCAGCGAGTGAACTTCATCAACAGCTACAGAGGATAATGCAAAAGTATTACCAGGAAGCCACCCAGGACACAAATACTTTGTTGGAAAGCTGCTGCCATTCCATGTGACAAAAGTAGCAGAGTGGCATCTCTACAAGAAATCGATGACATCACTTGGTATGTAAAGCATAAACAACATATTTTTATTATTTAATTTACCTACTTTTATTGATATTAAATTATTTCTGTATTTCCCAGAGGTACATGTATTCGGGTTGTGTTATCATTTTAACTTCCAGTTACCAAGAGGATGTTTCTGTATGCTGTGTTGCTGCTCTGCACATTTGTAGGTAAGTGAAACTTACCTGATAATGATGCATAAAAAAAATGATGTTACGTTTTACATGACATTTTATTTTTATTAATTTATCTTAATGTTTTTGTTGTTGTTTGCAGATGCACTATCCTTCTGACACTATGCAGCCAGGTCCCATCTACTTTCTAACTCGTTGCAACTGCAGTGGCCAAAACAAGAACAAGTTTGTGCTCTGGTATTGTGCCTGGCTGAACAAGCTCCACCACAGTCTGGACCTTCACTTCCTGATCACCAAGTTTGCCACCGACCGGTGCTTTGGCCTCGTCAAGCAGCGCTTCAGAAAGACCAGAGTGAACACATTGTCTGAGATTTCAGGTGTTGTGAAGGACAGCACTGTGACGGGTCAACATCACACAGCTGGTTGGACTGGAGGATGGTACGGTGCGGGTGGAAAGCAACAACACCCAAATCTGTACTTCAGGCCGCTGCCACAGTTCAAGCAGTACTAGCACTTCAGGTGAATATCATTTTCATTGCATTGTATGAAGTTATTCTTCTTATCTAAACATGGGAGGTGAATTGATGTTTTCTAAGGTTGTAATGTCGTCTCATTTTTTTTGTTATTTCCTGTTTTACAGTTTCGATGCTCTGGAGCCTGGTGTTGTTGTTGTCGAGGAGCGTTCGTCTCAGTCAGGACCAGGTTTCAGCTGCTGTGCAACGCTGACATCCGTCCTCCCATAGATGGTCTACAAGCACCGGCTGGACTGGACACAGCAAGACAAACTTTTTGAGAAGATCAGGGAGTTTTGTGACGAAGAGGCTATGGACATCACAAGCCCTGCACCAAAGTCAAGGGCAGGACAGAAACATGCTCTCCGAATATAGATTCCCTTGTTCATGCATTGTTCGGACAGACCAGTCATCAGCACCATCTGCAGTGCCTCTATTTAAATTACTCTCTCCTAACACACGTTGCTGCTCCTATTATTTTTGTATCCTGCTGCTCAACCACTTTACCCCTGATTGTATGCATATAACTAATCTATCAATGATATTGATATTGTTCTTACTGTATATTATTATATTTTGATTGACACTTTCTATTTCTGATTATGCTACTATGCAAGGAACCATTTGGCTGTACCGTTTACACCTTCTGTAGAGACCCAGCCACTTGGCAAGATGTGGATGGGTTTATAGCATTTCTTTAGCGTCATCTAATATTTATCTGGACACTTTCTGTTTAACTGGAAATGTTCCTTATTGTAGGCTATTGGCCTTATTGTAAGACGGAATTGAGCCGGTTGGTCACATTTGTGGTAACTCCTTCAAGACTGTTGGAAGCTGGTTGAGAGAATGCCAGGAGTGTGCAAAGCTGTCATCAAGGCAAAGGGTGGCTACTTTAAAGAATCTAAAACATATTTTGATTTGTTTAACACTTTTTTGGTTACTACATGATTCCATATGTGTTATTTCACTGTTTTTATGTCTTCAGTGTTATTTTACAATGTATAAAATAGGAAAAATAAGTAAAACCCTTGAATGGGTAGGTGTGTCCAAACTTTTGACTGATATTGTAGCTATTGGCCATTTTTACCATAGGTTTCCGATATAAATCTGTCACATGACCTTCCTCTCCAAGGAGGCAGGCTCACAAGAACAAACCTGATTTCAGCAACAATTACATGTCTAGACTGAGCTCCCAACAGACTGTGACTCCTGCCAAGCTCCAGGATATCGACAGAGAGGGGATGTAGTGTGGAGAGATGGAGCTCATTAACACATTAATGGGGAAGGAAACTGTGATAAACCGCTCTTTAGTCCACCTGGGGCTTGATTACTGTACCATTCAATCTGTGAGAAACAGGAAGTTTATTATTGGAGAGTGTGTGAAGATGATGATGCCATTTTGCCCTGCTCTACCCATGCCAGACCCTTCTCTCTGGGCCAGGAGAGACTGAGGGGATCAGAAGAGAAACGGATGTCTGGATATGCAGGTGGTATGTGTCTTCCCCACGCATGTATCTTATAACCATTCCTCAGCTACTTAGCTGTTACGCCAACTTTGCTCACATTTTCTCTTTATACCTCTCACATTGTCCTCCTATGACTCTAGCCAAGAGTCTCCTCAGTCTTCAGGAGAAAGTCTGCTCATTTCTTGACAGAGCCAGTGAGATTGCAATGTATATGTAAGAATACAGTAAAATATTTTACAGTAAATGCTAGTGTTTGAGAAGGTACAAGAGAACATTAAGAAGAGTACAGTACAGTATATTGTGTATTTCTTAGTTTCCAGTGGAGGTGGGCAGAGGAAGTTGCCCTAGTCATCTTAAAGAGTGCAGTGAGGAAACCTAACCTCTGACCTCTGATGTCATCAACCTAGTTGTGTGTTGTAACTCTGGACCCAGGGAGTGAGAACAGATAGCAGGATAGTATGTCCTTATGAACCTTGAGATAATGTGGTAAAGTAAGGGGATTTTAAGGTGGTGACTTCAGCCAATTAAACAGTAGGCTATCGGTATGAACATACAAACACACAGTCAATTCATACACAGTACCAGTCAAAAGTTTGGACACCTACTCATTCAAAGGTTTTTCTTTATTTTTACTATTTTCTAGATTGTAGAATAATAGTGAAGACATTAAATTATGAAATAACACACATGTAATCATGCAATAACCAAACAAGCGTTATACAAATCAAAATATATTTCATATTTTATATTCTTCAAAGTAGCCATCCTTGGCCTTGATGATAGTATTGTACCCTCTTGGCATTCTCTCAACCAGCTTCATGAGGTAGTCAACTGGAATGCTTTGCCAATAGTCTTGAAGGAGTTCCCACATATGCTGAGCATTTGTTGGCTGCTTTTCCTTCTCTCTGTGGTCCAACTCATCTATAACCATCTCAAGTGGGTTGAGGTCAGGTGGTTGTGTAGGCCAGGTCATCTGATGCAGCATTCCATCACTCTCCTTCTAGGTCAAATATCCCTTACACAGCCTGGAGGTGTGTTTTGGGTCATTGTCCTGTTGAAAAACAAATGAGATTCCCACTAAGTGCAAACCTTGTGGAATGGCATATCACTGAAGAATGCTGTGGTAGCCATGCTGGCTAAGTGTGCCTTGAATTCTAATTAAATCACTGACAACGTCACCAGCAAAGCACCCCCAAACCATCACACCTCCTCCTTCATGCTTTATGGTGGGAACCACACTTGCGGAGATAATCCATTCACCTACTCCGCGTCTCACAAAAACACGGCGGTTGGAACCAAAAAAAAATCTAATTTGGACTCATCAGACCAAAGGCCATATTTCCACCGGTCTAATGTCCATTGCTCATGTTTCTTGGCCCAAGCAAGTCTCTGATTATTATTTGTGTCCTTTAGTAGTGGTTTCTTTGCAGTAATTCGACCATGAAAGCCTGATTCACGCAGTCTCCTCAGAACAGTTGATGTTGAGATGTGTCTGTTTCTTGAACTCTGTGAAGCATTTATTTGGGCTGCAATTTCTCAGGCTGGCAACTCTAATAAACATATCCTCTGCAGACAAGGTAACCTTTCCTGTGGCTGTCCTCGTGAGTGCCAGTTTCATCATAGGGCTTGATGTTTTTTGCGAATGCACTTGAAGAAACTTTCAAAGTTCTTGAAATGTTCCAATTGACTGACCTTCATGTCTTAAACTAATGATGGACTGTCGTTTTTCTTTGCTTATTCGATCTGTTCTTGCCATAATATGGACATGGTCTTTACCAAATAGGGCTATAATCTGCATACCACCCCTACCTTGTCACAACACAACTGATTGGCTCAAACGCATTAAGAAGGAAATAAGTTCCACAAATGAACTTTTAACAAGGCACACTTGCATTCCTCATGAACCTGGTTGAGAGAATGCCAAGCATGTACAAAGCTGTCATCAAGGCAAAGGGTGGCTACTTTGAAGAATCTCAAATATAAAATATTTTTGTTTTGTTCAATATTCTTTGGGTTACTACATGATTCCATATGTGTTACTTCACAGTTTTGATTATCCTACAATGTAGAAAATAGTAAAAAATAAAGAAAAATCTCGGAATGAGTAGATGTGTCCAAACTTTTGACTGGCACTGTATGTTTATGAAACATGATAAAAACAAAAATACAACTTAATTCATTGTATCTTTTAATCAAATGCATTGTTTGTTCATGTTCATTCTATGACGCTACAGACGCTCATTCTCACATGATTCCTGCTTCCTCATACACGTGCACCCCTCCTCGTCCCCTCATCACTTCACTTTACTGTGTTTCCTCTTGTCTGTTATATGACCGCCCACACCCAATCCCACTAGTTGAATGATTGTGGAAATGAAAGCAACCTTTCACCGTCATGCTGGACTCCTCCCCTGAGCTATACAACGGACTTTAACTCAATCAGGCTCTGAAACAGGAGAGAAAACACACAGAACTAAAGTGATTCAGCACACGATTTTCACAGTGACAATTTTGACATCGGGTTTGCAATAATGAGTGTGAAACCCCTTGTTGTGAATGTGGACAAATGGATTGCAGAGAATGAGACAGCTCTTTTGCCACCGGTGTGCAATAAACTCATGTGAGTAGCAGCCTGGGCTGGTTTCATTCACACATTCAGTTTGAGTTGAACACTGTGGTGTCGCTAGATTTGTGATGAATCACCAAATGAACTATAAAGGCTTTATACAGCATGCATCATAGATGCTTCACAAATGTAGTAATTGAGTTATTATCATGTTGAGCTGTAACAAGTACTGTTTACCCCCTGACTATCTACACTAGTCCAATAGTAATCATTTACACTATGTTGGCAAAGATAAGTGAATGCTTATATTATTTTTCTCCGCAAGGCATTTGTCACAGCTGAACATCATGTTTGTTGGAGGTCCCAACAGCAGAAAGGACTACCACATAGAGGAAGGGGAGGAGGTGAGAGAAAATGCCACTATTCACCTATCACATTGGCTAAATGACGTGGAGTTTGTGTGACCATTCATAGTGCAGAAAATGGTATTCAAAACCTACGAGATATGCAATGTCCCTATCTGAAAGTAAGCAACAAATGCAAGGACACTACCATACTATTTAGTTAGCAGTCACCTGGCCCTCTGTGATAATGCCCTAGAAGCTGGTGTCCGGAGGATTTATTGGCACTGGTGTTGTTAGGCCCGAGATAAAGTTGAGTATATCCTCCGAACACCGGCTTCGAGGGCATTATCACTTTCATACAATGGGTTACCAACATATTCAAATTATGATTGACATATTTTCATTAAAAACGTTGTTTTGATGAATTTATTCATACTATTTCATCTTTCCACGAGATATAGTCCCCGACACAAATCTAAGGTTGCTACCCAAGCAGGCTGGTCGTTCATTCTATTGGTTCGGTTGCCAGAGACGAGAGACCCAGTCGTTTAGTCTTTTTGTTCTGTATTTAAATGTTCCATTTCCATACTGTCACATAAACTCAGTCAGTTCTTCCTACCACCATAGGGACAAATTCCACAAGAATGTTGCACTGTCACCTTTCGGTCAACACTATTTGCTCTGGCTATTTGTCTAGTGGTCCTTCTGTAGCTCAGTTGGTAGAGCATGGCGCTTGTAACGCCAGGGTAGTGGGTTCTATTCCCGGGACCACCCATACGTAGAATGTATGCACACATGACTGTAAGTCGCTTTGGATAAAAGCGTCTGCTAAATGGCATATATTATTATTATATATTAAAGTAAATTCCTGTTAATGTATTTTTCTTTTTTTTTAAATCTTTGGTAGGACGAGAATGTCCCACTTTAAACAAACTACAATTTATAAAGGCTTTATATAGCATAAATAAAGTCTTCATAAGTACAACATATAAGCTTCACAAATCATCTACAACCTTATCTCTTACTATGTAAAGGGTGACATAACAGCACAAAGCAAAGGATTGTAATTGCATTTTCAATAACATAATCTCGCCACTGGAGGTCAGCATAAACACATGCATATCATAGTGAGGACTATTGGCTGTGATTTGAAGCTGAAGACATCCTCCATATCTTGTATCTGTACCTTTTCTAGTCTGTACTTTTCACTGTCATATCCTCTTCCTGTCTTATTTTTGTGCAGCTCTTTTACCAGGTGAAAGGGGACATGTGTCTGAAGTTGGTTGAGAATGGCAAACATAAGGATGTGTGTATCCGCGAGGGGGAGGTGAGAGAAATGGCAATCATTCCACGGTTCTCTCACTAAGCCCACTGTTTAACATAAGTGACATATCAAGCTATGCAGATTTGTTACATTAGTGTTTGTGTCATACACACCCCATGTCCTTCTGTGTCCTTCTGTGTCCTTCTGTGTCCTTCTGTGTCCTTCTGTGGTCCTCAGATGTTTCTGCTCCCAGCTCGGATCGCCCACTCCCCCCAGAGACAGGCTAACACTGTGGGGCTGGTGGTGGAGAGAAGGAGGCTTCAGTCAGAGACCGACTGTTTAAGGTACCACCATCCACCATGTCATCTTATCCTTTACATATATCTCACTCTTCTTACACATTCTTTACCCATCTACAATTGAAGTCGGAAGTTTACATTCACCTTAGCCAAATACATTTAAACTCAGTTTTTCACAATTCCTGACATTTAATCCTAGTAAACATTCCCTGTCTTAGGTCAGTTAGGATCACCACTTTATTTTAAGAATGTGAAATATCAGAATAATAGTAGAAATAATGATTTATTTCAGATTTTATTCATTTCATCACATTCCCAGTGGGTCAGAAGTTTGCATACTGTCTATTAGTATTTGGTAGCATTGCCTTTAAATTGTTTAACTTGGGTCAAACGTTTCGGGTAGCTTTCCACAAGCTTCCCACAATAAGTTGGATGAATATTGGCCCAATCCTCCTGACAGAGCTGGTGAAACTGAGTCAGATTTGTAGGCTTCCTTGCTCGCACACACACTTTTCAGTTCTGCATACAAATGTTCTATGGGATTGAGGTCAGGGCTTTGTAATGGCCACTCCAATGCATTGACTTTGTTGTCCTTAAGCCATTTTGCCACAACTTTGGAAGTATGCTTGGGGTCATTGTCCATTTGGAAGACCCATTTGCGACCAATCTTTAACTTCCTGACTGATGTCTTGAGATGTTGCTTCAATATATCCACATCATTTTCCTTTCTCATGATGTCATCTATTTTGTGAAGTGCACCAGTCCCTCCTGCAGCAAAGCACCCCCACAACATGATGCTGCTACCCCTGTGCCTCACGGTTGGAATGGTGTTCTTCAGCTTGCAAGCGTCCCCCTTTTTCCTACATTATGGTCAAACAGTTCTATTTTTGTTTCATCAGACCAGAGGACATTTCTCCAAAAAGTACAATTTGTGTCCCATGTGTAGTTGCAAACAGTAGTCTGGCTTTTTTATGGTAGTTTTGGAGCAGTTATGTCAATATAGGACTCATTTTACTGTGGATATAGATACTTTTGTACCTGTCTCCTTCAGCATCTTCACAAGATACTTTGCTGTTGTACTGGGATTGATTTGCACTTTTCGCAGCAAAGTACGTTCATCTCTAGGAGACAGAACGCGTCTCCTTCCTTAGTGGTATGATGGCTGCGTCGTCCCATGGTGTTTATACTTGCATACTATTATTTGTACAGATGAATGTGGTACCTTCAGTCATTTGGACATTGCTCCAAAGGATGAACCAAACTCGCGGAGGTCTACAAAATGTTTTCTGAGTCCTTGGCTGATTTCTTTTGATTTTCCCATGATGTCAAGCAAAGAGGCACTGGGTTTGAAGGTAGGCCTTTAAATTCATCAACAGTTACACCTCCAATTGACTCAAATGATGTCAATTAGCCTATCAGAAACTTAAAGCCATGATATAATTTTCTGGAATTTCCCAAGCTGTTTAAAGGCACAGTCAACTTAGTGTTTGTGAACTTCTGAACCACTGGAATTGTGATACAGTGAATTATAAGTGAAATAATCTGTCTGTAAACAATTGTTGGAAAATTACTTGTCTCATGCACAAAGTAGATGTCCTTACCGACTTGCCAAAACTATAGTTTGTTAAGTAACAAGAAATGTGTGGTGTGGTTGAAAAACAAGTTTTAATGACTCCAACCTAAGTGTATGTAAACTTCCCCTTCTCCTTGACCCCCTTACAAGAGAGAGCACGAAAGAGGGCGAGAGGGGTGAGAGAGAAAGAGTATGAAAGCATGGCTCTTTGTGGTTTCAGGTACTATGTGGACAACACTTCAGACACCCTTTTTGAGAGATGGTTTAACTGTGAAAACCTGGGGACCCAGCTGGTGCCACTGATTCAAGAGTGAGACTTAATATAATTGATTTTAGTCTGGCATGAAACATAACACTTTCCAATGGACATTAGTGCTCAGCAGTGTTATACTCAGCTGATGCTGTGTTTCTCAGGTTCTTTGCGTCGGAGCAGCACAGAACAGGCAAGCCAAACCCAGGTGAGTCCCCATCTCACAAAATGACACAATGGGAATGTTGAGCTTCAATAGGTTTACATTTACATTTAAGTCATTTAGCAGACGCTCTTATCCAGAGCGACTTACAAATTGGTGCATTCACCTTATGACATCCAGTGGAACAGTCACTTTACAATAGTGCATCTAAATCTTAAAGGGTTGACATCAATCTTAAAGGGTCTTAAAGGGTTGACATCAGTTTGGCACACTACTGACTGAAAATGCATTATGTCCCGATTTGCCCACCTTTTATTTTTGTGTGGTTTTACGTCGGGTCTGTAGATATTTTGCTGTGCTGGTGTATCCCACTCCCCGGGAGCCCTGGGCAACTTTCATGGGGATGGGGACCACAAAAAAACGTAACTCATCATAAACGGCCACAGTGGCTCATGGATCTGAGTACGCCATGGGGGGAGAGAAGATTTTGCAATTTTATAACTAATTTCATGCAATTCTACTCAATTCTACTCAGTTAAGACCCCAACTGAGTCCTCCCCCAAATTTAAAAAATAATAATAAATCATCTAAAATATAAACAAAACGTCCTCTCACTGTCAAGTGCATTTATTTTCAGCATACTTAACATGTAAATATTTGTATGAACATAACAAGATTCAACAACTGAGACATAAACTGAACAAGTTACACAGACATGTGACTAACAGAAATGGAATAATGTGTCCCTGAACAAAGGGGGGTCAAAATCAAAAGTATTTGGTGTGGCCACCAGCTGCATTAAGTACTGCAGTGCATCTCCTCATCATGGACAGAACCAGATTTGCCAGTACTTGCTGTGAGATGTTACTCCACTCTTCTACCAAGCACCTAGCCCTAGCCCCCAATCCAACAGGTTCCAGATGTGCTCAATGGGCTTGAGATGCGGGCTCTTCGCTGGCCATGACAGAACACTGACATTCCTGTCTTGCAGGAATCACGCACAGAACGAGCAATATGGCTGGTGGCATTGTCATGCTGGAGGGTCATGTCAGGATGAACCTGCAGGAAGGGTACCACATGAGGATGTCTTCCCTGTAACGCACAGCGTTGAGATTGCCTGCAATGACAACAAGCTCAGTCCGATGATGCTGTGACACACCGCCCCAGACAATGACGGACACTCAACCTCCAAATCGATTCCACTCCAGAGTACAGGCCTCGGTGTAACGCTCATTCCTTCGACGATATACGCAAATCCGACCATCACCCCTGGTTAGACAAAACCGCGACTCGTCAGTGAAGAGCACTTTTTGCCAGTCCTGTCTGGTCCAGCAACGGAGGGTTTGCGCCCATAGGCGATGTTGTTTCCGGTGATGTTTTTATTTCACCTTTATTTAACCAGGTAAACTAGTTGAGAACAAGTTCTCATTTACAACTGCGACCTGACCAAGATAAAGCAAAGCAGTGCAACAGAAAAAACAACACAGAGTTGCACATGGAATAAACAAGCATACAGTCAATAACACAATAGAAATCAATAAAGTCTATATATAGTGTGTGCAAATGGCATGAGGAGGTAAGGCAATAAATAGGCCATAGTAGCAAAGTAATTACAATTTAGCAGATTAACACTGGAGTGATAGATGAGCAGATGATGATGAGCAGATGATGGTGTGTAGGTTGTGATACTGGTGTGCAAAAGATCAGCAAAGTATATAAAAACAATATGGGGATGAGGTAGGTAGATTGGGTGGGCTATTTACAGATGGACTATGTACAGCTGCAGCGATCATTTAGCTGCTCAGATAGCTGCTGTTTAAAGTTAGTGAGGGAAATGGAAGTCTCCAGCTTCAGCAATTTTTGCAATTCGTTCCAGTCACTGGCAGCAGAGAACTGGAAGGAAAGGCGGCCAAAGGAGGTGTTGGCTTTCGGGATGACCAGTGAGATATAGCTGCTGGAGAGCGTGCTATGGGTGGGTGTTGTTATCGTGACCAGTGAGCTGAGATAAGGCGGAGCTTTACCTAGCATAGATTTATAGATGACCTGGAGTCAATGGGTCTGGCGACGAATATGTAGCGAGGGCCAGCCGACTAGAGCATTCAAGTCGCAGTGGTGGGTGGTATAAGGGGCTTTGGTAACAAAACAGATGGCACTGTGATAGACTACATCCAATTTGCTGAGTAGAGTATTGGAAGCTATTTTGTAGATGACATCACCGAAGTCGAGGATTGGTATGATAGTCAGTTTTACTAGGGTAAGTTTGGCGGCGAGAGTGAAGGAGGCTTTGTTGCGAAATAGTAAGCCTATTCTAGATTTTATTTTGGATTGGAGATGTTTGATAGGAGTCTGGAAGGAGAGTTTACAGTCTAGTCAGACACCTAGGAATTTGTAGTTGTCCATGTATTCTAGGTCAGAACTGTCCAGAGTAGTGACGCTAGTCAGGCAGGTGGGTGCGGGCAGCGATCAGTTGAAAAGCATGCATTTAGTTTTACTAGCGTTAAAGAGTAGTTGGAGGCCACGGAAGATGTGTTGTATGGCATTGAAGCTAGTTTGGAGGTTAGTTAACACAGTGTCCAAAGAAGGGGCAGATGTATAGAGAATGGTGCCGTCTGCGTAGAGGTGGATCAGGGAATCACCCGCAGCAAGAACGACATTGTGGATATATACAGAGAAAAGAGTCGGCCCGAGAATTAAACACTGTGGCACCCACATAGAGACTGACAGAGGTCCGGATAACAGGCCTCTCCGATTTGACTCACTGAACTCTGTCTGAGAAGTGGTTGGTGAACCAGGCGAGGCAGTCATTTGAGAAACCAAGGCTATTGAGTCTGCCGATAAGAATACGGTGATTGACAGAGTCGAAAGCCTTGTCCAGGTCGATGAATGACGGCTGCACAGTACTGTCTTTTATCGGTGGCGGTTATGATACCTTGAAAGTGGATGAGGTGCACCCATGACCAGCTCGGAAACCAGATTGCATAGCGGAGAAGGTATCGATGGGATTCGAAATGGTCATTGATCTGTTTATTAACGTGGCTTTCAAGACTTTAGAAAGGCAGGGCAGGATAGATATAGATCTATAACAGTTTGGGTGGGTCTTGAGTGTCAACCCTTTAGGGATCTCGGACGATAAGAAAGAGAGGTTGAACAGACTGGTAATAGGGGTTGCAACAATGGTGGCTGATCATTTTAGAAAGAGAGGGTCCAGATTGTCTTGCCCAGCTAATTTGTAAGTGTTCAGGTTTTGCAGCTCTTTCAGAACATCTGCTATCTGGATTTAGGTGAAGGAGAAGCTGGGGAGGCTCGGGCAAGTAGCTGCGGGAGGTGCGGAGCTGTTGGACGGGGTTGGGGTAGCCAGGAGAAAAGTATGGCTAGCCGTAGAGAAATGCTTATTGAAATTTTCGATTATCATGGATTTATCGGTGGTGACCGTGTTACCTAGCCTCAGTGCAGTGGGCAGCTGGGAGGAGGTGCTCTTGTTCTCTATGGACTTTAAAGTGTGCCAAAATGTTTTGGCACACTTTAAGAGCTACAGGATGCACATTTCTGTTTGAAAAAGTTAGCCTTTGCTTCCCTGACTGACTGTGTGTAATGGTTCCTGATTGCTCTGAACAGTTGCATATCGCAGGGACTATTTGATGCTATTGCAGTCCGCCACAGGATGTTTTTGTGCTGGCCAAGGGCAGTCAGGTCTGGAGTGAACCAAGGGCTATATCTGTTCTTAGTTCTACATTTTTTGAAAGGGGCATGCTTATTTAAAATGGTGAGGAAATGTGTATATATACTGTATATATACAGTTCGATCAGAAAGTATTCAGACCCATTCCCTTTTCCACATTTTGTTACGTTAATAGCCTTATTCTAAAATGAATACACACAATCTACACACTATACCCCATAATGACAAAGCGAAAACAGGTTTTTAGACATTTTTGGCACAATCCCTACGGTGAAGCATGGTGGTGGCGGCATCATGCTGTGGGGATGTTATTCAGCGGCAGGGACTACAAGACTAGTCAGGATCGAGGAAAATATGAACAGAGCAAAGTACAGAGAGATCTTTCATGAAAACCTGCTCCAGAGAGCCCAGGACCTCAGACTGGGGCGAAGGTTCACCTTCCAACTGGACAACGTCACGAAGCACACAGCCAAGACAATGCAGGAGTGGCTTCAGGACAAGTCTCTGAATGTCCTAGAGTGGCCCAGCCAGAGCCCGGACTTGAACCAGATCGAACATCTCTGGAGAGACCTCAAAATAGAGGAGCAGCAAAGCTCCCCATCCAACCTGACAGCGCTTGAGAGCATCTGCAGAGATGTATGGGAGAAACTCCCCAATTCCTGCCAAAGGTGCTTCAACAGAGTACTGAGTAAACAGTCTGAATACTCATATAAATGTGATATTTCAGTTTTTTATATTTAATACATTTTCAAAAAAATCTAAGAACCTGTTTTTGCTTTGTCATTATGGGGTATTGTGTGTAGATTGATTAGAGAAAAAAAAACATTTTGTCACACCCTGACCTGTTTCACCTGTCCTTGTGCGTGTCTCCACCCCCTCCAGGTGTCACCCATCTTCCAATTATCCCCTGCGTATTTATACCTGTGTTCTCTGTCTGATTGTTGCCAGTTCATCTTGTTCGTTCAAGCTTACCAGCATTTTTCCTGTCAGCGCCTATCGGTTACCAGCTTCCGGATTTGACCTTTGCCTGTCCTGACCCTGTACCCGCCCGCCTGACCTCTCTGCCTGACCCTGAGCCTGCTGTCCTGTACCTTTGCTCCACCACTGGATTACTGAACCCTGCCTGTCCCTGACCCTGAGTCCGCCTGCCGTCCTGTACCTTTGCCTTACCATGGATTTTTGACCCCTGCCTGCCTTGACCTGTCGTTGCCTGCCCTTGTTGCCACATTTAACAGTGTTACTTGAACAGTCTGCATCTGGTCTTACCTTGATTCCTGATACATTTTCTACGTTGTACAATAATGGTGAGGACATCAAAACTATTAAATATCACATATGGAATCATGAAGCAGCAAAAAAAGTGTTAAACAACTCAAAATATATTTTAGATTCTTCAAAGTAGCCACCCTTTGCCTTGATGACAGCTTTGCACACTATTGGCATTCTCTCCACCAGCTTCACAAGGTAGTCACCTGAAATGCATTTCAATTAACAGTTGTGCCTTGCAAAAACTTAATTGGTGGAATTTTTTCAGTCTTAATGTATTTGAGCTAATCTGTTGTGTTGTGACAAGGTAGGGGTGGTATATAGAAGATAGCCTTGCCTAGTTAAATCAAGGCTCAATTAAAAATGCATGCCCTATTTGGTAAAAGACCAAGTCCATATTATGGCAAGCACTGCTCAAATAAGCTAAGAGAAAAGACAGGCCATCATTACTTTAAACCTCTTAGCGATCATTGGGACTCTAGCTTCCCAGCTCGACAAAATCCGGTGAAATTGCAGAGAGCGAAATTTAAAAACCAAAGTAGTAATATTAAACGTTCGTAAAAGTGTTATAACCCATTCAAGTGTTATAAACCATTCTTTAGCTTAGAATCTTGGTAATCAAACCACTTTGTCCGATTTACAATAGGCTTTACGACGAAAGGATAGTATTTGATCGTCTGAGGACAGCGCCTCACCCCCACTTCCTGCATTAACATTAATTCATAACCTGCACAGGTGTCACAAAACTCAAAAATAGTGATAAAATAAATCACTTACCTTTGAAGATCTTCATCTTTTTGCAATCCAAAGGCTCCCAGTTACACAATGAATGGTTGTTTTGTTCGATAAAGTCCTTCATATCCCGCGTTTGATTCAGAAATCCACCTGTTCGAACCTGTTCCAACTCGCCCAACATGCCTACAAAGGAATCTAAAAAAGTTACCTGTAAACTTCGTCCAAACATTGCAAACAACGTTTCTAATCCAACCGCAGGTACCCTAATATGTCAATAATCAAATTTAAGACGGAATATACGGTGTTCAATATCGGAGAAAAAGAACGAGGAACGCGCGCTCATTCACGCGCGCCAAAAGACTAGAGTCCTTCTGAGTGACACTTAGAAAGAATACGAACACTTCTTAATTAAAAAAAAAACAAGCATGAAAAATGTATATAGACTGTTGACATCTAGTAGAAGCCATAGGAACTGCAATCTGGGTCCTAAATAATAGACTTTCCCATAGAAAAGCATTGAAAAGTGCAATGACCTCAAAAACAAAAGAAATCCCTGGGTGGATTGTCCTCGGGGTTTCACCTGCCAAATCAGTTCTGTTATACCCACAGACAATAGTTTAACAGTTTTAGAAACTTCAGAATGTTGTTTATCCAATGCTTGCATATCCTAGCTTCTGGGCCTGAGTAACAGGCAGCTTACTTTTGGCACGTTTGTCAAAATACTGCATGAAGGTCAGTCAATTCGGAAAATGTCAAGAACTTTGAAAGTTTCAAGTGCAATCGCAAAAACCATGATGATAAAACTGGCTCTCATGAGGACTGCCACAGGAAAGGAAGACCCTGAGTTACCTCTGTTTAGAGGATAAGTTCATTGGCGATACCATCCTCAGAAATTGCAGCCCAAATAAATTCTTAACAGAGTTGAAGTAACAGGCACGTCTCAACATCAATTGTTCAGAGGAGCCTGTGAATCATGAATCAGACCTTCATGGTCGAATTGCTACAAAGAAACTACAACTAAAGGACACCAATAAGAAGCAGAGACTTGCTTGGAATAATGCACATTAGACTGGTCAAAATCTATCCTTTGGTCTGATGAGTCCACATTTGAGATTTTTGATTCCAACCGCCGTGTCTTTGTGAGATGCAGAGTAGGTGAACAGATGATCTCTGCATGTGTGGTTCCCACTGTGAAGCATGGAGGAGGAGGTGTGGGGTGCTTTGCTGGTGACACAGTCAGTGATTTATTTAGAGTTCAAGGCACGCTTAACCATCCCAACTGGTTTGTGCTTAGTGGGACTATCATTTGTTTATTAAACAGGACAATGACTCATCACACCTCCAGGCTGTGCAAGGGCTATTTGACTAAGAAGGATAATGATGTAATGATGCATCAGATGACCTGGTCTTCACAATTACCCAACCTCAACCCAATTTAGATGGTTTGGGATTAGTTGGACCGCAGATTGAAGGAAAAGCAGCCATCAAGTGCTCAGCATATGTGGGAACTCCTTCAAGACTATTGGAAAAACTGGTTGAGAGAATGCCAAGAGTGTGCAAAGCTGTCATGAAGGCAATGTGTGGCTACTTTGAAGAATCTCAAATATAAAATGTTTGCCCACGTTTTTGGTTACTAAATGATTCCATATGTGTTATTTCATAGTTTTGATGTCCACACTTTTGACTGGTACTGTATATTTTTGGAGTGTGTGAAATTGGTCCGCAGGCCTACAAAAGTTTGCCAACTGTTGCCCATGTTGTGGAAATTCTAATCAATAATGAGGAGAGACAAGGTCAATTACCAATCATGATATTACTTTATTCAAATATTATTAATAAGGAAAGCATAGAGTAATTGCTTCGATAATGATCAGGCTGGTCGGCTCAAAACATCCAAGTGTTGTGGCGAATAGCTCTGACATACGAAGAATACAAATATATTTTATAGAAAAGATACACCCTTTTAGTCTTCATGAAAAACAACAGATGTATGGAATGGGTCACAAGGTGAAACTTGATATTTGAGAAAGGAGTATCCCGCAGCCAGATAGCATTTGCTATGATGACTGTTCTTATTGTTCAGTCTGGCTAAGACGAGGCTCCGATCTCGTTCCCGGTACTTCATAGCACAGAAACACCAATTCATTCTATGGCATAAATAAATTGTCAACTCCAGATACTCCCATCTCATACAAAACCCCTTCTTGACAACACACCTTGACGAGCTCACTGAGGGGAGTGAGCCTCTAGCTCACCTACCCCAGGATAGGTGCAACATCAGAGATGATATACAATGGTTCCAGACACTATCCCACACATCTTGTCTCAGACATTATCTCCCCCAAGGCCAAAGGAGGGAGTGACTGGTGCACAGACATTGTGGAGACAAGTAATTAGTTCCCCGTTAATCACGCCATCACTTCACATGGTTTAGAATATGTAAAACATGTTTACATATGAAGACAATGTTCCCTCCTGTCCTCTTCTCTTTCTGATATTCTGCATATCACCAGGGACATGTGAAAGACAAGCCTGACTTCACCCCTCTCTGGGCCCCAGGTGACTGAGGCCCATATGAGGGAGGAAGGGCAACTGCCATCACCAGAGTCCAAAGGGATATATTCTAATAACAAGCATATCATATAAGCATATTATGAAGATAAGACATCTTAATTATCTATGTTAACTAACTAATTCTGATTCTTCCGCTACACCCATCCCTGTTCTATGTGTTATCATTTTTTGTGCTATCGTTGTGCATACTGTATCGCACTGAGATGCATTCCTGCCTCTGTTTGTCTAGATGAGGTCTTCAGACAGCCTCCCTTCCCCATGAACACCATGCATGTGATGACCCCCTTCCACTTTAGAGACTGGGTGGACAAACAGCAACCCTCACTGGCCAGTGGACGCCCCATAGACATGTTTGGGGCCCAGTTTGAGACAGAGGTGACCCTGGCATATCCCAATTATCAAATCAAATCAAATCAAATTTATTTATATAGCCCTTCGTACATCAGCTGATATCTCAAAGTGCTGTACAGAAACCCAGCCTAAAACCCCAAACAGCAAACAATGCAGGTGTAAAAGCACCTTGACTTAGCATTATGACTTAGTTATTTTCCTGACCTTTCACATCGATTGAGACCTTTCAAAGTGATCAGTCTAGACTGAGCGCCCCACTGATTCAAACTCATGACTCGCTAATATTGAAAGTTGAATACAATGTGGCTCATTTGTGTGTTGATTATGCTGCTCCTTGTTGTAGTAGGAGGGAAGTGAGCTATAATTAAATTAGGACTGGTTTATCAGTTTAGTGAGTGTATAGATGATGATGGTGGTGGTGGTGAGGATGATGGTGATGGTGACTATAGTGATGTTTCTTCTACTACTCTGTGACAGACCCTCCTGTATGGGCCCGGGCAGACAGAGGCTTGTGAACGAGAAACTGATGTCTGGATATGGCAGCAGGTATGTCTGCTATTATTGCTCTATTAGAGTATTTGTATTTCTTTCATGTTATCATGCCTTCAGTATTAATTTCAATTTGTGCTATTTCTCTCTCTTCCTTTACATCTATGTGCTTCCCTCTGTCTATTTGCACTTTGTCTCACACTCACCCTCTCTTCCTCTATCAGGAGGGATCCTCCCATGTGACTCTGGATGGCCAAGAGTTCCCTCTATCCACAGGAGACAGCCTACTCATTCCTGGACACAGCCAGTGAGTGGGATGATGAGTATGATAATAAGAGAAGGAAAAAGACGATTGAGGGGATGTGTGCATGTTTGTGAATGACCCCAAGAAATGGCATTTGAGGAAAAATGTTGAATTCAAGCAACACAAAGAGAAGTTAGGCAACTGTCTGTCAGATACAGTAGATGCTGTTATTTTGTGGTTCGATAGAGGAATCTGTTTGACTTTGTATTTGTCTGATTTCTATGCTGCAGGTACCAATGGAGTCGGGCTGAGGGGAGCGTATCCCTGTTTGTTGCTCAGAACCCAGAGAGAAAGCGTGCATGACCTCTGATGACCCCACTCTCTTCTGTGACACACAAGGAAAAAGGAGGGTCAGCAAAAGAGATTGTATGCTCTTTTGCTACAGAGAGCATAATTATAACCCTGTCATAAATTACGTTGAAGAATAACTCTGCAATGAACTCAAAGATCAGATATGGAGAGGTAGAGTAAACAGGGAGTAAAACTAGTTCTTATTTTCAGAACAAATTATAATAGAACATCTTCACAAACGTAATTTAAATAATAAACTTGATTAAGTTGCAGTATATTTTCATACTTTCAGAATTATTTTGAAACTGAATTTAATTGAAACTGAATTGTACATTTGTAACTCGTTTCAGGAAACTAGTTATATGTTGCGCATCACCAATTCACAGGAGATCAATTTGAATGTAAACTTTTTTTAATCAAAATGCGTTTTTTTGGCAGAGCTTCTGGAACATATGAACTTTCATGTGCCTAATAACAAAATTGTATGCCATCTGTAAATTCTAACACAGCTTTTTCTGAAAGATATCCTGTAGTAGAACTGCATAAGTGTTGCTCACCACTTTTTAGAGGACCGAGTTTTGAAATTATTGGAATTAGAGTACGATAGCTAAGGGGATTATATCTTCAAACTAAGGGCAACCATGACATCCGTGACAGAGAGGGAGAAGCGTCCATCCATGTATATGGGTAAGATAGTCTAGCTAGCTACATTTTCAGATATTACACATTTCAAATTTTGTCAGAAAGTTGATTTCATTTCTAGTAAAGTGTAGTGTTATCTAGCCTGATAACCTTAGCTGTCTAGCTCGCTAGTTAACGTTACGTGTATGATATGTGTAATAATATTATTCGTATCTCAGAGACATTTGCTTTGCTAGTTATAGGCTAAAGGTAGCTAGCTAACATTGAACCTGATTCATGCACGGTAGAAACGTCATGAGTTGGGATTATGGTTCATTGTTTAGCTAGATAGCTACATGTCTTAACCTCTTAGAGCAAGGTGAGACGCTAGCGTCTCATGCAAATGCGCAACGCCAAATGCTAATAGTACTCGATAAAACTCAAACTTTCATTAAAACACACATGCAGGGTACTGAATTAAAGCTACACTCGTTGTGAATCTAGCCAACAAGTATGATTTTTAAAATGCTTTTTGGCGAAAGCATGAGAAGCTATTATCTGATAGCATGCAACACCCCGAAATACCTGAAGGGGATGTAAACAAAAGAATTAGCGTAGCCGGCGCTACACAAAACGCAGAAATAAAATATAAAACATTCATTACCTTTGACGAGCTTCTTTGTTGGCCCTCCTATATGTCCCATAAACATCACAATTGGGTCTTTTTTTTCGATTAAATCCGTCCATGTATACCCAAAATGTCCATTTATGAAGCCCGTCTGATCCAGGAAAAAGCACCTTTCCAAAACGCAACGTCATTTTTTTTAATTAAAAAAGTTGCCTATAAACCTTGACAACCTTGACAAGTGCCTATTCTTCATTTCACCAAGGATTAACTTCAACCCAATTGCCAAGACTGGTGAAATTGTGTGGAAGCTGTAGGTATTGTAAACTGGTCGCTATCTATTTTCCCTTGCCATAGACAATACAGACAACTGGCGGAGGGATATTTTCAATTTTTTTGGTGAACAGTTTTCCTTGGGGTTTTGCCTGCTAAACACGTTCTGTTATAGTCACAGACATGATTGAACTAGTTTTAGAAACTTCAGAGTGTTTTCTATCCACACATAATAATCATATGCATGTACTATATTCCTGGCATGAGTAGCAGGACATGGAAATTTTGTGCGATTTTTAACAGAACGTTGAAAAAAGACCCGATCTTTAAGAGGTTTTAACAAAATACTCCACTATGCAAGTAATCATTTCAAAAGAATGTTTGTTCCAGATGTCACTGTGACAACTGTTGATAGACGTAGCTGGTAAATTCTCTCTGGCTATCTACTCCGATTTCAGAGCACTCTCTTCTGATTGTGACAGAGTGCACAATAACTGACAAATTTACACCTGCTGAAGATGGCGCCGGAGGGGATGGGTGACATTTTTTTGCATTGTTTTTAGCTTATTTTGTAAATAATGTTGCTGCTACCGTGTCTTCTGACCGAAAAGAGCTTCTGGACATTAGAACAGCGATTAATCACCTTGAACTGGATGAATAATTTTTCTTTAACTAGTCGGACGAGAGGGATTTACTCCAGACACACCGGAACAAGCCCTCATCCCCGTCATTCGCAGGAGAAGGAGACAGACGTATCGCAGAAGGTGATCAGGGGTGCCTTGTGAGGGCAGGCACGAGTGGCTAATCTGCCTTGCCGTAGGTACTATTGGCCAACGTACAATCATTGGACAATAAAGTGGACGAACCACAAGCATGTATATCCTACCAACGGGACAATTAAAACCTGTAATATCTTATGTTTCACCGAGTCGTGGCTGAACGACGACATGAATAACATACAGCTGGCGGGTTACACATTGTATCGGTAAGATTGAACAGCAGCCTCTGGTAATACAAGGGGTGGCGGTCTATATATATTTGTAAATTACAGCTGGTGCTACAGTTGGCGCTGGGCCAACAGCCTGGCATGCTGGCCCTCCATGAAGAAGATGGCCAAGGCATAGATGGGGTGGGCCCAAAGGCTGGTGTGTCCTGCCAGCCTCCTGTCCTAAGTCTTCCACCAGTCACATAAAGCGGTACAGCCCATCTCACACAGGCAGCCGTGCAGGGCGTAAACATAGAGGCGGGATTGAGGGGACAGGGGATGATGGGTTAACTCTCATCAGCCTCTGTCACAAGAGGACAAGATTAACACTTGTCGCACACCATCAAAAATGTTATCACCTGTCCAGACCATTCAAAGGACAGTACAGTCAATGATGTGTGATAGGTGCACAGAGTCAAATCAAATCAGGAACACCTTCCATTATGCCATCTATCCGAGAACAACAGCAAAGGACCATGTGAAGATGCTGGAGGAAAAAGGGACAAAAGTATCTATATCCACAGTAAAACGAGTCCTATATCGACATAACCTGCAAGGCCACTCAGCAAGGAAGAAGCCACTGCTCCAAAACCGCCATAAAAAGCCAGACTACGGTTTGCAACTGCACATGGGGACAAAGATTGTACTTTTGGAGAAATGTCCTCTAGTCTGATGAAACCAAATTAGAACTGTTTGGTCATAATGACCATCATTATGTTTGGAGGAGAAAGGGAAGGCTTGCAAGCCGGAAATCAACATCCCAACCGTGAAGAATGGGGTGGCAGCATCATGTTGTGTAGGTGCTTTGCTGCAAGAGGGACTGGTGCACTTCACAAAATAGATGGCATCATGAGAAAGGAAAATGATGTGGATATATTGAAGTAACATTTCAAGACATCAGTCAGGAAGTTAAAGATTTGTCCCAAATGGGTCTTCCAAATGGACAATGACCCCAAGCATACTTCCAAAGTTGTGGCAAAATGGCTTAAGGACAACAAAGTCAAGGTATTGGAGTGGCCATCACAAGGCCCTGAACTCAATCCTATAGAAAATTTGTGGGCAGAACTGAACAAGCGTGTGTGAGCAAGGAGGCCTACAAACCTGACTCAGTTACACCAGCTCTGTCAGGAGGAATGGGCCAACATTCTCTAAACTTATTGTGGGAAGCTTGTAGAAGGCTACCCGAAATGTTTGACCCAAGTTAAACAATTTAAAGGCAATGCTACCAAATACTAATTGAGTGTATGCAAACTTCTAACCCACTGGGAATGTGATGAAAAAAATAAAAGCTGAAAGAAATAATTCTCTCTACTGTTATTCTGACATTTCACATTCTTAAAATAAAGTGGTGATCCTAACTGACCTAAGACAGGAAATGTTTACTTGGATTAAATGTCAGGAATTGTGGAAAAACTGAGTTTAAATGTATTTGGCTGAGGTGTATGTAAACTTCCGACTTCAACTGTATGTCTCTCTATTATGCGAATATTTGTATACTGATTTCCAAAATTAAAATCAATTGTGTCTGATTTCCTGTGTTTTTACAGTCTTATGACCAACAATGAAAAGAAAATGTTTTTTCAACATGAATTTACATTTGTTCTCAGAAAACTTGGGGGCCAAATAAAACCAGGGAAACCCTGCTCATCAGTTTCCCGTGTGTATTAATAATGGTCCACCGCACAAAGAACATCCAGCCAACTGTACACAAATGTGGGAAGCATTGGAGTTAACATGAGCCAGCATCTCTGTGTTACGCTTTCGACACCTTGTAGAGTCCATGCCCCAATGAATGAGTGCAAAAGGGGGTGGGGGTGCAACGCAATATTGAAGGTGTTCTTAATGTTTTGTACACTCAGTTTACTTCCTGTGATACTTCCCTTACTGTGAACCCCACATTGAGGCATGACTTTTGTTATCTTCCATATTGTCACGGCTGACTAGGTGTGTAGAGAGGAATCAGGCGCAGAGAGCAGAGAGGTCCAGGGGAAAGATGCACTTTAATGTGGCAACCAAAAGTAAATGCCCAAACACACAGGGCTCAAAACACTGACCAACCCAAAACAACGGGTAACACGGTCCAGAGCACAAACAACACCAACGACACAAACGTGAACATCAAAATAATCCCGCACAACAAAGAGGTGGGTTCCACACGCTAAATAGGGAAGCAAATGAAGCACACACAAAATAAGAGCAGGTGTAACTAATGAGACAAAACGAACCAAAAAGAAAAAGGGATCGGTGGCGGCTAGTAGGCCGGTGACGACCACCGCCGAGCACCACCCGAACAGGCGGGGGAGCCAACTTCGGA
Organism: Oncorhynchus keta; assembly: GCF_023373465.1. Taxonomy (NCBI): domain Eukaryota; kingdom Metazoa; phylum Chordata; class Actinopteri; order Salmoniformes; family Salmonidae; genus Oncorhynchus; species Oncorhynchus keta. The sequence goes on along the minus strand of NC_068422.1, from coordinate 46,057,159 downwards.
GGGAGTCGTGACACATATAACATTGATGCAATGCTGCACTATATAAATTTAATTAAGACCAAGTTACCCCCGAGTGTAAAGCCCCAACCGGATATATGTAAGATACAGATCTGTTATCTTCATTTGACTTTCACAGCAGGAAAAGAATATTGCAGCAACAGGAAACGTGAATTATTATCTGGATTCTTTAAAACAAAATTGTAGGGGTTGATACATTTTTCATTAGGGCAAATCAAGTCTGCCATTTGAAAGTGGAAATATCACATTTTAGGATGATTTTTTAAACCTTACCATGTTGACAGTTTCAAATCAAATCAAATTGTATTTGTCACATGCGCCATATACAACAGGTGTAGAACCTTACAGTGAAATGCTTACTTACAAGCCCTTAACGAACAATGCAGTTTGAACAAAAAATAAGTGTTAATGTTAAAATGAATAATACTTAAAGAGCAGCAGTAAAATAACAATAGCGAGGTTTTATAAAGGGGGTACCGGTACTGAGTCAATGTGATTGAGGTAATATGTACAGGTAGAGTATGTAGGTAGAGTTAAAGTAACAGTTTATTACCATGCTTACTTAAAACAATGGAATTAAGGGGATCTGTGAGCATGCTGTCAATGACATGGTGTATTGTGTTTCTACGTATGCTGTGCATATTATGGGATAGAGGCAGTAGCTTTGCGTGGGTAAAATCTCTGGGGAAGCCAAGCCAGTAAAAAAAGACATCACAAAACCAGAAAGCAAATATTGTGTCTAACAAATAGTTATATAACCTGTAGCATGGTCAAGCAAGTTAATGTTTTCGACAGTTTACTAAACAACTACTGATTTAGAACCATGGAGGTACCGTAAGTCAGCCCAAAGACAACAGGAGATCTGCCTCCGCCATTCCAGCACCATTTCCACTTAAACATTTAAACATCATCAAATCAACAAGGCTATATATGCTGAGTTTAATACACTGAAAACAATCTTAAAGATACCAAAAACTATTCACTCCAATCAATGTTGCTAAATATCATGTGGCTGTCTATGGTACTGATTTGTCATTTTTGTAATTTCTATTAGGATCCCTGTTAGCTAACGCCGTAACGTTAGCTAATCGTCCTGGGGTCCAACACCAATTAACAAGGCATTACAAACAACTACAAATCAAGACTTCACAAACATTCAACAAGTAGACAATACAGACAATTAAAATACCTGACAGTAAACACATTTAACATTCAGTTGATGCTTTCTATTTCCTGTCCAGTCATAAGGTCTATCTTGAAGGTAGATTTACTTTTTATACTGAGAAATATGGATTGGTAAAGAGTTCCATTCAGCTATGGCTCTATATAAAACTATAGATTTAAGGTGATTTGTCCTTGACTTGGGTTGTCTTAGCTGCCCTGAATTTGCCTGTCTGGTTTGATGGTACTGTCCTTTGAACAGTCTGGACTGTTCAACGTGAGAACAGTCCAGACTGTTCATCAAAAATAACATGGCTATATACAGGTAGCACCAGAACCGGGTCGATGTGCAGGGGTACGGCGTAATAGTGGTAGCTATGTACATATAGGTAGGGGTAAATTGACAGGGCAACAGAAAAGATAGATAATGGAATGAGCTGTAGCAACAGCGTATGTGGTGATTGTGAAAGTATGTGTGTGTGTGGCATCAGTATGCATGCATGCATAGCCGCAGGAAGTAGGCGTGCTGAGAGTGCTGCTTTATCCCCTGAATTTTTTGTTGTTGTTGTTGTATTTATTAATAATATATTACTTTTTTTCTTCACAAAAGTAGTGCACTGGTCCTTTACTAGTCCTGTGTTAGCAGACCGATATATGCAACACACACACCCCCAAACATCTTCCCACGGCTATGCATGTGAACACATGTTTTGTGTGTGTGTGTGTGTGTGTGTGTGTGGGTGTATGTAGTGTGTGTGTTTGTTAGGGTGTCAGTGTAACTATTACATGTGTGAGTGTGTGGGTAGAGACAATTGTGCGCATAGAGTCAGTGCAAGAGAGTTAGATCAATAAAGGGTCAATGCAGGTAGACTGTGAAGCCATTTGATAGGCTATTAATTAAGCAGTCTGGTTTATCAGTCTTATTGATGGTAGAAGCTGTTCAGTGTCTTGTTGGTTCCAGACTTACTAGTACCTCTTGCTGTGCGGTATCAGAGAGAACAGTCTATGGCTTGGATGGCTGGAGTAAATTGATGTATGGCAACTGCTCGGCCTCCGACCGCAAGGCACTATAGAGGGTAGTGCATACGGCCCAGTACACCACTGGGACCAAGCTTCCTGCCATCCAGGACCTCTATACCAGGTGGTGTCAGAGGAAGGCCCTAAAAATTGTCAAAGACTCCAGCCACCCTAGTCATAGACTGTTCTATCTGCTACCACACGGCAAGCGATACCAGAGCTCCAAGTCTAGGTGCAAGAGGCTTCTAAACAGCTTCTACCCCCAAGCCATAAGACTCCTGAACATCTAATCAAATGACTACCCAGAATATTTGCATTCCGCCCTCACTGCTGCTACTCTCAGTTATTATCTATGTATAGTCACTTTAATAACTCTAAAAACATGTACATATTACATCAATTACCTCGACTAACTTGTGCCCCTGAACATTGACTCTGTACTGGTACCCCCTGTACATAGAATCGCTATTGCTATTTTACTGCTGCTCTTTAATTATTTGTTACTTTTAATTGTTATTTGTTGTTATTTAAATTAAATAGAAGCCCTAACCAACATTGTATCTCACTGTAAGATCTACAACTGTTGTATTCAGCGCACGTGACAAATGACATTTGATTTGATTTGATAGAGGTCCTGGATAGCAGGGAGCTTGGCCCCAGTGATGTACTGGGGCATACTCACCACTCTCTGTAGCGCCTTGTGGTTAAATGCCTTGTAGTTGCCGTACCAAGCAGTGATGAAGCCAGTCAAGATGCTTTCAATGGTGCAACTGTAGAACGATCTGAGGGCCCATCCCAAAATCTTTTCAGCCACCTGAGGGGGAAGAAGCGCTGTCGTGCCCTCTTTACAACTGTGTGGGTGTGTGTGGACCATGTTAATTTCTTAGTGATGTGGACAGTTATGGTATTATGCAACACAGAGCAGTTAATCATTTTCACAAAACACATTTTCTTGACTTCTCCATATATCTGTATGGTCTGGGTTAGTGCACATAGTCATGGTAGACCCATGCCAGTGCATATCAGGAGACAACTCTATTAATCTCTGTCACATTTATGCTTCTTTCTTAATAATCTGTTGCCGATATGATTCATTACCATGTCCAAGTGGGATGGATTGATATGGTTCTCTCCGCATATTTTCATTTTCATTTACAGCTCGGCTACTGGATCAAATATTTGTGAAACCTACTAACCATTTAGTTATGCAATATTACAAATGTCATTTTGACAGGTTCACCAGGCAAGGAAACAAAAAGATCCCAAAACATTCAAAGACAGATCGAGAAGGAAATGTTTGCCACCCTTATTATATCCAAATCATTTCCACTTGTGTTTAGAACTTAGTTTTTTTCCACTGGTTGCATCATCAACTTCCTTCTCGACTTGTGTTTAACCCTTACGTCCAGTGTGACTCTTACACCGAGTAAAGTTTGCTAAATGGTTGTAAGAACACACTCTAAAAACATTCTACCACTGCAGTTATACAGTATATAGGTAAACATGTAGTTATATGCTTACTACTGTATTTGTAGCACCACCCATGTTTGATTGTATGTATGTCGCATGTCTTATATTGGTAAAAAAGAAAATGATTTGCCAATCTTTTGACGCTCCTTACCAAGTGCAATGAATGTTGAAGCTGTGACTCAAAGGGGAAACACAACTTCAACACATGCTTTCCTATTGAATGCCTCTGATATTCCATTCAAAGTTTGAGAGAATGCCAAGATTGTGCAAAGTTGTCACCAAGGCAAAGGGTGGCTATTTGAAGAATCTGAAATAGAAAATATATTTTGATTCGTTGAGCACTTTTGGTTACTTCATGATTCTATATGTGTTATTTCATAGTTTTGATGTCTTCACTATTATTCTACAATATAGAATATAGTACAAATAAAGAAAAACCCTGGAATGAGTAGGTGTGTCCAAACATTTGACTGGTACTGTACATATTTACATATACAGTTGAAGTCGGAAGTTTACATACACCTTAGCAAAATACATGTTCTGGGATTGATTTGCACTTTTTGCTCTAGGAGACAGAACGCGTCTCCTTCCTGAGTGGTATGACGGCTGCGGGGTCCCATGGTGTTCATACTTGCGTACTATTGTTTGTACAGAGGAACGTGGTACCTTCAAGTGTTCGGAAAATGTCATGCACAAAGTAGATGTCCTACCCGACTTGCTAAAACTATAGTTGGTTAACAAGAAATTTGTGGAGTGGTTGAAAAATTAGTTTTAATGACTCCAACCTAAGGGTATGTAAACCTCCGATTTCATCTGTATATATACTGTATATATGTATATATGTATTTGGCTGTATATATAGCCAAATACATTTAAATTCAGTTTTTCACAATTCCTGACATTTAATCCTAGTAAAAATTCCCTGTCTTATGTCAGTTAGGATCACCACTTTATTTTAAGAATGTGAAATGTCAGAAAAATAGAGAGAATTATTTATTTCAGCTTTTATTTCTTTCATCACATTCCCAGTGGGTCAGAAGTTTACATACACTAAATTAGTATTTGGTAGCATTGGCTTTAAATTGTTTAACTTGGGTCAAACGTTTCGGGTAGCCTTCCACAAGCTTCCCACAAAGAGTTGGGTGAATTTTGGCCCATTTGGCCCATTCCTCCTGACAGAACTGGTGTAAAAGTCAGGTTTGTAGACCTCCTTGCTCGCAAATGCTTTTTCAGTTCTGCCCACAAATGTTCTATTTGATTGAGGTCAGGGCTTCGTGATGGCCACACCAATACCTTGACTGTGTTGTCCTTTTTGTCAATAACAGCTGCCAATGTTTAATATTAAAGAAGTCTTGAGGTATTGCTTGCCTGAGGCAGAGTACCTTGTGATAAGCTGTAGACCACACTATTTACCAAGAGAGTTCTCATCTATTTTATTCATAGCCGTCTATTTACCACCACAGACCAATTCTGGCACTAACAACACACTCAACCAACTTAACCAACCAAGGCCATAAGCAAACAAAAAATGCTCATTCAGAAGCGGCGCTCCTAGTGGCCGGGGACTTTAATGTAGGCAAACTTACCACATTTTTACATTACATTACATTACATTTAAGTCATTTAGCAGACGCTCTTATCCAGAGCGACTTACAAATTGGAGCATTTCACGGTAAGGTCTACACTTGTCGTATTCGGCGCATGTGACAAATCAAGTTTGATTTGATTTGATTTGATGACTCTTGGGTAAAAGCGGAACTGTGTGCCTCAGCAAGAAGTCGTCCCCCAGATGTATGCCTAGTTTTCGTCTTATAAGGCCAGCAAATTTCACCTTCTCGTAATCTCATATTACGTCTATATCATGATTCAGTGGTATTTGGAACAAAATCCCCTATGGCTGTGAACAAGCAGTTGCATGTCAAAACAATGACAAAGATAAAGCGGTGTGGGAAGAGGACATTGAAATGAAGGTTGATTGCAAAACTTCCTGGATTACCACAGAGATCTTGCTGTTCGTGATGTCACACTGGCTCTGGCCAGTCCTCAGAGGAAGTCATTCTTAAAGTCAATCTAAAGACGTTCCTCTTGAAACCAACAGAAACGCCTGAACAGTGGAGACACACAGGAGAGGAGATAAAATATGTTGAGGGGAGCATAGACTGCCTTTCAAACCCAATTGTTGTTACACTGACCCCAAATGCATGACTCAACTGGTGAGTAGTGGATACATATTCTAAACATGTTAAAATGTTATAACATTGTTGTGATTACACTTGTGAGGTGTGTGGGTGAAAGGGATGCCACGACACGACCGGTAACTAGATGGTTGAGTTTAATGTCCTCCTTAGACAACTTACTCATACACTATTACAATGCTGGAACTTGCAAAATTAGCTAGCAGTTGTCTTTATTTGACCTTTAGTTGACCTTTAGTTGGCTCTCCCTATTTTGATTTCTAGACAAACAAATCCTTAGTTTTGCTCCACCTTGTTGGTTTGATTCCTGTCTTTAAGTTTGTTGTGTTTATTTATTTTTTGCCTCTTCTTGGGCAAATGTAGTGGCCGCTCATGGTGGGTGACTTTTAGGATCCAATGTCTTTCAGAACCCTGCTTAAAGCCCCACCTGTTTCATTTTGGTTGTTGGTCAGCGACTCTTGTCAGTTTCTGTCAGTGGAACGTAACAATATATATAACTGTATGTTGTTTCTAAATGTTGTTTCTCGTGTCTGTGTCATGTTTCTCATCAAAGGCTTATTCTACATCAAAAGGCAATTTCATCAGCTGTTCATGAGAAATACAGTGTTTACAAGCAAACGTAGCAAGCATTTCCAGTGAACATGCACTGAAGGGAGGAGTCCATTTTGAGCTTAGAACACACATCGTTTAATTCTACGCTGTGTGTTTCTGAATGCATGGCAAGTGAGGCTGGAATATACAAAGAAGTGAAAGGGTGTGTAATATTTGAATTTAAAACAGAACATTGTTTAATTGGAAAAATGTGAAGTCACTAGTCACTAAAAAAATGGGAAGTCACTAGTCACTAAAATGTTATTGGTCACATACACATATTTAGCAGATGTTATTGCAGGTGTGTAGTGAAATGCTTGTGTTCCTAGCTCCAACAGTGCAGTAGTATCTAACAATTCACAACAATACAAACACATCTAAAAGTAAAAGAATGGAATTAAGAAATATATAAATATTAGGACAAGCAATGTTGGAGTGGCATTGACTAAAATACAGTAGAATAGAATACAGTATATACATATACATATACATACCTACCTCATCCCCATATTGTTTTTATTTACTTGTTTTGCTATTTTATACACCAGTATTTCTACTTGCACATCATCATCTGCACATCTATCACTCCAGTGTTAATTTGCTAAATTGTCATTACTTTGCTACTATGGCCTATTTATTGCCTTACCTCCTTACTCCATTCGCACATACTGTATATAGATTTTTCTATTGTTATTGACATTACTTTTGTTTAACCCCTGTTTCCTGAAGTCCACGATCAGCTCCTTCATTTGGTTGACGTTGAGAGGGAGAAGTTATTTTCCTGGAACCACTCCGCCAGTGCCCTCACTTCCTTCCTGTAGGCTGTCTCATCATTGATGGTAATCAGGCCTACTGCTGTTGTGTTGCCTGCAAACTTGATGATTGAGTTGTAGGGGTGTGTTGCCACGCAGTCATGGGTGAACAGGGAGTACAGGAGGGGGATGAGCACGCACCATCGTGGGGCCCCGGTGTTGAGGAACAGCAAAGTGGTGTTGTTTCCTACCTCCTACCTTTACTGGGGACGGCTCGTTAGGAAGCTCAGGACCGAGTTGCACAGGGCGGGGTTCAGACCCAGGGCCCTGATCTTAATGATGAGCTTGGAGGGTACTATGGTGTTGAAAGCTGAGCTATATTCAAGGAACAGTATTCTTACGTAGGTAATACTCTTGTCCAGATGGGATAGGGCAGTGTGCAGTGCGATGGTGATTCCATCATCTGTGGGTATATTGGGGCGGTAATCAAATTGAAGTGGGTCTAGGGTGTCAGGTAAGATCCTTAACTAGCCAGAAGTGATTGCTACGGGGCGATAGTCATTTAGTTCAGTTACCTTTGCATTCTTGGGTACAGGAACAGTGGTGTACGTCTTGAATCATGTGGGGACAGCAGACTGGGATTGGGAGAGATTGAATATGTCCGTTAACACTCAAGCCAGTTGGTCTGTGCATGCTCTGAGGACGCGGCTAGGGATGCCATCTTTGCTGGCAGCGTTGCTAGGGTTAAAACACTTAGGGCAAGGGCTTACTCACGTCGGCAACGGAGAACGAGAACCCAAAGTCCTTGGTAGTGGGTTGCGTTGGTGCCATTGTGTTATCGTCAAAGCGGGCGAAGAATTTGTTTACTTGTCCGGCAGCAAGACGTCGATGTCCGTGACGTGGCTGGTTTTCCCCTTTTGTTATCAGCGATTGTCTGTAGACCCTGCCACATACGTCTCATGTCTGAGCCGTTGAATTGCGACTCCAGTTTGACTCTGTACTGACGTTTTGAATGTTTGATTGCATTACGGTGGGAATAACTACACTGTTTGTATTCAACCATATTCCCAGTCACCTTGCCCTGGTTCAATGCGGTAGGTTTTAATAGTCACAGTGGGAACTCCAGTGCCTTGCAAAAGTATTCATCCCTCTTGGCGTTTTCCCCATTTTGCTGCATTACAACCTGTCATTTAAATTTATTTTGATTTTGATTTCATGTAATGGACATACACAAAATAGTTTACATTCGTGAAAGGAAATGGAAACAATTACTTGTTTAAAATAATTCTAAAAAATAAAAGACGGAAAAGTGGTGCGTGCATATGTGTTCACCCCCTTTGCTATGAAGCCTCTAAATCAGATCTGGTGCAACCAATTACCTTCAGAAGTCACATAATTAGTTAAATAAAGTCAATGCAATGTAAGTGTCACATGATCTGTCACATGATCTCAGTATATATACACCTGTTCTGAAAGGCCCCAGAGTCTTCAACACCACTAAGCAAGGGGCACCACCAAGTAAGTGGTACAATTAAGACCAAGGAGCTCTCCAAACAGGTAAGGGACAAAGTTGTGGAGAAGTAAAGATCAGGGTTGGGTTATAAAAGTTTTTTGGGGAACATCCCACAGATCCCCATTAACCAGTTGGATTTAGGGGGCGCTATTTTAATTTTTGGATGAAAAACGTTCCCGTTTTAAACAAGATATTTTGTCACGGAAAGATGCTCGACTATGCATATAATTGACAGCTTTGGAAAGAAGACACTCTGACGTTTCCAAAACTGCAAAGATATTGCCTGTGAGTGCCAGAAAACTGATGTTACAGGCGAAACCCAGATAAAAATCCAACCAGGAAGTGCCACATTTTTTGAAACCGCCTCATGCCAATGACTCCTTATATGGCTGTGAATGAGCTACGAATGAGCTTACATTTTCCACCTTTTCCTAAAGGTGTCTACAGCATTGTGATGTCTTTTTAGGCAGTTCCCTTGAAGAATGGCTGTAAGGGACCATATATGGCATGTGGTCACATGGTGTCTCCCGCAGAAAACCTTGCGTAAAATACTGAGGTAGCCATTTTTCCAATCGCTTCTTATGAGAAACCAACTGCCTCGACGGATATATTATCGAATAGATTTGTTAAAAACACCTTGAGGATGGATCCTAAACAACGTTTTCTGTGTTTCTGTCGATATTATGTAGCTCATTTTGAAAAAAGTTTGGCGTCATAGTTGTAGCATTTTTCGGTCGATTTCTCAGCCAAGCATGGTGAAGAAACGGGAGCTTAGGGGTGAATAGTTATACATGCTCAAGCTTTCTGGTTAAAATAAGCGAACCTGTCTATATAAAGTCCTACAGTTGACAGTGCCTGTAAGAGCAAAAACCAAGTCATGAGGTCGAAGGAACTGTCTGTAGAGATCCAAGACAGGATTATGTCGCAGCACAGATCTGCGGAAGGGTACCAAAACATTTCTGCAGCATTGAAGGTCCACAAGTACACAGTTGCCTCCATCATTCTTAAGTGGAAGAAGTTTGGAAACACCAAGACTCCTAGAGCTGGCCAGGGAGGTCACCAAGAACCCTACGGTCACTCTGACAGAGCTCCAGAGTTTCTCTTTCCATCTCTGCAGCACTCCACCAATCAGGCTTTTATGGTAGAGTGGCCAGATGGCAGCTAGTCTCTGAATTTCCTTGAGTGATCCAGCCAGAGTCCAGACTTTTAACCCGAACAAGCATCTCTGTAGAGACCTGAAAATAGCTGTGCAGCAACTCAGGGTCTGAACAATTATGTAAATGTGATATTTCAGTTTTTTATTTTAAATACATTTGCAAAAAATGTATAAAAAACTATTTTTCATTTGTCATTATGGGGCATTGTGTGTAGATTGATGAGGGGAAAAAAACTATTTAGAATAACACTGTAGTAGTGTTTTGTTGTAGTCTTGCTAACGCCAGCTTCTCTACTTCAGCTCGTGTAGTCACGTGGGTTGCGGCTCAACCAGGCTAGTTTTGCTGAGCTCTTTCCCATGGGAATGCATTATTTATTTATTTATTTATTTGACCAAATAAGGGATCCCCGAATGACGCTGCGGTTTAAGGAACTGCATCTCAGTGCAAGAGGCGACACTACAATCCCTGGTTTGAATCCAGGCTGAATCACATTGGCCGTGATTGGGAGTCCTATAGGGCTGCCTGCAATTGGCCTGGGTTTGGCCGGGTTTGGCTGTCTTTTTAAAGAATAATTTGTTCTTAAGTGACTTGCCTAGTTAAATAAAAGTTAAATAAAGAAATAAAAATGAACAGACATTTCTTAGAAAATACATTTGTCTGTGTGTCTGTCTTGAAAGCATGACCCAGTTAAAAATGTACTTCATTTTCTCACATGTTCCTTGTTTCTACAGATATTCCCCTGAGATGCTTTGAAAAGAGGAAGAGGTGGATTTTGTGAAAAAACGGCAACATCCAAAGTTTCCTGGAAACAAAATCATAGTCAATCAAAGATGGCTGAAATGGCTACAGTTGCACACGATAACTCTACTGGCAGAGAGAACCAGTCCTTGCACTGCATATCCACTCAGGATCTGGTGGCCGACATACTGCCTCCTGTCCTGATTATAGAGCTCCTACTGGGCCTGCCAGGCAACGTAGTGGCCCTGTGGATCTTCACTTGCCGTCTGAAGATCTGGAGGGTCAACACTCTGTTCCTCTTCAACCTGGTCCTGGCTGACTTCATGCTGCTCATCTGCCTGCCCTTCCGCATTGACAACCTGCTCCGTGGGGAACACTGGGTGTTTGGCGACGCCTGGTGCCGGATCAACCTCTTCATGCTGGCTGTCAACCGTTCGGCAAGCATTGCCTTCATGACTAGCGTGGCCTTCGACCGCTACTTCAAGGTGGTCCATCCGCACCACCGCATCAACCACATGACGTCTACCCAGGCGGGAATGGTGGCGGGGGGCATCTGGGCGGTAGTGATCTCCCTGCGGGTCCCCCTGCTGGCCACCAACCTCCTAGGGGAACATGGCAACATCTCCCTGTGCCGCAGCTTCAGCTCCTACACCGTGATTCCCCCGGCGATCCTGCTGCACTACATGGTGTTCATCGGGGAGTTCTTCCTGCCTCTGCTGCTCCTGCTGTTCTGCTCAGCCAGGATCGCCTGCATTCTGCGCCAACGGCAGCTGGACAAAGAGAAGAAGGTGCGGCGGGCCATCCGGGTGGTGGTGCTAATTGTGGCTGTGTTTGTGCTGTGTTTCTTTCCTGGCATCGCCACAGGCCTGGTTTCGCTCTATATCAAGGCGTTCAGACCTTGGGACTGTGAATCCTACAAAATGGCAGGCCAGCTTTTCAGCCTGTCCATTGGCTTCACCTACCTTAACAGCGCCCTGGACCCGGTCATCTACTGCTTATCCAGCTCCATGTTCCAGAACTCCCTCAAGAGCGCCATCAATAAGATGGGCCTGGTGGAGTTGAGGCTGAGCCGACGGGGAAGCATGGCCAGCGATGGGTGAGGGAGGCAACTCTGGCCCTTTCCTCCAGAGACAGGCCCCACCTTCTAGAAGGTCCTAATAAGGAGAACAGACTCATGGCAGTGAATTGAATGGAGACTAGACAGTGGAATTTTACAGCTGTAATTAACAAGCCATTTTATATTCAGAAACATTTCGTAGCTATGTGGGATACGTACTTGAAATGGCTGAATACCAGTTAGTGTGAAACAAAGATAGGAAAAGGAATGCAACCATTCCATCTGAATTTGACATTATTTTCACAACCATGTGATGTTGTAGAATGGCATTATGTTTTTGTCTTGATTTACTAATATGTCTGTCAAACACACCATCATTTTTACCAAATACAGTATTCATACAGCAAGATGTTTAATCAAGTGTATGTGTTACTAAGTTCTTTATAAAATATATATTTTTATGTGATGTTTGTGCTTAGAGTATACTGTACACTGCGTACAAAACATGTTCTTTCCATTACATAGACTGACCAGGTGAATCAAGGTGAAAGCTATGATCCCTTATTGATGTCACCTGTTAAATGAATTTCAATCATTGTAAATGTAGGGGAGGAGACAGGATTTGTACGTCTTGAGACAATTGAGACAGGATTGTTAAGCCTTGAGACAATTGAGACATGGATTGGGTATGTGTGCCATTCAGAGGGTAAATGGGCAAGACAATAGATTTAAGTGCCTTTGAATGGGGTATGGTGTTAGGTGCCAGGCGCAGTGGTTTGAGTGTGTCAAGAACTGCAACGCTGCTGGGTTTTTCACAACAGTTTCCAGTGTGTATCAAGAATTGTCCACCACCCAAAGGACATCCAGTCAACTTGACACAGCTGAGGGAAGTATTGGAGTCAACATGGGCCAGCATTCCTGTGGAACGCTTTCAAAACCTTGTAGAGTCCATGCTCCAAATTGAGGCTGTTCTGAGGGCAAAAGGGATGCAACGCAATATTAGGAAGGTGTTCCTAATGTTTTGTACACTGAGTGTATATTTTTCTATCTAGATATTTTGTTCATTTGTGATGAATGAAATGGCAATAAAGATTATCCTGAATGTTATGTAAAAATACATATGAAGCCACAGATGAAGCCTGTCAAAGCCACAGAAGCCACAGATGAAGGGGAACTCTTGATTGCTGCTGGGGGAGAGAGACTCTTCTCTTCAAAGACTCACATTATCCACACAAAAGTGCTACATGTCATCCTTTGTTGCACAGCAGCTGGTAGCAGCAAGGGAACTCAATCAATGGCTGTAGGTGTAATTACTGCTGAGCTACCACTGCTGTGCCAACATGTGACTCTGACATGTGGCTTACTGGGACGATACACGGCAGTGCAAACAGAGGTATTAAATATCTTTCTCTCAAGTTTCCATTATTACTCACAGATGATTTTTTTTTTTGCTCAAATATCTCCAAAGCTAATATACAGGGGATTTGGAAGGCTGTCGTCTAACTCTATAATAAGAGAACAAATACAATACACTGTGATCATGCACACTGTCTGTGTGTCTTTCATCTTTAATGGATTTTAATGCAGTGGTTATAAACTGTTTCCTTTCCGGGGGACCACCAGATCACCATCAAAAGCTCTTGAGGAGCACCATGCACAGAACCGCAGAATTGTTCAACATAAAATATCTTAGTGGGAGTGAACTTTTATGCGCTTTAGAGAAAAGTTTAGAAATAGGGCGATAATTATTTAGGTCACAAGGGTCATCACCTTTGGGAAGGTGGAGTACATGGGCCACCTTCCAAACCTTGGGGATAGTACCAGATATAATCATCAGGTTTAAAATTATTGGTTATTAATGATTCAGCAATCAGGGATTCAGAGAGCTGCATGAAAAATAGGATCAAGCAGATCAACCTCAGTGGATTTTTAAAAACATTTTAAGCAAGGCATCTAGCACATCACAGAAAGTTACATGTTAAAATGAAAACAGATTCACTAGAAGTTGATTGGTTAACCTCTTGCTCCTACCCGACATGCAGGCGTCCCATCTAGACATCTGGAAATGCAAATGCAAACTCAAACGTTCATTAAAATACACATGCAGGGTACTGAATTAAAGCTACACTCGTTGTGAATCCAGGCACCAAGTCAGATTTTTAAAATGCTTTTCGGCGAAAGCATGAGAAGCTATTATCTGATAGCATGTAACACCCCAAAAGACCCGCAGGGGACGTAAACAAAATAATTAGCATAGTCGGCGCTACACAAAACGCACAAATAAAATAGAAAACATTCATTACCTTTGACCATCTTCTTGGTTGGCACTCCTAGATGTCCCATAAACATCACTATTGGGTCTTTTTTTTCGATTAAATCGGTCCATATATAGCCTAGATATCTCATTTTTTTAAATTAAAAAAGTTGACGATAAACTTTCACAAAACACTTTGAAATACTTTTGTAATGCAACTTTAGGTATTAGTAAATGTTAATAAGCGATCAAATTGATCACGAGGCGATGTATATTCTATAGCTGTACGTCTGGAAATAATGTCCGGGTAAATCTCAACCAAAATATCCGGTCGGAGACCGGAAGAAAGGCGCTACCTTGTGTCCGTTTGACCAAGAAACAAATCATAGGCAAATGACAAGACTGTTGACATCGTGTGGAAGCTGTAGGTATTGCAACCTCGGCCCCATTTAATGTGGTTCACATTCAACAATGGGTTCTAGTGGCGCATGGATATATTTTCGCATTTTCAGTAATCAGATTTTCCTGCGCTTTTCGATGAAACGTACGTTCTGTTATAGTCACAGCCGTGATTTAACCAGTTTTATAAACGCCTGAGTGTTTTCTATCCACACATACTAATCATATGCATATACTATATTCCTGGCATGAGTAGCAGGGCGCTGAAATGTTGCACGATTTTTAACAGAATGTTCGAAAAAGTAGGGGGTAGGAGTAACAGGTTAACCTTCGAGTCAGCTAGAGGCTGGCAAAGGGAAGAGTGGCCTATTGACTGACCAGGGACAATTAAACCACTGTTTCTCGCAAATGAAATCCAATGGAAATTGTTGCCATTGATGCGAGTTTGGGCATCTTTGAGGGCGTCTTTATGGAGCTTGTTGGTCCTTGCCTACTTTTCCAAATAATCCTACAGAGATCCATGCAGGCCAGACATTTTGATTGCTATACCCTATCTGAAAGAGCATTCCAAGGTTGTTAAAGAGTATAGATTTGCCAAACAACACAAAATGTTTCACAGATGGTCTCTCTTTCAACGCGAAACGATGGTGAAATAGTTGCACGTGGGCTATTGCTTCAAATCCTATTATAACAATTGGATGACTTTGAATTGCATTAGCCTACTTTATTTCAATATTTTTGTAATTCAGTGATATTTATTCCCATAATAATTTATTATGGATCCATCCAGATGTGTTTAGAAAACAGTGCATTTGGTGGGATATGCAAAGCGACATTCCTCGCAAACACCCATTAAAACATGTAAAAGTCCATAAACTTGACAAGAGACCTGTCCTGCTGATAGCTCATCAAGGGTGGATGGATTCTTTTGATTTCCAATTTATTGGAAAGGCTGCTAAACAATTTACACCTGGCCAACAGCACAGTACAGTACACTTTTACTCCATTCTCAGCCTGACTCTCTACATTTACATTACATTTAAGTCATTTAGCAGACGCTCTTATCCAGAGCGACTTACAAATTGGTGCATACACCTTATGACATCCAGTGGAACAGCCACTTGCATCTAAATCTTTTTTTTTTTGGCGGGGGGGTGAGAAGGATTACTTACCCTTACTTACCCTATCCTAGGTATTCCTTGAAGAGGTGGGGTTTCAGGTGTCTCCGGAAGGTGGTGATTGACTCCGCTGTCCTGGCGTCGTGAGGGAGTTTGTTCCACCATTGGGGGCCAGAGCAGCGAACAGTTTTGACTGGGCTGAGCGGGAACTGTACTTCCTCAGTGGTAGGGAGGCGAGCAGGCCAGAGGTGGATGAACGCAGTGCCCTTGTTTGGGTGTAGGGCCTGATCAGAGCCTGGAGGTACTGAGGTGCCGTTCCCCTCACAGCTCCGTAGGCAAGCACCATGGTCTTGTAGCGGATGCGAGCTTCAACTGGAAGCCAGTGGAGAGAGCGGAGGAGCGGGGTGACGTGAGAGAACTTGGGAAGGTTGAACACCAGACGGGCTGCGGCGTTCTGGATGAGTTGTAGGGGTTTAATGGCACAGGCAGGGAGCCCAGCCAACAGCGAGTTGCAGTAATCAAGACGGGAGATGACAAGTGCCTGGATTAGGACCTGCGCCGCTTCCTGTGTGAGGCAGGGTCGATGTTGTAGAGCATGAACCTACAGGAACGGGACACCGCCTTGATGTTAGTTGAGAACGTCAGGGTGTTGACACGCCAAGGTTCTTAGCGCTCTGGGAGGAGGACACAATGGAGTTGTCAACCGTGATGGCGAGATCATGGAACGGGCAGTCCTTCCCCCGGGAGGAAGAGGAGCTCCGTCTTGCTGAGGTTCAGCTTGAGGTGGTGATCCGTCATCCACACTGATATGTCTGCCAGACATGCAGAGATGCGATTCGCCACCTGGTCATCAGAAGGGGAAAGGAGAAGATTAATTGTGTGTCGTCTGCATAGCAATGATAGGAGAGACCATGTGAGGTTATGACAGAGCCAAGTGACTTGGTGTATAGCGAGAATAAGAGAGGGCCTAGAACAGAGCCCTGGGGGACACCAGTGGTGAGAGCGCGTGGTGAGGAGACAGATTCTCGCCACGCCACCTGGTAGGAGCGACCTGTCAGGTAGGACGCAATCCAAGCGTGGGCCGCGCCGGAGATGCCCAACTCGGAGAGGGTGGAGAGGAGGATCTGATGGTTCACAGTATCGAAGGCAGCCGATAGGTCTAGAAGGATGAGAGCAGAGGAGAGAGAGTTAGCTTTAGCAGTGCGGAGCGCCTCCGTGATACAGAGAAGAGCAGTCTCAGTTGAATGACTAGTCTTGAAACCTGACTGATTTGGATCAAGAAGGTCATTCTGAGAGAGATAGCGGTAGAGCTGGCCAAGGACGGCACGCTCAAGAGTTTTGGAGAGAAAAGAGAGAAGGGATACTGGTCTGTAGTTGTTGACATCGGAGGGATCGAGTGTAGGTTTTTTCAGAAGGGGTGCAACTCTCGCTCTCTTGAAGACGGGAGGGACGTAGCCAGCGGTCAGGGATGAGTTGATGAGCGAGGTGAGGTAAGGGAGAAGGTCTCCGGAAATGGTCTGGAGAAGAGAGGAGGGGATAGGGTCAAGCGGGCAGGTTGTTGGGCGGCCGGCCGTCACAAGACGCGAGATTTCATCTGGAGAGAGAGGGGAGAAAGAGGTCAGAGCATAGGGTAGGGCAGTGTGAGCAGAACCAGCGGTGTCGTTTGACTTAGCAAACGAGGATCGGATGTCGTCGACCTTCTTTTCAAAATGGTTGACGAAGTCATCTGCAGAGAGGGAGGAGGGGGGATTCAGGAGGGAGGAGAAGGTGGCAAAGAGCTTCCTAGGGTTAGAGGCAGATGCTTGGAATTTAGAATGGTAGAAAGTGGCTTTAGCAGCAGAGACAGAGGAGGAAAATGTAGAGAGGAGGGAGTGAAAGGATGCCAGGTCCGCAGGGAGGCGAGTTTTCCTCCATTTCCGCTCGGCTGCCCAGAGCCCTGTTCTGTGAGCTCGCAAGGAGTCGTCGAGCCACGGAGCGGGAGGGGAGGACCGAGCCGGCCTGGAGGATAGGGGACATAGGGAGTCAAAGGATGCAGTAAGGGAGGAGAGGAGGGTTGAGGAGGCAGAATCAGGAGATAGGTTGGAGAAAGTTTGAGCAGAGGGAAGAGATGATAGGATGGAAGAGGAGAGAGTAGCGGGGGAGAGAGAGCGAAGGTTGGGACGGCGCGATACCATCCGAGTAGGGGCAGTGTGGGAAGTGTTGGATGAGAGCGAGAGGGAAAAGGATACAAGGTAGTGGTCGGAGACTTGGAGGGAGTTGCAATGAGGTTAGTGGAAGAACAGCATCTAGTAAAGATGAGGTCAAGCGTATTGCCTGCCTTGTGAGTAGGGGGGAAGGTGAGAGGGTGAGGTCAAAAGAGGAGAGGAGTGGAAAGAAGGAGGCAGAGAGGAATGAGTCAAAGGTAGACGTGGGGAGGTTAAAGTCGCCCAGAACTGTGAGAGGTGAGCCGTCCTCAGGAAAGGAGCTTATCAAGGCATCAAGCTCATTGATGAACTCTCCGAGGGAACCTGGAGGGCGATAAATTATAAGGATGTTAAGCTTGAAAGGGCTGTGACAGCATGGAATTCAAAGGAGGCGATAGACAGATGGGTAAGGGGAGAAAGAGAGAATGACCACTTGGGAGAGATGAGGATCCCGGTGCCACCACCCCGCTGACCAGAAGCTCTCGGGGTGTGCGAGAACACGTGGGCGGACGAGGAGAGAGCAGTAGGAGTAGCAGTGTTATCTGTGGTGATCCATGTTTCCGTCAGTGCCAAGAAGTCAAGGGACTGGAGGGAGGCATAGGCTGAGATGAACTCTGCCTTGTTGGCCGCAGATCGGCAGTTCCAGAGGCTACCGGAGACCTGGAACTCCACGTGGGTCGTACGCGCTGGGACCACCAGATTAGGGTGGTCGCGGCCACGCGGTGTGGAGCGTTTGTATGGTCTGTGCAGAGAGGAGAGAACAGGGATAGACAGACACATAGTTGACAGGCTACAGAAAAGGCTACGCTAATGCAAGGAGATTGGAATGACAAGTGGACTACACGTCTCGAATGTTCAGAAAGTTAAGCTTACGTAGCAAGAGTCTTATTGACTAAAATGATTAAAATGATACAGTACTGCTAAAGTAGGCTAGCTGGCAGTGGCTGCGTTGTTGACACTACACTAATCAAGTCGTTCCGTTGAGTGTAATAGTTTCTACAGTGCTGCTAATCGGGGCTAGCTGGCTAGCTAGCAGTGTTGTTTACGTTACGTTGCGTTAAAAGAACGACAATAGCTGGCTAGCTAACCTAGGAAATCGCTCTAGACTACACAATTATCTTTGAAACAAAGACGGCTATGTAGCTAGCTACGATCAAACAAATCAAACCGTTGTACTGTAATGAAATGAAATGAAAATGTGATACTAACTGTGGAGCGAAGCGGAATGCGACCGGGTTGTTGTTGGCTAGCTGTTAGCTGTTAGCTGTTGGCTAGCTAGCAGAGTCTCCTACGTTAAGGACGACAAATAGCTGGCTAGCGAACCTCAGTGAATTAAGATAATCACTCCAAGGCTACACACACTAAACTACACAATTATCTTGGAAACAAAGACAGCTATGTAGCTAGCTAACACTAGACTAATCAAGTCGTACAGTTGAGTGAATAGCACTACAGTGATGCTAATCTGTGTGCGTTAGCTAGCGCTTGCTAGCTCCTGGGCGAATAGCAGTGAAGGCTACGTTAGGGCGACGAAATACGATAATTATGCAATTATCTCTGATACAAGGACGGCTATGTAGCTAGCTAAGAAGAATTGCTAAGATTAGACAAATCAACCGTTGTACTATAATGAAATGTAATGAAAAAGTTATACAACCTGCAGAGCGAAGTGCGAATGCGACCGCTCGCTCTACCACCAGATGCTTATTGCTATTGTTATTATTTATTTGGTAACATTCCACAAGTAAATGTAATAAATAAAATACATACATTAAATAGCTCAGGTCTGGAAAATAACTTAAAACCTCTTGAAACTCTGGGGGCAGTATTTCATTTTTGGATGAAAAACGTTCCGTTTTAAACAAGATATTTTGTCACGAAAAGATGCTCGACTATGCATATAATTGACAGCTTTGGAAAGAAAACACTCTGACGTTTCCAAAAATTTAAAGATATTATCTGTGAGTGTCTCAGAACTGATGCCACAGGCGAAACCAAGATGAAATTTCAAACAGGAAATGCCCCAGATTTTGGAGGCGCTGTGTTCCAATGTCTCCTTATATGGCTGTGAATGTGCCAGGAATGAGCCTACACTTTCTGTCGTTTCCCCAAGGTGTCTGCAGCATTGTGACGTATTTGTAGGCATATCATTGGAAGATTGACCCTAAGAGACTACATTTACCAGGTGTCCGCCTGGTGTCCTCCGTCAAAATTGGTGCGTAATCTCCAGCTGCATGTATTTTTCCATTTGTTTCAGAGGAGAAACCAAACTTCCACGAATGATATATCATCGAATAGATATGTGCGTTTTGATGACTGAATTTTCTGAGTTTTTTCTTAGCCAAACGTGATGAACAAAACGGAGCGATTTCTCCTACACAAATAATCTTTTTGGAAAAACTGGACATTTGCTATCTAACTGAGAGTCTCCTCATTGAAAACATCCGAAGTTCTTCAAAGGTAAATTATTTTATTTGAATGCTTTTCTTGTTTTTGTGAAAATGTTGCCTGCTGAATGCTAAGCTTAATGCTATGCTAGCTATCAATACTCTTACACAAATGCTTGTTTAGCTATGGTTGAAAAGCATATTTAGAAAATCTGAGATGACAGTGTTGTTAACAAAAGGCTAAGCTTGAGAGCCAATATATTTATTTCATTTCATTTGCGATTTTCATGAATAGTTAACGTTGCGTTATGGTAATGAGCTTGAGGCTATAATTATGATCCCGGATACGGGATTGCTCGTTTCAAGAGAACTTGCTCTCAACTAGCCTACCTGGTTAAATAAAGGTGAAATAAAAATAAAATAAATAACTTCCATGATGCATACAACGCCCTCCCCCCCGCCCTCCTTCCAGAAAATTTGATCACAGCTCCATTTTGCTCCTCCCTTCTTATAGGCAGAAACTCATAAAGGGAGCACCCGTGCTAAGGACTATTCAAAGCTGGTCTGACCAATCGGAATCCACGCTTCAAGATTGTTTTGATCACGCACACTGGGATATGTTCCAGGCAGCTTCTGGGTATAATATGGACATGTACACCGAGACGGTCACTGAGTTTATCAAGAAGTGTATAGGAGATGCTCTACCCACTGTGACTATTAAAACCTACCCTAACCATGCTGCCAACTATAGATGGCAGCATTCACGCAATACTGAAAGCACGAAGCATTGCATTAAATCAAGGCAAGGTGACAGGGAATATGGCAGAATACAAAAAGAGTAGTCATTCACTCCGCAAGGCAATCAAACAGGCAAAACGGCAATATCGAGACAAAGTGGAGTCGCAATTCAACGGCTCAGACACGAGACGTATGTGACAGGGTTTACAGACAATCACAGACTACAAAAGGAAAATCAGCCATGCCGCGGACACCGATGTCTTGCTGCCAGAAAAGCTAAACATTTCCATTGCCTGCTTTGAGGGTAACACAGTGCCACCGATGTGCCAACTACCAAGGACCGTGAGCTCTCCTTCTCTGTGGCCGACGTGAGTAAGACATTTAAACGCGTTAACCCTCGCAATGCTGCCGGCCCAGACGGAATCCCTCAGAGCATGTGCAGACCAGCTGGCTGGTCTCTCCCTATCCCAGTCTGATGTCCCCACATGCTTCAAGATGGCCACCATTGTTCCTGTACCCAAGAATGCAAAGGTAACTGAACTAAATGACTATTGCCCAGTAGCACTCACTTCTGTCATCATGAAGTGCTTTGAGAGACTAGTCAAGGATCATATCAACTCCACCTTACCTGTCACCCTAGACCCACTACAATTTGCTTACCGCTCCAATTGGTCCACAGACGATGCAATCGGCATCACACTGCACACTGCCCTATCCCATCTGGACAAGAGGAATACCTATGTAAGAATGCTGTTAATTGACTATAGCTCAGCATTCAACACCATAGTACCCTTCAAGCTCATCATTAAGCTTGAGGCCCTGGATCTCAACCCCGCCCTGTGCAATTGGGTCCTGGACTTCCTGATGGGCCGCCCCCAGGTGGGGAAGGTAGGAAACATCTCCACTTCGCTGATCGTCAACACAGGGGCCCCACAAGGATGCATGCTCAGCCCCCTCCTGTACTCCCTGTTCACCCATCACTACATGGCCATGCACGCCTCCAACTCATTCATCAAGTTTGCAGACGACACAACAGTAGTAGGCTTGATTTCCAACAACAATAAGACAGCCTAGAGGGAGGAAGTGAGGGCTCTCGGAGTGTGGTGTCAGGAAAATAACCTCTCACTCAACGTCAACACAACAAAGGAGATGATCGTGGACTTCAGGAAACAGCAGAGGGAGAACCCCCCTATCCACATCGATGGGACAGCAGCGGAGAAGGCGGAAAGTTTTAAGTTCCTCTGTGTACACATCACTCATAAACTGAAATCGTCCACCTACACAGACAGTGTGGTTAAGAAGGCCCAACAGTGCCTCTTCAACCTCAGGAGGCTGAAGAAATGTGACTTGTCACCTTAAACCCTCACAAACATTTACAGATACACAATTGAGAACATCCTGTTGGGCTGTATCACCGCCTGGTACGGCAACTGCCACGCCCACAACCACAGGGCTCTCTAGAGGATGGTGCGGTCTGCACAATGCATTACCGGGAGCAAACTACCTGCTCTTCACGACACCTACAGCACCCAATGTCACAGGAAGGCCAAAAAGATCATCAAGGACAACAACCACCCGAGCCACTGCCTGTTCACCCCGCTACAATCCAGAAGGCGAGGTCAGCACAAGTGCATCAAACCTGGGCCAGAGAGACTGAAAAACAGCTTCTATCTCAAGACCATCAGACTGTTAAACGGCCATCACTAGCACAGAGAGGCTGCAGCCTACATACAGACTTGAAATCATTGGCCATTTTAATAAATGGAACACTAGTTACTTTAATAATTCCAATTTAATCATGTTTACATATCTTGCATTACTCATCTCATATGTATATACTGTATTCTATACTGTCTATTGCATCTTAGCGTATGCACTCTCGCAGTGCTCATCCATATATTTATATATTCTTATTCCATTCCTTTTCATAGATTTGTGTGTATTAGCTATTTGTTGGGAATTGTTAGATATTACTTGTTAAATATATCTGCACTGTTGGAACTATAAGCACAAGCATTTAGCTACATTCACAATAAAATCTGCTAACCATGTGTTTGTGACCAATAAAATTTGATTTGGATCTTGACTCTTTTCTCTGGTTTCACATAGCTAGACTGTAGCCTATATACTGTATCTGTTTTGTATGGTACGATGTGCTGTACGTCGTACTGTATGTTGATATGGTTTACGCCTTACGTATGAATGGGTTGTCAGAATGAGTGGCACGTCATTAAACGTCTGAAGTGATGTACAATGTAAAACCGTGCAGACGTGCGGTCTTCTATAGCTAAGCTACTGTAGATTTAACAGTATCCACTAAAGATACTGTCATCTCCAAAACAAACTAGAAAAATGTATGTTCTTGCGTCAGCCGTTCTAGCTTAAACCAATCAAAGTAAGTTACAAAGCCTTTTATGGAAAGAAGAGAAAAAAAACGAAGTGGAATAACAGTATGGTTCTCGCTGACATAAGTACATGAATTAAAATGGCTGAAAACTGCTGTCGTAACGTTCATGTAGGATACATGAGCTGAGCACAGACGTCGTTCTTGTTAGCCTAAATAAGAATAAGAATACCGTGCACAGATGTCAGCTTACTGTACATTCAGAAAGATTACCAGAAAGGGTGCATGTCTGCATGTGTTTACTACATTCATAGGTGTTTGTTTGAGCATGTGTGTCTGTGTGTTTTTTTATGCATGTGAGTTCACAAAGAGGGTTATTCTGTCATGTATTTCATATTTAAACTGCAGAGGTCAAGGACAGGGTGCAATGTGCTCCTGGTCAACATTAACAACTGGGCATACACTACTTGGATGTGCTGATATTTCTCGATTTCCTTGTCCCAAATCTTTCATTCCATCCATCCTCAACCCCAGGACGTGGGTGCTCACGTTTTTACTGTGATTTTCATTATTATATATTTTTATTTGATTTTAAAACATAGATTCCACCTGTAGTGAAGCCATCAACATTTACACTACATTCCAGTCATTTAACAAATGCTCCCATCCAGAGCAACCCACAGGCGCAACCAGGGCACATCAACAGATCCCCCACCCAGTTGACACAGAGACCCAAACCAGGGACCTCACGGCTACCGGATCAATGCTCCCAACCACCAGGCCACCCGCCGCACCCAACCATCCAAGACCACCCCACTGTCCCCCGAAAACCGCCCGCCCCCCACTGACCCCCAACATTCTCCATTCCCATCCGTCAGGGGTCTGGAAATGGAACAACCATCATTGGTGCATCCTTGACCAGCTCAAGCTAAGCAAGTCCTGACGTACTAATCATGGTGAACTCATGGCATAATCGTGTAGTGTATTCCTGGCATTACACAAGCTAAAAACAAGTTCAAAAACCTGGATAAATTATTGAACTCAAGATAATCTTGGAACCAGAGACATACAGAATTCTCATCTCTTCGCACAGCAGGTAAGGGAATTTCTAATGCCTCCCATGCTGGGCAGACAGATCCACACACACGTACACCCACCCCCACACACAAATATTTGCCTTGGCCTCTCTCTCTCTGTCAGGCAGAGCTACAGCAGCCAGGTCGAGATCAGTTTTACACTGTGTCTAATCAGTAAGTAATGATTGACCAGGTACAGCTTCATCTAACAGGCCTGCTCTGCTCTATACTGACCTTGGCTTGTTTGTCTTACCCTTCTTGTTCATCCGGGCACAGCGGTAAATTTAACCTGATTCACTGCCTATCTGCCTGGGCATGTCAAACTGCATGTATGCAATCACTGTGATTTGTACGACATTCAAAGAGGGTTTTGCTCACCAACCTTTTTCTGGTGGTACAGCAGTTTAACATGGTAGTATAGTAGGCGAAGTAAACGTATGCCTGAAATAAACTGTTGTAAATTGAAGTACCAGTGTGGAACCCAAGAGATGTGCAAAATATATAAAGTTGAAGTCGGAAGTTTACATACACTTAGGTTGCAGTCATTAAAACTCGTCTTTCAACCACTCCACAAATTTCTTGTTAAAAAACTATAGTTTTGGCAAGTTGGTTAGGACATCTACTTTGTCCATGACACAAGTAATTTTTCCAACAATTGTTTACAGACAGTTTATTTCACTTACTGTATCACAATTCTAGTGGTTCAGAAGTTCACATACACTAAGTTGACTGTGCCTTCAAACAGCTTGGAAAATTCCAGAAAATTATGTCATGGCTTTAGAAGCTTCTGATAGGCTAATTGACATCATTTGAGTCAATTGGAGGTGTGCCTGTGGATGTATTTCATGGCCTTCCTTCAAACTCAGTGCCTCTTTGCTTGACATCATGGGAAATCAAAAGAAATCAGTCAAGACCTCAGAAAAGAATTGTAGACCTCCACAAGTCTGGTTCATCCTTGGGAGCAATTTCCAAACGCCTGAAGGTACCACGTTCATGTGTACAAACAATAGTATGCAAGTATGAACACCATGGGACCACGCAGCCGTCATACCGCTCAGGAAGGAGACGCATTCTGTCTCGTAGAGATTAACATACTTTTTTGCGAAAAGTGCAATTCAATCCCAGAACAACATCAAAGGACCTTGTGAAGATGCTGGTGGAAGCAGGTACAAAAGTATCTATATCCACTGTAAAAATTATTCCTATATCGACATAAACTGAAAGCCGCTCAGCAAGAAAGAAGCCACTGCTCCACTGCTCCATAAAAAAGCCAGACTACAGTTTGCAACTGCACATGGGGACAAAGATTGTAGAGAAATGTCCTCTGGTCTGGTCAGTCCTCTGGTCTGATGAAACAAAAATAGAACTGTCTGGCCATAATGACCATCGTTATGTTTGGAGGAAAAAGGGGGAGGCTTGCAAGCCGAAGAACATCATCCCAACTGTGAAGCACGGGGGTGGCAGCATCATGTTGGGGGAAATTTTGTGGATTTATTGAAGCAACATCTCAAGACATCAGTCAGGAAGTTAAAGCTTGGTTGCAATCTGGTCTTCCAAAAGGACAATGGCTTAAGCATGCTTACAAAGGTTTGGCAAATTGGCTTAAGGACAACAAGTCAAGGTATTGGAGTGGCCATCACAAAGCCCTGACCTCAATCTTATTGAATATTTGTGGACAGAACTGAAAAAGCGTGTGCGAGCAAGGAGGCCTACAAACCTTCTCAGTGGGCCAAAATTCACCCAACTTACTGTGGGAAGCTTGTGGAAGGCTACCCGAAATGTTTGACCCAAGTTAAACAATTTAAAGGCAATGCTACCAAATACTAATTGAGTGTATGTAAACCTCTAACCCACTGGGAATGTGATGAAAGAAATATTCGGACATTTCACATTCTTATAAAAATGTGGTGATAGTAACTAACCTAAAACAGGGAATGTTTACTAGGATTAAATGTCAGGAATTGTGAAAACTGAGTTTAAATGTATTTGGCCAAGGTGTATGTAAACCACCGACTTCAACTGTATAGAACACAGGAGGCTGATGAGGGGAGGATGGCTCATAATAATGGCCGGAATGGAGTAAATGGAATGGCATCAATCTTGCTTCAATAAATCCACAAAGTTTTCCCACCTCATAATGCCCTCTATTTTCTATTTTGTGAAGTGCACCAGTCCCTCCTGCAGCAAAGCACCCCCCCCAACATGATGCTGCCACCCCCGTGCTTCACAGTTGGGATGGAAACCATATTTCCACCCATTCCGCTTCAGCCATTACCACAAGCCCGTTCTCAGCAATTAAGGAGCCACCAACTTGCTGTGATATAGGTTGGTGAACTGATTATCTTACTGTGGAGAAGTGACAGACAGCAGGTGATAACTTAGGTTTACTACACATGTTATTTTATTGTGTAAGCCTGGGTTTCTTAATCCTGGTCCTGAAGACACAAAGGGTTGCACATTTTTGCCCCAGCACTACACACCTCAAAATGTGCGCTCCTTTGCATCCCCAGGACCAGGATTAAGAAACACTGATAAAAGCCAAGCTCTCATAAACAGTGCCTGTACACTTCAACCAGAGGCTGTCTCACTCTTTGGCTGGATTGAGTATGGATTTCTAACCAACCTGGTATTGAACCCAAGTCAAATATGAGCCAGAAGACTATATTAGCCCACTGAGCTAAAGTCTACATGTTTGCTCTGGGAGTTAACGACAGTTTACAGATCACCAAGGTCACTCATCATCACCTGAGCACAGTTCACCAAGCCACCACTGCTACAGATAAGAAAACAGGACTGACCAGTAATAGCCGTTTACCTCGGGCAGGGTAACAGGCTCTCTCCCAAGAATGATCCATGACCATTAAGCACTGGTGTTAGAGCAGCACAGTTAATGAAGACTTAGTCTCGCGAGCCAGACGCGGTATTCTTGGGATCCATATTCTTGGAATTTTCTGACTCTATACTTCGCAGATTATGAAGAACCTCTCCTTGAATGCTGGAGCCCGAGGCTAGGGAAACCTCATAGGCCCTGGTTTTAATGATCCAAAGCCAAATGTTGGTTTTATTATCTGCACCGAGGCACATTTCAAGTCCCCTGAACAGCAATTCTTCAGTCACACAACATTTCCCCTTAGTGCCTGTGCTTTAAAGTTATACATGTATTGAGATGATAAAATCACCTTTCACGTGGTTGATTTTTTGATAGAGAACTCAAGAACTTAAAGGGAACCACTAGACACTATTTGTGGTGTTTTTCCAGTCTTCCTACATCATTACGAGTGATGAGAGCGTGTTTCAGACATAATTATACACTATAGCGGTATTTCAGAATTTTAACCCGGGAGAGTTCAACCAATGACGTCATTGGTTGTTTGACCTTACTGTCTGATCTAAAGATGCCATGTTTTGCAGCAGATACTGTGGCCTTTGTGTTTTTCCAATTGCACGATCACGCTAGCAGTGAGTAGATACGTCTCACCTATGTTCCTATCTGCCAAGACATTCTCAACCTCGAAGGCAGGCTTTTCAAAATGGTTTACAGGTTCACGGGAGCTATGTTACCCTGCACTGTCTATCCCAGATAGCTAAATAATTAGCTTACAACCCAGACAGCAAAAAATGTCCCCCCACTCGCTACACCAAAGACAATAAATTCCTACTGCCAGCAGGAGAGTGGAGTTTGCCGGTCAAGATGTGATTTGCATCTCTGGCGGGTAGCTCTCATTCAGAGGACCGCTACAAACCCTCTTCAGGCCGTTTTTGTATCTCTGGCATTTAGCCTCCACTCACATGACAGCTATACGCCGTAGGCAAGCCATCCTGACCCTTTGTTTTTACACTGCTGCTACTCACTGTTATTATCTATGTATAGTCACTTTACCTGTACCCCCACACATTGACTCGGTACCCCCTTATATATAGCCTCATTTTTGTTATTTTATTGTGTACCTTAAAAAAAATACTTTAGTTTATTTAGTAAACATGTTCTTAACTATTTTTTCTTAAAATTGCATTGTTGGTTAAGGGCTTGTAAGTAAGCATTTCACGGTGTTGTTTTCGGCGCATGTGCCAAATTACATTTGATTTGAATTGAGTTCATTTGAAAGACAATAGGCAGGAATTTCTCTAATCTCAAATTCGGCCGGCCACTTCCAGCTAACCACAGCCAGCCAGAGGCTGCAAGCTGTTTTTGTTGCGTCTATAAATCTTAGCCTACACATTTATTAAAATGTGATTTATTTTTAAAAAGCTAAATAACCACACACAAGGAAACAATGCATAAAAAATTATTATTATTATTATTATGACACAAAAGTGACAGACCTAATAATTTACAGTTTAGGGCATTAATAGCCAATATTTTTGTCATTCGTTTTATATACTAGGCTATATAACTATTCCTAGAAACTATTCCAGTTGCTTTGTTAAAGAGACGCCAACCCCTAAACCACTTCAAACAAAGTGTTGATGACTGTCATTAGGGGTGAAATTATCTGTGGTAATGAAGCCAGTTCTAGTCTATTGTATTAATACACAGACTACATTCCAATGTACATTTAATTCCATGGCCTGTTTATTGCTTCAAACTATGTTCAAATCAAAGCCACAGCCAATGTTGCAACTTGCAATGTGAATTTCAATGAATAGCCTGCACTGCTGAACTTTAGGGACCCATAGCTATTTAATTGGACTGATTTCAGCCTTTTGAACTGTGACCACAGATAATGGAGGGTAAACTCGAACTACTAACTTAGGTAACATTGGCATGTCTACTAAATTTACTAAGTATGCTAAATTATGCCGGTGCTCTTTTGTCCTTGCTAGCAGAATTAGTTAGCTAGCTAGTTTGCTAACATTTGATGGTTTGCTAACATTAGTGCAGTGGTATGTTAGTTTGCTAGCTAGCAGCTTGTGTTGTTAAGTTGGCTAGCTTATTATCTGCTTTTGTCCTTGCAAGCTGACTTACATAGCTAGCTTGCCCCTTACAAAAAAATATTTCCGTAAAAGTGCAGTAACTGTAGTCAACTGTGGTATTTTGGACACAGAAATTGCAGAATAACTGCAGTGTACTGCAGATAGAAGAGACAGGTTCAAAAGTTCAGAGATAGGCTTGGCATTGATAGGGACTGCAAAGTTAGAGAACAAAGGGTCTAAATCTTTTGACCCGGATGTTTTTTGGGGGTCAAGTTTAAGGATCTCCTTTAGCACCTTGGACTCAGTTTCTCTGCAGGGAGAAACGTTGCAGCGCGGCAGGGGAAAAGAGGGTGGCGCATCAGGGCTAGGAGCATCTGGTCTAGGTGCATTAGAAGGGGTGGGAGATGAGGAAATGTTGGACGGGCAAGGAGGCATGGCTGAGTCAAATAGGAATCCTGATTTAATGAAGTGGTGATGAAAGAGCTCAGCCATGTGCTGTACATTCTATAGGTAAATTGTTTTTATACTCATTTATTTACTAACAACCCCATCATCAAATCATTATTATTCGCCTAGGGTACATGGGCAGCTGTGAGGAGGAGGGTTTATTCTCCAGGTCTTTAACCGTTTTCCAAAACTTCTTGGGGTTAGACCCACAGAGAGAGAACTGCTCCACAAAGTAACTAGCATTGGCCTTCCGGATAGCCTGAGTTCACTTATTTCTCAATTGCCTGAATGAGAGCCAGTCAGCCTGAATATCCATATGCCGAGCCTTTCGTCAAATGGAATTCTTGAGGTGGAGTAACTCTGCCAGATCACGGTCGAACCAGGGGCTGGACCTGTTTTTTATTCTCATTTTCTTTATGGGGCGTGTTTGTTATCAATACCACTGACAATATCAAAAATAAGGTCAAAGCGCCTTCAACAGCAGGGATCAAGGTGAATCTATACCAGTTTACAGAGGCCAGGTCATGAAGGAAGGCTTGCTCATTAAAGTTTTGTGCCTCCCCCCAAGACATTTTTAGGGCTGCCTCTCGGGCTTCCAGCCGCTCTGCCGTGCTAGCTCCTCATAATGCAACCTCTCTGCTGTTGCTGCCTCCAGCTCTGCTTTGGGCCGGCGATATTCCCCTGGCTGTATTTTGGAGACTGCAAGGAGGATACCTTCTGATATGATTAAAGAAACAATATTGTTTCTTATTGAGGTCATTTACAATTTAAGTGGCGTGGCTGCATATCAGTTCAAAATAGAGATGAAACCAAGAGGTACTGTATTGTGATGACCTCTGCACAGATGGAGGGGGCTTTAAAGGCCTCTGCATTTAGGTGGGGGAGGCTGTGAAACTGTCCTGCCAATGTTTGGCTCAAGGGCTTTAACACGTCTCACTTCACACCTCCGTGCTAATTGAAGTTGCAGCCAAAACTGTTCTGTCCTAGCAAGCTTGGTAGCCATTTAGTCCTCATAAACTCAAATTTATCACTGTAATTTATTTTTCTTATTGGCTTTAAAAGTAGCTTCAGACTAAATTTTACTCACTCACTTCTAGGTTGGTGGTGTGTTCAGGTCTATTGTGCTTTTTTTTGCTGGTCGTTAGTTTGCCAGGGCATTTGCTGTATAGACTTTGGAAATACATATTTATTGTAGTAGGAATCCTTCCAGGTAATTTTGTCCAAAATCAGGTTGTAGGTTTGGAATTTTCATTTGGAGTGAAGGTTGTGTTGCGGAGGGTAGTATCCTGCATATGTCCTTGCGGAGAAAGCCAAGTTTATCTAAAGCCCATCTGCTCATTATCTCTCTCTCTCTCTCTCTCTCTCTCTCTCTCTCTCTCTCTCTCTCTCTCTCTCTCTCTCTCTCAATTCAATTCAATTCAAGGGCTTTATTGGCATGGGAAACATGTGTTAACATTGCCAAAGCAAGTGAGGTAGACAACATACAAAGTGAATATATAAGGTGAAAAACAACAAAAATTAACAGTAAACATTACACATACAGAAGTTTCAAAACAGTAAAGACATTACAAATGTCATATTATATATATATATATATATATATACAATGTACAAATAGTTAAAGGACACAAGATAAAATAAATAAGCATAAATATGGGTTGTATTTACAATGGTGTTTGTTCTTCACTGGTTGCCCTTTTCTCGTGGCAACAGGTCACAAATCTTGCTGCTGTGATGGCACACTGTGGAATTTCACCCAGTAGATATGGGAGTTTTTCAAAATTGGATTTGTTTTGGAATTCTTTGTGGATCTGTGTGATCTGAGGGAAATATGTATCTCTAATATGGTCATACATTGGGCAGGAGGTTAGGAAGTGCAGCTCAGTTTCCACCTCATTTTGTGGGCAGTGAGCACATAGCCTGTCTTCTCTTGAGAGCCATGTCTGCCTACGGCGGCCTTTCTCAATAGCAAGGCTATGCTCACTGAGTCTGTACATAGTCAAAGCTTTCCTTAATTTTGGGTCAGTCACAGTGGTCAGGTATTCTGCCGCTGTGTACTCTCTGTGTAGGGCCAAATAGCATTCTAGTTTGCTCTGTTTTTTTGTTAATTCTTTCCAATGTGTTAAGTAATTATATTTTTGTTTTCTCATGATTTGGTTGGGTCTAATTGTGCTGTTGTCCTGGGGCTCTGTAGGGTGTGTTTGTGTTTGTGAACAGAGCCCCAGGACCAGCTTGCTTAGGGGACTCTTCTCCAGGTTCATCTCTCTGTAGGTGATGGCTTTGTTATGGAAGGTTTGTGAATCGCTTCCTTTTAGGTGGTTGTAGAATTTAATGGCTCTTTTCTGGATTTTGATAATTAGTGGGTATCGGCCTAATTCTGCTCTGCATGCATTATTTGGTGTTTTACGTTGTACACGGAGGATATTTTTGCAGAATTCTGCGTGCAGAGTCTCAATTTGGTGTTTGTCCCATTTTGTGAAGTCTTGGTTGGTGAGCGGACCCCAGACCTCACAACCATAAAGGGCAATGGGCTCTATGACTGATTCAAGTATTTTTAGCCAAATCCTAATTGGTATGTTGAAATTTATGTTTCTTTTGATGGCATAGAATGCACTTCTTGCCTTGTCTCTCAGATCGTTCACAGCTTTGTGGAAGTTACTTGTGGCGCTGATGTTTAGGCCAAGGTATGTATAGTTTTTTGTGTGCTCTAGGGCAACAGTGTCTAGATGGAATTTGAATTTGTGGTCCTGGTGACTGGACCTTTTTTAGAACACCATTATTTTGGTCTTACTGAGATTTACTGTCAGGGCCCAGGTCTGACAGAATCTGTGCATAAGATCTAGGTGCTGCTGTAGGCCCTCCTTGGTTGGTGACAGAAGCACCAGATCATCAGCAAACAGCAGACATTTGACTTCGGATTCTAGCAGGGGGAGGCCGGGTGCTGCAGACTTTTCTAGTGCTCTCTCTCTCTCTCTCTCTCTCTCTCTCTCTCTCTCTCTCTCTCTCTCTCTCTCTCTTCTCTCTTTGTCTCTCTCTTTTCTCTCTCTCTTTATCTCTCTCTCTTTGTCCCTCTCTCTCTCTCTCTCTCTCTCTCTCTCTCTCTCTCTCTCTCTCTCTCTCTCTCTCTCTCTCTCTCTCTCTCTCTCTCTCTCTCTCTCTCTCTCTCTCTCAATTCAATTTCAATTCAAGGGCTTTATTGGCATGGGAAACATGTGTTAACATTGCCAAAGCAAGTGAGGTAGACAACATATAAAGTGAAATAAACAATAAAAATGAACAGTAGACATCACACATACAGAAGTTTCAAAACAACAAAGACACCATAAATGTCATATTATATATATATATACAGTGTTTTAACAATGTACAAATGGTAAAGGACACAAGATAAAATAAATAAGCATAGATATGGGTTGTATTTACAATGGTGCGTGTTCTTCACTGGTTGCCCTTTTCTCGTGGCAACAGGTCACAAATCTTGCTGCTTTGATGGCACACTGTGGAATTTCACCCAGTAGATATGGGAGTTTTTCAAAATTGGATTTGTTTTCGAATTCTTTGTGGATCTGTGTAATCTGAGGGAAATATGTCTCTCTAATATGGTCATACATTGGGCAGGAGGTTAGGAAGTGCAGCTCAGTTTCCACCTCATTTTGTGGGCAGTGAGCACATAGCCTGTCTTCTCTTGAGAGCCATGTCTGCCTACGGCGGCCTTTCTCAATAGCAAGGCTATGCTCGCTGAGTCTGTACATAGTCAAAGCTTTCCTTAATTTTGGGTCAGTCACAGTGATCAGGTATTCTGCCGCTGTGTACTCTCTGTGTAGGGCCAAATAGCATCTCTCTCTCTCTCTCTCTCTCTCTCTCTCTCTCTCTCTCTCATGCAATGACAAAGCCCATGTCATCATAAATCGCAAACAATTAATCATTATTTTGTTCTCTCCATTGAGCCACTTGTAGACATGGCATAGCCCTGTTTGTTTCTGTTCGCCTCTCACAAGCCAAATATCTTAGGGTTTCCCTGCGTATTGTGTGATTGAAGTGTAAATTATTATTTTTCAATTGCAAGTGCTCTTTATGCTTAGCTGCCTTTAGATCATGAAGTATGCCGTAGTTCAGGTTGAAAAAGAACGAACCATATGCAGTATGGATCAAAGATGACACCTGCTATTGGCCAACACTCAGCCTCAGGAAAAAGTACAAAATAAATAATTTAGCCATCGTGTGTACACCACCAGACAGCACCTGGGAAAGAAGTGAAGCATTATTAATGAAAAAATCCATTGGAGGATGTATTCTGTCCTGCTAAATACTGATAGAATTTCATAGGAGAAACAAGGCCCTTTAATGTATTAATGTAATATCTTTCAACTAGGACATGTTCAACTAGGACATATTTCCAGCATCATATTCACCACAGCAGCATGTAGATAAAGGCCATGGAGGTAAAAATCCACTTAGCCCAGATGAGACTATGCCTATCTGTCCTGTTTTGCACAGTATGTAATTGTATTAAGGTCGCTCCTCTTTTCAGTTCGCTGCAGCTAGCGACTGGAACAAGCTGCAACAAACACTCAAACGGGACAGTTTTATCTTAATCTCTTCATTCAAAGACTCAATCATGGACACTCTTACTGACAGTTGTGGCTACTTTGTATGATGTATTGTTGTCTCTACCTTCTTGACCTTTGTGCTGTTGACTTTGCCCAATACTGTTTGTACCATGTTTTTGTGCTGCTACCATGTTGTGTTGCTACCATGTTGTTGTCATGTTGTATTGCTACCCTGCTGTGTTGTCATGTTTTGCTGCCTTGTTATGTTGTTGTCTTAGGTCTCTCTTTATGCAGTGTTATGTCTCTCTTGTTGTGATGTGTGTTTTGTCCTATATTTATATTGTATTTATTTTTGTATTTTTTTAATCCCAGGCCCCTTGTCCCTGCAGGAGGCCTTTTTGTAGGCCGTCATTGTAAATAAGAATTTGTTCTTAACTGACTTGCCTAGTTAAATAAAGGTTAAATAAAGAAACAAAATAAAACAATTAAGAAGGAACCTGTCATTTTCCACAAGGTTAACCTTTAACCTTTTAAATGTAGTTTTATTTTTTCTGGGAAGAAATCCAAAGACTCCGGCAGGAAAACAAATCACTGAAGGAAGACAGGACAGAAATGCAGAGTCCAGTAGGAAAACAGAGCCCCGAGGGAAGAAGTTAAGGTGCGAAGGAGTGGGCCAGCAGGTAAGAACATCATTTGCACATCCATAATTGTTTTCAGGAGTGTGGCAGTGATTAACTGCTCCTTTTGTCCTATAGGTCCAGGTGGTTTCGGATCACTGAGTGAAAAAGTGGTGCAGGTTGCTACCATACTATGGACCTTTGCTGCAAGTGGACAATCAGGTAAGAACATGGCTTGCACATCTATTTTTGGTGTATCCTTAAACATCAGGTGCTGTAATTGTTTTCAGAAGTGTGACAGTGATTAACTTCTCTCTCTCTCCCTATATGTCTGGGTAACACATTTTTGCTGCAGCGTATTGGAGCAGAGGTTGATCCAACGCTTGAGATGGATAACAAGATGTATAACTTGTTAGCCTATCAAGAGGCAAATGGGTCGGTTGGAGCTTTGTCCTTGCCTGATGATCTCATTCTCCAGATGGAGGACCGTCAAGACCTGGAGCTGCTGGAGACCAGGCTGAACAGGACACGAGCCCAAGGAGAGACTTGTAAGTGTGCTCAGAATTTTAAATAGTATGGATTTTTCCTGGGAGGTAAAAGAGACATTCAACTTTGACCCTGTTGTTGTGATCGTTGTAACCTGACGTGACGGCAGCATGTTCTAAAATCCTCCACTCAGTATTTTGGCATAAGGCATTATATTACATGTAAATAATTGACATCCAAGGAACCAAAGGGAGTAACATATATAGGGAAGGTAATCAGGAAGTGATGGAGTCCAGGTGAGTCTGATGACGTGCAGGTGCGCATAACGATGGTGACAGGTGTGCGCCACAATGAGCAGCCTGGTGACCTGTAGAGGGAGCACACGTGACACATCCGTCTTTATAGACTGTCACAATAAGGGAAATATGTTAACATAGTGTGTCATTTCTAATACTTTTTTTAGCTTACAGTGGTTGCTCCACTAAAAAATGTGTGATTATGATGCGTGAATTAAAAGTCATTTGTGGTTTAGTATGTTACCCTGCGTCGCCACTTCATTGCTCCAGATCAGCGCAAGGGGGAGTTAGAGCACTGATTATGCTTTTGGGTCCTACTGTGTCTCCATCTGACAATCAATGGGCGACATAAACTTAAATAGAAACTGATAATTGTGCACGGCTTACTTACTATTACTTACTAAAAGTTGTTACACTAAGGTTTTTATTATTTTATTTTGTTAGGATTATTTTGCTCTTACTGTAGTACTTTAGTCCACTCCCGACTGGTCATGTTGTACAGTGCCTGAGTGGAGCAACAGTCTAAGACACTGCATAGTAGTGCAAGCTGTGTTGCAACAGATACTGGTTTAATACCTTTGCTGGGCTTGACTGGGAGACCCATGAGATGACTGTAGGTTTTGGTTTCTCTCCCTCTAAAAACAGAAATAAATCATTCTAAACAACAAACTGGCATTATTTACAAATTAGTAACAATGTCTCACTCCATGTTCAAGAATGGTCTATTTCTCACTCATTTTACATTATTTGAAAATGAAATCATCTCCACCCCGCCACACTGGGTAGCACAGAGCAACACTTTAAGGGGCATTGCACTAATAATGGCGCTGACTACGGAAACGCTCAAGCCGTTCTTAGCCAGTTAAGTGTCAGGGGGCACTATTTTAATTTTTGGATGAAAAGGGTTCCCGTTTTAAACAAGATATTTTGTTACGAAAAGATGCTCGACTATGCATATAATTGACAGCTTTGGATAGAAAACACTGACGTTTCCAAAACTGCAAAGATATTGTCTGTGAGTGCAACAGAACTGATGTTACAGGCGAAACCCAGGTAAAAATCCAACCAGGAAGTGCCACATTTTTTGAAACCGCCTCATGCCAATGATTCCTTATATGGCTGTGCATGAGCTACGAATGAGCTTACGTTTTCCACATATTCCCCAAGGTGTCTACAGCATTGTGACGTCTTTTTACGCATTTCCATTGAAGAATAGCTGTAAGGGACCATATTTAGCAAGTGGTCACATGGTGTCTCCCGCAGAAAATCTTGCGTAAAATACTGAGGTAGCCATTTTTCCAATCGCTTCTTATGAGAAACCAATTGCCTTGACGGATATATTATCGAATATATATGTTAAAAACACCTTGAGGATTGATCCTAAACAACGTTTGCCGTGTTTCTGTCGATATTATGGAGCTAATTTTGAAAACAGTTTGGCGTTGTAGTGGTAGCATTGTCCTACAAAAATAATATTTTTGGAAAAAAGGAACATTTGCTATCTAACGGGGAGTCTCCTGAGTGAAAACATCCAAAGTTCTTCAAAGGTAAATGATTTAATTTGGTTGCTTTTCTTATTTTCGTGAAAATGTTGCCTGCTGCCAGCAGAGCCTAGCATAGCATTATGCCATGATAAACTTACACAAATGCTTGTCTAGCGTTGGCTGTAACACATATTTTGAAAATATGAGATGACAGTGTGATTAACAAAAGGCTAAGCTTGTGTTTGAATATATTTCATTTGCGATTTTCATGAATAGGAAAAGTTTCTAGGGGTATTTATGTCCGCTGCGTTATGCTAATTCGTTTGAGGCTATGATTACGCTCCCGGATCCGGGATTGCTAGTCGCAAGAAGTTAAAACAGGGAATTTTTATTCAGATTAAATTTCATGAATTGTGAAAAACTGAGTTTAAATGTATATGGCTAAGGTGTATGTAAACTTCCGACTTCAACTGTAAGAACAAATTCTTATTTACAAGGACAGCCTACTCCTCCCTCTCCGTCTAGTAATTGATCCCGGTCTCCCGTGTGCCCGCACAACACAGGGATTCTTTAGCGAATTAGCCAAGTACTGTAGCCTACTCCTGACCGTCACGTTGTACAGCGCCAATTCTTTGTTGTATGCCGACCATGCTTACTGCACTGAAACATGGACTGACTTTTGGGGCGTCCACATTTTCCACTGCGAAAAATGTGTTCAGTGAATACAGAAGAAGCATGCTAAACCCAAGGAAAGCTCAGACCCATACCTGTGACATTATTTAGGAGACCTCTAACTCAGAGTCAATTGAGCATTGAGATGTGAAAAGTTTGAGAGGGACTTGACTTGTAAACAGTCTAGTCATGTATTGCTGTGTACGAGCACCTACAGTTGTGCTGTTGAGTAAACAAACACAACAAACATTTGAGTGAATATGCTAGAAGAGTACACAAACAGCCCCTCTCCCCCATGACAAAGAACTGACTGCAAGGGTTTAAAAAGTTTGACAGTTTGACAGTTTAGTTTATTGGTGCTTTTGTTACCTCAAAGAGGGTATTGTGGTTTCATAAATACATTTGGCTGTCCTGGCTTGTTTCAATGTCAGATGATGTGGAGTTTGAGCTTATTCCCAGCAGAAAGCATTCATCCAATGGGTCTACAGGCTCTGTACTACTAAAGCTGATGTCAAGGTCAGCAACAGCAGCAGGATTAGTCTGTAGAACACACAGTAATCAGTGATTAGCCAACATGTTACTACTTTGTCCCCATCAATACACACTCAAACAAGGTACTATATCCACCCACCCCTCCTCGTGTCAATAAACGGACCAGCTCTAGAAGGGGGCTAAAGGGGGCTTAGCCCTCTCAGTTCAAATTTGAGCCCCCAAGTTTTAGAACCATCAGGATAATGGCTCCACAGCGGCCTCCTCCACCTGGTTCAGAGGAAGAAAGTGGCTGGCATACTCGGTTATGGGATTTCGTTTCCCATATCGAAAGTTGCCAGACAAGGCCTTGGCCCAAGTTGGGTATTCTAACTGGAATAATGTTATTGATAGTATCAAAGGATTTGACATACCACTACCAGCTCAAGCAAACAACAACTTTATATAAGAACAAGGCTCCAGCAAAATGTGGTGGACTGTACAGTAGGACAGCAGGACAGAGGAGAAGAGAGTGTAATGACTGTTATTCAGCACGTTGGATGCTGTCGTTGGTGAAATGTCAGAACGATTCAGTGAACGCAACAGCCAATTGGTGGAGGCCCTGTGTGCCCTTGACCTAAGGAGCAATGAATTTCTAGATGTGAAATAAGGTGAAACCACTTCTAGATATAAGCAAAACGGATTTGGTGGAAGCTGAGTTTAGTGTAACTCAGCAGTTTTTTACAGACTTAATATGACCCCACTTGATATCCTGCAATGATTCTCTGTGCTATGCCCACCATGCTTTTATGCACTGAAACATGGACTGATTTTTGGGGCGTCCACTTTGAAACATGCATCAGTGAACACAGAAGAAGCATGCTAAACCCGAAGAAAGCTCAACTAAACCAAATGGCATTTGAGGAGGATCTTACAAGAAGATTTGGGGGAAAATGGAATGATCGATTACTCAGGAAGTTCCACAGAGCATCAAGGAGGCTGCACTATTTTGAAAAGGTAAGGTTGAAGCAATCTAGCTTGTTGGTTTTTATAAAAAATATTGCATTAAGGCGCTACTAAGTTCTACTAGGTATATGGAATTGTTTTAAGAAGGTCATATCAAGGATTGTTTAGCTATTTGATTTATAATTTTAAGACACCTTGAAGCACAAAAAAATACATAAAACAATGATTTTATGAGAATGTGTATGTGGCCTTATTGCTATTAGCCCACAAAAATGCATTGAATAACAGATTCTCTACATGGAACACATAGTCCCACCAAAAAAATGGAAAAAGGAAGAAAAAAGTACAGTACCAGTCAAAGGTTTAGACACACCTACTCATTCAAGGGTTTGTCTTTATCTCCACAATTTTCTACATTGTAGAATAATAGTGAAGATATCAAAACTATGAAAGAACACTTATGGAATCATGTAGTAACCAAAAAAAGTGTTAAACAAATCAAATATATTTTAGATGTTAGATTCTTCAAAGTAGCCACATTGATGACAGCTTTGCACACTCTTGGCATTCTCTAAACCAGCTTCATGAGGTAGTCACCTGGAATGCATTTCACTTATAGTTGTGCCTTGTTAAAAGTTAATTTGTGGAATGTCTTTCCTTCTTAATGCATTTGAGACAATCAGTTGTGCTGTGACAAGGTAGGGGTGGTTTACAGAAGATAGCCCTATTTAGTAAAAGACCAAGTCCATATTATGGCAAGAAGAGCTCAAATAAGCAAAGAAAAATGACAGTCCATCATTACTTTAAGACATTAAGGTCAGTCAATGTTGGGAATTTCAAGAACTTTGAAAGTTTCTTCAAGTCCAGTTGTAAAAACCATCAAGCGCAATGATGAAACTGGCTCTCAAGACCTAGAGTTGCCTCTGCTGCAGAGGATATGTTCATTTGAGTTGCCAGCCTCAGAAATTGCAGCCCAAATAAATGCTTCAGAGTTCAAGTAACAGACACATCTCAATATCAACTGTTCAGAGGAGACTGCGTGAATCAGGCCTTCATGGTCAAATTGATACAAAGAAACCACAACTAAAGGACACCCATAAGAAGAAGAGACTTGCTTGGGCCAAGAAGAATTAGCAATTGACATTGGACCGGTAGAAATCTGTCCTTTTGTTTGATGATCCCAAATTTGAGATTTTTGATTCCAACAGTCTTTGTGAGACGCAGAGTAGGTCTCTGGATGATCTCTGCATGTATGATTCCCACCTTGAAGCATGAAGGAGGTGGCGAGGGGGTGCTTTACTAGTGACACTGTCAGTGATTCATTTAGAATTCAAGGCACACTTAACCAGCATAGCTACCACAGCAATCTGCAGCGATACACCATCCCATCAAGTTATCACTTAGTGGGACTATAATTTATTTTTCAACAGGACAATGACCAAACACACCTCCAGTCTGTAAGGGCTACTTGACCAAGAAGGAGAGTGATGGAGTGCTGCATCAGATGACCTGGACTCCACAATCACCCGACCTCAAGCCAACTGAGATGGTTTTGGCTGAGTTGGACCGCATAGTGAAGGAAAAGCAACCAACAAGTGCTCAGCATATGTGGGAACTCATTCAAGACTGTTCGAAAAGCATTCCAGGTGAAGCTGATTTAGAGAATGCCAAGAGTGTGCAAAGCTGTCATCAAGGCAAAGGGTGGCTACTTTGAAGAATCTAAAATCCCAAATATATTTTGATTTGTTTAACACATTGTTGGTTACTACATGATTCCATATGTGTTATTTCATAGTTTTGATGTCTTCAATATTATTCAACAATGTAGGAAATAGTCAAATTAAAGAAACACCCTTGAATGAGTAGGTGTGTCCAAACTTTTGACTGGAGCTGTATGTTCTGAAGTGTCAAAACAAATCAAATTGTATGTGTCAAATGTGTCGAATACAACAACACCTTACAGTGAAATGCTTACTTACAAGCCCTTAACCAACAATTCAGTTTGAAGAAAAATAGAAAGTATTTACTAAAATAAACTGAAGTAAAAAATAATGTAAGAAAATAAAAAATATAAATTAAGAAGAAAAATAATAAATAATTAAGGAGAATCAACAAAATAACAGTAGTGAGGCTTTATACAGGGGGTACCGGTACAGAGTCAATGTGCGGGGCACAGGTAATTCAGTGGAAATGTACATGTACTGTAGGTAGAGGTGAAGTGACTATACATGGATAATAAACCGTCAGTAGCAGCAGTGTAAAAATGGGGAGGGGTGGACAATACAAATAGTCTGGGTAGCCATTTGTTTAGCTGTTCAGGAGTCTTATGGCTTGGGGGTAGACGCTGTTAAGAAGCCTCTTGGACCTAGACTTGGTGCTCCGGTACCGCTTGCCTTACAGTAGTAGAGTGAACAGTCTATGACTAGGGTAGCTGGAGTCTTTGGCAATTTTTAGGGCCTTCCTCTGACACCGCCTGGTATAGGGCTCCTGGATGGCAGGAAGCTTGGCCCCAGTGATGTAGTAGGCCGTACGCACTACCCTCTGTAGTGCCTTGGGGTCGGAGGCTTGTATTATTATTATGTGTGTGTTTTTTTACATTTACAGTACCAGTCAAAAGTTTGGACACCTACTCATTCCAGGGTTTTTATTTATTTTTTACTATTTTCTACATTGTAGAATAATAGTGAAGACAACAAAACTATGAAATAACACATATGAAACCATGTACTGTAGTAACCAAAAAAGTGTTAACCATATTAAAATATATATTTGGTCAAAAGTAGCCACCCCAAAGAGGGGTTACAATAGTTTGTCGGACAAACACTGCTCTAGCACTGTCACCTTTCATCGCAGATGCACAAGTGTGACATCGCCGGATGCGGTGGATTGAGTCTCATCTAATGCAAAAGAATCTCTA
Source organism: Oncorhynchus keta (assembly GCF_023373465.1). Classification (NCBI taxonomy): domain Eukaryota; kingdom Metazoa; phylum Chordata; class Actinopteri; order Salmoniformes; family Salmonidae; genus Oncorhynchus; species Oncorhynchus keta. The sequence continues at coordinate 46,015,174 of NC_068422.1, read as the reverse complement.
GCTTAAACTGACAGGTTTTTAGGCTAATTTTTGTATTATGCTAATTAGATTTCACAGACATCGACTCTTGGGGGATTAAAGCCATACTGTGTAAACTCCTGGTGGAAAATATCTCTATAGAATGCAGAGGAGCGGCCGCGAACGAGACTTTCTGCCTCCTTCTCAACATTTTTGGAGGAGAAAGTCCAGGGTCCCTCCCCCCAGACCTTCTTATCTAATGTGTTTTGAGAATGAGGCGAGGAGAGACGATGTGAGGAACCAAAGAAGTATGAATTGAAAACACACCTACTTCAACAACCACCCCTTCATCTGGCACCCCTCCAATCAGAGAGCAGGTGACAAATTTACCACCCCAAGGTGAGGCTAGAGAAAGCCGACTCGTGACTCGTGTGTGGTGTGTGGGTTCGATCAGGAACCTCTCAATTCATCTCTTTCTCTCTGGTGGTATCCAGGAAGGCAGAGGAATGTTGCACCTTGGATGAGCATACCTTATCCACTGCTCTACCTATGCTCAACACAGATTCCATCGTCAGATGAAATGATTAGCATATATACTGAGTGTACAAAACATTAGAAACACCTGCCCTTTCCGTGACATAACAAACACAGCTCGGACAGGAACAGTTTAATGAGGGCCAAAATCAGACCCATAGCACTGCCACCGTGGCATTTAACACAACGTTTGGGGATGGGTGTGAATGGGTGTGAATGTGTGCCAACATCCATGAGATGTCTTGAGTGTCCTTCTCCAAAATAATATAACTGTGTGTGTGTGTGTGTGTGTGTGTGCGTGTGTGTAAGAATGATAGTGCCAGACCAAGTCTGAGGAACATGCAGTTGGTTAATTGCTCAGGCTTTGGACAGGTGTGGATTGAGGAGTGATAATTGGGGAGGTAAGGGTGAATAGTGTGTGTGTGTATGTGCAAACATATGTGTATTTGTGTGAAACTCTCTCTCCTATAGCAAATAAAATAAAATTTGGCCCAGGCGTGTGTTAGGGTGTGCGTGCATGTGTGGGTGTTACAGCATCTCTCCTATAGCGTTGCCCTGGGGCATTGCACTCTCACCACAGTGGATTAATTAGACACAGCACTACCAACGATCACATCTCACTGTCGCAAAGCCTGAGGTTTAAAAATAACCATGAGCAAATGTCTTGTCAGCACAACCCCAGCCAGTATCCATGGGATCTATGAGGCCCATGAGCTATCCAGCCCATCCACATTAGAACCAGAACCAAACGGGTCTAGCAACAGGGGTACGATTACAGAAAATGTGATCCATGTCTATTCACTGCAGTGAGATGTTCCTGATAAGAAGGGTATCAGGGATTACTGTCTGACCATCATATCCATGAGACGGCTGTAGACTCCTTAGGCATGTGGTTCTCAAACCTATCCTCGAGGTCCCCCGGTCGTTCCATGTATAACACGCCCCCAAAATATTTAAAGATGTCCTCCAGCGATATCCCAAGTATAAATACAGTAAAGTACAGTAAAGTACACATATATACTGTAAATACTGTTTTTTTTAGACACACCTGCAAACTTCAACAAGTAGGGCATTCAAGGAGTTGGTCTGATGTTATGTCATCGGCGTCTCCCCTTGCTTGAGGAACAATAGAGGAGCAATAGAGAACAAAAGAGGATACATCCACCCCCCCACTTGTGTCACGTCATACCTGGACCAATGAGGTAAAAAGGAGACTAGAGTAGGACTTGAACCCAAATTCCTTATATTCATTATTCTCTACTCCTCATGTAGCCAAATTTCAACATATACAGTGCATTTAGAAAAACATCCAGACCCCTTCACTTTTTCCACATTTTTGTTAAGTTACAGACTTATTCTAAAATGTATTAAATAAAACATTTTCATCATCAATCTACACACAATATCCCATAATGACAAAGCAAAAAACAAATGAAATATCACATTTACGTAAGTATTCAGACCCTTTACGCAGTACTTTGTTGAAGCACTTTTTGCAGCGATTACAGCCTTGAGTCTTCTTGGGTATGACACTACAGCTTGGCACACCTGTATTTGGGGTTTCTCCCATTTTTATCTGCAGATCCTGTCAAGCTCTGTCAGGTTGGATGGTGAGCCTCGCCACAGGCCCAGCTGAGCCACTCAAGGACATTCAGAGACTTGTCCCAAAGTCACTCCTGCATTGTCTTGGCTGTGTGCTTAGGGTCGTTGTCCTGTTGGAAGGTGAACCTTCGCTCCAGTCTGAGGTCCTGAGTGCTTTGGAGCAGGTTTTCATCAAGGATCTCCCTATACTCTTCTCCGTTCATCTTTTCCTCGATCCTGACTAGTCTCCAGCCCTGCCGCTGAAAAACATTGCAACAGCATGATGCTTCTACCACCATGCTTTACAGTAGGGATGGTGCCAGGTTTTCTCCAGACGTGATGCTTGGCATTCAGGCCAAAGAGATCAATATTGGTTTCCTCAGACTAGAGAATCGTGTTACTCGTAGTCTGAGAGTCCTTTACAGTTGAAGTTGGAAGTTTACATACACCTTAGCAAAATACATTTAAAATCAGTTTTTCACAATTCCTGACATTTAATCCTAGTAAAACTTCCCTGTGTTATGTCAGTTAGGATCACCACTTTATTTTAAGAATGTGAAATGTCAGAATGATAGAAGAGATAATGATTTATTTCAGCTTTAATTTCTTTCATCACATTCCCAGTGAGTCAGAAGTTTACATACACTCAATTAGTATTTGGTAGCATTGCCTTTAAATTGTTTAACTTGGGACAAACGTTTCGGGTAGCCTTCCACAAGCTTCCCACAATAATTTGGGTAATTTTTGGCCCATTCCTCCTGACAGAGCTGGTGGAACTGAGTTAGGTTTGTAGGCCTCCTTTCTTGCACACGCTTTTTCAGTTCTGCACACACATTTTCTATGGGATTGAGGTCAGGGCTTTGTGATGGCCTCTCCAATACCTTGACTTGTTGTCCTTAAGGCATTTTGCCACAACTTTGGAAGTATGCTTGGGGTCATTGTCCATTTGGAAGACCCATTTGTGACCAAGCTTTAACTTCCTGACTGATGTCTTCGGATGTTGCTTCAATATATTCACATAATTTCACTCTCTCATAAAGCCATCTATTTTGTGAAGTGCACCAGTCCACCTCCTGCAGCAAAGCACCCCCACAACATGATGCTGCCACCCCCGTTCTTTCCTCCAAACACAACGATGGTCATTATGGCCAAACAGTTCTATTTTTGTTTCATCAGACCAGAGGACATTTCTCAAAAGGTACTGTCTTTGTCCCCATGTGCAGTTACAAACCGTAGTCTTGATTTTTATGGCGGCTTTGGAGCAGTGGCTTCTTCCTTGCTGAGCGGCCTTTCAGGTTATGTCGATATAGGACTCGTTTTACTGTGGATATGGATACTTTTGTACCTGTTTCCTCCAGCATCTTCACAGGGTCCTTTGCTATTGTTCTGGGACCCCTCCCCCACTTGAGCATAGGCCAGGCTAGTCTAGGGGTCATAACGTCATAAACTGTCCTTTCACACCGCGACCCTCGTCACTGATTGGTTGACAGGGCAGTTGCTAGGGGGGCGGACATCTGTCCATCTTTCTGACTCTCCAGGTCAGACACTTTTCAGTCATCATCTGTCCTGCACAACAACAAATTGACTAATTTATATCTCTGAACACCTGGTGTGAGTTGTGTATTTGTGTATATTACTGCTAGTTGTTCAGCAGCATATCAGCTTATATTTCTATACAGTCCTTTACCGTGTATTATTGCTCTATTCTGTATCTGTGTATTCTTGCCCTTGTGTATTCAGTTGGTATTTGTATATTCATTGTCTCTGTTTTCTCGTGTTACAGATCCACTACCTTTCAATGTACATTTCATCCATGTGTGTGTCAATAAAGTTTCCTTGTGTATGACTGTGAGGTTGCCTTATTCCCCTCTTACCGGGGAAAGTGCTAGTGTGTCACATATTAGCCCAAAAGGAGTTGCTGTCTTTCAACTAGTCTTTACCTGTGATTGGAGTTTGTTCTGTTTCTAACATCTGCATTGTAGGCCTACTTAAAAACATTTTAATTGAAGCCTTTCCTGTCCCTGACCTTGAGAGATGATGTACAACTCAAAAAGTAGCCTGTGCTAAGAGTTCCAATACTCTTACCACACTCAGCACCGGTAGCTTCTGGATGTGCAGCAGCAGGAGTACGAGTGCAGTGCGTGGTCGGGTGGTCGCAGGGGGAGGAATACTTCAAGATTTAACTTAGCTAGTTTGATGGGCAATTTTTTACAGAACAGGAGAGAAAAGAGACAGTCAAATTAAATATATTATTAACTTCTATATATATATATGTGTGACGGTAGTGTCCCACCTCGCCAACAGCCAGTGAAATTGCAGGGCGCCAAATTCAAAACAACAGAAATCTCATAATTAAAATTCCTCAAACATACAAGTATTATACACCATTTTAAAGATAAACATATTGTTGATCCAGCCACAGTGTCTGATTTCAAAAAGGCTTTACGGCAAAAGCACACTTTGCGATTATGTTAGGTCAGCGCCTAGCTACAGCCATTTTCCAAAGAAGGAGAGGTGTCACAAAAGACAGAAATAGCATTAAAATGAATCACTAACCTTTAATCTTCACCGGATGGCACTCCCAGGACTCCATGTTAGACAATAAATGTGTGTTTTTTTCGATAAAGTTCCTCTTTTGTCCAAAATCCTCATTTGAAATTGGTGCGTTATGTTCAGAAATGCATTGTCTCAAATAAACATCCGGTGAAGTGCAGAGAGCCACATCAAATTACAGAAATACTCATCATAAACATTGATAAAAGATACAAGAAGTGTTAAACACACAATGAAAGATAAACTTCTCCTTAATGCAACCGCTGTGTCAGATTTCAAAAAAGTTTTACGGTAAAAGCACACCACGCAATTATGTTAGGTCAGCGCATAGCCACAGAAAAACATACAGCCATTTTCCAACCAAAGAGAGGTGTCACAAAACTCAGAAATAGCGTTATAAATATTCACTTACCTTTGTTCTTCATCGGAATGCACTCCCGGGAATCCCAGTTCCACAATAAATGTTTGTTTTGTTTGATAAAGTCCATCATTTATGTCCAAATCCCTCCTATTTGTTTGCGCGTTTAGTTCACAAATCCAAATTCACAATGCGCGAGCACTATGTCCAGACAAAAAAGTCAAAACCGTTCCATTACAGTTCGTAGAAACATGTCAAACGATGTATATAATCAATCTTTAGGATGTTTTTATCATAAATCTTCAATAATATTCCAACCGGACAATTCCTTTGTCTTTAGAAATGAAAGGGAACGCATCTCGCTCTCACGGCCGCGCGCGTGACTAAACTAATGGCATTCTGCCAGACCCCTGATTCAAACAGCTCTTAATCGCTCCCCCTTCATAGTCGAAGCCTGAAACAACGTTCTAAAGACTGTTGACAGTGGAAGCCTTAGGAAGTGCAATATGACCCCATAGACACTGTATATTAGATAGGCAATCACTTAAAACTACAAACCTCAGATTTCCCACTTCCTGGTTGGATTTCTTCTCAGGTTTTTGCCTGCCATATGAGTTCTGTTCTACCCACAGACATCATTCAAACAGTTTTAGAAACATCAGAATGTTTCCTATCCAAATCCATACATTATGTGCATATTCTAGCTTTTGGGCCTGAGTACCAGGCAGTTTACTCTGGGCACCTTGTTCATCCAAGCTACTCAATACTGCCCCCCAGTCCCAAAGAAGTTTAATTTAAAAAAACACTAAAACCTGAAAGGGCACTTTTCTCATAAGAGGGCAAAAGGGCAGCTGCTTAGGCACCCCTAGAGCCCTGTATGTGCACATGCCTGGGGTTCATACCTGCATGTGTCCTTGTCCTCATTTCTCCTATAGGTTGTTATCAATAAAATATCACAATAAGGTGCAGAGTGTTCGATTTGCCTGCTGAGGGGCAAGAAGACCCCAGCTCTGATAAAACTATTGACAACTGCAATGCTGTTTTAAGGGATTTTTCAATACATTTGTACTATTTGGTTGTAATATCATCACCTCTTGAAGAACATAGATCAGAACTACACGTTTCAGAATATTCCATGCAAACAATTGCACACATTTAGCTCACATCAGAATTATGCAGCAAGTAACTGTATGCTTTTCATGATCAGTAAATATCAATTGATCATGTAATTTCAAATAAGTGGGGGTAGTCTCGCGATATCGCTCAATATTGACCACCATTAATTGGATAATTGAGTGATATAGAAGTGGTTCAGGTTAATTTCCCATCCTTTGCGGGCTCTGCCTGTCAAGCAGCAGAAGGGCTGATGTACTGTTTGCTGGTGAACTTTACATTGCAAGCTAGTAGCTACCGGTAGAAACTTTGAACAGTTGGATAAGTAATCTACTTCCATTTCCAACCAAAGTAGGCTTACCTAGCAAAGTTAGCTAACATCCCCTTTTCAACGTTGTTTTTAAGAGTGTTGAAAGGGGAATTTCACCCTGGGGGAATCTAGTCTGGTTTTCATCATGTTCATCATGAAAATAAATGTAGTCCTACTTTGTGGCGTTTCGAGAAGGCTATATGTTATACTGATCGTATGATTCGTTTTTGTTCGTGTAGATATGGCTGTCCTCGTTGGATGTCTTTCCGCGATGTTCCTATCGGCAGATTGATTGCTAAAAATACAAGCTGACACATTGTTTTCCAGTCTCTGAAAGACTACAACTCGTGTGGAGCGGTGTTTCGTGCTCTGGCGCTGTCCCTCCCCGAAGACAGGCTGTTTTGAAAGGGAGGCGGACACTAATACAACATTTGTTTGGGCAAAACTGAAAGAACTGACCAGACCGCAAAGGCTTCAAGTGATTTCTTTCATCAACACGAATTCGATAATGGAGCATTTTTTAAAATGTTCTATTAGCTAAATGTTGACATTCAACCATACATGTTTCAACCAGAATAAAGTGAAGAGGATTTGAAACAAAGAGTTGGATTTAGCTTGAAGCTTAGCTACAGCTGATGCCAGGACCAAGTGGGCGGATGACAAATAGGTTGGCTAGCTACATAAGTTATTTTTCCTGCAAGCCACCAAGCTAGCTAGCTAACTTTAGTTTATCTACTGAACCCCATATTGTGTATTACTGGCTAACATACTAACACAGTGGGGGAAATGTACTATTTTTAGGTAGCTAGGTAGGTAGGTAGGTAGGTAGGTAGGTAGGTAGGTAGGTAGGTAGGTAGGTAGGTAGGTAGGTAGGTAGGTAGGTAGCTAACTACCTAAACAACTACAGATTTCTATGATTAAAAATAGAAGTCACAAATAGAAGTCACAAAATCACATTATCTGGTGTAAAAATCTGTAGCTAAAGTTCTCTGCACTTTACTGCACCTGAGACACACTCAAACACACTGAACTGCACTACACTGGTCATGCTGTATATTTTTGTATGTTACTTTTACCACGTAACATTCTTATTGAATACACAGTTCTATTTTTGAGAGTAGCATTAAATAGTGTACACTCTTAGTATTGAGTTGGACCGCAGAGTGAAGGACAAGCAGCAAACAAGTGCTCAGCATATGTGGGAACTCCTTCAAATATTCCAGGTGAAGCTGGTTGAGAGAATGCCAAGCATGTGCAAAGATGTCATCAAGGCAAATGGTGGCTATTTGAAGAATCAAAAATATAAAATGTATTTTGATTTGTTTAGCACTTTTTTGGTTACTACATGATCCCATGTGTTATTTCATAGTTTTGATATTGTCACGCCTTGGTCATTGTATTTTGTGTTTTCGTTATATATCTGTTCAGGCCAGGGTGTGACAGGGGTTTATTGTGTTGTCGTATTGGGGTTTTTGTAGGCATTGGGATTGTGGTTGATTAGGGGTGTGTCTAGTTTAGGCTTGGCTGCCTGAGGCGGTTCTCGGAGTCAGGTGATTCTTGTTGTCTCTGATGGGGAACCGTATTTAGGTAGCCTGGGTTTCACTTCCGTTTGTTGTTTTTGTATTTATTAAGTTATTTCATGTATCGTCATTTGTTTCATTAAAGACATGAGTAACCACCACGCTGCATTTCGGTCCGACTCTCTTTCGACAAACGAAGAACGCCGTTACAGATATTTTCACTATTATTCTACAATGTAAAAAATAGTAAAAATAGAGAAAAACCCTTGAATGAGTAGGTGTTATAAAAGTTTTGACTGGTAGTGTATGTAAATAAGATATTTTAGAACGTTGAACTAGTAACCGGAAGGTTGCAAGTTCAAACCCCCAAGCTGACAAGGTACAAATCTGTCGTTCTGCCCCTGAACAGGCAGTTAACCCACTGTTCCTAGGCCGTCATTGAAAATAAGAATTTGTTCTTAACTGACTTGCCTAGTTAAATAAAGGTGAAATAAATAAAAAATGTATGTTTTTTTAAACATTTTTAATACATTTGCAAAAATGTCTAAACATCGCTTTTCACTTTGTCATTATGGGTATTGTGTGTAGATGGACGAGGGGAAAAAATAATTGAATACATTTTAGAATAAGGCTGTGACGTAACAAAATGCGGAAAAAGTGGAGTCGAAATGCTGTACTTTCCGAATGCACTATTAAGGTATTTTCTTGTTACTTAAATGTAAATGACCATGATCTCTCTAGAAGTATGTGTTCTTTTTTTTCTGAATAGAAGCAAAATCAGATCAAACAACCAGAATATTGGATTTATTAGACAGTAGTTAAACAGTTCCCTCACGGAGGAGTCTATCCTTGGGCTAAATGTTAACAAATGGGAGCTGTGGAAGAGCCTTTCTTATTTGAAATGTGAGAGGCATCACAATGATTACAACAAACACCTTCTGTGGCAACAGTAACGGCCCTGACCAAAGTACTCAAACACTCACACTGAAAGGTATGAAAACTCCAAGCATAAGTCAGAGACAAGGTGGCAGACTTGTCTGAGTACACGCGTGCACATGCGCGCACACACACACACACACAATTTCCAACTTTAGTTAAACTTGATCAAACAGCTCACTAAAGCATGACATCATGAACTCAAACATCATCAAAACAGTCAGTGCAATGTTCCTGTTCAAAACAAGTGTGTGTGTGTGTGTGTGTGTGTGTGTGTGTGTGTGTGTGTGTGTGTGTGTGTGTGTGTGTGTGTGTGTGTGTGTGTGTGTGTGTGTGTGTGTGTGTGTGTGTGTGTGTGTGTGTGTGTGTGTGTGTGTGCGCTTCACCCACATTACATGGTAAATACGGTCAATCTGACTGTGCCAGCCCAGCTGACAGGATTGGCAGCAAGAAAGGCCAGTGATTCTCTGACGTGTTCCTGGCTCAGATGATCCTCGGGAATATAGCTGGAGGGATTGAATCTCATTTACCACCTGTCCCCATATAACCCCCATATGCCACACCAACAAAGCATCAGCAGTCTGGTACACAAATGTAGAGAGATGTCTCTCCCCGTGCAAAACCTAAATTGACAACAAGTGTTACAAAGTGCAGTAACTGCGTACTACATGAATTATTAATACAACACATAACTGCAGTATCTGCCAGTGTAGAGGTTATGCAGGAGAGGAGAATTGGAGTTAAACAGCCTGCATACATCCAGAATGTAGACAAATACTCAGCAATTACATTCTTCCACCTGGCTCATCAGTTTTAGAGCTGAGGCCTGGGCTAGTGTTGTGGAAGTATATTATTCTCCGCTTCGCTCCAAGCCCCCTCACGCTCTCTGTCTCCCCATACCTCATGTTGATACAGGGGGAAAGGAGAGGAGAGGCTTGGAGATGAGAGAGAGAGAGAGAGAGAGAGAGAGAGAGAGAGAGAGAGAGAGAGAGAGAGAGTGTGAGAGAGAGAGAGAGAGAGAGAGAGAGAGAGAGAGAGAGAGAGAGAGAGAGAGAGAGAGAGAGAGTGAGAGAGAGAGAGAGAGAGAGAGAGTGTGAGTGCGTGCGTGTTTAGCCTTGAAGCCTCTTCCATTATTTACCCTGACAGCTATTTTCGATGTGTCATTTAACAAATACATGCATACTTCAAGCTGATAGGAAAATTACGAGCAAATCGAAATAGAATGAGGCTTGGGGAGACATAAATACGATATTGATGATAATGAGGGGAGAGTGGAAAAGAGAAGGACACAGATCAAAATAAAGAAAGCATCTTAAAAAATGAACAGAATGCAATCTCCTTCTTAACATGTTCAACGAACAAATCAATTGTCTTTCATTTAATGACAATACTTAAATTTTTGTCTGATTTCCCCTTTTGTGCTATTCCTTAAACTCCATTATCTAGATATTTCCATGCTGATGCACAATATCAGTAAAGCTCGTCAAATCATCATATGGATGAGAACATTGCGTCCGGATGAAGTAAAAAAAATATGCTGTTGTGTTCTGAGTGGGGACATCAGGGACATGGCTACTGACAGTCTGCCTTGGTCACGTCCCTGGGAAAGATGAGGACTTGCCGTTTCGAACGAGTCTGTGATACCTGTATGGTACGTGGCTCTGTCCATTACAGTATGTCTCATCTGGGTAAAGATAGTGTGTGCTTTTTAGGTGATGAAGTGAGAAAGTCAGCACTGAAGGACAGGGAGCAATATTTACTTCCGCGGTGCTTTCACAGATGAAACGAGTCGTATTTACAAGAACTACAACAAGATCAACTCAGATCAACTGGTTTTGGTCCATGACTCTGCTATCATATTCGCCCTCACAACCACTGCCACAGGAGGTATGAGACACAGCTGGCAGCACATTTTGAGGTGTGGGAGTAATAGGGAGTAATAGGGACTGTAGGAAAAGAGGAGCGGGCAGTGGCTCAGGATGTGACATCCACACTAAACTCAATGGCACTGTGTCCACACTGGTGTATATGAAGAGGAAGCCACCTGACCATGCGGACAACTCATATAGAAAGGAAGCTATAAAGCCATCGATCAAATAGCCATGTTGTCTTGTTCAATTGAGTTTGTGTACTTCTAGTTGAAGAGGAGTCGTTAAATGTGTCCACGTTTAAATGGCACTGTTGATAAGATCAGAGGTGGGTGGAGGTAGAAAGATGGACTGTATATAAGTGAGAGGGAGAGAAAGAGAGAGAGTGCAAGAGAAAGAAAGAGACAGAGACCGACAGACAGACAGACAGACAGACAGATGAAGAGATAGCGAAAGAGCAAGCAGATAAGTTACCAGATAAAGGTCCTTTATGTGCCTGCAGACTAAGCTAACTGGAGACAGAGTGAGTCGGGCCCATCCCCAAGCAGACTTCTCCCTCTCTTGCTGCATCAGGATGAGGTATGGGGCAAACACAGAGTGGTGAGTCTGAGTGCACACTGAATAGCAGAATAATACACTTCCACAGCACTAGCACAGCTCTCAGGTGTAAAACTGTACAGCAAAGGAGGAGAATAGGTCCTTATTGTCTGTAATTGCTGAGTAAAACCCATATTTGTCTAAGCTCTAGCTGTAAGCAGGCTGTTTAACTCCATTACCCAGCACGCACTCTCATGGCAGATACTGCAGTAATGCATTTCTGTTAATGATTTCTATTATTTAGTTAATGCACTTTGTCACACTTAATGTGAAAGGATTTGCATGGGGAGAGACATCTCTTTACTTTTGCATTACAGACAGACGATGCTTAGCTGATCTGGCATGTGGGGGTTATATGGGGACAGGTGGTGAATGAGATGCAATCTCTCCAGCTATTCCCAAGGACCATCTGAGCCAGGAACACATCAGAGAATCACTGGCTTTTCTAGCTGCCTGGCTCTCTCAGCTGGCACGGTCAGACTGACCTACACAGTGTAGGTGAGACACACACACACACACACACACACAAATACATCCACGCTGACAAGGGGATAATCCAGGTCACGGGCCACCCATGTAGTGTAAATACATTCCTTGATGGGCTAAGGTAGGGGATGGAGATGGGGTTTTGTTGGTCAGTTATTGTCAGTCCTCAGGCATGGCATGGAGATAAGACTAGTATAAGATTGCCCGTGCTCTCTGACAATAACCAGCAATAACATTACAAAGTGTATACATTGCAAGTGTATACATTGAGCAGGATAATAAGAGTCTGGTATTAGCAGTTGTAATGTGTGCTCAGGTTCAGAGAATCAGAGCAGGTGGTCAGGCCTGCTCATGTGTTCAGCAGTATGATGTCTTGTAGATAGAAACTGTCTCTGAGCCGGTTGGTATCAGAAGTCATGCTCCAATACTGTCTGCCCGACAGTAAGGGAGATAACAGCTCCTTGCTGAGGTGTGTGGGGTCCTTGATGCATGCCTTCCTCAGGCACCGTTTCGAGTAGATGTCCTGGATGGGTGCAAGCACAGTCCCAGTGATGTACTGGGCCATCTTCACCACCTGCAGGAGGGCCTTGTGGTCGTGGACGGAGCTATTCCATACTAGGCCATGATGAAACGGGTTAGGACGCTCTCAATGGTGCAGTGGTAGTATTTGGAGAGTACCCAGGGCGCCATGCTTAATTTCTTCAACTGCATTAGGAAGTAAAGACACTGTTGTGCTTTCTTGACAAGAATGGTGGTGTTGTTGGTACATGACAAGTCCTTGGTGATGTGGATGCCGAGGAACATAAAACTGTGGATCGGTGCATGTTTCCTCCTCTGCTTCCTTAAGTCAACAACTCCTTCGTTTTGCTGACATTGAGTGAGAGGTTATTGTCATGACACCATAATGCCAGTTCATTTACCTCCTCCCTATAGGCTGACTCATCGTTGTTGGTTATCAGGCATTCAACCGTGGTGTCGTCAGAAACCTTGATGATGGTGTGGTGCAAAGCCACACAGTCATGGCTGAGGACTGAGGACACACCCCTTGGTGGCCCCTGTGTAAAGAGTCATTGTGGAGGAGCTGTTGTTGCCAATCTTCACAGCCTGTGGGCAGCCTGTCAGGAAGTCCAGGATCCAGTTGCAGAGAGTGGTGTACAGACTCGGGGCTCTGAGCTTAGTATCGAGCTCAGAGGGAACAATAGTTTTGAATGCTAAACTGTAGTAACAGCAGTCTCACATATGTGTTCCTTTTGTCCAGATGTGTTACGGCCATGTGAATAGCGATGGAAATGGCACCTTCCGTGGTTCTGTTGGAGCGATAGAAAAATTGGAGTGGGTCCAGTCTGCCTGACATGCTGGCCAATATGTGGGCCAATAACAGCCTCTCAAAGAACTTCATGATGACCGAGGTGAGCGCGATGGGACGAAAGTAATTTGGGCAGGTCACCTAGTTTTACTTGGGCACTGGGACAATGGTGGTCTCCTTAAAGCAGGTGGGGACTACAGCCTGTGTGTGTGTGTGTGTGTGTGTGTGTGTGTGTGTGTGTGTGTGTGTGTGTGTGTGTGTGTGTGTGTGTGTGTGTGTGTGTGTGTGTGTGTGTGTGTGTGTGTGTGTGTGTGTGTGTGTGTGTGTGTGTGTGTGTATGGACAGAGAAAGAAAGGCAAAGTGAGATAGAAAGAGACAGCCATAGAATGCACAAGACATCATAAGCAAATCTCTTTGATTGCAGTTTAAAATGCACTTAGCAGATATATACTGAGGTGTGTGTCATTGGTCCCAGCACAAGAGGAGACAGGCAGAACACTGTTCCCCAGACTTTAAAATTCATGAGAACTTTGTCACGTCCTCTTCAAAAGTTGCCCCTACCTGCTTCCCATTTCTGCTTTTGCACAGGTGGCGCCAGAACCGGGTAGATATCCAGTCCTGTTTTTATCAGGAGCGATAAGGCCGACAATCTCCATCCATCTGAATCACATGGAGTCACAGATATTCCCCACTTGAACACTTCAAAAGGAGAGCTAATATCTACCTGGTGGGAGGAAGAAAACCATAACAATAAGCAGATGACAGTCTGCACGCTATCTGGGGCAAAATGTACACAAAGAAAGAGAGAGGAAAACGGGACATTTTGTAACTGGGTTCCCTTGGAGGAAGGAATTAGGGAGACCAAGACTAGAATCAGGCATTATTCCTGTTCAGACCACTATTTGCAGCAGTACCCATTACTTGAGTAAAGAGGTTCTATGACACATTCTCTAAAGTAAAGGAAACATTAGCTTGAGTTAGGACTTGCTAACCATAGTGCTTAATGCTTACCATAGTTACCAAAATGACTTACTGTAGCGTATTTATCAAACGCAGCAGTGAATCAATTGTAGACTGTCTAAATGTGAAATTCCCTTGCCTTTTCATTTTATTTTAATAGGTAAGTCAGTTAAGAACAAATTCTTATTTTCAATGACAGCCTAGGAACAGTGGGTTAGCTGCCTTGTTCAGGTCAGGGGCAGAAAGACAGATTTTTACCTTGTCAGCTCGAGGATTCGAACCCTGTCGCGTTGATGAATTTTTGCAAATCCAGTCAGTTATCCACGTTGATGCAACGTCATCACGTAGATTTTTTTGTTGTGAAATGACATGGAAACAATATTGATTCAACCAGTTTTTACCCAGTGGGTTACCTCTATTGCTCCGCACCCTGCCTCCCATCATACCTACATCAGCTTTTATCGTTCTGTTCCCCTCTTCCTCTCGTTCCTCTGTAAAGCGATTTCACTTTAAAGCAACCTGAGAGGAAGGTCTCAATGCATCACGCCCATCGATAATCACCTGCTTGCGCCTCTCTCTGCTTTCTTCAAAAAGATACTTTCAATTAGTGGGAATAATCACCAAAGTTGCACCAAATTGGCTGTGAGTCACACATAATTGTTGTTGCTTACTTTCCCTGACTGAACTTATGTTCTGACTCCTTCTTTCTCAATTTGTGGGTGGTTTTATTGTCCATTAAGAAGCACCATCTGCCTGGGAGCCTTCACACGCCGGGTCGCACATGCACACCACACAGGGGTCCACATCCGGCTCCCCACTCAACAACACTTCTCTAAAATACTCAACAGGGGGGAAAAAAACGCAAGAGAGAAAAAAAATCTAAATTAAAAAATAATCACGTTGCCCTCATCACCATGACGATTCCATCAGAGATTCAAGACTTCAAAGATGTGAGTATTGGGCACAGTTGAGCATTTTTTAAACTAATCAAATTGCATTTGTCACATGCGCTGAATACGACAGGTGTAGCGGGGCTATATACAGGGGGTACCAGTACAGAGTCAATGTGTCAATGTGTGGGAGGCACTGGTGTGAAGGTAATTGAGGTATTGTAGGTAGAGTTATTAACGTGGCTATGCATAGATAATAACAGAGAGTAGCAGCAGTGTGTGTGTGGGGGGGGGGGTTGCCATTTGATTAGCTGTTCAGGAGTCTTATGGCTTGGGGGTAGGAGCTGTTTAGAAGCCTCTTGAACCTAGACTTGGCACTAGGTTCAAGAGGCGGTTCCGCTTGCCGTGCCCTCTTCACGACTGTCTTGGTGTGCTTGGACCAGGTTAGTTTGTTTGTGATGTGGATGCCAAGGAATTTGAAGCTCTCAACCGGCTCCACTGCAGCCCCATCATTGAGAATGGAGGCAAGCTCGGGCCTCCTTTTCCTGCAGTCCACAATCATCTGCTTTGTCTTGATCACGTTGAGGGAGAGGTTGTTGTCCTTGCACCACACAGTCAGGTATTTGACCTCCCTGTAGACGGTGTCATCATTGTTGGTGATCAGGTCTACCACTGTTGTGTCATCAGCAAACTTAATGATGCTGTTGGAGTCGTTTCTGGTCGTGCAGTCATGAGTGAACAGGGAGTACAGGAGGGGATCAGCGTGGGAGATGTGTTGTTACCTACCCTTACCACCTGGGGGCGGCCCGTCAGTAAGTCCAGGATCCAGAAGCAGAGGGAGGTGTTTAGTCCCAGGGTCCTTAGCTTAGTGATGAGCTTTGAGGACACTATGGTGTTGAATACTGAACTGTAGTCAATGAATAGCATTCTCACATAGGTGTTCCTTTTGTCCAGGTGTGAAAGGGCAGTGTGGAGTGCAATAGAGATTGCATCATCTATGGATTTGTTGGTGCGTTATGCAAATTGGAGTGGGTCTAGGGTTTCTGGGATAATGGTGTTGATGTGAGCCATGACCAGCCTTTCAAAGCATTTCATGGCTACAGACATGAGTGCTACGGGTCGGTAGTCATTTAGGCAGGTTACCTTGGTGTTCTTGGGCACAGGGACTAAAGTGGTCTACTTGATATATGCTGGTATTGCAGACTCATGTAGGTAGAGGTTGAAAATGTCAGTGAAGACACTTGCCAGTTGGTCAGCGCATGCTCGGAGTACACGTCCTGGTAATCCGTCTGGCTCATCGGCTGCAGAAAGTGTGATCACACAGTCGTACAGAACAGCTGATGCTCTCATTTATGTTTCAGTGTTATTTACCTCGAAGCGAGCATAGAAATGATTTAGCTTGTTTGGTAGGCTCATGTCACTGGGCAGCTCTCGGCTGGGCTTCCCTTTGTATTCTGTAATAGTTTGCAAGCCCTGCCACATTCGACAAGCATCGGAGTCGGTTCGATCTTAGTCCTGTATTGATGCTTTGCCTGTTTGATGGTTCGTCTGAGGGCATAGCGGGATTTCTTATAAGCTTCCGGGTTAGAGTCCCGTTCCTTGCAAGCGGCAGCTCTACCCTTTAGCTCAGTGCGAATGTTGCCTGTAATCCATGGCTTCTGGTTAGGGTATGTATGTACAGTCACTGTGGGGACAACGTCCTCAATGCAGTTATTGTTAAAGTCAGTGACTGATGTGGTGTACTCCTCAATGCCATTGGAAGAATTCCGCAACATATTCCAGTGCGTGCAAGCAAAAGTGTCTTGTAGTTAAGCATCTGCTTCATCTGACCACTTTATTATAGACTGAGTCACTGGTGCTTCCTGCTTGAATTTTTGCTTGTAGGCAGGAATCAGGAGGATAGAGTTATGGTCAGATTTTCCAAATGGAGGACGAGATATAGCTTTGTACGCGTCTCTATGTGTGGAGTAAAGGTGGTCTAGAATTTTTCTCTCTCTGTTTGCACATTTAACATGCTGATGGTAATTAGGTAAAACTGATTTAAGTTTCCCTGCATTAAAGTGCCCGGCCACTAGGAGCGCTGCCTCTGGATGAGCGTTTTCCTGTTTGCTTGTGGAGGAATACAGATCATTGAGTGCGGTTTTAGTGCCAGCATCGTTCTGTGGTGGTATGGAGACAGCAACGAAAATAGAGATGAAAACGCTCTAGGTAGATAGTGTGGTCTACAGCTTATCATGAGATACTCTACCTCAGGTGAGCAAAACCCTGAGAATTGCTTAGATATCGTGCACCAACTATTGTTTACAAATACGCATATGCCCCCGCCCCGTACCAGAGGCTGCTGTTAGGTTAGGCTGTACTCTCAACATTTTATAAGGTCTTAACAGGTACAGTAGCAGGCCATTCTGGCTGTATTTTAAGTTCGATATTGAGATGTGCTGTCTGTTGCGGATCACCATTTTCCCAAGTCACCCGAAAATAATTTGGCCACAAACAGTGCCTTCAGAAAGTACTCATACCCCTTGAATTATTCAACATTTTGTTGTTACACCCTGAATTAAAAATGGATTAAACACAAAATACCCCATAATGACAAAGTGAAACTGTGTCAATACTTTGTAGAATCACCTTTTTTCTGGGGTAGTCTCTAAGAGCTTTCCACACCTGGATTGTGCAACATTTCCCGATTATTATTTTCTAAATTCTTCAAGCTCTTTCTAATTGGTTGTGATCATTGCTAAGCATTTCAGGTATTACCATAGATTTAAGCAACTCCAGTGTAGATTTGGCCTTGTGTTTTAGTTTATTGTCCTGCTGAAAGGTGAATTCATCTCCCAGTGTCTGGTGGAAAGCAAACCCCCCCACCGCCCAAAAGAATCCTGTAGGATTTTGCCTGTGCTTATCTCCATTCCGTTTATTTTATATCTTGAAATCTCCACATTCCTTAACCATTACAACTACCACGCTTGAAAATATGGAGTATGGTACTTAGTAATGTGTTGTATTGGATTTGCCCCAAACATAACACTTTGTACTCCGGGCAAAAAGTTGCAGTATTACTTTAGTGCTTTGTTGCAAACAGGATGCATGTTTAGGAACATTTTTATTCTGTACAGTCTTCTGTCACGGGTTACTGGGAGTGGTGGGTAGGAGTCAGGTGCAGAGAACAGAGGGGTTACTGGGAGTGGTGGGTAGGAGTCAGGCGCAGAGAACAGAGGGGTTACTGGGAGTGGTGGGTAGGAGTCAGGCGCAGAGAACAGAGGGGTTACTGGGAGTGGTGGGTAGGAGTCAGGCGCAGAGAACAGAGGGGTTACTGGGAGTGGTGGGTAGGAGTCAGGTGCAGAGAACAGAGGGGTTACTGGGAGTGGTGGGTAGGAGTCAGGCGCAGAGAACAGAGGGTTCAGTGATTTGTAGATTTATTTCTCCGGCACAAAACGGTCAGGCTAAATACTGGGAGCATAAACACTGACTTGCCCAAACACAGGGCAAACGATCCGGAGAACGATGAAAACACATCCACAACCGACAGAGAACACAAATAATCTGGCACAAACCTAAGCGTCCTAACAGGCTCAAATGGACCCAAAATCAAGAAACACAAACAGGTGCAACTAATAAGACTTAACAAACAGAAAAGGAAAAAGGGATCAGTGGCGGCTAGTAGACCGGCGACGATGACCGCCGAGCACCGCCTGAACAGGCAGAGGAGCCACCTTCGGAGGGAGTCGGGACATCTTCCTTCTTTTCACTCTGTCAATCGTCAGTTTTCTCCTATCACTGCCTATATCTTTGTAGTGACGTGTAGTGACTGGGTGTATTGATACATCATCCAAGGGTCTGCTTTTTATTGTTACCCATTTACCAATAGGTGCCCTTTGCGAGGCATTAGAAAACCTCCCTGGTCTTTGTGGTTGTTGAACCTGTGTTTGAAATTCAGTGTTCGACTGAGGAAACTTATTGATAATTTAACAGAATTTGTGTAAAACACTATTATTGTCCATGCAACTCATTATGTGACTTATTGGGCAAATGTTTACTCCTAAACGTATTTATTTAGGCTTCCCATAACACAAGGGTTGAATACTTATTGACTCAAGACTTTTAAGCTTATCATTTTCTATTCATTCGTGAACATTTCGTAACACAGAATTCCACTTTGACATTATGGGCTACTTGTGTGTAGGCCAGTGACAAAACATCTACATGTAATACATGTTACATTCAGGCTGTAACACAACAACATGTGGAAAAGGACAAGGAGTGTGAATACCTTCTGAAGACACTATACATGCTCTCTGCCTGCTCTCCAATCCGAGCCGCTATTCTTCGCTCACCTAGAACCTAAATATTTTTCATTTAACTTCCAAAATGTATTACCTTTTATGTGTGGTATTAACACAACCAGTCACTTTGTTCTGATTAGACTACTTCAAAAGTATCCTGTATACTACCTGAGCACGTTCATTCAAAATATAATTCCAACATCCAAAGTTTGCAGATTGTGGTGCGCCCGATGTCGGTATGCTTTCCTTATTGGTTGTGGTGCATTGGCACAGAAACCTGTTAGTGGAAAATGTGTTGCATATATGTTATATCCATTTAAATATATAGGATTTCCGCCTATCTGATCATTGTCTGATCGTAGTGTAGGTCTAATGAAACAGTCATGGAGAGTTAGCTGGTCCCGTAGTGTGGCAAAGTCGATATCCACATTTATAAACACAGGGTCGCATTTTGTTATTTGAGAAATTTTGAGTTAATTCTGAGGGGAAGGGTGTGCAAATTTAACAGTACAAGGGGAGGATTGTGTGAAATTTGAGTAAACAGCAGGTACTTCTTTGCATGTGTAATTGTTTTGTTGAAGTCCACAAGCGTGTACGTGTGTGTACGTGTGTGTGCACGTGTGCCTGACCGCGTGCGCACAGAAACATATGTCTGCAAAAACATGAATTCAATCAAGAGGGAATAACAGATAGGGAAAACACTCAATGATGACAGGAACTGTTTCCCTGCCTGTGAGTTTTATAACTTCATGCAGCTCACCACCCATCCCTCTATGGCGCCAGAGAGCCTAGGCGATCATAATCTGTCTCCCCAAACTCCCAGTGACCTCTGCTACTAGGCCACCGATATGTTACTTAGGTGTGCTGCCTCCTAGCAACCTCCCAACAGTCCTTCTGCCTGCTCAGGACAGAGCCTCCTCAGTCTCTCTCCAAGTGGACAAAGGGGATGGAATGCGTTGGCAGAAGTGAGTGACGTTGTTATTGTGCATTTACTGTTGGTTCTTACTATTGCTAGTTGTACATAGTAGTCTGATGCGACATGTTATACAGTCCTTTGCTTCTGTCACTATCTCCTTACACAGTTAATATGATTATTGCTCTCGTGCTATTAGTCCTTCCTTCTCATGCTATGTTTATTAGTATATTCATTCACATATTTTCTCTGTACAGAACCACGTCCATCTCATATGTGCTCTGGAAATAAAGTCATTAAGTTTGTGTAACTCTCTGTGAGGTTGCCTTATTCCTCTGGCCGGGTAAGGTGTCAGTGAATCACAGACCAGCCCAACCCGGAGAACCGCTCCTGCTCTGTCAATGGTGTTAACAATGAATCACTTACAGTCCCTCTTCTTAGATTGCCTATGATGGGAGGAACAGGATGTGGGATTGATGCATTGATTTGCACTCGGTTTCATCATCATGCTTTGTCCTTTCTCCATTTCATCATCATCATCTGCCTTGTTCACTTACCTCAAAGTGGTCTGACATGATGGTCTGAAAGTCATTCATAGATATTCAGGTGTCCTGTAGATATCCTGAGCCTGGTCTCTAGACATGCTCCTCTCTCTGACCTAAGCCTCCCAGGAGCTGTAATTCTGCCTGCGTCGTGGCACTGCCAGTGTTATCCTCTCCAAGTGAGAATCTTCTGTCCTTTATCTGCTGTGATTCATACTGTTTTTCTGACACAGACAAAGAGGGCAGAGCATACACATACAAAAGACAATGTACTGATGCACACAAACATCCTTAACATCATCCCTGCCTAGGCTCACCATACGTATGTCCCCATTACCAGTAAAACATGATCAAAAAACTATTTATTTCACTTACTTGCTGTGCTGTTTCGTTGTTCATTTGTTTAGTCTCAACCGGGATTTCATCATACATGTCAAGCAGTGAAGTTTCAGCTCTGTCTGTCCATGGCCTCTCTTCCCCGGTGCGCACTGGCACTGTGTCCGTTTCCATCCTGTGTCTAACATTTGAGGAAAACTCTGTTTCTTGTCTGCATCGAAGTAGCGGCCCTTGTACCAAGCATCGAGCATGGTGGCGACACAGTAAAGAGGCTCAGAGAGAATGCCACCGAATCGCTTGTTCACTGCCTCGAGTACTTTTGCAAGTTTCAACCCCACAGTCTGCTTCGCCAGTTTTGTTGAGCGTTTCAACATCACGTCTGCTGCAGATGCAGACAATTTGCTTATTTCTTGACCAGACTGTCACGAGTCGGTCTTCTAGCCATCGCCAATCCACCTTTCATTTTCCATTTGTTTTGTCTTGTCTTCCTGCACACCTGGTTTACATCACCTACTAATTAACGTGTGCTTGGCACACTTCCGACTGGTTTGCGCCGGGTTTTGTTTTACCCGTGCTTAATAATGGCAGCCGGTACTTTGTACTTGGGTTTTGTACTTTTGCTGGCTCACTTGTTCTGTGGGCATTTGTTTTGTGACGCGGTTGCGTTCTGTATTATGATTGCCTAAGTAAAGTGCTTTGTCCATTCATCTCTGCTCTCCTGCGCCTGACTTCCATGCACCAGCTACACCCACCATTGACACAGACTAAGTCAGTTGCACAGATGGAACTATCCAAGCAGAAGATCTCCTTCAAAATGTTGATATTTGGTTGAGTTGACGACCAAACACAATTCAATATCCAGTTTGTCTAACAAAAACAATATGAATGTCTCCATCTTAACCAAAAATGTAAGTTAAAGAATATGAGTAAATCTGATCAAACATGAAATGCACTTCAAATAAAGTTTGATTTGATTTATTCCTATTCTTTAACTTGCATTTTTGGTTGAGATGAAGATGTGAATCCGACATATTAATGATTAACTTGAAGACTACAGTTTCAAATCAACCAAAGCTCGAAACCTTAGGCCTATCTGTCTTGTCTCTTTTTAGTTGAACCCTGGGCTGAATTGAAACAATAGCTGTTGATGACTTTGCAAATGCTATATAAAAAGGATCATTCATTGCACGACTTTTAAAGTATGGTTACATTTAATTAGCTCTACGAAGTGAAATCTACCATTTGGAATGACTTCGATAGCAACGGTGAGTATATTTAGTAATTAAGAGATCTCTCAATAATCATTCTCACAATAGCACATTGTTAGTGTCAAATATCAAAGTTAAGCAGAGCTGGGCTTGGTTAAAAACCTGGTAGTGGATATAACGTTGAAGATCTGATGTTGTTTCAAAGGTAGAAATACAACAATTTTACACAAGGTTTGTCTACATAGAAAATTGGTTACAATGATTATGTAATTCTGCGGCTTAAATTTCGTCCTCAAAACAATTGATTTTCCACGTAGATTCCACATCATAATACGTTGAAACAGTCTGTGGCCAGTGGGATGTCCATAAGAACATGTCAAACTGAAGGATGCAGCCGCAGATAAAACCCAAACAGGTCAGTCTGTCTTAGTTGTCACAGCAATTTGAAGTGAAGTGAAATAATTAAACATAAGGGGCACTTTTGAAATCTTTGGCATCACAAAAATACATACAAATTACATTTAGGCTAAAAGAGAATGGGGACCTTTGGGTGACCGCTGTCTAATTCCAAAAACCCAAGATACCATTTGAATCCCAAATGAGGGTGCTGAGGATGAGCAGAGAGGAGGAAAGAGAGAGGCAAGACAATGAGGACATTGGATTGAGGAGCTGAGTTGTTATTATCACAACCCAATAACCTCCCAGTCTATTCTCCTTTCCCTCCTCATCCGTGGTGCTCATTACCCAGTGAATTATGAGTGAAAGCAGGCCAGGGAAACCGGAGCTCACCCTGGAAGGTCACTGGGTTCATTCTGCATTTTTAAACCCTACCTTACATACATACAATGCCTTGCGAAAGTATTCGGCCCCCTTGAACTTTGCGACCTTTTGCCACATTTCAGGCTTCAAACATAAAAATATAAAACTGTATGTTTTGTGAAGAATCAACAAGTGGGACACAATCATGAAGTGGAACGACATTTATTGGATATTTCAAACCTTTTTAACAAATCAAAAACTGAAAAATTGGGCGTGCAAAATTATTCAGCCCCTTTACTTTCAGTGCAGCAAACTCTCTCCAGAAGTTCAGTGAGGATCTCTGAATGATCCAATGTTGACCTAAATGACTAATGATGATAAATACAATCCACCTGTGTGTAATCAAGTCTCTGGATAAATGCACCTGCACTGTGGTAGTCTCAGAGGTCCGTTAAAAGCGCAGAGAGCATCATGAAGAACAAGGAACACACCAGGCAGGTATTGTGCACATGATGGAAGTTAAAGGTTAATAGGAATAATTTAATGGGAAACAAATGCACTGACTAATATGTGATTAAAATGACTGACTAAAACAAGACTAAAGCGTTTTAGTCGACTGATAAATCAACATAAGGATGTAATTGCTAAAATTGGACAAATTCCATCGATAAAAGACAGTGCTGTGCAGCCGTCTTCATCGACCTTGCCAAGGCTTTCGACTCTGTCAATCACCATATTCTTATCGGCAGACTCAGTATCCTCGGTCTTGACTGCCTTGCCTGGTTCACCAACTACTTTGCAGACAGAGTTCAGTGTGTCAAATCTGAGGGCATGCTGTCCGGTCCTCTGGCAGTCTCTATGGGGGTGCCACAGGGTTCAATTCTCGGGCCGACTCTTTTCTCTGTATATATCAATGATGTTGCTCTTGCTGCGGACGATTCCCTGATCCACCTCTACGCAGACGACACCATTCTGTATACTTCCAGCCCGTCCTTGGACACTGTGCTATCTAACCTCCAAACGAGCTTCAATGCCATACAACACTCCTTCCGTGGCCTCCAACTGCTCTTAAACACTAGTAAAAACCAAATGCATGCTTTTCAACCATTCGCTGCCTGCACCCGCACGCCTGACTAGCATCACCACCCTGGATGGTTCCGACCTTGAATATGTGGACGTCTATAAGTACCTAGGTGTCTGGCTAGACTGTAAACTCTCCTCCCAGACTCATATCAAACATCTCCAATCTAAAATCAAATCTAGAGTCGGCTTTCTATTCCGCAACAAAGCCTCCTTCACTCACGCCGCTAAACTTACCCTAGTAAAACTGACTATCCTACCGATCCTCGACTTTGGCGATGTCATTTACAAAATAGCTTCCAACACTCTACTTAGCAAACTGTATGCAGTTTATCACAGTGCCATCCGTTTTGTTACTAAAGCACCTTATACCACCCACCACTGCGACCTGTATGCTCTAGTCGGCTGGCCCTCGCTACATATTCGTCGCCAGACCCACTGGCTCCAGGTCATCTACAAGTCCATGCTATGTAAAGCTCCGCCTTATCTCAGTTCACTGGTCATGATGGCAACACCCACCCGTAGCACGCGCTCCAGCAGGTGTATCTCACTGTTCATCCCTCAAGCCAACACCTCATTTGGCCGCCTTTCATTCCAGTTCTCTGCTGCCTGTGACTGGAACGAATTGCAAAAAAAATCGCTGAAGTTGGAGACTTATCTCCCTCACCAACTTCAAACATCTGCTATCTGAGCAGCTAACCGATCGCTGCAGCTGTACAAAGTCTATCGGTAAATAGCCCACCCAATTTTACCTACCTCATCCCCATACTGTTTTATTTATTTACTTTTCTGCTCTTTTGCACACCAATATCTCTACCTGTACATGACCATCTGATCATTTATCACTCCAGTGTTAATCTGCAAAATTGTAATTATTCGCCTACCTCCTCATGCCTTTTGCACACAATGTAAATAGACTCTTTTTTTCTACTGTGTTATTGACTTGTTAATTGTTTACTCCATGTGTAAATCTGTGTTGTCTGTTCACACTGCTATGCTTTATCTTGGCCAGGTTGCAGTTGCAAATGAGAACTTGTTCTCAACTAGCCTACCTGGTTAAATAAAGGTGGGAAAAAAAAGGTATTTTAGTCATAAAGACTTCAACTACAATAGCTGCCAAAATAAACACTGCTACTTTAGCATGTCAAGGTCGAAGGTCAGCCGTGGGGCTAACCCAGGTCAAAGGGGGATCAAATCGGTAGATAGCACCTATAGGTGGTAGCAACGGGGTTTGGGTGAAATGCCACACATGCAGTTAACTCTAGTCCCCAGAGAATACTGGTGTCACTTTACACCTAGTTACCCCTTGCCTGGTATTAATGTGTCAAGTTTTGCTGGTGAGATGCTCTGATGGTCACCAATCAAAGCCATCATTAACCTGTTAGAACTCTAGGGGCAGTATTTCATTTTTGGATAAAAAGACGTGCCCGTTTTTAGCGCGATATTTTGTCACGAAAAGATGCTCGACTATGCTTGGAATTGATAGTTTTGGAAAGAAGACACTCTGACGTTTCCAGAACTGCAAAGATTCTCACTGTGAGTGCCATAGAACAATATCTACAGGCAAAACCAAGATGTTTGAGTGACCAGGAAATCAACAGGATTTCTGAAGGCACGTTTTCCATGATCTCCTTATATGGCTGTGAATGCCACAGGAATGAACGGACACTTCCTATCGTTTCCCCCAGGTGTCTGCAGCATTGTGACGTATTTGTAGGCATATCATTGGAAGATTGGCCATAAGAGCCTACAATTACCAAGTGTCCCGCATGGTGTCTGCGTGGAAATTGGTGCGCAAAAGTCAGGTCCCAGTATTTTTCCATCCGAATCAGAGAAGAATGCACGCTTCTAGGACTGGCATTTCAATGAAGAGATATATGACAAAACACCTTGAGGATTGATTCAAACAACGTTTTCCATGTTTCAGTCGATATTATGGAGTTAATTCGGAAAAAAGTTCGACGTTTAGGTGACTGAATTTTCGGTTAGTTTCGGTAGCCAAATGCATAGTAACAAACGGAACGTTGTGTCCTACACAAGCATCTTTCAGGATAAACTGGACATCTGCTATGTAACTGAGAGTCTCCTCATTGAAACATCTGAAGTTCTTCAAAGGTAAATTATTTTATTTGATCCCTTTGCTGGTTTTTGTGAATGTTGCGTGCTAAATGCTAACGCTAAATGCTACGCTAGCTATCACCACTCTTACACAAATTATTGATTTTCTCTGGTTCTAAAGCATATTTTGAAAATCTGAGACGACAGGATTGTTAAGAAAAGGATAAGCTTGAGGACAGGCATATTTATTTCATTTATTTTGCAATTTTCAGAAATCGCTAATGTTGCATTATGGTAATGAGCTTGAGGCTGTAGTCACAATCCCGGATCCGGGATGGGGCGGCCTAACAGGTTAAAGTTTAAGAGACAAATCAGCCGTCTGTTAGTCTCAATACTGTAACTTTACATTCCCGTGGAAACAAACTCCATCTCCTCCTAACTGCAAGTTATTCATCCAAGACATAAAAAATGCATGCACTTAACAATATAACTTGATCTGTCCCCGGGAGAATGGCCTTTTCGAAGAAAAAAACCTGAGGGTCGAGCGGCAGGTGAACGTCTGTTCCACCTGAGGCAGGGGCCAAGGAGCTCGCAGGATTTCGCTTTGGACTTCCGGACCCTGGCCGCCAACGCGGGATGGAACGACAGGGCCCTGGTCGATCACTACCGGTGCAGTCTGTGAGAGGACGTCTGTCGGGAGTTGGCCTGCCGAGACGCCACCCTCACGTTGGACCAACAAGTGGACCTGTCCATCCGGCTGGACAACCTGCTGGCTACCCGCGGACGTCCGGATCGGGGCCTGTCAGTTCCATTCCCCAGCACCTCCGCTCCGACGCCCATGGAGCTGGGAGGTGCTGCACTTAGGGCGACCGGAGAAGGGGCCATTCCCTGCACCCTCTGTGGCCGCAGAGGGTACACGGCTGGTTGGTGCTGGGATGGTTCATCAGGGAGTCGAAGCAGCAGGCAGGGCACTATCGTGTCACCCCAGGTGAGTCGGCACCAGGCTCACCCAGAGCCCCCTGTTGCTCACATGTATGTGTTTATTACATTTCCTGAGTTTTCCCCGCATTCCCAACATAAGGTGCTTGTAGATTCAGGCGCAGCTGGGAATTTTATTGATCGTTCATTTGACCAGAGGTTGGGATTCCCTTTGTTCCTGTGGATATGCCCTTCCCTGTGCATGCCCTAGATAGTCAACCATTAGGGTCAGGGCTGATTAGGGAGGCCACTGCTCCACTAAGCATGGTTACGCAGGAGGGTCACAAGGAGAGAATCAGTCTCTTCCTTATTGAGTCTCCTGCGTCTCCCATGGTGCCTGTCATGACCCCACTATTTCGTGGCAATAGAGGGCTCTCAAGGGGTGGTCACGAGAGTGCTCAGGGGGGTGTGTAGGGGTTTCCATCGGTGCGACTATGGTGGAAAGTCCAGACCAGGTCTCCACTGTGTGCATCCCCTCAGAATACTTGCCAAGGCGACTCAATTAACACCGCATCGACGGGGGATTGTACGATAAATATCCTGGTAGATGCAGCACTTCCCAAGAGTCACGTGTATCCTCTTTCACAGGAGGAGACGGCGGCTATGGAAATATATGTTTCCGAATACCTGGGGCAGGAATACATTCGGATCTCCACTTCACCTGCCACCTCGAGTTTATTTTTTGTGAAGAAGAAGAATGGAGGTCTGCGCCCGTGTATTGACTATCGGGGTATAAATCAGATCACTGTTAGGTACAGCGATCCGCTGCCTGTCGAGTCAATGCACAGGGCACGCTTCTTCACAAAATTGGATCTCAGGAGCGCTTACAACCTGTTGCGTATCCGGAAGGGGGACGGGTGGAAGACTGCATTTAGTACCACCTCAGGGCACTGATTACCTCGTTATGCCGTACGGGTTTATGAATGCTCCATCAGTCTTCCAGGCCTTTGTTGACGAGATGTTCCGGACCTGCACGGGTAGGTTTAAGTGGTGTATATCGATGACATTCTGATATAATCTGCCGAGCAAGTGTCCCTGGTGCGCAGGGTGCTTAGTCGACTGTTGGAGCATGACCTGTACATCAAGGCTGAGAAATGTCTGTACTTCCAACAGTCTGTCTCCTTCCTAGGGTACCGCATTTCCACTTCAGGGGTGGAGATGGAGAGTGACCGCATTTCAGCCGTGCGTAATTGGCCGACTCCCACCACGGTAAAGGAAGTGCAGCGCTTTCTAGGGTTTGCCAACTACTACCAGAGGTTTATCCGGGGTTTTGATCAGGTAGCAGCTCCCATTACCTCACTGCTGAAGGGGGGACTGGTGCAGCTGCAGTGGTCGGTTGAGGCGGACAGGGCTTTTGGTCACCTGAAGGCTCTATTTACCTCAGCTCCCATGCTGGCTCATCTGGATCCTTCTTTGGCATTCATAGTGGAGGTGGACGCGTCCGAGGCCCACATGTCACCCTCCTCTGGTCATCCTGGCATCGGTCGGACGGTGCATTGCCTTAGTGGGAAATACTGGTGGTCCACCTTGACCAAGGACGTGAGGGTTTATGTTTCCTCCTGCTCGGTGTGCGTCCAGTGCAAGGCTCCCAAGCAACTGCCCAGAGGGAAGTTACAACCCCTACCCATTCCAGAACGGCCGTGGTCACACCTGTCGGTGGACTTCCTGACGGATCTTCCTCCCTCACAGGACAACACCACAATCCTGCTGTCTCCTTCCTTTGCCCGGTCTCACTACGGCCCTACAGACTGCAGAGGCCCTGTTCACTCACGTCATCTGGCACTATGGGGTGCCTGAGGAATTAGTCTCTGATCGGGGTCCCCAGTTCAGGTCCAGGAGAGCGTTCATGGAACGTCTGGGGGTCTTGGTCAGCCTCACCTCAGGTTTTCACCCCGAGAGTAACAGGCAGGTGGAGAGAATAAACCAGGATGTGGGTAGGTTCTTCGGTCATATTGCCAGGACCGGCCGGGGGAGTGGGCGGTGTTCATCCCCTGGGTAGAGATAGGCTAACCCCTGGGTAGCCCAAAATTCACTCCGCCACTGCTCCACTAAACTCTCTCCTTTCCAGTGTGTACTGGGGTATCGGCCGGTTCTGGTACCTTGGCATCGGAGCCAGATCGAAAGCCCTGCAGTGGACGAATGGTTTAAGCACTCGGAGGAGACCTGGGACGCCGCCCATGTGCACCTGCAATGGGCTGTGAGGCGGCAGAAGGCAAGCACCGACCGCCACCGCAGTGAGGCCTCGGTGTTCACACTGGGGGACCGTGTCTGGCTCTCGACCCGAAACCTGCCCCTCCGCCTGCCCTGCCGGAAGCTGGGTCCGCGGTTTGTGGAGCCATTCAAAATCCTGAGGATACTGAACGAGGTATGCTATAGGTTACAGCTCCCCCAGATTACCGTATCAATCCCTCGTTCCATGTGTCTCTCCTCAGGCCGTTGGTGGATGGTCCACTCCAGGAGTCTGAGGTGCGGGAGGTTCCTCCGCCCCCTCTGGACATCGAGGGGCCCCCGTCATATGCTGTTCGAGCCATCCTGGACTTGGGGCGTCAGGCGAGGGGCCTTCAGTACCTCGTAGAGTGGGACGGGTACGGTCCAGAGGAGAGATGCTAGGTGCCGTTGGAGGACGTCTTGCATCCTTCATTGCTGCAGGAGTTCCACCCTCTCCATCCGGATCGCCCTGAGCCTCTTTCTCCGGGTCCTCCCCGAGGTCAGTGTCGGCGCGCTGCTGGAGCCATGCGTCAAGGGGGGGGGGGGTGCCGTCACGACTTCCGCCTCTCCTTGTTCGGGTGGCATTCGGCCTTCTAGCCATCGCCGATCCACATTTCATTTTCCATTTGCTTTGTCTTTGTCTTACACACCTGGTTTCAATCCCCCAATTACTTGTTCATTATTTAACCCCCCATTTATCCCTTTGTGAGTAATTGTTTGCATGTAATACGGTCCGTTATGTGGGCTCGCTTTATTGTATTTGTCTATTTTTGAGTAAATTACGTTTATTTACTCAAATCTGCTGTCCTGCACCTGACTCCTCTACACAAGCTACACACAGGCCTCATTACATAGTAATTTACCATTGTTATTCTCAGAGTGGAAATGTTATTTGCAGAGTTAACAACCCGCTATACTTGTAAGAAACATTTTTAGTTTTTTTTTCATACCATAATTTCTGAATTTCATTGTATTTTGTTTGGAGTGCTCCATGTGAGCAATGAGCATGTGTCTAGTTTCTCTGTCCTCCTAATGTTGATGGAGTGTGCACGCCTGAACATGCAAAATTATTTAATCCATCTACAAAGATTATGACTGCTGTACTTACAATATGGTGGACTGATTCATTGCATTTTGGAAATCATTCTACTGTGTTCACTGAAAGACTGAATGACCCTGGGCAATTGAAAGGAGCAGAGTAGAACCAGAGAGAGCAAAAAAACGAGGGGCATGAGCAAAAAGACAGATGGAGAACAGACAGAGGTGATAGGGGCTTTCAAGACGGGCTCTCCATGATAGACAAGCAATAGGAAGTGAGGTTGGCATAAATTTATGTTGACATGGATTCTAGTGTTCTGATTTCTCAGCCCCGATTTCTCCTACCAGTAACACACAGCCATCATTCTCTCCCTCCCTTCTCACTGCCTGGCACACTGCTACCCCTCCTCAGCACAGCCATCCGTCAACCCCTCCCTCTCTCTCTCTACCAACCTCTCTCTCCCCCTCCCTCTCTAGCTCCATTCTCACTGTAGTGTATCCTCTTAATGCCCCTTTAAACTGCCTGGGCTCTGCAATAAACTCCAGTCCAGTGCATGTAACGAGTGCCCCACAAAACATCCATCATCCCTCATTAAGCTACGTGAGGCGAAACTGCATCAAAGGAAGCAGGCCGGGAGCGATACACAGTCAGCTATGATAGACTTTAAAGGAGAGCTTCTCAGAACACTGTTAACATGCTCCACTCTGGACCCCTGCCCCCCTCTATCTCAGCCAGTGAGCACCGGGGCAGAATGCAGAGAGTGGTGACAGATCAGCCAATGATTACCCTCATCTTAATCAGCGTCGTACTGAGACGTTGCTCAAAAATGTC
The DNA here is from genome assembly GCF_023373465.1 of Oncorhynchus keta. Taxonomy (NCBI): domain Eukaryota; kingdom Metazoa; phylum Chordata; class Actinopteri; order Salmoniformes; family Salmonidae; genus Oncorhynchus; species Oncorhynchus keta. Next base: position 45,983,969 of record NC_068422.1, on the reverse strand, counting down.
AGACAGCAGAGAGAAAGCGGCATAGGTCCGTGGAGCGAGCCGACTAGGACAGGGCCAGGTAATTAGAGTCATGGCAAGCCGTTATGGATTTCCGTTACTGGACTAATTAGAGTTCAGGCCACTCGTCCTCCGCACTCCGCCTGGCTGACCAACCACAGGTCCACATGTCACATCGCTCAGCTGAGGCCTAAGGACAAAGCGCGCTTTCTCCTTTGAAATCTCATCATCTGCACAATTCATTCAGACAAAACACACATGCTTAGCAAGCAAAGATACCAATAGCCATTCAGGCAGTGAAACCAAGATCGAACTCTTTGTCCTGAATGCCATGTGTCACATCTGGAGGAAACGTGGCACCATCCCTAAGGTGAAGCATGGTGGTGGCAGCATGGTGGTGGCAGTGCTCAGGACCTCAGACCGGGGGAAAGGTTCACCTTCCAATGACACTAAGTACTGTACACAGCCAAGACAACGCAGGAGTGGCTTCGGGACAAGTCTCTGAATGTCCTTGAGTGGCTCAGCCAGAGCCTGGTCTTGAACCCGATCATAAATCTCTGGAAGGACCTGAAAATAGATGTGCAGCGATGCTCCTCATTCAACCTGACAGAGCATAAGAGGATCTGTAGAGAAAAATGGGAGAAACTCCCCAAATACAGGTGTGCCAAGTGTCATACCCATGAAGACTCAAGGCTGTAATCGCTGCAAAAGGTTCTTCACCAAAGTACTGAGTGGTCTGAATACTTACTGAAATGTGATATTTAAGTTTTTTATTATTGTGGGGTATTATTATGCTTTGCCATTACGGGGAATTGTGTGTAGATTGATGAGGGGAAAAAACGATTTAATCAATTTTAGAATGAGTCTGTGATGTAACAAAATATGGAAAAGTCAAAGGGCTCTGAATACTTTCCGAATGCACTGTACAAACAAATACAATAAGAGGTTTCAGCATGGAGCACGAGCCACTTTAATAATGGTAAATATTGCTTTACTCATTTCACATGTATATACTGTATTCTATTCTACTGTATTTTTGTCAATGCCACCCAGACATTCCTTGTCCTAATATTTATATATTTCTTAATTCCTTTCTTTTAGATTCTGTGTATTGTTGTGAATTCTTAGATACTACTGCACTGTTGGAGCTAGGAACAAAAGCATTTGGCTACACCTGCAGTAACTGTAACAAGTGCGCTGATAGTTGGGAAGCAAGTACAGGGAGTGAGTGTTTTAACTTGTCATGGCTGCAATCCCGATAATCGGGATAAGTGTCATCAACAACCACTGAATAGCATAGCGCTACATTCAATAAATATTACTACAAATATTTATATTCATGAAATCACAAGTGCAATATAGGAAAACACAGTTTAGCCTTTTGTTAATCCACCTGTCGTGTCAGAAATTGTGCATTTCAGCGAAAGCAATCCAAGTGTTTGTGTAAGTTTATCGATTGCATGATAAAACATTAAGTACACTTAGCTTCAGGAAGCTTGGTCCCTAAAATCAGAAAAGCAATCAAATGAATCGTTTACCTTTGATGATCTTCGGATGTTTTCACTCACGAGACTCCCAGTTACACAACAAATGTTCTGTTTGTTCCATAAAGATTATTTTTATATCCAAAATACATCCGTTTGTTTGTCGTGTTATGTTCAGAAATCCACAGGAAAGAGCGGTCACGACAACACAGACGAAAATTCCAAAGAGTTTCCATAATGTACACAGAAACATGTCAAACGTTTTTTTTTAATAATCAATCCTCAGGTTGTTTTAAAATATATAATCTATAATAATATAATATAATACAGTGGGGCAAAAAGTATTTAGTCAGCCACCAATTGTATAAGTTCTCCTACTTAAAAATATAAGAGAGGCCTGTAATTTTCGTAGGTACACTTCAACTATAAATATAAAAAATCCAGAAAATCACATTGTAGGATTTTTAATGAATTTATTTGCAAATTATGGTGGAAAATACATATTTGGTCACCTACAAACAAGCAAGATTTCTGTCTCTTACAGACCTGCAACTTCTTCTTTAAGAGGCTCCTCTGTCCTCCACTCGTTACCTGTATTAATGGCACCTGTTTGAACTTGTTATCAGTATAAAAGACACCTGTCCACAACCTCAAACAGTCACACTCCAAACTCCACTATGGCCAAGACCAAAGAGCTGTCAAAGGACACCAGAAACAAAATTGTAGACCTGCACCAGGCTGGGAAGACTGAATCTGCAATAGGTAAGCAGCTTGGTTTGAAGAAATCAACTGTGGGAGCAATTATTAGGAAATGGAAGACATACAAGACCACTGATAATCTCCCTCGATCTGGGGCTCCACAAAAGATCTCACCCTGTGGGGTCAAAATCATCACAAGAACAGTGAGCAAAAATCCCAGAACCACACGGGGGGACCTAGTGAATGACCTGCAGAGAGCTGGGACCAAAGTAACAAAGCCTACCATCAGTAATACACTACGCCGCCAGGGACTCAAATCCTGCAGTGCCAGACGTGTCCCCCTGCTTAAGCCAGTACATGTCCAGGCCCGTCTGAAGTTTGCTAGAGAGCATTTGGATGATCCAGAAGAAGATTGGGAGAATGTCATATGGTCAGATGAAACCAAAATATAACTTTTTGGTAAAAACTCAACTCGTTGTGTTTGGAGGACAAAGAATGCTGAGTTGCATCCAAAGAACACCATACCTACTGTGAAGCATGGGGGTGGAAACATCATGCTTTGGGGCTGTTTTTCTGCAAAGGGACCAGGACGACTGCTCCGTGTAAAGGAAAAAATGAGTGGGGCCATGTATCGTGAGATTTTGAGTGAAAACCTCCTTCCATCAGCAAGGGCATTGAAGATGAAACGTGGCTGGGTCTTTCAGCATGACAATGATCCCAAACACACTGCCTGGGCAACGAAGGAGTGGCTTCGTAAGAAGCATTTCAATGTCCTGGAGTGGCATAGCCAGTCTCGATATCTCAACCCCATAGAAAATCTTTCGAGGGAGTTGAAAGTCTGTGTTGCCCAGCAACAGCCCAAAAACATCACTGCTCTAGAGGAGATCTGCATGGAGGAATGGGCCAAAATACCAGCAACAGTGTGTGAAAACCTTGTGAAGACTTACAGAAAATGTTTGACCTCCGTCATTGCCAACAAAGGGTATATAACAAAGTATTGAGATAAACTTTTGTTATTGACCAAATATTCATTTTCCACCATAATTTGCAAATTAATTAATTAAAAATCCTACAATGTGATTTTCTGGATTTATTTTCTCATTTTGTCTGTCATGGTTGAAGTGTACCTATGATAAATTAAAGGCCTCTCTCATCTTTTTAAATGGGAGAACTTGCACAATTGGTGGCTGACTAAATACTTTATTTGCCCCACTATATCAACCGCAAATGTCTTTTACAGTAGGAGAGGGAAAAGCAATACCTATCCAAATTCTGTAGAGAGAGCAAAACTCATGTGACCACTTGACGCGATGTTATCGTTTTGGCTCATTTTTCAAAATAAAATCCTGAAACTTTTTCTTGTATGACTTGACACCTTGAGGAAGCGATAGGAAAATGAATCTGGCTCATATCCCTTTAAATTCAGCAAAGGGAGGCTATGGAACATGGAGTTTTCAAAATAGAAGCCACTTCCTGTTTTAATTTTCCTCAGGGTTTCGCCTGCAAAATCAGTTCTGTTATCCTCACAGACAATATTTTGACAGTTTTGGAAACTTTGTTTTCTATCCAATACTAATCATATGGATAAATTAGCAACTGAGACTGAGGAGCTGGCCGTTTACAATTGTTACGATAAACTAGGAGTGGTGGGTGGAATCAGGCGCAGAGAGCAGGGTTCAGTCGTTTGTCAAATTTATTCACCAGCACAACAAAAACGGTCACGCCAATACACAGGGCGGATACAAGTTGCCAGGCCAAACAACAGGACAAAAATAGTCCGGAGAAATAAGACACGAACAAATAACACCATCCAACACAGAGTAACAAGAAACAAGCCCGCACAAATACCCAGCAGGCCTAGTGCCCTTAAATAACCTACAAACAAACCCTAATACAAAACAGGTGTACCCAATTACCCAATAACCAAAAACAAACGGAAAGGGAATCGATGGCAGCTAATAGGCCGGCAACGACGACCGCCGAGCACCGCCCGAACAGGAAGAGGCACCATCTTCGGCGAGGTTCGTGACAACAATGGGCAACTTTTCATCCAAGCTACTCAATACTGCCCCTGCAGCCATAAAAAGTTAATAAATAAAACAAAAAACAATAAACACGAAACACAAACAACGCAACAACATGAAACAGACTTAATAACACCTGAGGAAAGAACCAAGGGGAGTGACCGATATAGGGAAGATAATCAAAGAAGTGATGGAGACCAGGTGAGTGTCATGAGGCACTGGTGCGCTTGATGATGGTGACAGGTGTGTGGGATAATCAGCAGCCTGATGACCTAGAGGCCGGAGAGGGAGTAAATGTGACAATAACATCTGCTAAATATGTGTATGTAACCAATAACATTTGATTTGATTATAATACACCACACAAGAGAACAAGATGTAGATGTATCAATAAATGATGGTTGAAGCCGAAAAGGCTTTCGACTGTTTTGAATGGTCTTTTATATTCAAAACTTTGAAAGCCTTCAAATTTCCAGTTGAAAAAATAAATTTCATACAAATATTATATTAATATCCTGAAGCAAAAAAATACACAAATAATATATTTCCTGACGAATTTGCTTTAGAAAGGGGCACAACACAGGTATGCCCCCCTCCTGTTTGCTTTGCCAATTGAACTGCTTTCAGAAATAATTAGACAGGACCCAAACGTAACAGGTGTCAGTATTGCTAAAGATGAGTGTAAACTAAACTTATTTCCCGACGATCTCCTGATATACTTCACAAGTATTGAAAACGCAATGACCTTGTCACGGCCGTTAAAAGAACTGGACCAAGGTGCAGCGTGGTGAGAGTACATTTTCTCCTTTACTCAAAATGACGCCGACAAAACAATAAACAAAGCAAACCGTGACGCTTAAGGCTATGTGCCATCAAACAAAGTTAACTTCCCACAAACACAGGTGGGAAAAAGGGTAATAAGTATGGTTCCCTAATCAGAGACAACGATAGACAGCTGTCCCTGATTGAGAACCATACCCGGCCAAAACATTGAAAATCATAGAAACACAAAACATAGAATGCCCACCCCAACTCATGCCCTGACCAAACCAAAATAGAGACATAAAAAGGATCTCTAAGGTCAGGGCATGACAGACCTCCTTGTTAAAATACTTTTATCAGGATATAAAATAAATGTGGAAAAACTGAAATAATGGCAATATGAAAAATAATAACTCAAGATTTAAAACAATCCTTTATTAAGTGGACCACGATGCTTAATAAGTGACAACAACCAAAAAATATATAGAGACTTTATCCTGTTACTTAACAAAATGAAAGCAGATGTGATTAACTGGAACAATCTTCCCATAAATCTTACAGGTAGAACAAACCTTTTTAGAATGGCAAGTTTTTATATTTGTTTTTGGTAATACCAGTTACCCCACCGAAGACGTAGTTTAAAAAAAGTATATTTGGTCATAAGACTTTATATGTGCAAATAAAACTGAGAATAAAAAGGAAAGTTTTACATTGTCCTAAGTCGGAGGGTGGTTTTAACCTTTCGGACCTGGAATTGTATCAACTCGCCACCCAAGGCTTTTATGTATAACATATTGGTAAATACACTAAAGAGGAACAATGGGTACAGATTGAAGATTCAAATGTTTTATGTAACTAGGCAAGTCAGTTAAGAACAAATTCTTATTTACAATGACGGCTTAAGAACAATGGGTTAACTGCTTTGTTCAGGGGAAGAAGGACAGATTTTTACTTTGTCAGTTTGGGGATTCGATCTAGCAACCTTTCAGTTACTGGCCCAATGCTCTAACCACTAGGCTACCTGCCACTAGATGGACCAAACGAAACGCTATACAACTAGTGCTGACAGGCAACTATACATGGACAAGATCCCACAACACAAATGAGGAAAATGGCTACCTAAATATGATCCCCAATCAGAGACAACGATAAACAGCTGTCTCTGATTGGGAACATTATCAGGCCAACATAGACATACAAAACCCCCTAGACATACAAAAACCCTAGTCATACAAAAACTAGAGTACCCACCCTAGTCACACCCTGGCCTAACCAAAATATATAAAAAACAGAGATATCTAAGGTCAGGGCGTGACAGTAAGATATACAAAACCTTGCAGAGAGCCTATCCAATTGACAATCTCATAGAAAAAATATAAACTATTGGAACCAAGACATAAAAATAACTGATATTGGCACAAGATGCAGAGAGTGTTGGAACATAACAAACAACATTGCAATTATGAACGAAAATGTACACTTAATCCAGTATAAACTAATGTATAGAATTGATTATACAAGAGACAAAATTCACGAAATCTACAGCACAACGGCAGAGTCATGTCTTAAGTATAAATGAACAATGACTCAATAGTTAATGCCGTCTGGGAGTGCTATAAAGTCCTAAGGTTATGGGCAAAGTTAGAAAAATGTCTGTCAGAAGTCGTACGATGTAATTTTACTTTTAGTCCGTCTTTCTGCATATTTCAAGACATGGTATAATGGGTGTGGCGAGATACCCAAATGGGTTGGACAATACTATTTTCGTCACTCATATTGAATAAGCTATTACTTAAATACTGGAAATCAAATGATACTCCAACATTAAGAGAATGGAACAACTACTAGAGATGAATATTGGCTCACTATTTGGCAAACACTGACCAGTTATTGCACAATTTTACCAATGATATATAACGGTTTATGAATGGTATATAATGCATTTATATATGATTAAATAATCATTAAAAACTTAATTATAACCCCTTTATAAACCCTTTACAAACGGAACCTTATTGCAAAGTGTTACACCAACAGGATATTGCAGCCAAGTCTAGTTATTCACCAATGTTTATAATGTTTAGAAGGTATCTTCCTTTTCTATGTGCGTCATGCTATTTCTAGCCTGCTATGCTGTGTATCACTCGCCTCGATAGGATAGGCTATCATATAAATTATGTTCATATTTTTAGAATGTGAAATGTCAGAATAATAGTAGAGAATCATTTATTTTGTTCATCACATTCCCAGTAGGTCAGAAGTTCACATACACTCAATTAGTATTTGGTAGTATTGCCTTTAAATTGTTTAACTTGGGTCAAACGTTTCAGGGAGCCTTCCACAAGCTTCCCACAATAAGTTGGGGGAATTCTGGCCCATTCCTCCTGACAGAGCTGGTGTAACTGAGTCAGGTTTGTAGGCCTCCTTGATCACACACGCCTTTTCAGTTCTTCCCACAAATGTTCTATGGGATTGAGGTCAGGGCTTTGTGATGGTCACTCTAATACCTTGACTTTGTTGTCCTTAAGCCATTTTGCCACAACTTTGGAAGTATGCTTAAGGTCATTGTCCATTTGGAAGACCCGATTGCGATCAAGCTTTAACTTCCTTACTAATGTCCTGAGAAGTTGCTTCAATAAATCCACATAATTTTCCTACCTCAAGATGCCATCTATTTTGTGAAGTGCACCAGTCCGTCCCTCCTGCAGCAAAGCACCCCCACAACATGATGCTGCCACCCCCGTGCTTCACGGTTGGTATGGTGTTCTTCGGCTTGCAAGCATCCTCCTTTTTCCTCCAAACACAACGATGATCATTATGGCAGAAAGTTGTATTTTTGTTTCACCAGACCAGAGGACATTTCTCCAAAAGGTACGATCTTTGTCCCCATATGCAGTTGCAAACTGTAGTCTGGCTTTTTTATGGAGCAGTGGAGCAGTGGCTTCTTCCTTGCTGAGCGGCCTTTCAGTTTATGTCGATATAGGACTCGTTTTACTGTGGATATAGATACTTTGTACCTGTTTCCTCCAGCATCTTCACAAGGTCCTTTGCTGTTGTTCTGGGATTTATTTACACTTACCGCACCAAAGTACGTTCTTCTCCAGGAGACAGAATGCATCTCCTTCCCGAACGGTATGACGGCTGCATGGTCCCATGGTGTTAATACTTGCATACTATTGTTTGTTCAGATGAACGTGGTACCTTCAGGCATTTGGAAATTGCTCCCAAGGATGAACCAGATTTGTGGAGGTCTACAATTATTTTTCTGAGGTCTTGACTGATTTCTTTTGATTGTCCCATGATGTCAAGCAAATAGGCACTGAGTTTGAAGGTAGGACATGAAATACATCCACAGGCACACCGCCAATTAACTCAAATTATGTCAATTCCCCAGTGATTTTACCCACGCACCGCTACTGGTGCTGTATAATGCATCTAGGAAGAAATGGCTAAATGCATAAGGAAAAAGAATGCGCTATTCTAAAATAGGGCTTAATGGCAGAATAGACAGTGTATTCATTCGTGAGGAATAGTCATAAATCGACATCGTCACACAAGCCATGAAAATGATGAGTTAGCCATTTGTGAAGAGAATAAAAAAATGTATTCTATCAAGACACAAGAAGTGCATGACAAGGACAGCTGGAGCGTATCTGATTGGTAGGGCTAAACTTGAAAAGCAATTGAAAATGGTGAAAAACATCTCATACTACATTCACATTCAAGTGAGATTAAAACAATATGGTTAATATAGCTGATCCATTTTAGTCCCATTATAGCTGCAAAATATAACTTTCTGGGCAACCCGACCAATTTCACATGGAAATGTCATTCCCATTGACGGCAAGTCTAAGAAGCGGTAGGTCTGTTCTATGTGCTCTATTTCTATGCTTCCTGTTCTTAAATTATGTTTTTGCATCTTTTATTTTCAGTTTTGTACACCAGCTTCAAATAGCTGAAAACACAATATTTTTGGTTATGGAAAATGTATTTCACAGCGGTTTAGATGCAATGATTAGGTGCAATGACTCTCTACTTGCTTGTTTTGTCATATAAACTGAAAGTATGCAAACTATTAGAATTTTAGCAACCAGGAAATGGCAGAGCGAGTTCTGCCTGGTGCACCTTTGATATTGTAAGGCAACATATTTTGTTTGCGCAACATTGCGATGTTGACGCATGATTCATTTTCATGAATTTCATAAAACCATAGCAATATCATTCAAATCGACACAAACATAAAATGATGGCTGATAGTATATTTGTTGAATGTAAAGAGCATTCCAAACCAGAAACATACAAATAAGACAGGTATTGTGCACTTCTCACCAACTGTTACTTCTGTCCCAAGGCTGTGTTTACTTCCATACCGCCAGTAGGTACAAAAGTACCGTTGTGGTAGTTCTGTTCTCAGTCTATTTAATTTACACTAAATTACCCTAGAAATGTAATTACAGCTGCTAATGGTAGAGGACATACACTGAGTATACAAAACATTAAGATCACATGCTCTTTCCCTGACATGGACTGACCAGGGGAATCCAGGTGAAAGCTGTGATCCGTTATTGATGTCACTTGTTAAATCCAATCCAATCCGTGTAAATGAAGGGGAGGAGATTTTTAAACCTTGAGAAAATGTAGCCATGGATTGTGTATGTGTTCCATGCAGAGGGTGAATGGGAAGGACAAAATATTTAAGTGCCTTTGAACAGGGTATGATAGTAGGTGCCAGGCGCACCGGGTTTGTGTCAAGAACTGGGAAGCAATCAACACCTTGTAGAATACATGCCTTTGGAGGGGGTGCAACTCAATATTAGGAAGGTGTTCGTAATGTTTGGTATACTCAATGTATACAGCATAAGTTGTTTGTCGTTAAATATGGTCTCTCTAACTCTATCAATCTCTGAGTAATTAGGGAAAAAAACAAAAAAGTGTTACTTTTGTCCGAGTCCAATCTGAGGCACGAAACTAGATGAAAACATGAACTCATTACCTTGATGCTTTTCTGTTAAATTTAACCCTTCTGTAAACCAAGCAGACAGCAACAGATGATCATCAATTCGCTGTGCATATTAGATCCAGGCACAACGGTCTTCACCGGTGTAACGAATGAGACCAAATAAATTCCTGACATTCCTCGCAAACCCCATTTTTGCCAGATCTTGGACTGTTGTTGCATCGCATGCAGTATCACAACAGCTTCTTGTCACTTGACTGCCATTCAGATGATGAAGTGTGAAAATATCACGGTGTAATTAAACAGCTCGACACCAAATGCGCATCCAACAAGTATTATGCATAATTATTGAAGAACCACGTAATGACAGTACCGATTTAGATTCTAAGTATCAAGGTAAGGTGACTCTCTGTCAGAAGCAATCCATTTTGCAATCCCATACATTTTTGGGGACTTGTGCATCAATGAAAACTGTTTTCACCCAGTAACATGAGGAGAAACAAAATGCTACGTAGTTACACTGCATTTCTCAGATATCTATACAAAAGATTATCTGACAGCTAGATCCAGGATTCATACCGGGTTCAAGTTCAAGGTCTAAATTTAACCAATTAATGCTTAAAATATGATATAACAAGTTCTTACCCTGCCGTAAAATGCAAGGACAGAAAAGTCATGTTTTATGTCACACGATTTTGGACAAATTCGTCAAGACACCAACCATGAGAAAGGGTTCATCTTAATGTATTGACATTAAAAAAATTGTCAATGACTTATCAACAGCTGTTTCAAGTTGTTCAGAAGGAAATCTTCACTGGTACCCTACTTTATAGAAAGAACAATTACCATTCACCAACTTCATCAGGACATTTTTGTAGGACCATCTTTCCCCCCCCTGTCCCCCTTTCCATTTCACAGTAAATTAGATTCCACACTTGAGAGCAGGGCCTTAGTCTGACAATGTCATTTCTCAGAAAGAGTGTGTCACAAAGTCAGAAGTAGGTCAGAGTAACCAGGCTACTCACATGAGTTGGCCTCCATTCAGGCTTCAGCAGATCCATCTCTCTGTTGGTTTCCTCTATTTGTTGATGTCTGTCCCCAAGGCAACTGACAGCACAGTGCTGTCTGGCTGTGTAGATTAGCCTAGAATGAGTAGGTAGGTTAGGGTTTCTGAGTGTGGCAAGAATTTCTAAGCAACATTGAGTTCCCTTTCAGTCAGTCGACAACATACTATGGGGAATCGCACTAAACTGTCTTACATTGCGCAAACTAAATGTTCCCTTAGTGGTAGAGCGTGCTCACCCCCTGGATGTTGTGTGCTGAAGTTTGTATGGTTCTCATAAGGTTCCTAATCACAAACATTTAGTCATTTTTTGGATTGCTTTGCCTGGCTATAGCACAAACTAAGATGGCAAACGCGACCGAAAAGTTAGAGGATAACAAGCCGGTTTCAAGTTCGAGACCATGCCCCAATGAGGTCAAAACTACTCACGTTTGTTGTCTTGTATGTCTTAACTCGGTGCATTCTCAGGCTGTCCTCAAATCAGTTTGTGTGTGGGACTAGGGGACGGCGCAGCACAGGTTCTCTTGACAATTGTGTAGCATTTGTTAGGGGGCTTGGTGTTTCCCAAAAGTGACTTCCTCTCCCGGGTGACCGTACCTCGGCTGAGCCTGAGTTGAGGAAGCAGAGAAGGATTGGGTCGTTGGTCGAGTCAAATGTCTCTCGGTTCCTGTGCTCTCTGTCACCGATTATGTAAGGTTAATCAAAGAGAGAGATCGACCAGGTTCTGTGGGTCTCCCCCCACCGCCCGAGTCTGCCTTGGTTAAGCACCGCTTGCCTCTCTTCCCAGACTTATCGATGAGGGTCTGGGTCCCACCTTGGTGATCCAGTCCTACATAAACTTTCAAGACCAGGCTAGCTAACAAGCACTGCATGGCATGCTAGCCAGGTTAGCTACTTTGCCAAGGTGAGCTAGCTACTGCTGGCAATTCTGGCTTCCTAACGGTGGAATTACTTGGGTAGCTCTGCAGTCAACAAGACTAGCTAGCCTAGCTTAGACTAAAAGCCTGATCATGGATAACATCGGCTAGCATGCATAACTTCTGGTGAATGAAACTTTCTATGGTTCCCGCAGCATTATGGCAACCCCATTCCTATTTCAAATTCCTGAATTTGGAGGGAGTGGAGAAAGCGGGGATGAGTCACCTGTTCGCACCTCCACAAAAATATTACTGTGACGAAGCACAACGTGTGTTGGAAGCTTGTCCACATTTAATGCCCCCTTTGTTACGCTGTGTTCCATGGTGTTCACAGGGTTCAAGGGGTATATCAATCTCCCCAGGGTGAACATATTCAATTGGGCGATTCGCTCTCTTCCACAAGGGGGCACACCTCCCAATAGGGTCACTGCTGGGATTCATTGCTGATTTCTGCCTCTAGCTAACTAGTCCCTATGGGGTGCCAAGTGGTACAGGTTAGGGGTTCTATAGGTGATTGGTTTCATTCCTCAGAACAAGACCCAATTACGAATCGCCCCAGAATGGGTCCATTTTTCAGAGCTTTCTGTCCATTTTCCAGGTGGGTTACAAGGTGCTGTGGCATGATATCGCTTTTTTCCTGGGTCTATTTTTAATACATGCAGTCTAGCACTGGGTGTCAGACAGTTACTGGGTCGCATCTTACCGTCTAAACCGAGTGGCTCGTTGTGAAAGAAGTACCCCCAAGTGGCACTCGGGGTATGTTACGGATTGGTAGAGCCCTTGAACCCAGAGTGGACCGGGTTTCAGGCAAACCTGGGTGAATAAGCACAGTTGTGTCAACCTAAAGTTCCATAGTGTTTCTGGGTGTCAAAAGTGTTGCGTCTCTTACATGTGGGGTCAATGAAGTGTCTCTTCTCCACATTGACACGCGGTGGTCGACAATGGTGTAAAGGGAAAAATAAACAATCTCTCCAAAGTGGCATCTCACAGCATTGAAGGTCCCCAAGAACATATTGGCTTCCATCATTCTTAAATGGAAGAAGTCTGGAACCACCAAGACTCTTCCTAGAGCTGGCTGCCAGGTCAAACTGTGCATTCAGGGGAGAGGGGTCTTGGTCAGGGAGGTGAACAAGAACCCGATGGTCACTCTGACAGTACACTAGAGTTCCTCTGTGAAGATGGGAAAACCTTCCAGAAGGACAACCATCTCTGCAGCACTCCACCAATCAGGCCTTTATGGTAAGTGACCAGACGGAAGCCCCTCCTCAGTAAATGGCACGTGACAAGTCAACTTGGAGATTGAGCTTTTTGGTCTGAATACCAAGCGTCACACCTGGAGGAAACTGTTACTGTAATTTAATTATGCCAATGTGTTTTCATTCATTGAAAACCCTTAATCTATTTTATGAGAATTTGTAAGATTCTTGTTTGCATAAAATAGACGTAGACCAGCCATTTCAATAATAGGTAACAGAATTTATTCTCAGAGCGCGCTGCCACTTTACCACGAGCAACAGTTTATATACAATAACATGATGTCATTTCATTGCTTCACAGAATCCCCTCCTCCCGACCGGGACAAAGTGAGGTTAATAGTTCATTCTAACTTACTAACACACTCACAGGTCACACAACATAACTGAATTAACTTTTGACCCCCCAACATTATCGATCACCACTTAGATGACAGTGCTAACAGAAAACCTAGGAATGCACTCACTTCCTTATCTAAAAACCCCAGAGCTCAGTTTCGTCGGTTCAACCATAGGTTAACTACCTTATCTGCTTACTTAATCCACAACCCATTAGTTTCTGCCTAGTTGGAATGGTGTTCATTAACTTTAACTACTCCTTGTCCATGTCATACAATCCCTTCTTATGAACTCATATTGTTAATCAGATATAATAAAACAGAGTACAAGTTTACTTAGTTACAGTTCCAATTAAAATGATTTGTTCAGTCATTTAATCATAATTTTCCCAACAGAAACCTGGCACCATCCCTACGGTGAAGCATGGTGGTGGCAGCATCATGCTGTGGGGATGTTTTTCAGCGGCAGGGTTTGGAAGACTAGTCAGAATTGAGGCAAAGATGAACAGAGGAAAGTACCTCAGACTGGGGCGAAGGTTCATCTTCCAACAGGACCACGACCCTAAGCACACAGCCAAGACAATACAGTAGTGGGTCAGCTATCTACCAAGTTTCCGGAACATGGCAACAGAACTGGCCAGCTCTGTTTGATGGACTGGGCTGTGCATTCCCTTTGCACTGTGTGATGACGTCACAAAAAATCTCCAGTCACAGTTGGAGGCAGGTATCATTGAGCCAGTCAAAGCTGCCCCCTGGACACTGGATTTCAAACTTGTTCATCGCAACCAAAAAGTTGGGTGGAATCCGGACCTGTGTAGATCTCCATTCTGTGAACAAAGCTGTTGTCCCCGGATAAGTACCCCTTGCCTACAGCTGAGTAGCCGATCGCCACAATTTCATGGCTTCACGAAGCTCAACCTGCGTCAGAGTTATTTTCTGGTGCCCCTCCACCCAGCCTCCACCCAGAGACCTCACAACCTTTGTCACACATGCTGGTGTATTCAGATACACATGCATGCCTTTTGGACTTAGCTCTGCCCCGATCCCAGGTGATGAGCACCATCCTCGCTGGAATACCAGGAGTGGCAGTCTATCTGGACAACATCGTGGTCCACGGTCCTGACCTCCACATCCATGACCATCAACTCCACAGAGTAGTCAGTGCTCTACTGCAGCACAACCTGACCCTGAACAGTGGAAAGTGCACCTTTGCAGCTCCAGCCAGTTTGTGGGGTTCTGCCTGTCGGCCACAGGCATTGCCCCACTCATGTTGAACATTGAAACTGTCCTCCACATCCCGGAACCGACCTCAGCCTCTCAGGGGGCCCCCTTCTTGGGCATGACAGCCTACTATCTCTGGTTTCTGTCCCACTACTCTCTGACCACAGTGCCCCTTCGCCAGCTTCTTAAGCTTCACATTCGTTTTGTATTGTTTATTGTTTTTGTTGGCGACATTCTAATAAGGAGGAATATGTATGCTCACCACACTGCACCTTGGTCCGCTTCTTACGATGCCCGTGACACAGGGCTTCCTCTATCCCAACTTTACACTCCCTCTGACAATGCCCTCCTGCCCATTTTTCACATTGTGGGATCTCCCTTCTACACACTGCTGCAACATGTCCGAATCCTTGGCACCTTATGCACCGTAGCAGGTTCGGAATATAGGCCCTCACAGAATAACAGATATAACCTAACCTTATCAGGTAGAAACTCAGTTTCAAAGCTCAACAAGTCTCGCCGTTGCCACTGAGTCTACGTCTCACCAAACGATGGGCGTCACAAATACCAGGTATAATCTTTTTATTTTGATCCACCTCTACACTCAACGTTACCCCACTGGTCACTCCTATGAGTGGTGCCCTGCTCCTGAGAGCAAAGCACAACATAGGTTGAGCCCCGAGACGCATGCCGCTCAGTGCCCACTGCCTCTGGGAGGAGGACGCACAAAAAATCCAAACAATTCCACTTTTCGAAACCTTCACAGATTTAACTGATCCCAGTTTACCCTTTACCCAGCCTGAAACAACATACAGGTCAGCACTTTTTCCCCAAATCTCACTCCTACCGGTCCAAAATCATCTCTGGACTCCCATGAAAAACACGTGAAGTGTGCACCACACCTGTCACCGCTGCTCCTTCATCCAGGTCTGGCTCAACTTCACAGCACTCTCTACTGCCAATTGACTCAAGGTTCTCAAGAGAGCAAGTAGATTTATAGGTAATTTCTCTTGATTTGTATTCAGAAGATGAATGTTTGCGCTCCGGAGATGTAGGACTGTACTTAAAACCATTTTAAAGCTTGGGCATCATTGCACCTCCGCATGCTCCTCCAGGATTCTTGGGAACCTTCTTCTTCTTTAAATTGGGTGATCGCAGCCAACTGAAAGGTGCATACACAGCCACCTGTTAAGGGGCTCCCATGGACCACCAAGTGGCACAGTCAATTGGCAAGTGCACATTAACGCAGCTTCATTAAATAGTACCCGCAAAACACCAGTCTCAACATCAACAGTGAAGAGGCAACTCCGCGATGCTGGCCTTCTAGGCAGAGTTGCAAAGAAAAGCCATATCTCAGACTGGTTAATAAAAAGAAAAGATTAAGATGGGAAAAATAACACAGAGGACAGCATCCCGGAGTCGCCTCTTCACTGTTGACGTTGAGATTGGTGTTTTGCGGGAATTATTAAATGAAGCTGCCTGTTGAGGACTTCTAATCTAATGTACTTGGCCTCTTGCTCAGTTAGGCACCGGGGCCTCCCACTCCTCGTTCTATTCCGGTTAGAGCCAGTTTGCGCTGTTCTGTGAAGGGAGTAGGACACAGCATTGTACGAGATCTTCAGTTTCTTGGCAATTTCTCACATGGAATAGCCTTCATTTCTCAGAACAAGAATAGACTGATGAGTTTCAAAAGAAAGTTCTTTGTTTCGAGCCATTTTGAGCTCCTTTGTTTCGAACCCACAAATGCTGACGCTCCAGATACTCAACTAGTCAAAAGAATGCCAGTTTTATTGCTTCTTTAATCAGGACAACAGTTTTCCGCTGTGCTAATTGCAAAAGGGTTTTCTAATGATCAATTAACCTTTTAAAATTATAAACTTTGATTAGCTAACATAACATGCAATTGGAGCACAGGAGTGATGGTTGCTGATAATGGGCCTCTGTACGCCTATGTAAATATTCCATTTAAAAAATCTGCCGTTTCCAGCTACAATGGTCATTTACAACATTGACAATGTCTACAATGTATTTCTGATCAATTTTATGTTATTTTAATGGACAAAAAATTTGCTTTTCTTTCAAAAAGACGAGGACATTTCTAAGTGACCCCATAAACAACAGTTCTACATAAACACACATTTCAATAACTTGTGCCATAACTTCTACTTTAAGTCACATTCGTTAAGTAATTCACCACCTCCGATATTCATCAATTTGGTTATTCACGTCAACCAATAAATGTTCCTCGATGGCTCGTTCATGTGAATGGGCATATTGGAAGACATCATGTCAGTAGGGATGAGATTTTGTAAATGTGTTATATTGTTATATTGTATCATGAGAAACGGATCGCAAAGGTGCAATGTTGCTTAATTAATTAGTGTTTGGTATGTTCTGATGGGAGGGGCTCCCCCTACACAAGGAGCCTCTCTTTCAGTACAAAGGGGGAACCATTTTGGAGTGAGCTGTTGATGGGGCAGCATTGTTTTCAGCTGTCTCATAATGTATACTTTTGATGGCAGTACTGTTGTTTTTCTTCCGGATTCACTACGTAAATAAACACCCTTGCACAGAAGCGCATTTGCAGCTCCGCCATCTTTTTATTTGATCGAGGTTTGATTTTTTAGTTTAGCCTTCTGGCCTACTCTACTTGACAATACCTACAACCATTAAATAGGATTCTCTCAGGAACAGGTGCCGATTCGTTGCTATTCACAATGGTGCTGATTCTCCAAGCATTCTGTAGCTTGTAGTTCGCGAATGCCTACAAATCTGTCACATCCACTGTATTGTTCCTGGAGGTCTCCTGAACTGTGGCAACATGCCCCCTCTAGCTGTGATTCTGTTAAAGACAAATACACTACATCACCAAAAGTATGTGGACACCTGCTCGTCGAACATCTCATTCCAAAATCAAGGATATTCATATGGAGTTGCCCCCCCACCCCTTTGCTATAACAGCCCCCACTCTTCTGGAAAGGCTTTCCCCTAGATATTGGAACATTGCTGCGGGGACCTGCTTCCATTTAGCCACAAGAGCATTAGTGAGGTTGGGCACTGATTTTCGGCGATTAGGCCTGGCTCACAGTCAGTGTTCCAATTCATCCCAAAGGTATTCAATGGGTTGAGGTCAGGACTCTGTGCAGGCGAATCAAGTTTTCCATACCAATCTCGACAAACCATTTCTGTATGGATCTCGCTTTGTGTACGGGGGCATTGTTATGCTGTAACAGGAAAGGACCTTTCTCAAACTGTTGCCACAATGTTGGAAGCATAGAATTGTCTAGAATGTAATTGTATGCTGTAGCGCTAAAATTTCCTTTCACTGGAATTAAGGGGCCGAGCCCGAACCATGAAAAACAGCCCCAGGTCATTATTCCTCCTTCACCAAACTTTACAGTTGGCAATATGCATTGGGCCAGGTAGCGTTTTCCTGGCATCTGCCAAACCCAGATTTGTCCGTCAGACTGACAGATGGTGAAGCGTGATTCGTCACTCCAGAGAACGCGTTTCCAATGCTCCAGAGTCCAATGGCGACGAGCTTTACACCATTCCAGCCGAGTGGCATTGCGCATGGTGATCTTAGGCTTGTGTGCGGCTGCTCGGCCTTTAATGAAGTTCCCTACGAACAGTTGTGCTGATGTTGCTTCCAGAGGCAGTTTGGAACTCGAGTGAGTGTTGCAAACGTGAACAGATTATTTTTATGGGCTACGCGCTTCAGCACTTGGTGGTACCGTTCTGTGAGCTTGTGCGGCTTACCACTTTGTGGCTGAGCCATCATTGCTCCTAGACATATTCAATTCACAATAACAGCACTTACAGTTGACCGGGCAGCCCTATCAAGGCAGAAATTTGACAAACTGACTTGTTGGAAAGGTGGCCTCCTATGACGTTGCCACGTTGAAAGTCACTAAGCTCTTCAGTACTGCCATTCTACTGACCTATGGAGGGCATGGCTGTGTGCTCAAATTTATACACGTCAGCAACCAGTGTGGCTGAAATAGCCAAATCCACTAATTTGAAAGGGTGTCCACATAGTGTATCTCAGGTTTCTGAAGAGGAGAGCAATCATCCCTGAACACAGATTTTTTTTATGTGGCCCTCAGAAGATGAATTAACCGAAACATTGTAATAAACGTGGTGCTGCATATTGATTAAATACTTAAGTTACCATATGCCAATTTAATGAGAAGTACTTTTGTCAAAAAAGCACATATGGGCTCATGGACTATTGTGATTAGGCCAATATTACTAATAATTTTACAGTGTACACGGAATACTATCGATCAACTCAAATAAATATATATCCTGCTTCTGTAGAGGGTGGCTCCCATCGATTGTAAAACGCGATCGTTTGCAATATATCGTGTGTTTTAAAGAGTGTGTGTGTGTGTGTGTGTGTGTGTGTGTGTGTGTGTGTGTGCGCGCGCGCGCGTGTGTGACATCACTACTGGGATCTGCACCCGGAGGACTAGTTTGGACATTGAGTAGAGCAGAACAACAGGCGCTCAGAACACCAGTACGATGTCGCACAAGGATAGAGTAGCGCGCTCTGTTGCATAGCCCTCACGACACAACTCCAGTCGTCCAGATATATCTCTCAGAACAAGGAAAATGACGAAAAAGCTTGTAATAACGGCCAAACGCAATAGGGACGTATTGACTCCAATATTGGATTTGGAGAGGAATAATGCATGATGGTTTTATAAGAAACTGGTGCCTTTTGGCGCTGTATAAAACGAGCAGGGTGGCTTTTTCAGTACTCTACAAACACCTGTCAACAGCTGAAAGATGAAGTTTGGGAAGAGCATCTGTATCCTTAATGTGGGTGGCACAAAATATGCGTTCTCTAAGGAGGTGATAAAAGATTTCCCTCTGAGTAGAGTGAGCCGTTTGCACAAATGCGCCTCGGAGAAAGAAGTACTGGAAGTATGCGATGACTATGATCGGGAACGGAACGAGTTTTTCTTTGATAGGCACTCCGAGGCTTTTTGTTTCATCATGCTGTACGTGAAGTACGGGAAGCTACGATTCGTCCCGCAGATGTGCGAGCTGTCATTCTACAACGAGATGATTTACTGGGGGCTGGAGAGCTCACACTTGGAGTTTTGCTGCCAGCGAAGACTGGATGATAGGATGTCCGACTCATACATTAATTTCTCCGAAGAGGAAGATAAACTCAACAAAGAAATGAGGGGGGAGAATTTGGTGACTCGAGTGGTCACAGAGAGAGAGGATTCAAAGTGGCTGGAGAGAATGAGAAGGACTTTTGATGAACCGACTTCATCAGTCGCAGCACAAATCTTAGCTTCAGTGTCCGTTATATTTGTTATAGTGTCCATGGTGATGCTTTGTGCAAGTACTTTGCCAGATTGGAAAACCGCTGAGAACAACAGTGTGGTGGAGCACAGGTACAATCCAGACTCTTTAGAGCATCCATCCGGGTATATATGTCCTATATTTTTATATATTTTGTATATTTCCCCGTTATTTGATTGTCTGCAATGTCGTACATGCTTCTATGCCCTTCTTCTCAGTAAAGGACCTCAAGAGATGCACAACGTGTTATTTATGCTTCTGTGAAGTACATTTTACCATACACATTTGCAGGACCGGCTCCAGGCATAAGCGACATAAACCGTCGCTTAGGGCCCCTGGCCGCTAGGGGGCTGCCAAACCCCCCAAAAACCCAGTTGGGGTCTCAATTTACTGTTGACAGTTAGAATAGTTGAATACACAAGGTGTAACTTTGAAATTTGGTCATGCATCAGCAGTTTTTTAAAAATGGTTTTATAAGTCACTGACAGTCACTCAATTATCCATGTCAGCTAACAATTGCCAGATTGGTAAATTAGTTTAGCCAGTTATCTAATCATGGCTGAATACATTCCCAGTGGCCCTGACCTTAAGGGGGCCCTCACTGATTTTTTAAAATCATTCTCACTTAGATATCATTCATGGCAAATAATAATATAAGTCATGGCAAAATGACTAGAATTGCAGAAAATGTGCTTTAACAAATAATAACAATAAATACACACCATGTCAAAATGGGTGGAATTGCAGGAATTGTGCTTTAAAACGGCAACATTTTCTCTACGACCCATGGCAAAATCTGTAGCTTTGCAGGAAATTACCAAATATTGCTTAGGGCCCCCAAAAGTCTAGAGCTGGCTCTGCATTTCTGTGTCTTTTAGAACTCATGCTAATTTAGAAGTTTGTATTATGATACAACCTCCAAATCTAAGGGGTGTAATAGACCTACACCAGTCCTGACTATAGCTGTCCCGGTGGGGAAGGGGACAGAGGAGGCGCTGAGTGTTTAACTAAATTAAATGTCAAGGTAGCTTCTGGTTTGATCTTACCAAGTGAACAACACATTTCATGTGTTCAAAGTCTACATGTTCTATGTCGCCCAATTGTCATTCAAATATGGCATATTACACACTGTTAGCTTAAAGGTGTTCAAACTAAATGTTCATTGCCATAAGCACCACTGTCCCTTGCACTATTGTCGTTTTTGTGTCTCTGAGTTCTCAATTGTTCTGCATTTTATCTTTCAGCAATAACACGTCATAGTCTTTAACGCAAAAGAGGCTGAAGGACTTCACAAGTAGGAGCGTAACAGACAATACATGTTTACAGTAATACGGTTAGATTAAGGCAGGAAATGTATCATGAGTTGTTACTGTTTCTTGCTCCCTTTTTGGATACGCGCGTACAGTATGTATCGCTGTCTGTCCTAGGTGCTGATTTTAGTGGCATCCGACAGTACCAGTCCAAGGTGCTGTTTTCTTTGTGGCATTCTACACTAGACCTACAGTACCTGGCCAAGGTGCTGTTTGCTTTGTGAGATTCTACACTAGACCTACAGTGCCTGGCCAAGGTGCTGTTTTCTTTGTGAGATTCTACACTAGACCTACAGTGCCTGGCCAAGGTGCTGTTTGCTTTGTGAGATTCTACACTAGACCTACAGTGCCTGGCCAAGGTGCTGTTTTGTTTGTGAGATTCTACACTAGACCTACAGTGCCTGGCCAAGGTGCTGTTTTATTTGTGAGATTCTACACTAGACCTACAGTGCCTGGCCAAGGTGCTGTTTTATTTGTGAGATTCTACACTAGACCTACAGTGCCTGGCCAAGGTGCTGTTTTCTTTGTGAGATTCTACACTAGACCTACAGTGCCTGGCCAAGGTGCTGTTTTCTTTGTGAGATTCTACACTAGACCTACAGTGCCTGGCCACGGTGCTGTTTTCTTTGTGAGATTCTACACTAGACCTACAGTGCCTGGCCAAGGTGCTGTTTTCTTTGTGAGATTCTACACTAGACCTACAGTGCCTGGCCAAGGTGCGAACTTTAGTGGTAGCCTACTACAATATTCAGGACCTGTCCATTTTGAACAGTACCTGTCCAAGGTGCTGATTTCTGGGAGAGTAGGCCTACTATTGTCATAGGAGACCATCGAGGAGACAGATGATAATAACAATGTATTACTGTTTCTTGAGATTAGAACATACATCAATCAAATTGAGCCATTTATCAAAACATATGACTGTGTCAGCCAATACTTCTGTCCATTTGTCTACAGAGCTGTTTGTCATCCCTTTCTTGTCTGCTGTCACTCTGCTCTTTAACCTGTGTGTCTGTCTTGTATCCATGACTGCCACGCGGACCGCTCTCAAGGTATTGGTACCTGAAAGGCACCGAACTGTGTGTGTGTGTGTGTGTGTGTGTGTGTGTGTGTGTGTGTGTGTGTGTGTGTGTGTGTGTGTGTGTGTGTGTGTGTGTGTGTGTGTGTGTGTGTGTGTGTGTGTGTGTGTGTGTGTGTGTGTGTGTGTGTGTGGGTGTGTGGGTGCGTACAATTGTAGGTAATGCAGGTAGGTGTTGTTCTCAGTAAATGGTGGGAGGTTATGGTTGTACCTGATTTACTTCCCTTTGAAATGGGCAAATGATGTATTAAAGTGAGCATGACATCACAAGGTAACACAGTAAAGGGGACTTCCATTCTACTCAAACCACTTTGGACGTGCTGAGCCCTTGCACCAAGCCCTCACCTGAATGCAAATGACAAAAGTTTATATTTGGTCCAAATTAAATATTTGTCAGATCTCACCAAGGAGATGTGGGTGTGGAGTCATGTGCAGGAGAAACAAGTTCCCGAAGGAAAAGGGCGTTTTATTTAACCAGCTCAAAATAACAGGACACCAGACTACAACTGTAGCCACAAAAACCCCACTCAGACACAGTCCAGGGAAAAACCACCTGTTAAAAATTAACTAAAGAAAACGCAACCCAAAACTAACTGACAGTCAAACGAAAACAATCCCGCACAAAAACCCAAAGGAAATAAATTGAGATAAATAAGTTGAGATAAATACCCCCCCCCCCTAATTAACCAAAATGAAACCAGGTGAAACACAAAACAGACATAACCAGAAGAAAAGGAAAAAGGATTGGTGGCAGCTAGTAGACCGGCGACGACGACCGCCGAGCGCCGCCCAAACAGGGAAAGGAGCCACCTTCGGTGGAAGTCGTGACAATATTTGTCAGCATATCATTGACTCAAGGCAAGACTGCTTTATGTATAGCAGGTTGGGAAAAAATGACTAATTGATGATAGCGACAGTGACCCCTCAACATCACCACAAAACAATTATGTGAGATTATTCCGTGTATAATTTATAGCTGGAGAAATATGAATAACATATGAATCAATATTGCATTTCATTGAGAAAGGTCATCATAAACGACATGTCATATTGTAGGATATATCCGAATTCATTCATATCAGCATTTGAGAACAGCATATTTTTTGATAGACTACACTGTAACTGTCTTTTAAATGGCTGACCGCAAATCCCTCGTTACAGCCTTACCTTTACACGGAACCTTTGTGTCAGCCTGTCCTCCCCCTCTCTAAACGTAATAGGCATGCTCAGGGCTCAGTCTCAACCAGGTCTAACTTGCCTTTAATTCATGGTAGAATTGAGGGAAAAGAAGCCTCCAAAATCCCTGATCAGTATGCTTCTACCATCCTCTTTCCCTGGAGCTGCAATACAACTGTCCGTATTCCTTAAAGTCCCCTCAAAGCCCTCAAGGCCCAGGAATGGTCTCGGATTCAGATGAATGTCGAAAACGTGCATGGCAGTTTCATTTGTCATTTGTTGCTGTTACAGTGCCTTCAGAAAGTATTCAAACCCCTTGACTTTGTCCTCATTTTGTTGTGTTACAGCCTGAATTTTGTGTCACTTGGCCTACACACAATACCCAATAATATGATGTCAATGTGAAATTATGTTTTTTAGAACATTTTACAAATGAATACTAAATGAATATCTGAAATGTCTTGAGTCAATAAGTATTCAACTCTTTTGTTGTGGCGAGACGAAATAAGTTCAGGAGTACAAATGAGCTTAACAAGTCAGTTACATGCAATAGTAGTGTTTATACATACAATTATCTGTAAGGTCCCTCAGTCGAGCAGTGAACTTCAAACACAGATTCAACCACAAAGACTAGAAAGGTTTTCCAATGCCTCGCAAAGAAGGGCACCTATTGGTAGATTGGGTAAAAAAGCAGACATTGAATATCTCTTAGAGCATGGTGAAGTTATTTCATCATTGCATGTAGAAAAAACTATAATACTGTAAATTACAACCTGATCTTAAAAGGCAGAATATCTTCTGCCTGTTCTGGAATTAAATTACAACAGGATTACGTTGTGAAAGTGTCTATATTGCATATAGTGTCCATAAGTCATAATAAGGCTCCAAGAATATAGCCTACCAGCTGTTTGAGAGTGAAGCTTTATGAGTTATCAATGTGGTGAGACAGAAGCCTGCTATGAGCCGCTGGTCAATCATGACCCACTATTGATACAGTAAAACAGTGTTGTATAAGGGATTGACAGCTCCATTCTTCAATAGAACGTCACTCTCCCACTGCTCCTACATTCTAAGAAAAAAAGGGTTCATAAAGGGTTTTCCATCTGTCCCTGTAGGATAACCCTTTTTTGGTTCCAAAACCTTTTCACCCAATGAATAGACCCCAACCCCCAATAAACCCTTTAAGGAGCCATTCAGTGAAAATGTTCTAACTGGAACCAAAATGGGTTCTACTTTGAACCAAAAAGTTTCTGCTGCCTCGATAGCCATAGCTACTTTTTCTCTTAAGTCTGTAATGTCTGCAGCCCACTGCAGCCCCTTCTCTCCTTCTTGCGTTAACTCTGCCTGGTTCTCCCTCCCACAGGATCATCGAGGCTGTGTGTATCAGCTGGTTCACCGCCGAGTGCATTGTGCGCTTCATCGTGTCGAGGGACAAGTGTGAGTTTGTCAAACGGCCCCTCAACATCATCGACCTACTAGCCATCACGCCCTACTACATCTCCATCTCCATGACGATGCTGACAGGCGAGAACTCGCAGCTGCAGCGTGCGGGTGTCACCCTGCGTGTCCTGCGCATGATGCGCATCTTCTGGGTGATCAAGCTGGCCCGTCACTTCCTGGGCCTGCAGACTCTAGGGCTGACACTGAGGCGCTGCTACCGGGAGATGGTGATGCTGCTGCTGTTCATCTGCGTGCCCATGGCCATATTCAGTGCTCTAGCCCAGCTGCTGGAGCATGGCCTGGACTTGGAGTCGCCCAACGAGGACTACGCCAGCATCCCTGCCGCCTGCTGGTGGGTTATTATCTCCATGACCACTGTGGGCTATGGAGACATGTACCCCATCACCGTGCCTGGGCGAGTGCTGGGTGGCCTGTGCGTGGTGAGCGGCATCGTGCTCCTGGCACTGCCCATAACCTTCATCTACCACAGCTTTGTGCAGTGCTACCATGAGCTCAAGTTCCGCTCGGCCCGCTGCACACGGAGCCTGTCCGCAGAGTTTCTCAACTGAGGGACCACTGACGTTGCAGGAGGGTTAATGGGGGGGGGGGTGCACCCCTCACTACCCCTCGCTACTCCCCGACACCTCTTCAGAGACCTCCATCCACACTAGAACTGTGTATTTATCTGAAACGTGGCCTCTTTCATTGTCTCACACGTATTTTGTTGATGTATCCCTCATCTTTGAACGTCAGTTGCTGGGGTTGTGGATTTTGAGGTTTGCAGACAGCACAGCCTTCAACCTTCAACAGTAAAGTCCAAGTAAGAAGTAATGTAACCTGATGGGAACTAGGACAGTTTCCACGGCTGCCATGGTGACAGTGGTTTTTGGGGCAGAGGGCATCTGGATCATGTCAGACCAGAAGGAGGCCTTCACGTACTGTGGATTACACTGCTGGCTGGCATTCTTCTCTTCTCATATGGCGACATGCAACAAAAGGGATTTGAGTTTTAATGTCATTTTCAATCCCACTCTCTGACAGTGTCACAGTGTGGGAGATGGGAGGTATAATTTCGCTTCTCTTCCTTAGATCATTTATTTCTAGTATTCCGTCGGCCAGTGAGTGAACAACAATGCATTTCAAAGAACCAAAGTGTATCAGTACAGTGTACAGTGTATGTTCCCTTTAATCTTTCACTGCAACGCTCACCTTTCTGCTTTTATCTTGCGTACACAAACCCGACAGATATAAAGAGCAATTTGAACGAGCCTATTTACAACTCAAACATGGTCGCATTCTAATCCTATTACCTATTCCCCCCTGAAAACCAAGCAATGCAAAATGGCTATGAAATGTATTTGTCAGAGAAACCAAGGGGGAGGGTTTTAACAAGAAAGAGTACAATATTGTGTGGGTCTGTCAGCTCAGCTGTGTAGGCAGGTCTGTAAATGTGGAACACCGAGCCACAGAGCGAGAGTGTGTCATGGAGAGATGGGTGGTTCGGCTGACACTGTGCAGTGTAGTGAGGAGAGGGCATGCATGCCTCAGCCTCGGGAGCGCTGCGAGTCTACTGACTGGAGGAGTGTAACCATTTGTGGCTGGTGTCAAAACCTTGGTAGCCTCTGCCTGTCACAACAAAGGCACTCGGCATGCCTATCCCACCATCCTCATCAGTACTGTATGTCAAAACCACCACAACCTTGGTAGGCACTCCTCTCAATGTTGTTGTCTGGCCCACCTGCTTCTCCTCGACATACTGTCGACGCCATGTTTGAGTGGCTGGTGTGATGCATTCCGCCTCCTTTCCTGCCAGAGTGAATTCGATTGAATCTGAAAAGCTTTCATCATGCCTTCATTCATTTCTATGGTGGGGAATTGGGAATCAGATCCTCATGTGTTCTCTTCACATCAGCCTGCTCCAGGGTATACTACCTGTTATCGCTAACAAGCACCATCTCTCGTCTCTCAGATTGTCGATAGCTGTGTTTGCTCCTAGCACTTGGTTTAAGTATTTGCTAAGAGAATCTGTATTTTGAACCAAAGCAGTTTTATATCTTCCGGAAGCACTTTATATAGTGGGAGCATTGGACAGTTCATCAAGTCAGTGACGAATGTATATGGGTCTTATTGTGTGTTCTATTTCAGGGTTCCTCAAATTCGGTCCTGTTTTGGTTTTTGCCCTAGGACCACACAGCTGATTCAAATAAGCAACTCCTCATCAAGCTTTGATGATTTGAAATCAGATGTGTAGTGCTAGGGCAAAAACCAAAATGTGCACCCAAGGGGGGCCCAGGACCGATTTTGGGAAACCCTGCTCTATTTGATGTGATTGTTATTCACCGCTGGGAATACCAGTCTAATTGTACTAGTGATGCTGGTTCTGTTTATACAGATTTGGTGTTCCTTTGCTTTGTCCTCAGTGTAATGGTTTCCACTGGCTGCAGACAGCCCCATCTGCTCTCTCTGATCTGCCCTGCTTTAATTTGGCTGCTTTTCCAAACACAGCAGTCACAAAACTTTCAACTGTGTTGAATATGTTGAATATTGATGGGATAAGATTGATTAAACTCGGGCCTCCCAAGTGGCGCAGCAGTCTAAGGTACTGCATCTAAGGTACTGCTAGAGACATCACTACAGTTCCGGGTTCGATCCCGGGCTGTGTCGCAGCTGGCCGTGACCAGGAGACCCATGTGGCGGTGCACAATTGGGCCCACGTCGTCCGGGTTAGGGGAGGGTTTGGGATGTCCACATCCCATCATGCTCCAGCGACTCCCTGTGGGCTGGGCTGTCCGTATGCATGCTGACCTCGGTCACCAGCTGTACTGTGTTTCCTCTGACACATTGGTGTGGCTGGCTTCCGGGTTAAGGGAGCAGTATGTCAAGAAGCAGTGCAGCTTGGCGGGATTGTGTTTCGGAGGACGCATGGCTCTCGACCTTCGCCTCACCTGAGTCCATACGGAGTTGCAGCGATGGGACAAGACTGTAACTACCAATTGGGGAGAAAAAAAGATATAAGATTGATTGAACTCGTTTTTTCAGACCGTATCATTTGGGAATCAGGCACTTGAAAGAGAAAAGCCTTGACTAGACTTGGTTGACCTTTGAAAAAATGTGACTTAGCATGAAGGGAAAGGAATAAGGGTGCTGTTCAGAGGTATTGCAATAATCTTATGGCAAATGTCTCCAGGAGAAGAGTTGGTCAAAAACAGCACACAGAATGAGGTGCAATCACACCAAAGAGCCTGATATTCGAGAGGAAACAACTTAAGTATTTGCTTTGAGAGTGCGAGCACACAATGAGTTTTGAACCTGAAGGGAACTGGCAGCAACACGTAGCCTATCTCTGTCAGCAACAAGAACCTCCTTATCTATGGGAATAATTCACTTTCTCTTGTCAACATTCACACCAACATTTAATTATCTCTGCTCTCATTAAAAAACTCACAGGAAGTCACATTGCTCCATGGCAATGAGGATTTATATATCTGACCAGCCTACTTTTCCCTGACAGAAATCCACATCATTCAGAGCTCCCTGGATTCCACTCCATTTAAGTGAATATTTCCACAAGATTCATCAGGGATTCTAACTGCTGCAGGGGGGACTGAGACTCTGACACCATAAAAAATTCAAGCCACATATAGACCACAATAGCTAGATTTGAACCATACTCTCTCCCTCCTCTCGTCTGTTTGTTTCTCTCTCTCTCTCTCTCTCTCTCTAAATCAAAGTGGGATTACAAGACAAATCAGGCAATAAAAACACATTGAGGAGATTGAAGATGGTTCACTCGTTATAAGACCACTGAGTGACCTATTTAATGTATTTCTGACACCCTGTCACTGACATTGCTCTACTCAATGAAATGTACAAATATTCCACACCCAAACTCAGTGCAATCTTGATATTTGGCTGGGAACATATTACATAAGTATCTCTGTTGTCATCACAATATGTATTTTGACATTGGACTAAAACTGTGAATGCGAAGTGTGTGACAAGAAAATGTGGACCACTAGTGAGTTTGATCCCTTGTGAAATGAACGCTTCTGGAAAAGTTGCTGTTGTGTTGAGGATCAGGTAAGGTAAGGCAATGTGATTTTTGTTTTGTTGGAACAAATGTTGTATTTCTGAATTTGGTATTTGAGAATAACTGAAGAATATTTCCACTACTGTAAACCCTTGTAGGACATATTTCCGTGCTCAAGGTGGATGTAGTGGGGGGCAAAAGTGGCCCCACAGTTGTTACAAGACTTGATAAATAGTGATATTTCAGGTAGGACCTGCAACTTCTGGATACTCTACAGTACTTTGTCACATCGAAACACCTTCTGTGGGCACCTTTAGCATATTGCCGCTTCAATAGAATGTACATTTGAAACAGTGCATAGGATATCTTTTGAAGAAATGGTTGTTTATGCTAGCCATATCTCCAAAATGTTTGTTTTTTTTCCCTTATTTTTTTAATGAAACCAGCTATTTTGTATAGAGCTTATGTTGTTTACATATATAATGGTTATATGGTTGTATATAAATAAAGCTAATCTGTCTAATCTGTACTTTTGTCTGACTACATTTAGGCTTACATACATGTACACGTTTGAGTTTACTTTATAATATCATAGAGTGGGGTAACACACATATTAGTATCTTATTCATAAGTCTTAATGCAAATTACATTGTCATTCACTTCAAAGGAACCCATTTTATTTATATATTACAAAATTATGGGTGATTGATGTTTGAATAATGTATTTTTGACTCTGCATCTTAATTTACAGAGATACTTCTGTATTTTGTCAATGAAGCCCTTTATCTACTTCCCTTGTGTGAAGTTTAAAGGAAATTGATAACTAGCATTAGCACAATGACTGGACTTCCATGAAAGGAGCTCTACGGTAACATTTGTTAGCATTGGCTTGTGAAACTACCTCCTAACTTCAAACTGGACGCAGAGACATAAAAATGGTATCCACAAGTTCAGCTGACTTCGGGGAAATCCAGCCGCTTTGCCAGATTTCAAAAAGGCTTTACAGCGAAAGCACACCAGGCGATTATCTGAGGACAGCGCCCCACCTACAAAAGCATTTCAAACATTTTACAACCAAGCAGAGGCGTCACGAAAGTCAGAAATAGCGATAACATAAATCACTTACCTTTGAAGATATCCCTCTGTTTGCAATCCAAAGGGTCCCAGCTACATCACAAATGGTAATTTTGTTCGATAAAGTCCTTCTTTATATCCCAAAAAAGTCAGTTTAGTTGGCGCGCTTGACTCAGCAATCCACCGGTTTCCCTCGTTCAAAATATATACAAATGAATCCCAAAAGTTACCAATAAACTTTGTATTTTACAAGTCAAACAACGTTTCAACGTTTCTAATCAATCCTTAAGTACCCTAATATGTAAATAAACAATACAATTTAAGACAGAGAATAGTATGTTCATTACCGGAGATAAATAACGAAGTGCGCACCCTCACCGACGCACGCCACAACACTACAGCCAATATGGGAGCCACTTAGAAAAACTGAAAATTCTAGCTCATTTTTCAAAAAACAAGCCTGAAACTCTTTCTAAAGAGTGTTGACATCTGCTGGAAGCCCTGGGAATTGATTTCCCCATAGACAGACATTTTAAATGGTGTCACCTCCCCAAACATTTTTTAGGATGGATTATCCTCAGGTTTTCGACTGCTATATCATTTCTGTTATACTCACAGACATTATTTTAACAGTTTTGGAAACCTTAGAGTGTTTCCTATCCAATATCCAAATTATATGCATATCCTAGCCTCTGGGCCTGAGTACCAGGCAGTTTACTTTGGACACCTCATTCATCCAAACTTCCGAATAATGCCCCCTATCCCTAAGAAGATAACATATGGGACGATTTCCCCCTGCTCAGACGTTGCATGTATCAGCCAATGGTTGTGTGCCTCATCATTGACTGTGCAGTCGGGTGACAGATTGCTATAACATGTGGGATGCGTTACCCTGCTCAGACGTTGCACACATCAACCAATGGTTGCGTGCCATGTCATCGACTTTATCATTGACAAACAGATTTTAATAACATATGATGTGTTTAGCTAATACGTAAAATACATATCCAGGCGTTGTATGATCTGGCAGGCATTAGCAATGCCTGGGCAGAGGAACGTGCCATGATGTGGTTTGCTGATATGTAAAATACCTATCCAGGCGTTGTATGATCTGGCAGGCATTAGCAATGCCTGGGCAGAAGAACATGCCATGATGTGGTTGGCTGATATGTAAAATACCTATCCCGGCGTTGTATGATCTGGCATGTGTCAGCAAGGCCTGGGCAGACGAACGCGCCCAACACCACTTCCAGCAACATCTTGTCGAGTGCTCTCCAACCCTATTCCTGAAGATCTACACTCCTGTAAGTTTTTGATCCAACCATAGATGTAACTAACCTCATTAACCTCAACCACATTTGTTACTGCCCTTTAATTATTTGTCACTTTTATTTGTTACATTTTTGGGGGGTATTTTTCTTAAAAAAAAAACATCAACAGTACAGCTCCCGAGTGGCGCAGCTGTCTAAGGCACTACAGACACCCTGGTTCGAATCCGTGTGTGTGTCTCTTCACGGTCCTCGCTGCTCCTTAAGATGTTTCTTTTTAAAAATCTGATTCTACTGCCTGCACCAGTTACCTGATGTTGAATAGAGTTCCATGTAGTCATGACTCTATGTAGTACTGTGCACCTCCCATAGTCTGTTCTGGACTTGGGGATTGTGAAAAGACCCTCTCTGCTTCTCTCTGCTACTGCACTGCAAGCGGTACCGGAGCGCCAAGTCTAGGTCCAAGAGGCTTCTAAACAGCTCCTAACCCCAAGCCATAAGACTCCTGAACATCTAATCAAATGGAAACCCGGACTATATTCATTGCCTCCCCAACAAATCAAATTTTATTTGTCACATACACATGGTTAGCAGATGTTAATGCGAGTGTAGCGAAATGCTTGTGCTTCTAGTTCCGACAATGCAGTAATAACCAACAAGTAATCTAACTAACAATTCCAAAACTACTGTCTTATACACACAAGTGTAAGGGGAAAAATAATATGTACATAAAGATATATGAATGAGTGATGGTACAGAGCGGCATAGGCAAGATGCAGTAGATGGTATCGAGTACAGTATATACATATGAGATGAGTATGTAAACAAAGTGGCATAGTTAAAGTGGCTAGTGATACATGTATTACATAAAGATGCAGTAGAGGATATAGAGTACAGTATATACGTATACATATGAGATGAATAATGTAGGGTATGTAAACATTATATTAGGTAGCATTGTTTAAAGTGGCTAGTGATATATTTTACATCATTTCCCAACAATTCCCATTATTAAAGTGGCTGGAGTTGAGTCAGTGTGTTGGCAGCAGCCACTCAATGTTAGTGGTGTCTGATGGCCTTGAGATATAAGCTGTTTTTCAGTCTCTCGGCCCCAGCTTTGATGCACCTGTACTGACCTCGCCTTCTGGATGATAGCGGGGTGAACAGGCAGTGGCTCGGGTGGTTGTTGTCCTTGATGATCTTTATGGCCTTCCTGTAACATCGGATGGTGTAGGTGTCCTGGAGGGCAGGTAGTTTGCCCCCGGTGATGCGTTGTGCAGACCTCACTACCCTCTGCAGAGCCTTACGGTTGTGGGCGGAGCAGTTGCCGTACCAGGCGGTGATACAGCCCGCCAGGATGCTCTCGATTGTGCATCTGTAGAAGTTTGTGAGTGCTTTTGGTGACAAGCCAAATTTCTTCAGCCTCCTGAGGTTGAAGAGGCGCTGCTGCGCCTTCTTCACGATGCTGTCTGTGCGGGTGGACCAATTCAGTTTGTCTGTGATGTGTATGCCGAGGAACTTAAAACTTGCTACCCTCTCCACAACTGTTTCATCGATGTGGATAGGGGGGTGTTCCCTCTGCTGTTTCCTGAAGTCCACAATCATCTGCTTAGTTTTGTTGACGTTGAGTGTGAGGTTATTTTCCTGACACCACACTCCGAGGGCCCTCACCTCCTCCCTGTAGGCCGTCTCGTCGTTGTTGGTAATCAAGCCTACCACTGTTGTTTCGTCCGCAAACTTGATGATTGAGTTGGAGGCGTGCGTGCCCACGCAGTCCTGGGTGAACAGGGAGTACAGGAGAGGGCTCAGAACGCACCCTTGTGGGGCCCCAGTGTTGAGGATCAGCGGTGTGGAGATGTTGTTGCCTACCCTCACCACCTGGGGGCAGCCCGTCAGGAAGTCCAGTACCCAGTTGCACAGGGCGGGGTCGAGACCAGCTTGATGACGAGCTTGGAGGGTACTATGGTGTTAAATGCCGAGCTGTAGTCGATGAACAGCATTCTCACGTAGGTATTCCTCTTTTCCAGATGGGTTAGGGCAGTGTGCAGTGTGGTTGAGATTGCATCGTCTGTGGACATATTTGGGCCGTACGCAAATTGGAGTGGGTCTAGGGTGTCAGGTAGGGTGGAGGTGATATGGTCCTTGACTAGTCTCTCAAAGCACTTCATGATGACGGAAGTGAGTGCTACGGGGCGGTAGTCGTTTAGCTCAGTTACCTTAGCTTTCTTGGGAACAGGAACAATGGTGGCCCTCTTGAAGCATGTGGGAACAGCAGACTGGGATAGGGATTGATTGAATATGTCCGTAAACACACCAGCCAGCTGGTCTGCGCATGCTCTGAGGGCGCGGCTGGGGATGCCGTCTGGGCCTGCAGCCTTGCGAGGGTTAACACGTTTAAATGTTTTACTCACCTCGGCTGCAGTGAAAGTTATTTAGTCTGCCTGGGAGCAAGACATCCTGGTCTGTTTCATTTTGTAATCCGTGATTGACTGTAGACCCTGCCACATACCTCTTGTGTCTGAGCCGTTGAATTGAGATTCTACTATGTCCCTATACTGACGCTTAGCTTGTTTGATTGCCTTGAGAAGGGAATAGCTACACTGTTTGTATTCGGTCATATTTCCGGTCGCCTTGCCCTGATTAAAAGCAGTGGTTCGCGCTTTCAGTTTCACGCGAATGCTGCCATCAATCCACGGTTTCTGGTTAGGGAATGTTTTAATCGTTGCTATGGGAACGACATCTTCAACGCACGTTCTAATGAACTCGCACACCGAATCAGCGTATTCGTCAATGTTGTTGTCTGACGCAATACGAAACATATCCCAGTCCACGTGATGGAAGCAGTCTTGGAGTGTGGAATCAGATTGGTCGGACCAGCGTTGAACAGACCTCAGCGTGGGAGCTTCTTGTTTTAGTTTCTGTCTGTAGGCAGGGATCAACAAAATGGAGTCGTGGTCAGCTTTTCCGAAAGGAGGGCGGGGCAGGGCCTTATATGCGTCGCGGAAGTTAGAATAGCAGTGATCCAAGGTTTTGCAAGCCCTGGCTGCGCAATCGATATGCTGATACAATTTAGGGAGTCTTGTTTTCAGATTAGCCTTGTTAAAATCCCCAGCTACAATGAATGCAGCCTCAGGATGTATGGATTCCAGTTTGCAAAGAGTCAAATAAAGTTCGTTCAGAGCCATCGATGTGTCTGCTTGGGGGGGAATATATACGGCTGTGATTATAATCGAAGAGAATTCTCTTGGTAGATAATGCGTTCGACATTTGATTGTGAGGAATTCTAAATCAGGTGAACAGAAGGACTTGAGTTCCTGTATGCTTTTGTGACCACACCACGTCTCGTTAGCCATAAGGCATACGCCCCCGCCCCTCTTCTTACCAGAAAGATGTTTGTTTCTGTTGGCGCGATGCGTGGAGAAACCAGCTGGCTGCACTGACTCCGATAGCGTCTCTCCAGTGAGCCATGTTTCCGTGAAGCAAAGAACGTTAAAGTCTCTGATGTCCCTCTGGAATGCTACCCTTGCTCGGATTTCATCAACCTTGTTGTCAAGAGACTGGACATTGGCGAGAAGTATACTGGGGAGTGGTGCACGATGAGCCCGTTTCCGGAGTCTGACCAGAAGACCACTACGTTTCCCTCTTTTACAAAGTTGTTTTTTTGGGTCGCCGGCTGGGATCCATTCCGTTGTCCTGGGTGAAAGGCAGAACACAGGATCCGCTTCGCGAAAGTCATATTCTTGGTCGTACTGATGGTGAGTTGACGCTGCTCTTATATTCAGTAGTTCTTCTCGACTGTATGTAATGAAACCTAAGATGACCTGGGGTACTAATGTAAGAAATAACACGCAAAAAAAACAAAAAAACTGCATAGTTTCCTAGGAACACGATGCGAGGCAGCCATCTCTGTCGGCGCCGGAAGTCACTAACCATCCTCTTCTACGCTGCTGCTACTCTATGTTATTATCTATGCATAGTCACTTTAATAACTCCACCTACCTGTACATATTACCTCAATTACCTCGACACCGGTGCCCCCGCAAATTGACTCTCTACCGGTACCCCCTGTATATATCCTCGCTATTGTTATTTTACTGCTGCTCTTTAATGATTTGTTATTTTTATTTCAAACTTTTTTTTGTGTATTCTTCTTAAAACTGCATTGTTGGTTAAGGGCTTGTAAGTAAGTATTTCACTGTAAGGTCTGTTGTATCCGGCGCATGTGACAAATACAATTTGATTTGATTTCAATAGTTATTATTCAGCTCCTCCCGACAGTGTCCAAGGTGTTTAGATTTCCTCACCCACGCCTCTAATACACGCCAATTGTAACTTTTTTTTCAGGTGGTGATACCTACCTCCCGGAGAGTAGTTAAGGTACAGGTGCCTAATAATTTGGTCACGGGACCTGATACCTTCTATCAATAAAAACCATACTGAAGCATCTGCCAATTTACTACTGGAGAATACGGGAGACCTAATGTCTTATACCAGTGTCACGCTTCAAATATCACTGTTGTTGACAACACACGTTATGAGAATTACTCACAGTTCTCTTCCTATTTCCACATAATTTGTCACGGTTCCCTGTCCCAATAGGGCATAAACCTTCTATTGCCCATCCACATTCCCACTCACTGACAATGTTTAATCTTTAAACACAGATATCCTCGGATATCTCCTATTCTACACCGTATGCACGTCCTTCCTTTGTCCTTCTCCATGGGCTACTTCTCTTCAAGTTACCGTGCTAGTACACAAGCATGACAATTTAGGGTGAGGGGCTTTCACCCCTCCCCCCTACGGTTCTACCAGAGATCCAACCCCACTCGGGATTGACCTCCTAGGACTTACCCTCTGCAGGGATCACCCTGCTCGGGCTTACCTTCTGGGACTTACCCTATACCATAAATCTACGACTGATTGTAACACAATGGGACTTCTGAATAAGCTCAGGCTTTCTAGGTCTGTATCCTATCATTTGTATTCATCCTACAACAGAATGAGTGGTAACAGGTGTCGGAACTGTGCCTACCTTGTTTTTGGAGCCGGCTCTTGCTCCACTGATTTGGACTCTAAATCGTGGTGAATCCTGCCATCAACGCCAACTGTTTGTTCAGAACCTAACAGAGTAAAACTCAAACGGACGGCTAGAAAAAGCTCAAACCAAGCTTATTCACCCCAGTGGTTGCCTCAGCTGCAAGCACATTTAGCACAAGATCAAACAAGGATTTATATGTCAAGATGAGACTAGAGTTTTAACTTATCATAACTGCTATTTGTTCCCCAGTACTGCCTAAATGTTGCGCTGTTGTCTTCGCAGTCAAGCAGTCTGCTAGCAGTTCCTATTCATCATTGCTACCAACACACAAACAGAGTGAGTTAGCTATATCGACAACTCTATTTTTAGTAATGGAATGTTTTCCAGACAAGGGTGGAATAGATGGCTACCAGATTGAGCTACACTTATTTGCTAACCTTAGTTAACGTTAGTCAAAGAACGAACAAACAAACATGTTCACTCTGCTGAAGTTACCAATGTAGCAGTGACTACCATGGCACTGATTGACAGTGTCTATCCAAAAGTTAGCTATATGATTTAGCTGATGGCTTTCAGAGTTCAATACAGGCCTGTAATGTTAGCTAGCTAATTTACCTAGTCCAGCTAGGCTAGCATGCTAGCTAAAGTTACATGACCTCTAATTGAGAATCTTCTGTTTTGTTGTGAAGGGAAAAAACGATGGTATCGCATCACTTCTTAGCTGACATCGAAATGGATTCTTTCTGATAATCTTTGGTCACTGTAAGCATCATTCTTGATAGCTGCAAGCCACTGGCAGCATTGGGGTAAATCTCTGCTAGGTAAAACAGTGGAAGATCGCTCATTTTTTTGCGCTTGTTTGTAATTAGCACAGCCAGACACCCAACACCACACGGGTATGATGACACACATTGCCTAGAGAAGTTCTGAGATGAATGTGTGTTTGTCATTCAAAGTAAACAATTATCCAAGTTCATAGGCCCGCCCCATCTACCTAGCAGGGTGGTATCTGCATTTGTTGGACTTTGTGGTTCACTATGAACAGCCGAATACACTGGAAGTCAAAACTTCCCGATTCTACCAGTGAAATGAAAATGCACCCGTTCTAACTTGTGGTTTGGACGTAACGTTGCTAATATAGTGACTTCATGCTGTGGCAGAACCAGGGTGAAATTTCCCTTTAAAGTGAACTTTCAAAATGGTTCTACTTCATATTTATAATCTCCAGCACCACCCCAACATCAACATATGTGAAAATGGCACATTTCTATGTTTTATAGTTAAAAAGATACAGGAAGATACGTAAGTGTTTCCAATGACATCGTAGACAATCAGTAGGCAATGCCTACTCCCAATCGGTCAAAATCATACACTGCAGCCCGCATGAGTTGTGCAGCGGTCTAAAGCACTGCATCGCAATGCTGTGGCTCCACTACAGCCTGGGGTTTGAACCCAGACTGTATCACAGCTGGCCGTGGCCAGGAGCCCCATAGGGCAATGCACAATTAGCCCACCGCTGTCCAGGTTAGGGGAGGGTTTGGCTGGGGAGCTTTCCTTGGCTCATCGTGCTCTAGCGACTCCTTGTGGTGGGCCGGGCGCCTGCAAGTTGACTTTTGTCTTCAGTTGAACGGTGTTTCCATCAGGGTTAAGCGAGCATTGTATTAAGAAGCAACACAGCTTGGCCGGTCATGTTTCAGAGGATGTCTCGACCTTCGCCTCTCCTGAGCCAATTGCGGAGTTGCCGCAATGAGACAAGATCGGAACCAGCAATTGGATATCATGAAATTTGGGAGAAAAAAATGGGTAAAATTACAACAAAAAGCACGATGAACACCGATGTCATTGGAAACACATATCTTCCTCTATCTTTTTTTTACTACAAAACATAAAACACACAATTTTTACATATGTTGATGTTGTGGTGCTGGAGATGATGAAGTTGAAAAAAAATCTGTAGTTTCCCTTTAAAGAAAATGTTCAGAGAATGGGGCTAGAGAGGCCCAGATATAATCATTAGTGCTTCTAATAGTCGTGCCATGGTTTCGAAGCCTGTTCAGACACCTTGCTTCCAGAAATGTGTTGTGTCAAAGGACACTTTGATAGTAAGTAAACTTTACTTCATCGCTTTCATTGGAAAGGTTACCATCACGACTCAGAATGTGGAAAGCAGAAATACCAGGTTGAACATAGTAACAGTTACAGTTTTAGGGGTATCAAATTACTGTCTACATTATTTTTTTTAAGCTGAATAATCCTAAAGATGGATTGTCTCATCATGATAGAGGGAAAGTTTGAAGAGGTTGGATAGAGTTGGGGGGGTTGTTAGTAGGGATGCACTTGTTTATTAATTCTTAGTAGTACAGAATTAGGCAAACCATGATTGATCGCACACTCCAGCACAATAGGTGGCAGAACGCACATTAATGGTTTGTTTGTGGCCTGCCATTATACCATAGAAGAAGAGGAAGAACGCACAGCCTTCTCTGACACACTGGAGGCAATTACGAACGCAACCATAGCAAATTACATATCGAGGTTCTATATGTAATTTAGAGGTTCTATATGTAATTTGTTATGGGTGCGTTCGTAATTGCCTCCAGTGTGTCAGAGTGGGCTGTGTGTCTTTTGTAAATTCAGAACGTTTTGCTCTCAGAGCATTCAACTCTGGCTGAAGAGTAGGGTTGATCCGAGCGTTCTGATCTCACAAAAGCAGTCAAGCTAGCTAACTGGCTAAAGTTGGCCAGCTTTCTAGCTACTCCCAGACACAAATGAGAGAACCTCACTCTGGCCATTGTACTTGTTATCTACAGCGTTAGTGGCTTTAACTGTGCTGCTGGCAACATCATACTTAATTGCTTTGCCTACGTTTACTGACACCTGTCAGATTCAGCGTTTTTTGGCGCGTTCGTCAATTCATCGGTTATTCTGCGATCTTGCACACTCAGACGAGAGTGCTCTGAAATCGGAGTAGATATCCATAGTGAATTTTCGAACGCACCCTCTAATCAGGCACAATTGAGCCAGCCAACCTGTATCGTCATTTCGGGGTCCTTATTCAGAGTGACCAACGAGGATTAGTCCGTGATTCGACCTTTTTCGTGTATGTTATTTTTGTTTAGTTAGCCAAGTAAAATGTACTACAAGTTAAATGCAGTTACACAAAGACTTATCCAATCGGCACCGAGTGCTGACAACCCTCAGGTGAGAACTGAAAGCATGTCTAGCAGGCAGCCAAAGATGTAGAAGTGCAGGAGTGACCGTCACGTTGTTGACCACCTGATTTTAGCATGTTAGCCAATTTCCACGGTTTCAATTTGGCAACACATGTAGCTATGTATGGATTTACACAACATGGCAACAACAAACAATTATATTGTTTGAAACAATTAACCGGGTAGCTTGTTGTGGTTGGTTAAGGCGACTCGACTGATAAAGATAACTAACTAGGCTCTTTGCTAACACAGCTTTATCTAGCAAGCTGTTGCGGTTAACGTTAACACTGTAACGTTAGCTTACTAGCTGCGTTTTTGTTGCAGAGACGTTCTAGATTATCAACGGTAGATGAACTACTAAACATAACTATAGTCTATAAAGTTAACGTTAGCCCCACCCACACGTCCTGATGCATGTTGACGTTTATCAGTCAGTGGGTTTACATTCACTTATTAACGTTATACACAAGCTTGGCATTGGAATAAAGTACTTCAGTAAAAAATACTTTAAAAGTACCAAAGTCGTTTTTGGGGGTATCTGTACTTTACTATTTTATTTTTTTGACAACTTTTAATTTTTCTTCACTACGTTGCTAAAGAAAATTATGTACTTTTTACTATACATTATCCCAGACACCTACAGTACTAGTTACATTTTGAATGCTTAGCAGGGACAGGAACATGGTCTAATTCACACACTTATCAAGAGGGCATCCCTGGTCATCCCTACTGCCTCTGATCTGGCTTACTCACTAAACACATGTTTAGTTTGTAAATTATCTTGTAGCCTGCCCCTGGCTATCGTAAATTTAAAACGGGAAAATGTGCTTTGCTTTAATTTAATGAATTTAATTATTTATACTTTTACTTTTGATACTTAAGTACATTGTAGAATTTATGTTTTATACTTTCATTTTACTGGGGTAATTTTCTATTAAGGTATCTTTACTTTTACTCAAGTATGACCAACTTTTTCCACCACTGCAACTGGGTTTTGTGGACTATGTCTAGTGAGTAACTATTGTTTGACTGCATATTACATGGTGTGATAGTAGCTATATTGTCTACGTGTTTGGGTCATGTGGTATTCAATCTAAAGTTGTGTTGCCTCTCCAGGGATTGAGGATAACAGTGCCCACGGAGGCTCCCCCAATGATCTTTGCCACACCCACCAAATATGTGTCAGAGGCAGGGAACATGGTGGAGTACCTGGGACACAACAAAGTCACTGACCTTCTAGGTACAGACAAACTTCTCTAACCTTTGTTTGACCTAGACCCTGTTTTATATGTTGTCGGCTTCCTAGGGTCATTGGGGTTTTAATGAAAAATTGTTAAGCTTCTGTGGCAGTTTTCCCTACTTGACCTTGGTTTGTTTGGTTCGAAGATACAACGATAATACACTCCTGTGGTAATTTACTTTGATAACCATGAAATTTCACTGCCAAAATGTACTTGCACTGATAAAGTTAAAATCCTACTGCTAGAAAGTTATACACTCCTTCTCTGTCCCTGCAGAGAAGTTGTGAGCAGTGATAAAGTTTGGACTTAAATAAACAATGAC
The DNA here is from genome assembly GCF_023373465.1 of Oncorhynchus keta. NCBI lineage: Eukaryota > Metazoa > Chordata > Actinopteri > Salmoniformes > Salmonidae > Oncorhynchus > Oncorhynchus keta. The sequence goes on along the minus strand of NC_068422.1, from coordinate 45,942,743 downwards.
ATGTCTCAGGATTTCGAGTTGGGAATTCCTTTCAAATATCTCATTCTCTTTGTACTGTCTACATTGCAGAAGTCTGATGGTATCCCGGTGCACCTGAAGGGAGGCCTGATGGACAAGATGCTGTACAGGACTACCATGTCCCTGACCATCGGTGGGACCCTCTACTGCCTGATGGCTCTCTACATCGCTGCCCAGCCTCGGAAGTGATCAGCTTCCTCCTCTTCAAGGGTCCAGCAGGATTTTATATGAGTCAGATTAGGAGCAATAATGTGTTATGTTTGTGGTTCACATGGCAACAGTTAGCCAGCAGCATACCACCCTGCATCCCACAGCTGGCTTGCTTCTGAAGCTAAGCAGGGTTGGTCCATGGATGGGAGACCAGGTGGTGTTGGATGGCCAGTAGGAGGCTCCCAGTAGGAGGTATCCTCTGATCTAAAATATATCCCAGGGCAGTGTTTGGGGACATTGCCCTGTGTAGGTTGCTGTCTTTTGGATGGGACGTTAAACGGGTGTCCTGACTTTGTGGTCACTAAAGATCCCATGGTACTTATTGTAAGAGTAGGGGTGTTAACCCTGGTGTCCTGGCTAAATTCCCAATCTGGCCCTCATATCATCATTGTCACCTTATCATCCCCAGTTTCCAATTGGCTCATTCCTCTCCCCTGTAACTATTCCCCAGGTTGTTGCTGTAAATGAAAATGTGTTCTCAGTCAATTTACCTGGCAAAATAAGGTTAAAAATACAATCCTAGAAGTGTTCATTCACACCTTGAGATAGAAAAATGTATTTTCTCTTTCCTTGTCATTGGAAAATAATTTCACTGCTCTGATAAACACAATGTAGGAGAGAATGAAAGGCCTAGCTATCTGTTTCCTTATATCTCCTTTCTGTGAAATATATATTTTGTTGTGTGCCTGTAACCACTTGTGACTGGTGACAACAAACTTACTGGGGAAACACTGGTTTAATCAATATTGTTTCCTCTTAATTTCAATAAAACTATGTTGAACCAAAGCGGGAATATACATTGAATTGACGCTTGCGTCCTGTGGGAAGTATACAATTGGTTATTTCATAAGAATGGTGTTTTGCTAGTTTATTCATCAGGGAGCCAAACAAAGCATAAGAGTGTCTACAGGACTGACCAAATTGGTAGGGCTGGATGCCAATCTAAAAATAAAGGTGATAAGTTATCAACTGAACTTTATTACAGACAAATGGCCCCTCAAATGAAAAATGTCTTGTTTGTGTTACATCCTTCTACAGTACAAACTACTGTCTGAAGCGATCAAGTGGTCAAAATGATCCATGGGCAGATGAGAGACACTTCACAGATCTCCCACTCCTAAGAGGTGTTGGGAGAGGAACACAGTGTACTTAACAGTTACAGTGAGTTACCATGGTTGACCAGGAGAGCACACAACAAAGACCCAACAGGCTTCAATAACACCTGTTTGAATACTACACTGCGCTTCATTTCAACCCAATAAAGGACAATACGTCCGGACGACCATCCTGTAGCAGCAACTGGAAAGTCAACTGTGTGAACCTCCCAGAGGACAGGTTTATTCGATGCAAATTGCGAAATAATTCGGGCTCTTCACCAAGCCGAATCACTCTACACACAGCTGCTGAGTGTGAGTTGATGACGTAGATAGGAGAGAGGTAGTTATATCACAGGGACATGATAGATCAGTGACCGACTATATACAGGTCAATGCAGCTGGAGGAGGAGAGAGGGGGGGGGGGTCGGCAAGCCTTTTGACACCTTTGACCTTTTCGCTGTCAGGAACTCGTATAAGAGAATCAGCAGACGGTGGTTTTCAAAGAAGTGACGTCTAAGGACTTGTTCCTAAAGGCTGTGTGTGTCTCTGTCTTTTGTTTCGGCGGGAGTACAAGGTGTCTGTGTGGTGGAATCAGGAGGGGATGATGTGTGGAAGACCTAATGAGCAGCATTGACATTTCCTGACCTCATTAATTCTGCATCTGAGTTGATTTAGAGACAGACAGTGGATGTGGCAGAGAAGAGGAGGGAGTAGCAAGTCACATCAGGGGTTGATGAATAGAAAAGATTAACCGATCCTGAGGGATAGACTGGGAAGGTCGTAAGAGCGGTTAAGAACAGTAAGCAGGAAGAGTTAGCATGCTTGTGTGTTATTTATGTCAAATCTGAAAGTGTTATTCATTTTTTTATTAACCCATCCACCACCACCCTTCTTCAGAGGACAAATGTCTTCTTTTTTTTTTACAGCTTTTCTGCTGGATGTACAAGGCAAGTCAGTTAAGAACAAATTCTTATTTAGAATGACGGCCTACCCCGGCGACGCTGGGCCAATTGTGCACCGCCCTATGGGACTCCCAATCACAGCCAAATGTTATACAACCTGGATTTGAACCAAGGACTGTAGTGGCACCTCTTGCACTGGGAATCAGTGCCTTAGATCATTGCGCCACTCGGAAGCCCAGAAATATATGTAAAGCAGTCACATAACAAGAATGCATTACCAAACATAAAATATAAAATCCCACCCCTCCACCACTCTCAGCCCATCCCACCTATCACCATAGACCATATGTTTTTCAATTGTGCTGTGATGTTTTACATACATTTTGAACCGTTCTAATCATATAGTATCCACAGATTGTGAGCTAAAGATGAAAACTTTCCTCTGAGTATTATTCTATTATTTATTGACCGACTATGACTTTCCAGATCGCCCAACACTGCTATTTGTAAAGTTCATTTTAAGTGAATGTTGTGATTTTTAACCATTTCTGAATCTGTGACCAGAAACAAGCTACATACGGGCAATGCCAGAATGATCTAGTGATTCTGCTTCTTCGCAGCAACATCTGCAGAGCTGAGATTGTTGTATGCCCCATTTCAATAGCATTCTGTTGGTGGCAAGAATTGTATGTAATCATTTAAATTGGAAAAACTCGAAGTGTTAAATCAAGTGTTGTTTTTTGTATCAGTTCATATACCATGTGCCATGGAATCAGTATATTGAACACCTCTTCCCATTTATTTTGCAACCTGCATGGAGCAGCTGTCAACATGTTTTTACTCTATGTGAGAAATATCTTTCAGCCAATTTGTATCTTTAATATTTGACAGGCAAACAAATTCCCTTTTCCTCCATTTTTGTGGTAATGGTGCAATCAGTTGATATTAAGTTTGGATTGAGCAGACAATCCCGCATATTCTCGATAGCTGCATATGTAACATAACTCCTCTGTTTCTATTCATAATATCATTAATAAATATAAACATAAAAATAAAAATAAATCCATAATGAATGCGTTTTTATTAATTAATATATTTCAGTTTAACCATAACATTTGTTGTAATATTTGTTCCATCTTTTCTGGAGGATAAAACTTAAATTGCACCCAGCTTTGTATGGCTTGTTTAAGAAAGGGCGATACTTTAAACAAAATGTAATGTTGAATTATTTGGAAATTAGAATTTGTAATCTGTATAAATGCAAAAAGGCAATTTTTTTAACAAAGGATGAGCCTTTCATAATAATCTACTGGAGAAACATTTTGGGTTTAAGTATAATTTATGAGTGAAGCTTTTAGTTAGTGGTTTAAAACTTGAATATTTAATCATTTTAGCCCCCAAACTCATTTTTATTATATAGATAGGCCCGCTTAATTTTGTCTGGCTTAGCGTTCCAAGTAAAATGTAATATTTTTTTCTCAAATTATTTAAAAAAATGAGTTGTCTGAGTTGTCAGTGCCATTAGTAAATAAGTAAACTGTGATAGGACCAAAGAGTTCATGTGATTTAATGTGATTTACCTCTCCATGGTTGCAGAATATGATCTATTTTTGCAAACTTTCTAATGAAATTGATTGTGGTAAGTTAATTTATATTTTTTGAGATGTGAATACCAAGTATGTCTACTTCACCATCCACCCATTTTGTTGCTAAACTACAAGGTAGTGTAAACACTGTCTTTTAACAATCCAATACGTAATATGTTACACATGTCATAATTAGGTTTTAGTCCAGAGAGGCTAGAAAAGTGATCAAGATCTTCAATGAGACTTTGCAGTGATCCAGATTGCGGACATAAGAAAAAAACTTGAGTCATCGGCATATATTGACACTTTGTTATTATCCTCTGGATTTCAAACTCTTTGATGTTCTTGTTGTCTAATTTTAATAGCTAGCATTTCAATGGCCATAATAAATAGACATGGAGACTGCGGACAGCCTTATTTTACTCCTCTTAAAAGCTCTATACTTACTGAGAAGTAAGCATTATTTACTATTTTACATCTGGGGTTGCTGTACATAACTTTAACACATTTTAACGAGTGCGCTGAGACCCGGGAAGCAAGTTCAGGGAGTGCGCGTTTTAATAGAAAAAATAATCAATGAACACGAAACACAAAAAATGCACCTACATGAAAAAAGAGTCAATAACACCCGAGGAAAGAACCAAGGGGAGTGACAGATATAGGGAAGATAATCAAGGAGGTTATGGATTCAAGGTAAGTGTCATGAGGCGCAAGTGTGCGAGATGATGGTGACAGGTGTGCGGGACAATCAGCAGCCTGATGACCTAGAGGCCAGAGAGGGAGTATACGTGATACCCATTGTATAAGAGGTTCACCAAAATTAAAGTAATCCAGGCATTTATATATATATATATATTCTAGTCAACTTTATCAAACACCTTTTCAAAATCTGATATGAAGACCAGGCCTGGTATCTTTGATGTTTCATGATGTTCAATTGTTTCAAGTAATGGTTGTATATGATCTCCAATATATTGTCCATGTAAAACACCTATATGATCAGTATGAACAATATCTGGTAAAACCTTTTAACTTCTATGTGCTATGCATTTCGCCAGGATATTCACATCACAACATTGAACTGTAAGAGGCATCCAGTTTTTTAAATGGACTGGATCTTTAAACTTACAACCTGGATCCTGTTTTAGTAGTAATGAAATCAGACATTTACATTTAAGTCATTTAGCAGACGCTCTTATCCAGAGCGACTTACAAATTGGTGCATTCACCTTATGACATCCAGTGGAACAGCCACTTTACAATAGTGCATCTAAATCTTTTAAGGGGGGGGGGGGTGAGAAGGATTACTTTATCCTATCCTAGGTATTCCTTAAAGAGGTGGGGTTTCAGGTGTCTCCGGAAGGTGGTGATTGACTCCGCTGTCCTGGCGTCGTGAGGGAGTGTGTTCCACCATTGCCAGAGCAGCGAACAGTTTTGACTGGGCTGAGCGGGAACTGTACTTCCTCAGTGGTAGGGAGGCGAGCAGGCCAGAAGTGGATGAACGCAGTGCCCTTGTTTGGGTGTAGGGCCTGACCAGAGCCTGGAGGTACTGAGGTGCCGTTCCCCTCACAGCTCCGTAGGCAAGCACCATGGTCTTGTAGCGGATGCGAGCTTCAACTGGAAGCCAGTGGAGAGAGCGGAGGAGCGGGGTGACGTGAGAGAACTTGGGAAGGTTGAACACCAGACGGGCTGCGGCGTTCTGGATGAGTTGTAGGGGTTTAATGGCACAGGCAGGGAGCCCAGCCAACAGCGAGTTGCAGTAATCCAGACGGGAGATGACAAGTGCCTGGATTAGGACCTGCGCCGCTTCCTGTGTGAGGCAGGGTCGTACTCTGCGGATGTTGTAGAGCATGAACCTACAGGAACGGGCCACCGCCTTGATGTTAGTTGAGAACGACAGGGTGTTGTCCAGGATCACGCCAAGGTTCTTAGCGCTCTGGGAGGAGGACACAATGGAGTTGTCAACCGTGATGGCGAGATCATGGAACGGGCAGTCCTTCCCCGGGAGGAAGAGCAGCTTCGTCTTGCCGAGGTTCAGCTTGAGGTGGTGATCCGTCATCCACACTGATATGTCTGCCAGACATGCAGAGATGCGATTCACCACCTGGTCATCAGAAGGAGGAAAGGAGAAGATTAATTGTGTGTCGTCTGCATAGCAATGATAGGAGAGACCATGTGAGGTTATGACAGAGCCAAGTGACTTGGTGTATAGCGAGAATAGGAGAGGACCTTCTTGTTAAGTACCTGAAAGTCTACCATTTTATGAGAGTAATTAAAACATGCTAATAACAAATCCTATCTATTTCTCTGATTTGATCCGGCCATACATACAGTTGAAGTCGGAAGTTTACATACACCTACAAATACATTTAAACTCAGTTATTCCACAAATCCTGACATTTAGTCAGTGTAAACATTCCCTGTCTTAGGTCAGTTAGGATCACCACTTTATTTTAAGAATGTGAAATGTCAGAATAACAGCAGAGAGAATGATTTATTTCAGCTTTTATTTCATTCATCACATTCCCAGTTGTTCAAAAGATTACATACACTCAATTAGTATTTGGTAGCATTGCCTTTAAATTGTTTAACTTGGGTCAAGTGCGTCGTGTAGCCTTCCACAAGCTTCCCACAAAGAACGTTGGCCCATTCCTCCTGACAGAGCTGGTGTAACTGAGTCAGGTTTGTTGGGGCCCTTGCTTGCACACAATTTCAGTTCTGCCACAAATCTTCTATGGGATTGAGGCCAGGGCTTTGTGATGGCCACTCCAATACCTTGACTTCGTTGTCCTTAAGCCATTTTGCCACAACTCTGGACGTATGCTTGGGGTCAATGTCCATTTGAAAGACCCATTTGCGACAAAGCTTTAAATTCCTGACTGATGTCTTGAGATGTTGCTTCAATATATCCAAATATTCTTCCTTCCTCATGACGCCATCTATGTTGTGAAGTGCACCAGTCCCTCCTGCAGCAAAGCACCCCCACAACATAATGCTGCCACCCCCGTGCTTTATGGTTGGGATGGTGTTCTTCGGCTTGCAAGCATCCCCCTTTTTCCTCCAAACATAACAATTGTCATTATCGCCAAACAGTTCTATTTTTGTTTCATCAGACCAGAGGACGTTTCTCCAAAAAGTACGATCTTTGTCCCCATGTGAAGTTGCAAACCGTAGTCTGTCTTTTTTATAGCAGTTTTGGAGCAATGGCTTCTTCCTTGCTGAGCGTCCTTTCAGGTTATGTCGATGTAGGACTCGTTTTACTGTGGATACAGATACTTTGTACCGGTTTCCGTCAGCATCTTTAACAAGGTCCTTTGCTGTGGTTCTGGGATTGATTTACACTTTTCGCAACAAAGTCTCCTTCCTGAGCGGTATGGCGGCTGCGTGGTCCCATGTTGTTTATACTTACTATTACTATTGTTTGTACAGATGAACGTGATACCTTCAGACATTTGGAAATTGCTCCCATTGATGAACCATACTTGTGGAGGTCTACAATTTCTTTCCTGATGTCTTGGCTGATTTCTTTTGATTTTCCCATGATGTCAATCAAAGAGGCACTGAGTTTGAAAGTAGGCCTTGAAATATATCCACAGGTATTTCCAATTGACTCAAATTATGTCAATTAGCCTATCAGAAGCTTCTAAAGCCATTACATCATTTTCTGGAATTTTCCAAGCTGTTTAAAGGCACAGTCAACTTAGTGTATGTAAACTTCTGACCCACTGGAATTGTGATACAGTGAATTATAGGTGAAATAATCTGCCTGTAAACAATTGTTGGAAAAATGACTTGTGTCATGCACAAAGTAGATGTCCTAACTGACTTGCCAAAACTATAGTTTGTTAACAATACATTTGTGGAGTGGTTGAAAAACAAGTTTTAATGACTCCAACCTAAGTGCATGTAAACTTGACTTCAACTGTACCTAGATATATGCTACGGTCACAGACGCAGGCCACCTTATTGCCCCTAGAATTTCTAAGCAGACAGCTGGAGGCAGGGCTTTCTCCTATAGAGCTCCATTTTTATGGAAGGATCTGCCTATCCATGTGAGAGACGCAGACTGTCTCAATTCTTAAGTCTTTACTGAAGACTCATCTCTTCAGTAGATCCTATGATTGAGTGTAGTCTGGCCGAGGGGTGCAACGCCCTTGCTGTCTCTGGCTGGTTGGCTCTCCTCTCTCCACTGGGATTCTCTGCCTCTGACCCTATTACGGGGGCTCAGTCACTGGCTTACTAGTGCTCTTCCATGCCGTCCGTAGGAGGGGTGCGTCACTTGAGTGGGTTGAGTCACAGACATGATCTTCCTGTCCAGTTTGGCACCCCCTCAGGCTCGTGCTGTGGAGGATGTCTTCGTGGGCTATACTCAGCCTTGTCTCAGGGCAGTAAGTTGGTGGTCTGTTGATATCCCTCTAGTGGTGTGGGGGCTGTGCTTTGGCAAAGTGGGTGGGGTTATATCCTGCCTGGTTGGCTGTTTTCGACTCTCTCTCTCTACCGCACCCGCTGTCTCGACCTCTGAAAGCTCAGGTATGAAAAGCCAACTGACATTTACTCCTGAGGTACTGACCTGTTGCACCCTCTACACCACTGTGATAATTATTTGACCCTGCTGGTCATCTATGAACGTTTGAACATCTGGAAGAACAATCTGGCCTTAAATGGCCATATACTCTTACACGGAATCCAAATTGGCTGCGCGCGTGCGCTATCGTGCATAAATGTATTTTGGCAACGCAGATGCTCGTTGGCGCGCGCGAGCAGTGTGGGTGCAATAATTGAATAACATGGATTTCTACATTTATTTTGCGACGCTCGCGCACGCGACGTGTCCGGTCTGGTCAGCATGTTATAATCTCCACCCGGCACAGCCAGAAGAGGACTGGCTACCATTCAGGGCCTTGTTCCTCTCTAGGCTTTTTCCTAGGTTCCTGCCTTTCTAGGGAGTCTTTCATAGCCACCATGATTCTACATCTGCATTGCTTGTTGTTTAGGGTTTTAGGATGAGTTTCTGTATAGCACTTTGTGACCTCTGCTGATGTAAAACGTTCTTCATAAATACATTTGATTGATCTTTGACTACATCAAAAAAGGTCTAATATACCTCTACTAGTATTGAATGGTATTGAATTGCCTCCAAAAGTTAATCTCTGTAAGTTGCCCTTCACACACAGGTCTTTCTGTTATTCACCTTAAAAGTCGGAATATGGAATGCTTGGTCAGAGGTGGGGCTGAGAGAGTGTGATGCATGCTGATGCTGGTGATCATGAACACTGTTGTTCTATGTCTCTCTCGTGCTCTTTAGGGCATTGTGTTCAGAGCCCCCCACACACACACACACACACAAACACACACCAAACCTAAACACCCTCACTCACACACATTCTGAGTGGTCTGAGTGATGCTGTGAACAGGAGGTGATGATGGTAACGTTACTGGTGACTGTCGCTGAGAATCCTTGGACACTGGCAGCAGCATTTCTGTGGTTGTTTGTCTGTCCGAACCGATCCGTGAAATCCCCATCAGACACAGACAGAACGTGCAATAAATCCGATCCGATTGGTTCGGATCCAAATTGGGTCCGGTCTGTATCGGACCCAAATCAATCAGAAATATAAAAAAATGCAACTTTATTGATGTGCAAGCCAGTAGAAATGCTTTGACTTGTCTGGCAGGCAGGGAACGTTAACGTTTGACATGCATTTCTGTTGTTGGCCTCTGTGGTTCTGCCCCTGAACAAGGCAGTTAACCCACTGTTCCCCGGTAGGCCGTTATTGTAAATAAGAATTTGTTCTTAACTGACTTGCCTAATTAAATAATGGAACATTTCAGTGATCTTCAATTTCAACTCATGAAACATGGGACAAACACTTAACATGTTGTGTTCATATAACTTAGTTGTGATCTACACTACTGCTTATTATTTTCATCCCTATTTACAATGTCAACACAAGAAGGAAGGACTGTTGGGCGACAAAGCGCTTCTCTCTCTAGAATGCCTTCTCTGTCTCCCGCTGATTCGTGTGCATTCATTGTGTGAATGTTTGCCCTTTGTTTGTTAATGTTATTTTATGCATACATTTTGCTTGAGCACGCATAAAATGACCAGGACTGATGTGTGCAAATGTAGGGTTATAAAAGTTCTCATTTGGGGATGGTAGTAGTAGTCTGATTGATAGTAGCCTAGACAATTTCTGATTGTCCTTACAAAGTTTTTCTTTTGTCATCTCCACACAGAAAAATAGTGTTTTACATCCATTGTGAATGACAGTAGTTCCTCACTGTAGGCCCTTTTGAAAAATCTGTCCAACACTCCTTTTCAATAGGCCTAAGTATCCACCACGCCTCGGTGTGAAATAGCAACATTGCTGATCCCATATCTCCAGTGGAAACCTCATAAAATTAGGCTAAACTCTTAGAAGAAAAGGTTCCTTATAGAACCAAAAAGGGTTCTATCGCTTGCTTCATATATGGAACCCTTAAAAGTTATATATAGAACCCTAGAGGTTCTTCTTCACTGAACCCCCAAAATGGTTATATATAGAACCCTGCACAATGTCTATTTATATGCTACTATTAATTAAGTATTCATATTTTGAGCTAAGAATATAATTGAATATATAATTAAATAATGGACCAAAAAATACCAGCATCATTTTTAGAATTTATTGTCATTATATGCAAACGTACTGTAGTTTGAAAATATGCTCGTGGCCAGTGAGGCATCTCTGTTTGAAACCAACTGCCATGCGTATCAAATGTGACATATTTATAGAGGATATTTATTTCCATCAGGATGTTTTCCTCAAATATGATTTTGGATCTGGTCGGTATTTCACATATTTTTGGGTATATCCGAGAAGAGTTCTAGTCTGTCTCTGTGTGTGTCTCTGTGTGTGTGTGTGTCTGTGTGTGTGTGTGTGTGTGTGTGTGTCTCTGTGTGTGTGTGTGTGTGTGTGTCTGTGTGTGTGTGTGTGTGTGTGTGTGTGTGTGTGTGTGTGTGTGTGTGTCTGTGTCTTTGTGTGTCTGTGTCTGTGTCTTTGTGTGTCTGTGTCTTTGTGTGTCTGTGTCTGTGTCTTTGTGTGTCTGTGTCTGTGTCTTTGTGTCTGTGTCTGTGTCTGTGTGTGTGTCTGTGTCTGTGTCTGTGTCTGTGTCTGTGTCTGTGTCTGTGTCTGTGTCTGTGTCTGTGTCTGTGTCTGTGTCTTGTCTGTGTCTGTGTCTGTGTCTGTGTCTGTGTCTGTGTCTGTGTCTGTGTCTGTCTGTCTGTCTGTCTGTCTGTCTGTCTGTCTGTCTGTCTGTCTGTCTGTCTGTCTGTCTGTCTGTCTGTCTGTCTGTCTGTCTGTCTGTATGTATGTATTTGGACGTGTGTGGAAATCACCAGAACTCACTCCAGGCATAAGTGAACTGCAGAAAAAACTTACTTTAAAACTGCAACATTTTATCTACACCCCTAGTGGTAAAATGTGTAGAATTGCAGGAAATGTACTTTAGAACCTACATGTTTCTCACCTCCATCAAGAGGGGGACAACTAGCAAATGTTGCCTGCATAGCAAACTAAATCTCGCTTAGGGTACCCAAAAGGCTCTGCACATCACATCACTCAGAGCTCTTGATCTTATATACTGTACAATGAGGAATTCAACAACAAAATACCAGTCTTCTCCCATTTCTTTTAAACTATTGCCTCCACCCACAAGGTGTATAAACAACAACAATAAATAAGAGTGAAATAAGATAATAGATACAAAACAAAAACCTAAAGAACATAAAACAATCAACACTAATTAGCACATGTAAGTGTGTGTGCATGGATTTGCGGATGAATTTGTGCAGCACTTAGTATTTGTTCTACAGTCCTTCTTTGGGGGGCAGAATTGGCATCTCCTCCTCTTACCTGCCCCAGCTGCAGCCTCAGGTGGATCAGGACAAGATTCAGCCCCCTGAACAGCTTTCAGTAGCTCTGCAGAGGCTGCTGTGCAGGGAAGGTGCTCCTTGCGTTGAATGTGTGGGGTTACAAGTGCCTTTCCCAGCTGCTCCAGGAACATCCTCCTCTTGTTCCGCTTATCAGGCATCCAGGTGGGTTAATCTTGTTCCATATCACAAAGACATTGTATGAGGACACATCAATGATGTTATGGAAGATGACCAGGGGCCAGCGGGCAGTTATTCGCCTGCATCTGTAAGTTCCAATCACCTTGTCCAGGTTGTCCATGTCTCCTTTGTTGTGGTTGTAGTCCAGGATGATGGCTGGTATCCTGTCCTCACGATCACTGATCTCAGCCGTTTTGTGCAGTGTGCTCAGGAGGACCACATTCTTGTTCCTCTTTGGGAGGTAAGAAAATAGAGTGGTGGTGGGGGTAAACTTTGGCAAACTTTGGCAAACTTTGATGAGAAGGCCCCTCTCCCCCTTGTTGTGAGGAGTGCAGGGGGGAGCTCAGGCTTGTTCCTTCTAACTGTGCCAACCATGGTGATCTTCACCTTTAGGAGCTGCTGGCTGAGTTCAGTCAGTAGCACACATAATCTCAATTTCTCATTGTGTGTGCGTGTGCGTGTGCGTGTGCGTGTGCGTGTGTGTGTGTGTGTGTGTGTGTGTGTCTTTGTGACCTGTAAATGATTTTATAACTGCTGGGTCAAAAATGACCCTAAGACAGTCTTTGTACCCTGATGGTGTACAGCTTTCATGGAAATATGAACAAAAGCGATGTTTCACTTTTTCTAATGTTGGAGTCACTTTAGGAAAAGTCATAACATTTGAAGTTGAAAATATATAATTTAGGGGGTTTTCTCTTCTGTTAAACATAGTGGCGGATCATTTTTGACCCATGAGACAACACAAGGGTTGATAACCCAAAGTTATTTTCGGCTGTAGGTAATAATGCAATTCTTTTTTAATCATTTAAGAAATAACACAACAACAACAAAATACTGCAAAGTTGTTTAGGAGCTAGAAACAGGGCGCCATCTTGTATCTTAAAGCCCAATGAATAAATCTGCCATAATTGTATGCATATCAATAAGCCCAAAGCTCCAACAGCTTTTTCAGAGAGGCTGAGCATTCCCTCATTGTCCCCCATAGACTCTCTGTTTTCTCAACTTAATTACCAACACACAGATTGCTCTTTTCAATACTGTATCTCTCAGATCCCTTTCAAAGCTGTAGCACTCACCCAGCTTCTCTCTCCTCATCTCCATGCCTCCCTCCTCTCTCCAGCAGGTCCATATGAGAGTTGGCTGTGTGTATGGTAGCTGAAGCAGGGAAGGTTCAGTCGGAGCGATAATAAACGGAGGCTCTTCGTGGAGCTTACTGTAATCCTCACTGGGGCCGACGGCCAGCTGCGCAGGCGGGCTTGTATGTAGCATGGACCATGTAACCTGAGTAGTAGATTCAAACAGGCAGCCACTGGAGTAGAGCTCTCTCAGCCCCAAATCACGCAGTCGCTTATTTTGGCAGTGTAGATTGTGCTCCTATTGGTGTAACTGTGCCTTCAAGCCCAGGGCTTGTGCATTAGTAACAGGACTTAATATCGACCGTTTGATTGGCATTTATGTTTTTCTTCCCTGACCACTCTTTTCATCCTTTTCAGATCTAAGTCAATACAATGTTCCACAATGCTATCAGTCAACGCTTTCACAGATGTTCTTGTCATCTGAGGTGAGTCAGTGCTTCTGTACCGATTGGCTGCAAAGGCAACACTGTGATCATGCTAATGCTTAGCCCGGAGGTAGCATAATCAAGGCTGGCCAACTTAATCCCTTCTGAGCGGTGGTTGGAGAGTAGATTTGCAACTTGGCACCATTTGTCCCCAATACTGAGTGCTGAGATATTAACGTATACAAGTCCATGGCTGCCAGGGAAAGAATGAAAAGGCACTGTGAATTATAAATAACCCACATCCTGTTAATTTAATCACAAACAGCACAATCCTCTCTAATCTCAGTCCTCTTTCAATTTGGGCCAGGTCTCCAACCTTATTATACCAGCGTTCCCTGATGTGTTCTAGAAATCTCCTCCCCTCCTTTTTTTCTCTCCATCATCTCCACCCTTCCACCGTATGTTATGTTATGCCTCATGTCTCATTTCCCCCTGTCCTTCCTCTCCCTCTCTTCTCCTCTTCTTTCCTCTCCTCCCCCTCTCCTCTTTCTTCCCCTCTCCTTCCTCTCCTCTTATCTTCTCTCCTCTTACTGCATCTCCTCTCCTTTCCTTCTTGTTTTCCCTTTTCGTTTATAGCCCACTGTAATGTGTTTATGTTGTGATTTATGAATTCCTTGATTATACGTTCCTCTGATCTCTCTCGATCCATGCCTACATGACAACAGGATTACAAAAGAGCATCGGCATTAATTAGCTCTAATCAAGGCATTAATAAGGATTTTAAATGTCATTTTGTCTACAAGGGAAGCAAAAGCACACAGAGTACACTTACATATCCTGCTGTATGAAACAACCATGGGCCAATATGCAGCCTGTTATTTAAAGCAGCAATCAGAAGAAGAAACAATAAGAAAGCTCCCCGCCCCCATTTCAGTAAAAAGCTGAGGGATGGTGCTGGAGAAATGTAACCACTCTCAAATTCATGAACAGAGCTATGAGTGCAAGGACTGGCTGTCCACGATATGAAAGTTATAGTTTTAACCATTCATGTGTTTGGGTCACCTTTAGACGAGTCCTGTGAAACGTGTGTGGGTCGTAGATCAAAAATAAGTGAGAGTCTCCCCTTTCCATAGGGTGGCCACATTAGTTTTGTTGGCCAAACCGTTCGGATGCTCTCGACGTTTTTCACGAGAACACCAATTTTCTGTTAATGTTCTCCACAGAGAGCCAAAGGGAACAGGCACTTTTCTGGGCCATGTGAGCTGAATATGGGACCTTCAGTGATGAACCCTCCAGCATGGTCAGAGTGGTACAGGCAGCCATCTGCCCACTCATCCACCAGCAGCAGGAGACAGGAAGAGATACTCTGTGGAACAAACAGCTAGCCAAAGAGGCACAGCTCACGCACGCAACTCCACACCATAGAGAAACTCGGGTGCAGTGTGGTGATGTGGTCCACAGTCCACTCAACACATCTATCCCAAATTCAAGAGCGTTTGTCGTTTCTTTGGCTTGTCACGCACATACAACACACTGGCAGTGTTGCTGTCACAACCACACAAACACACATAGTTGCTCTTTGCTCTCTGCATGCATAGGGCTCCTGAGTGGCGCTGTGGTCTAAGGCACTGCATCTCAGTACCTGGTTCAAATCCAGGCTGTATGACATCTGGCTGTGATTGGGAGTCCCATAGGGCAGTGCACGATTGTGCCAGGTTTGGCTGGAGAAGGCTGTCATTGTAAATAAGATTTTTTTCCTAACTGACTTGCCGAGTTAAATAAAGTAGGTGGGACTGTAACCTGTAAGCCTTGTGAAGTGACATTTCTGGGTCATCCAATCCCCTGGCACAGCCCCCCTTCATTTTCTTTGTCACAGCAGCAGTCAATGTGTATTTGAAGTTACATGGCAGCCTTTGAGTTTATTGATTCGGGAGCCCTTTAGTCGTTCTACCTCGCCACTCCCAAGGTTTACGGTCTTTAATTATATAAGCTCTATAGCATTTTGACTTTCAACAGTTCAGTATCTCTAATGAAAAGTTGAGAGTCCCCCCACAACGGCAAAATGGGATCCTTTATAGCAAAGATACACAGGATAAAACAGCATCGGCATAATTCATTGTTCAGCTTTGTCTCCTCTCTCAAACTCAAACTCAGAACCATAAACCAATCCTCCAAATCAACAGGCATATATCAAATTGTCATTTAGATACAACCAACCCTAAATACAACCAAACCTGGACAAGCACGGAGAGGAGAGTGAGGCTATAGGTTAAGATGAAAGGGAGCATGAGAATGATTCCAGACATTGCCACCCTCCTTTCCCCACTAGAAAAAGGTAGGGAGTAAAATACATGTTTACACATGATGACACTTTGACCTCTCCCCTCTCTGCGGCCCATGCAACTTAGTTTTGACATAGAACAGATAACTGCAACCTCGCCACAGTATTATACAAAAATACCATTCTGATGAGAAGTAACTTACACACATTTGATGAATAAAACATCTTACATATGTTACCAACAAATTCTGAATCTTCCACGACAAGTGTCACCAGCC
This sequence comes from Oncorhynchus keta, assembly GCF_023373465.1. Taxonomy (NCBI): domain Eukaryota; kingdom Metazoa; phylum Chordata; class Actinopteri; order Salmoniformes; family Salmonidae; genus Oncorhynchus; species Oncorhynchus keta. Next base: position 45,926,778 of record NC_068422.1, on the reverse strand, counting down.
TATTCATACAGACCAAAGTTAAAAAGAGCCCATGACGAGACAACATTGGTGGACAGATACTGAAGTCATGTGCAAAACAACTCAGTTGCATTTTTCATCACATGTTCATGCTGTCACTCGAGCTGCAGAAGGTGCCAAAACTCTGGAAGCACGCTACTGTTTTTCTGTGACAAAAAGCAAATCCCCCAAGGTGCTGAATAATTTTAGGCCAGCGGCACTGACATCCTTGGTGATGAAATCACTTGAGAAACGAATCAAGAAAGATGTACAGTGTCAGATTGAGAAATCCCTGGACACCCTGCAGTTTGCTTACAGGGCCAAGCGAGGGCTGGAGGACGCAACTCTAACCCGACTCAACATCCTCTACAAGTACCTGGAGGGACCAAAAATCCATGCAACGCTTCCATTCATCGACTAATCGGCGCCGTCCAATACCATCCAGCCTCACATACTAGCAGAAAAGATGTACATACTATACACTGATTCCTGTCGTAGCAGATATGAAAACAGACACATCATCAAGTTTGCTGATGACTCTGTCATTGTCAGTCTACTGCTGGATGGAGAGTCTGAGCATTGGGCCTGTAGTAGATGTCAGAGCAGCTTACCCGATCACTGTACCTGTACACAGCCAATCTGTAAATAGCACACCAAACTACCTCATCCCAATATTGTTATTTATCCTCTTGCTCTTTTGCACCCCAGTATCTCTACTTGCACATCATCATCTGCACACCTATCACTCCAGTGTTGATGCTAAATTGTAATTAGTTTGCGTCTACGGCCTATTTATTGCCTGTACAAAGATTTTTCTATTGTGTTTTTGACTGTACGTCTGCTTATTTGTAACTCTGTGTTGTTGTTTTTGTCGCACTGCTTTGCTTTATCTTGGCCAGGTCGCACTTGTAATTGAGAACTTGTTCTCAACTGGCCAACCTGGTTAAATAAAGGTGAAATAAAATAAAATATATATATATATATTTTTTTTTAAATTCAGCAATGCCAATATTGTTTTCAATTTGACTTTTGATTTCAAAAGTAGCTCAAACATAGAACATTTAAGAATGAACTATAGCCATTGAATTCTTACGTGCTGATATAATGTGCATTATAGGGAAATAATGCACACTCTTGAATACCCTTCAAGCCAATCAGAAACGAGTATTCAACAATGCCATATAACAATGCACAGTTCTAGAAAGGTCTGGAAGTAAAACCTTCTGTAAGAAAAGATATCTGTAACGGTTGTCGTAACACAAAGACAGAAAATAAACACCCACAAAACCCAGGTGGAAAAGGCTACCTAAGTATGATTCTCAATCAGAGACAACTAACGACACCTGCCTCTGATTGAGAACCATACTAGGCCGAACACAAAAACCAACATAGAAAAACAAACATAGACTGCCCACCTCAACTCACGCCCTGACCATATAAACAAAGACAAAACAAAGGAACTAAAGGTCAGAACGTGACAATATTATGCCTCACTGAGTAGTCACTTTTGAGGAAACAAGCTCAAATATACAGTACAATATCATAAAACATCATATATGATTTTTTTTCTATTTAAACAAAAGTGGGGGAATAGGGCTACTGAAATGCTGTCTAAATTTGTATTTATCTTATTTATCCGTTATTTTACCAGATAAGTTGACTGAGAACACGTTCTCATTTGCAGCAACGACCTGGGGAATAGTTACAGGGGAGAGGAGGGGGATGAATGAGCCAATTGTAAACTGGGGATTATTAGGTGACCGTGATGGTTTGAGGGCCAGATTGGGAATTTAACCAGGACACTGGGGTTAACACCTCTACTCTTGCAATAAGTGCCATGGGATTTTTAATGACCTCAGAGTGTCAGGACACCCGTTTAACGTCCCATCCGAAAGACGGCACCCTACACAGGGCAGTGTCCCTAATCACTAAATATAGTAACAATCAAATTAGAAACAATTTACTATAAGATTACACCTTTCTTATTAATGTAAAATATATATGATAATATTTAGTGGCATTACAAATTTGGTCCCATTTCATGTAACTGACGACAGAGCATTTTCTACCAAGCAGCCCTCTGTGAGCTAGAGAAAGTACTCATGTTTAAATTCTACAAAATCATTTACTCTTTTTTAATGTTGAGAGCTCTAAATCCGTCGGAGAATATTAAAGCGAGAATCCATGATTGCTGGATTCGCTAGACTGTCCCCTTTAATGTGCCGTCTCCCAGGCTAGGTTCCATCACTCAGAGGCAGATGGAATCGATTCTTTGTCTGGATAGGCCAGAAAATGTGACATGTCACTCCCAATGCAAATGTGGGGTGTGAAATCTGACACCTCAAGTCAGCACCACTGACAGAGTGGTAGCAGAAAGCAGACAGATGGGGATTTCTGGCACTATGAGGCACTGGACCCTGCGACTTCCACAGAGGCCTTTGTATACCAAATTGCCAGTCGGAACTGGTCCAGAATCGCTCAAAGTCCTCCTAAAATGGGACTTAACATCCAAATTACGGGCAGTACATGGGATCATAACACGCATCATCAATACAGGTAAATACTGTATCATCATTTTTATCAAAAGGTGCCAGATTACATTTAAACCAAGTATTTTTCTGCCTATCTAAGCATGCCTCTTGAGCTGTCAGTATCCACAAATCTGGGTGAAAGATTGAAAGGAACGCTTATCTAAAGTTTAGTAATCTTGCCAGCAGACATGCCAGCTATGATAGTTAGACAAGCTACTCTAACTTGATTGATAGCCTGAAAGGGCTTGGTAGCTAATTATTCGGTTGGGATATTGGGAACCTATCTAGCTGGCTAACTAAAACCAACTTTATAAAATTTCTAGGTGGTTAGTAGTACAGTAAAACAACAAAACAGTACTATTTTATGTATTCATCAAGAAGGAATCAATAAGCTACATAGCTTGATCAAATTAACTTACAAACGTACCTCCTGCGAGTCCTGTGATGGGCAGCTAAAATCGAATCAAACACTGTGTGTGTCACTCTCTACACTCTCTCTCCTCCTCCACTGACGATACTGCACACACTATCTTGTGTCCTGCCTAGCATATTTTTACTCTTGTGCACCTTTGGTAGGAACCACTTACAAGGGAGAATAGTGGGGGGGACTCCAGGCAAAACTCTTAAGGTGGAACTCAAGGCTAAGTGACTGACCCTAACTTATAGCGCCTCAGTGGAACATCTCCTACAGTTTGCCATAGGAGAAATGGTGTTAGGGTCCCTGGAAGAAGAAAAAAAGATCACCAGCACATTGAAATAGAGTAAGAGGTGCAGCAGGAGGGAGCGAAAGACCGACAGACAAGGTTAATCACAAACGGCTCTATTCCCTTTGGTGCATCCAGGATAAACCTCCCCGAGCACCTTGATGTTACAGGCGAAGAGAGATAGAAAACGCTAGGTGTGTTCTGTTTCCACTGTAACCATCTGCCTTTTATTCCCTCACCTTCTAGAATCGTCCATCTCCATTTTTTCCCCTCTCTGTTTGTCCCAGTATTAGAGTTGCGTCATCATTGGCTTAGCGTCTGTCTGATGAATGATTGACACGGAGAGGGGTGTGTATGCGTGTCTCTGTGTTCTCTATTTGTCTGTGTATTTTGTCTCTGTGTCTGTGCATGCCTACCTGTGTACAGATTTGTATGTGGTGTATCACACTCGGACAACAGAGAGCGAGAGAACATCCTCCTTTGATTGACTGGTCAATGTCATCCTGTGATCCTCCATGAGGAAACAGAAATGTCAGAACATGACCCTGTTACAGACATCTAAAGACAATCCCCAATACCAGAGGTCCTCTCCACACATCATGTTCGGTAGCGCTGCGTGGGTAAAATCGCTGGTGAAGTCAAGCCATATAAAAAATGTGTTTGTGAATATAGAGCTGTTTTCGTTATAAACTATGTGTTGTGAATATAGAGCTGTTTTCGTTATAACCTATGCGTTGTGACTTATAGAGCTGTTTTCTTTATAACCTATGTGTTGTGATTATAGCACTGTATTGCTTTATAACCTATGTGTTGCGATAATTGTGTAATTTGCTCTATAATCTACAGTACCAGTAAAAAGTTTGGACACAACTACTCATTCAAAGGTTTTTCTTTATTTTAACTATTTTCTACACTGTAGAACAATAGTGAATACATCAAATATATGAAAGAAGACATATGTAATCATGTAGTAACCTAAAAGGTGTAAAACAAATAAAATATATTTTATATTTGAGATTCTTCAAAATAGCCACCCTTTGCCTTGATGACAGCTTTGCACACTCTTGGCATTCTCTCAACCAGCTTCATGAGGTAGTCACCTGGAAGGCATTTCAATTAACAGGTGTGCCTTGTTAAAAGTTAATTTGTGGAATTTAATATGTTTGAGCTAATCAGCTGTGTTGTGACAAGGTAGGGGTGGTATACAGAAGATAGCCCGATTTGGTAAAATATCAAGTTCATATTATGTCAAGAACAGCTCAAATAAGCAGAGAGAAATGACAGTCCATCATTACTTCAAGACATGAAGGTCAATCAATATGAAACATTTCAAGAAATTGAAATGAAGTGCAGTCACAAAAACGGAACACGGACCTTTCAAGGACAATTGAACAGGTAAAGAGATATGATTAGATAACCTATGCAGACATAATGTACATATTTATTTTATGTAGAATTAGGCATAATGACTGAAATGTTTGAAAAATGTTAAATTCTCCAACTTCTATCCCCCCTTCACCCTAGACCTGGGACATGACACATAGAAAGGTAGCTAGCAGTCACATATCTATTAGCTAGAAATGACAATGCAGAAGCAATGAACTCAATTAAAACCCCTGCATGACTTTATCTCTAACAGCATACTATCACGCCCTGACCTTAGAGAGCCTTTTGATGTCTCTATTTGGTTTGGTCAGGGTGTGATTTGGGTGGGCATTCTATGTTCTGATTTCTATGTTTTTTGTGTTTCTATGTTTTGGCTGGGTATGGTTCTCAATCAGGTACAGCTGTCTATCGTTGTCTCTGATTGTGAATCATACTTAGGCAGCCTTCTCCCCTTTTGTCATTGTGGGAAGTTGTCTTTGTTAGGGGCACTATAGCCTTTGTAAGCGGCACAGTTGTTTTTGTTATTTCTCGTGTCGTTGGCGACATTTGAACAAATAAAAGAAAATGTACGCTCACCACATTGCACCTTGGTCTCATTCCGACGGCGGCCGTGACAGGACTGGACATGGGAGGACATCCTGGACGGCAAAGGATCATGGACATGGGAGGAGATCCTGGCCAGAAAGGATCACCTGCCATGGGAGCAGGTGGAAGCATCGAGGAAGGCGGAGGCAGCAAGTAAAGGGGCCCATCGTTACGAGGGAACATGGCTAGCACGGAAGCCTCCAGTGATGATCCACGGCAAGAAGCCTCCAGTGATGATCCATGGCACGACGCCTCCAATGACAGCCTCCAGTCCGGAGCCACCAGCGACGGCCTCCAGTCCGGAGCCAGCAACGAGGGTTCCCAGTCCGGGGCCCGCAGCGAGGGTCCCTAGTCCGGGGCCAGCAGTGAGGGTTCCCAGTCTGGGGCCCGCAGAGGGGGCCCCCATTCTGGAGTCAGCGGTGAGGGTCCCCACACCAGAGGCGCCACAAAAGTGGGGTGAGTTGGAGTGGGGTCTACGTCCCGCACCAGAGCCGCCACCGCACCACCGTTTGAGGTCAAACTTCTGCGTGGATCCTCTGTCGTCCAGTTGGTAGAGTGTGATGCTTGTGTTATCAGGATAGTGGGTTCAATTCCCGGGACCACCCGCACTTAAAATGTATGCACGTGTGACAGTATGTTGCTTTCGTCTGCTAAATGGCATATATATATTATTATTATTATTATACATTAGGCTCAGGACCTGGTCTGTCTCTGAACGTTCTCCTGGATTTGCTGTGGCATAGGTTTGGTTGGCCAAGGGGCTTGTAGCTGAGTAGAAAGTGCAGCCCTGAGTGTTTGTGTTTTTCATGGTGAAGTACTTTGTATTCATCCCTTATTCTTTAAAACTGTCATGAATAAAGGGAACTGGGCCTCACATCTAAGCCCTATTGTGGTTTGTTCACTTGCCATGTGCTGGAAGGCTTCCATCTTTAGTTTCATGTTCTGGTATGCAAACTAGTTGTGCAGCTGGCTGACCCCGCAAGACTCTCACAACATTCTACATTATTTCTCCATACACAAGACAGGTAACGGGAAATAGAAATTAGCACCATGATTATATGGCCCTTTCCTCTCTCCCAAGGCAGAAATGGCTTTCAATGTGCGTGTCAAATGCTTCCTCCACCTACATTGATGGACTTCAGTCTGCCCATTGTGTTGTGTGAGGACGAAGACATTTGGTTTTAAAAAATTCCCACACCTGGCTCTATAGGCATAGCTTTTCATTACATAAGATAGAGGAAAAACAGACAAAAATAATATATAACCATATCCCACTAAAATCTGATAATGTAAATAAATACATTGTTGGGACTGAAACACTAACCAATCATGCACTGCAATTTTCCATTTGTATGGTACTGTCACGCCCTGATCTTTTTCACCTCTTCCTGTGATTGTCTCCACCCCCTCCAAGTGTCGCTTATTTTCCCCAGTGTATTTATCCCCGTGTTTCCTGTCTCTCTGTGCCAGTTCGTCTTGTATGTTTAGTCAAGTCAACCAGAGTGTTTTTCCCGTACTCCTTTTGCTATTCTCCTTTTTCTAGTCCTCCTGGTTTTGACCCCTGCCTGTTTCTGGACTCTGTACCTGCCAGCCTGACCATTCTACCTGTATTGACCACGAACCTGCCTGTAACTCTGTACCTCATGGACTCTGATCTGGTTTTGACCTTATTGCCTATCCACGACCATTCTCTTGCCTACCCCTTTGGACTAATAAACATTGTACGACTCCAGCCATCTGCATCCTGTGTCTGCATCTGGGTCTCGCCTTGTGCCTTGATACAATGACTTTGTTTCCGTATGGGGATAGATCTAGGAAATGCTAACACCAAAGTTTGGAATCAATTCCTGGAATTGCTCTAGTCCTGTAATTGTCCAGTATTCGTCCAGTACACACACATATGCAGCCCATAATAGAACATAATAACATCACAATTATTAATTCCAAGCTGTTTCAGTACAGTGTTCTCCCTCAAGCATTTTCATGCCAAGGAGAAATCCATCAGGTATTAATAATTGAGTGGGTGAGTAACGGACAATATTGACAGGAAGTGCAGGCATTGATGGGCAGCTCCTTATAATTAGTCATTTGCTATTGTAAAGATTATATTGTACGTGTTCTCCTATAAAATACAATGTGTAACTCATGGGGCTTGGGAGGCAGAGGAAACATCTATGAAATGAACATAAAACCCAAAGTAATTCATTTCATCGCTATATTATTGTGTGTGATTGTTGCCATGGAGAATGTCACTCCCCCCCACTGACTTTCTAATGAACACAATAGGGGACCATAATTCTCCCTTCCATCACACACACACACACACATACATACACTGTGTATTTACTGATTTCCAAAGCAAGTGAAACACAAGTTGAGATTAGTTGATGATCTACAGACGATCTACTTTACTTTCAAATATGTATCAACTGATGAGGATGTTCATCAGGGACGATCTAAATAAAGTGAAAGACTGTTTAATTAAATTAATATGCAATAACCTCTGTTGTTGGGATGACTGAAATTACGTTTTGTCACTGGATCACCTGTTGAAATAAATCAAGAGGGAAACAAACAAGTTTAAATGTGTATTTCCTGTCTGTGATGAAGAAACACATCAGAGGCATGTTAAAATCAATCTTTGAATGAACAAAAATCACAACATTGTCTATCAACATTTTTGGCCTAATGGCTAAAGGCTGCCAGTGCAAGTCGGGCCGAGAGTCAGTGATTGAGTGACAGAGACGTTGCATCCCCAGCATGCTAGTTTAAATGTGTATATTGTTAGTACCGGTACTATCGAATGTAACAAGATAAAGTAAGTCTGTAGCCCTCTTGTGAGAGACTTTAATACACTCGTCACTGACTATCATGCTCGGACTCTTCACATGCGTCTTGATGATAGGAACCACCCTCTGGGCACAAACTGGTTGAATCAATTTTTTTTTTTAATTTTACCAGGTAAGTTGACTGAGAACACATTCTCATTTGCAGCAACAACCTGGGGAATAGTTACAGGGGAGAGGAGGGGATGAATGAGCCAATTGTAAACTGGGGATTATTAGGTGACTGTGGTGGTTTGAGGGCCAGATTGGGAATTTAGCCAGGACACCAGGGTTAACACCCCTACTGTTACGATAAGTGCCATGGGATCTTTAATGACCTCAGAGTCAGGACACCCATTTAACATCCCATCTGAAAGACAGCACCTTACACAGGGCAGTGTCCCAAATCACTGCACTGGGGCATTGGGATATTATTTTTTTAGACCAGAGGAAAGAGTGCCTCCTACTGGCCCTCCAACACCACTTCCAGCAGCATCTGGTCTCCCATCCAGGAACTGACCAGGACCAACCCTGCTTAGCTTCAGAAGCAAGCCAGCAGTGGTATGCAGGGCGGTATGCAGGGTGGTATGCTGCTAGCCATGTTGTTTCAATGTAATTTGTCAACATATTGGGATGTGGAATCTACATGGGAAATACACTGGATTTGAAAGAAAATATTCAACCACAGGATTATGTCATCATTGTAAACTATTTTCAACATAGACAAACCTTGTGTAAAATATGTTGAATTTGTACCTTTGAAACAATGTCAGATATTCAACATTATATCCACTATCATAAAAAACATATAAATAGGCTGGGCAGCATCTCCTACTGGAGAGTCGATCTATCCAAATATATTAATTTGGTCTCCCATCTAGGGTTTTAACTAAGCCCAGATTTGATATTTGTCACTGACTACTTACTACCAATGTGCTATCATGACAATTACTTTTGAGAGATCTCTTAATAATGAAATAGATTCACTGTTGCTACCGAAATCATTCCAAAGGGTGTGACAGAGCAAATGACATGTAAACAATTCTTTATCACTCATATATCATCAATGATACTATTTACTCCTATATAGCATTTGCAAAGTCATCAAAAGCTATTGTTTTAAGGCCACCCCTGGTTCAACTAAACATAGACGATACAGGGTTTCAAGTTTTGGTTGATTTAAATTGAATCTTTAAGTTAATCATTAATATGTTGGATTCACATCTCCAGCTCAACCAAGAATCAAAGATAAATAATATAACTAAATCAAATATAATAATAATAATATATATATATAATATAATATTATTTATAAGTGCATTTAAAGTTCAATTAGATTAGATTTAATCCTATTCCTTAATTTAGATTTTTGGTTGAGATGGAGAAAAACCGAATATCGAATTGTATTTGGTTGTCAACATAATCAAATATAAAAATATGAAGGAGATGCATCTTCTGCTTGGATAGTTCTTTCTGTGCCACTGACTTAGTCTGGCTTTAATTCCAGTTTGTCTACAAATAAATATTTCATATGTTGGATTAATGTCTCAATCGCAACCAAAAAAGTTAAAGAATAGGACTAAATCAAATCAAACATTAAATGCACTTAATAGCTTAATAGTTTGATTTGATTTAGTCATATTCTTTAACTTTGAATAATGGTTGAGATAGAGACGCGAATCGAACATATCAATCACTAATTTGTAAACCAACTGGAATTAGACTCAGACTACAGTAATTTAGTGGCACAAAAGATACATCTCCTTCAAATGTTGATATTTGATTGTGTTGACAACCGGACACAATTCAATAATACTTCTCTAATACTTATATACCAGTATTTACTCAACCTTAAAATAAGTAACACATCCACGGCTACTTTTGAGGTTAGCCTGCTGGAACTAGAAACGTCTTCTTATGTGATTATAGAGCAGGGTTTCCCAAACTCGGTCCTGGGCCTAAAGCCTAAAGCCGAAAGCCTAAAGCGTTGTTTGTTAGACCAGGAGACATCCCGAAAAATCTGTCTTTTTATGAAAACGTCTGTAGCATCCGAACAGAGGGGAGACTCTCACGAACACGATGGCGTTTGCTCTATGACGCCCACAAGTGTCTGGGGACTTGTCTGAAGTCGATACCGCCAATCTGCCCATTTTTGGCTGTACCGTTTGGGCTACAAATGAATATGACCCCACTGTAGAAAGGGGAGACTCTCACCAACACGTTGGTGTTGCTCTATGATCCCCACACGTGTCACTGGACTCATCGAAAGGTAAACCATACAAATTAAGGGAAGTATGGAGGTAGTTTTGTGCCAACAAAAATAAGGGGTTTTAATATGTGTAAAAAATATATCTGCTACATGACCAACAGTATGTGGACACCTGCTCGTTGAATATCTCCTTCCAAAATCATGGGCAGTAATATGGGCAGTAATATGGGCAGTAATATGGGCAGTAATATGGAGCATGTCCCCCCCTTTGCTGCCTCCAATCTTACTTCTAAATGCTGACTGAATGCAACAACAAAAAAACATTAAACTATAAAAACTGTTTCTTTGCAGGATTCTTGTCCTGATTTTCAAGAATGGCTGAATTGTTTCGCCTTGCTTTTCTGGTTTGACCATCCAATTATTTCAGATCTACAGGACTGCACATTACACTGAGGCACAGACTGTGGCGATACGTTGGCACATGAGAATGATTCAAATATGGCAAATATGAGTCATTTTCTTTTTTTAATTAACCCCCCTTCGGAGGTCAAATATCTTTTAGTTTTTCTATAAAACAGTCACATAACAATAATAAATGACCAAACATAAGCTCTTTAATCCCACCCCTCCTCCACTCTCAGCCCATCCCACCGATCACCATAGACAACCCTTGTTTGGTTTCCATGTGCCATATATTTTTCAGTTGTGCTGTGATGTTCTACATCATTTTTTAAACTTTTCTAATCAAAAATTATCCACTATACGGCTTCTATTAATAATTTCATTTAAAAATATAATACCATTTCTTTTTTAATCCATAAAGAATGTTTTTTTATTTATTATTCAGTATATTTGATTATACTGATAATGATTGTTGTAATATTTGCTCTATCTTGTCTGGAGGATAAAACTGAAATTGTAACCAGCTGTCACGCCCTGACCTTAGTTATATTTGTTTTCTTTATTAGTTTGGTTAGGTCAGGGTGTGACGAGGGTGATATGTGTGTTTCTGACTTGTCTAGGGTTTTAGTGAGAGGTTTAAAGCTTTAATCATTTTTGCTCCCAAACATATATTCATTATATAAATAGGCACGTTTAATTTTGTCTGACTTAGCATTCCAAATAAAATTAAATATTGTTTTGCTCATATGATTTTATATATTGTGTCAATTCTTGCATTCTATCCATGGTGGCTTTTGTGAGCTAACTGAGACATGAAACAGATAGGTGGGAGGGCAGACAGGCTACCTGAGACATGAAACAGATAGGTGGGAGTGCAGACAGGCTAACTGAGACATGAAACAGATAGGTGGGAGGGCAGACAGGCTAACTGAGACATGAAACAGATAGGTGGGAGGGCAGACAGGCTCACTGAGACATGAAACAGATAGGTGGGAGGGCAGACAGGCTAACTGAGACATGAAACAGATAGGTGGGAGGGCAGACAGGCTAACTGAGACATGAAACAGATAGGTGGGAGGGCAGACAGGCTAACTGAGACATGAAACAGATAGGTGGGAGGGCAGACAGGCTAACTGAGACATGAAACAGATAGGTGGGAGGGCAGACAGGCTAACTGAGACATGAAACAGATAGGTGGGAGGGCAGACAGGCTAACTGAGACATGAAACAGATAGGTGGGAGGGCAGACAGGCTCACTGAGACATGAAACAGATAGGTGGGTGGGCAGACAGGCTACCTGAGACATGAAACAGATAGGTAGGAGGGCAGACAGGCTAACTGAGACATGAAACAGATAGGTGGGTGGGCAGACACACTGTCATCAATTTATTCATGTGCAATTTGCCTAAATTGGTATTGGAAACACTTCACCTACTCATTATACTACCAATGATTTCAGTCTAGACAGACATTGGAAGGGTCTCATCTAGGCTCAGTTTATCAGACTGATTAAGCTTAGTGTAGCCTTCCTATTCATGGTGTGTCAAATGTAGTTTTATGGCTTTTATCAAATGTTTTATGTCATAATAATCATACTATTTAACAAGCAGACAATTGATAGCAAGATGTATATGTTACAATGGGAGTTAAGTTTGGATTAGAAACTCAGTGATGATAATGTACGTGGTGTCAGGGAGTAAAATGCCGATTTAAGAGAACCCCAAATGTGTTTCCTGTGTACTTTCACAGGTGGTAGATACAACACTGAAAGCACAAGCTCACCACCGGCCACCTCAAGTTCAAGCGCATGCACCGGCTCCAGTCGATGGACAGCAGTGGGCAATAACTGGCACTTCAGTTTTGTAATTCCTTGGAATCGAAATGCCATCTGAGTTTACAAGAAAGCTGGAGAACCAGGAGCACCAAACTTGAAGGGAGAGTAAAATGAAGTTATTCGCCTGATAGTTGGTGAAATCCTTGGACTGTTTATCCAATACCAGGAAAGAAGCACTTGAGTGAAGTAGCCAGAAAGATGGCGCTGACTTATCCTAAGGCATTCCAAGATGTTATCGAAGGTGAAATTGTTGGTAGTGGACACGACTCCCTGACTATGCAGCTGCAGAGCCAAGTTGATAACTTGAAGTGAGGGAACACTACCCTTTCCCTAAGAAGACAGTCAAGAGAGTCTGAGGTTCCACCATCCAAGAGGGTATGCCTAGATTCTTATGACTGTATCGACTGGCGACCAGGACAGCTACCAGCCAATGAAACTACAGAAACACAGAAAAATACACAAGAAGATGTACAAAAAACAGAAGCAAAGACAACAAGAGTAATGCAAAGAAAATGGCAGCAACCTTCTACTCCCAGAGGAAAGACATCATTAGTGATATGGAGACCTCTGAAATGACCAAATAATGTCCATATCTACACAAGACCCCTGGCATCAAGACTCATTTTAGAGAACTTACTGGTGTTGATCTCAATGAAGAGCATGAGAAAGCAATGGCGAGCAAATGTGTGAGAATTGTGTCCTACTTCAAATCTCTCCCTCGTGATTGGAGGAGCAAGATTGCCAAGACACGGTCAGAGATAGAAACTGCCAGAAGCCAACCTACCTGGGTCTGTTTTTCTGTTTTACTTAACTTCTTCAATGAAGAAGGGAACAAGATGTTCCTCAACGTTGATGAAACTTGCCTTCCATCGGAAATTAAGCTGCCAAGCGCACCATGCATTGTTGTTTGTGGCAAGACATTTTCTACGTTGTCACTTTACATACCCAAGCGAAATCAGCGGTTTTCCTAAAGTGTATTATTTTGGAACCACAGGGGTTTTACTTAAGCACACTGAATAGTATTAAGAGTAATCATTATATGTAAGTGTGTTAAAAAATAAACTTTTTTTTTAACTCTCGCATTGTAACGGTTTTCTTCTGGTGAAAGAGAGGCGGACCAAAATGCAGCGTGGTGGTTATTCATGTTTAATTTATAAAGACACTATACATGAATAAACTAACAAAAACAATAAACGTGCAAAAACCTAAACAGTCCTATCTGGTGCAAACACAGAGACAGGAACAATCACCCACAAAACCCAACACAAAACAGGCTACCTAAATATGGTTCCCAATCAGAGACAATGACTAACACCTGCCTCTGATTGAGAACCATATCAGGCCAAACATAGAAATAGACAAACCAGACACACAACATAGAATGCCCACCCAGCTCACGTCCTGACCAACACTAAAACAAGGAAAACACATACGAACGATGGTCAGAACGTGACAGAACCCACCCCCCAAGGTGCGGACTCCGAACGCACAACCTAAACCTATAGGGGAGGGTCTGGGTGGGCATCTGTCCGCGGTGGCGGCTCTGGCGCTGGACGTGGACCCCACTCCATAATTGTCCTAGTCCACCTCCTTAGCGTCGGCGCTGGGCAGACTGGCGGCATTGGCGGCACTGGGCAGACTGGTAGCTCAGACGGCGCTGGGCAGACGGGTAGCTCAGACGGCGCTGGGCAGACTGGCGGCACTGGCGGCGCTTGGCAGACTGGCGGCACTGGCGGCGCTGGGCAGACTGGCGGCACTGGCGGCGCTGGGCAGACTGGCAGCGCTGGGCAGACTGGCGGCACTGGCGGCGCTGGGCAGACTGGTAGCTCAGACGGCGCTAGGGGCAGACGGGTAGCTCAGACGGCGCTGGGCAGACTGGCGGCACTGGCGGCGCTGGGCAGACTGGTAGCTCAGACGGCGCTGGGCAGACGGGAAGCTCCGGCAACGCTGGAGAAGAAGGCACTGGCGCCTCTGGAATGAGGGGCTCTGGCGCCTCTGGCATGAGGGGCGGGAGCTCTGACAGCGCCGGACAGGCGGGAGACTCTGGCTGCGCTGGAGAGGAGGAAGGCTCCGGCAGCGCTGGACAGGCGGGACGCACTGTAGGCCTGATGCGTGGTCCTGGCACTGGTGGTACTGGGCCGAGGACACGCACAGGAAGCCTGGTTCGGGGAGCTGCCACCGGAGGGCTGGTGTGTGGAGGTGGCACTGGATGGACCGGACCGTGAAGGCGTACTGGAGATCTTGAGAGCAGGGCTGGCACTAACCGCCCTGGCTGGATCTTCACCCTAGCCCGGCAGATGTGGGAAGCTGGGATGTAGCGCACTGGGCTAAGCACGCCTACTGGGGACACCGTGCGAAACACCGCATAACACGGTGCCTGACCAGCACCACGCTCGCCACGGTTAGCACTGCTAAGAGCACTGTCGTGCTGAGATGGCACAGGACGTGCAAGGCTAGGGAGATGCACAGGAGGCCTGGTGCGTGAGGCTGGCACAGTCTTCACCAGACAACTAGCACGCACCTCAGGACGACTATGGAGAGCTGACCCAGGTGTCATCAAATCCTCGACACGCTCCGTCGGGCGAATTCTGTGTCTCATGCACCAACACAGCAACTCCCTCATATCTCTCTCCTCCAATCTCCCCATTAACTCCTTCACCGTCTCTGCTTCGCTCACCTCCAACACTGGCTCTGGTTTCCTCCTTGGCTCCTTACGATAAACAGGGGGAGTTGGCTCAGGTCTGACTCCTGACTCTGCCACACTCTTTGGTAACTAGTGAAAACCTAGAAATAGCTTGACCCGTGTTACTGTCCTTATGACACAAACAGCTTCATCTACAACGGTAATGTGTGTTAGGTGAAAAGTTGTATATATAAAAAACAGCTAGATAAACTAGTAGGTTAATTGCCCAGCCAAGCAGATACAAGTAGTATAGTCATTTTGGATGTGAAGTGCATTATAAAAAAGCTTTGTCCTTTACAACAAAAATTTACCACTTGGGTGTCTATTTTATCACCCTGTCTCGGGCCCTCCCAGACAACACCACCTCATAAGATGAGGAAGTACATTGTGTATGAGGATTGCCTGCTGCAGTTGTTCGAGACATGTCCAGTTTGGAGCCGAACTTGCAATTTTAGAGAAGACCAGCAAGGGTACACTCACCATCACACAGACATACCCTCGCTGTAATCAATCCTATAAATGGAACATGGAGGACACTTGAATCAGGTTGGTTACATTTGACCTGGTCAAAGGTCAAAACAGTTTTGAGTTTTGTCCCAATTCACCTTCATAACTTAGCCTGTTGGAACCAGCCTGATCACTGTCTTTACCATTCTATTTAACTGCACATGTCATGATATCAGAAGTGAAATAGAAAGGTGATGCATTGATCAGGTTGGTTCCACCATGCTAATCAAAACCCCCATTGATAATGTAATCAGTTCTCTGTTTGTGTGTGACCGACCAGTGTCTTTGATGAAGGGCCAGGAGATGATTTACAGTCAAAGTTTAATTTCCACAAAGTTTGCTGCTTCAGTGTCTTTAGATATTTTTGTCAGATGTTAGTATGAAAATCTGAAGTATAATTACAGGCATTTCATAAGTGTTAAAGGCTTTTATTGACAATGACATGAAGTTGATGCAAAGAGTCAATATTTGCAGTGTTGACCCTTCTTTTTCAAGACCTCTGCAATCCGCCCTGGCATGCTGTCAATTAACTTCTGGGCCACATCCTGACTGATGGCCGCCCTTTCTTGCATAATCAATGCTTGGAGTTTGTCAGAATTTGTGGGTTTTGTTTGTCCACCCGCCTATTGAGGATTGACCACAAGTTCTCAATGGGATTAAGTTCTGGGGAGTTTCCTGGCCATGGAACCAAAATATCAATGTTTTGTTCCCAGGAGCTACTTAGTTATCACTGTTACTTTATGGCAAGGTGCTACATCATGCTGGAAAAGGAATTGTTTGTCACCAAACTGTTTCCGGATGGTTGGGGAGAAGTTGCTCTCGGAGGAGGTGTTGGTACAATTCTTTATTCATGACTGTGTTCTTAGGCAAAGGGAGTGAGCCCACTCCCTTGGCTGAAAAGCAACCCCACACATGAATGGTCTAAGGATACTTTAGTGTTGGCATGACACAGGGCTGATGCTAGCGCTCAACTTGTCTTCTTCGGACAAGCTTTTTTCCAAATGCCCCAAACAATCGGAAAGGGGATTCATCAGAGAAAATGACTTTACCCCAGTCCTCAGCAGTCCAATCCCTGCACCTTTTGCTGAATATTAGTCTGTCCCTGATGTTTTTCCTGGAGAGAAGTGGCTTCTTTGCTGCCCTTCTTGACACCAGGCCATCCTCCAAAAGTCTTCGCCTCACTGTGCATGCATATGCACTCAACTTTAGGAGACGGTTTTGGCGCTTGCTGGACTTTCTTCGGCGCCCTGAAGCCTTCTTTACAACAATTGAACCGCTCTCCTTGAAGTTCTTGATGATCCGATAAATGGTTGATTTAGGTGCAATCTTACTGGCAGCAATATCCTTGCCTGTGAAGCTCTTTTTGTGCAAAGCAATGACGACGGCACCTGCTTCCTTGCAGGTAACCATGGTTGACAGAGGAAGAACAACAATCCTAAGCACCACCCTCCTTTTGAAGCTTCCAGTCTGTTATTCAAACTCAATCAGCATGGCAGAGTGATCTCCAGCCTTGTCCTCGTCAACACTCACACCTGTGTTAACGAGAGAATCATTGACATGATGTCAGCTGGTCCTTTTGTGGCAGGGCTGAAATGCAGTGGAAATGTTTTTTGGGGATTCCGTTAATTTGCATGGAAAAGAGGGACTTTGTAATTAATTGCAATTCATCTGAGCACTCTTCGTAATTCTGGAGTATATGCAAATGGGCATCATACAAACTGAGGCAGCAGACTTTGTGAAAATTAATATTTGTGTCATTCTCAAATCTTTTGGCCACTACTATACATTGCCATGCCATCAATGGGGCACTGGCAAAGACCTCACCTCCAACCTCACCTCTGGCCTGCTCACCAACGGTCATTGATGGGGAGACCAGAATTAGGCAGGTTTAGTCTGACCTGTTCAAACGGCAACTTAGTATATGTTTGTTAGTCAGATATCACCTATCCTAACTGCCATTGATACTAGGACAGTGACTGTGTATGTGTTCACAGATGCATCAATGGAGCCAGCACTTGGAGACTTGCAAGAATATGAGATGGAATCCTGACCAACAGACAGGCTTGACACTGATGTCTCTGAATGGAGAGACACCTGGCACTCAACACATCCACAATGTGGGACTATAGCTAATTACTAATAATACAGTACATCAGAAATGTCCAGTATTTGCAACACCCTTTTCATTCCATGTGTCACTGATGCTTAACTCTGCCTATTTCTACAGATGGAGAGGACTGTAGATGCCACAAGCAGGCCTCATCGTTTGATGGGGAGACCATAATTGGGTAGATTTTATCTGACCTGTTCAAACGTCAACATAGTACCTGTTTGTGTGTCAGGTATTACATATCCTAACTGCCAACGGCAATAGAACAAGGACTGTGTGTGTATGTGGTCACATAAACATGTCTGGAGCCAGCACATGGAGACCTGCAAGATAATTTGATGAAGTCCAGAATAACAGACGGACTTGATACTGATGTCTCTAAATGGAAAGCAACCTTCGGCATAACATTTTTACTCCACACAACTTTTACTTGTAATGTTTTTTTTATTATTGAATTGAATAGTATCCGTTTGTTTGTTGTGATTGTGTGGGGGGAACCAGTTGCAGGCAAGGTTCTGATAAATGGGTGTGTCTTGGTGGTGGCAAGGTCACACCCAGAAAAAAATGTACCCAGTCCTCACGCTCCTGCATGGCGTTCGGCAGCATTCCCAGGGAATAAAATATTCTGTTTATGCAATGCATCATCAAACAGCACACATTATATTACACTATTCATAACTAAACAGGATTGCAGGTCCTATTTTGCTGTATCTGTATTAAAAAGTCTGAAATGTGAAGCCAGTTTTCATAAATAGGAGTTCAAATTGGCCTACTTCTAAAGAGGGGATAAAGGTCCACTTTCTACCATTTAGTATGATTATACATAGTGGTGTCATCTATGCAGTGAAGACCATATAGAAACCGTGGTCAAGGGCCAAGGTCAGAGCCACATATTCCAGTGTTCTACATATTCACATTCATTTGCAACTGCCGAACCACGGAGAGCTCTGCCACAGAAAGAGCCTTTGAGTTCTCCAAAGACATTCAAGCTTATATCTCTGATAGACTCAGAAACACACCTCCACGATGGCTTATTCACATATTTCCTTGTTTTCCGGTTTATGGTTGGCTAGAAAATAATGATGGGCTATCATGACAGACCACTGCACGACACTTCTAAATCTAGCCTTATTGTAAAAGACTAAAATAAGCCTGCGCATCAACAACCCATGCTGATCTCATGATAGAATAATGTTACACCCAGAAAATGGGGTTTGTCCCCTGACCAGGCAACCCTGGTCCTAGTAGGCTAGACAACAACATAGGAAGGAGAACTATAGGTTCCTCAGTACAGAAACAGCCACTACTGCCATATTACATTTTTGAATGAAGCATAATTTCTTTACCTAACTATGATTTAACAGATTAAGTTGTCTGTGCATCTTCTGCCCACATTTCTTGCATTACATTTTCCTTTCAGCAGGTGTTTCTTCTGCAGTTTATCAATTTCAAGTCAATTCTTTTCTGTTTGACATACACCATGCAAATTAGTTTTCTAACCAAACAATCCATTTAGGCCTTGCTTTAAAAAAATCCAGTTTAGACCAGCTTGGATTTTGAGCTGGTCATGAGCTGGTCGAGCTGGTTGACCAGCTTGGTCATTATTGTTGACTTGTTTGGCCAGCTTGGTCAGAGTGCTTTGATGGTGTGGGGCACACATTATGATTCCCTGCGACAATCAGTTCAGTTCTTTTTGAGAATGTTTGGGGAGGTTACATTCAGGCCTGGTGTACCCTGAACCAGAATCTGACCTTACAGGAGATGTTGATATGGTGAATCTTCTTTAAGCACAGGAAGCAGCCATTCAACTTCCAAAAAAAAGAAAAAAATGTTTTACAAGCAACTGAAAAGATTGTCTACAACAGCTCAATACATTGAAGGTGGCAAAGAGGCAAGAAAACATGTCGGATTAGCTGTAGTTGATGTGGAAGGTGATATTGAGGTTATATGGCCCCTACCAGACCATTTATCAGCGCAACAGAACAGATTTATTAGCTGAACACAGCTTGTGAATTGGGGGAAGGGAAGGCCCTTTCTGGCTAGTGGGGTTTACTAATTCCACAGGCACACCTATTAAAAACAGACCTTATGTTGAACAGTTGATTGAAGCTATGTGAAAACCTAACACATTGGCTATTGTTAAGGTTGAGGCACACACGGGTTGGTGTGATTATGCTAGAATTGATAAGAACATCGCTGATGAGGTGGCCAAGACGGCTGTTTCCCGTTGTCACACACATGCATTTGATTTTTTTGTCGTTTGTATCATTTGAAACGGCTGATCCTGAGAAACAGCAGCAGGCTGATATTCTCAATCACCAAGTGTGGAGAGAGGGTGTACTCTCTGTCCTAGGTCTGGCTTATGGCTACATCTTTTGTCTGGCATGCCCTGTTTACCATCAACCATGATCTTTAATATTTGCCGATTGGCTCATGGATTGAGCCATTTGTCAAAGGGGAGATTTAGGAGGAGGAGAAGATTTAGGCCCCAATGTTTTTGCCAAAAGTTGAATCAGCACGTTAAAAAAAAACAGTTCATTTATCTTTGCACGACATGTTTGTTAAATAACATAGACAAGTGAACTCCACTGCAACCAGGGAAGTTCCCTACTCAAAAAAGGACCTTGTTGTCCACCTTGATATGGATTTCATAGACATGGTAGAGCGAAAATAAAGAAAGAGAAAATGCCTGGTGATAATTGACAGGTTCACCAGGTGGGTGGAAACATTTTCCACCACCAACTGCGTTGCGCGAACAGTTGCAAAATTGCTAGCTTGGCAAATTAAACTAGGGTTCAGAGTGCCTGAGGTTTGCCTGCAGACAATGGGACTCATCTCATAGGAGATGTGGTTGCCCAAGTGGCCAAAATGATGTGTGTTGACCAGAAGTTTGTGTCCATCTATCACCAGTGGAGTAACGGGATTACGGAGAGGGCGAATTAAATGATCAAAGGGGGGCTTGCAAAAGCCTGCCATTCCACAAAAATGAGCTGGGTGGAATGCTTGCCTCTTGTCCTCATGAAAATGAGCAGCAGCCTTAACAAAGGTATTGGGTACACCTTATGAGATGTTAACAAGATGACCAATGAACACCCCAGGGGTGAGACCTATGACTAACCGACAGATAGACATAACTAAGACATAGTGTGACCATTTAGAGTACATGGAGGAACTAACTTCTGTTGTCAGTTTTCTCCACTCTTACACTAGGAAAGCAGCAGAACCAATCCAAGAGGTCCGGATGGTACCATCTCTCCCATTCCAGGCTTCTCCCAGACTGGCAACCATCCTCCTTTAGGACACAGAGGAGGAAAGAGGCTGAGATCCACCGATGAGGAGGGGCCAGAGGAGAAACGGGGGAGACCACAGCCAGAGGGCCGAGACCAAAGGCCAGAAGAACCAACAGAGGGTTCAGCCACAGAATGAAGAGTCATCAGATGTCGAGGACACCATCATACACACACACTATGGTTGGGAAACAAGAAAAAGGCAACCATGGAAAAACACATGCAGGGTATTTCTTGCTCTCCATCTCCTACTCGTTCTCTTTGTGGACGGGGATGTGGAGAATAAAACATGGGTGAAAGCAGTGACATACATGGGATTACAGGAGAAGGGCTGGCACATGGATAATGATTTTCCAGAAACCCACCTCCACAGCCTTTCTGTGGGGAACCCAGGAAGTACCAATTGGAAATAATTATTTTGGATGTGGATTACTCCGTTTTATGCAAAGGAACAATACCAGGGTTTCGACAAAGAAACAGCATTTATACTATTCTGATGTTGGCCACTAGGGGGAAGGAAGCAGCATGGGGAGGTGGATTATCCAATAAGACAATAGGTAATAGTTCAGATGCAGCAAAAAAAACTTGAGGGTGGGTCCATTGAGACTAAATAACCAAGGTGGAAGAAGATTCCTAGCGTACAACCAGGTACAATTTCCCAGCTGATTAAATGCATAGGACCTCCAAAAGTAAATGGAGTACCTGACAGGCAGTACTGTAGATTATGTGTTGACAGGATTAAAACCCACAATACCACAAGGATTAAAACAGACAATAACTCCACACTCCCTGTTTGTATCGGCAACTCAGGGAATGTGGATGTAGGAAATACCACTAATTGCCTGTCTTACACAGGCCTAAAAACGGACACCAGTAGTTTTGATGTACTGGATAGGCAACAAGTGATAACTAGGATAAATATGTCAAACATAGGCAAAGGCATGGGGACACCTCCGGATCATCTCTGGATCCGTAGGGGTAATGGCTACGTTTTCCTTCCCATGGGACGGAAAGGGTGTTATCTGGGGAAACCTGAACTGACAGGAGCAGCATTACCTGCTTCTGAGCTGCTGAACAGTTCTTTGCAAATTAGTTTCAGATTGAATGGCAGAGCAACAAAAATAATAATGAGGCTCTATGTCTCAGGTAGAGATGGCAGCCCTTAGTCATCTTTACAGGTGCAGGAGCTGTACTAAAGGGTAAGGGGATTAACAATTTGACATACTCCATGCAGGCCCTTACTAATTTGATAGTACGGGGTTTTACTCAGGTGTCACTAAAATGTGCAGAATTGGTAGGCAGTAGTGACCAGAGACGAAATGGCACATATTGGCTAAAGACAGAGGGGCCTACAGGTCCTTGGAATAGAAGATCAGGATTACTGTGTCATGTTGCTTCCTGACTCCTTTGACAACATGACAGCTATTATTAATGACCTGGCTAAATTAGGTTGGACTCTGGGAAAAGCTGACAACACCATCTTTGACCAAATTAGACACTGGTTTAAGGGTTTATTTTCACGGGATGGGTAAGGTAATGACGTTCATGTCTGCCATGATTGGTCCATTTCTGGTAGGACTCCTGTGCTTTGCTGTTGATATCTGTATAATAAAGTGCTTGGCTAAAAAGACTGTTGAACAATTGGGGATTTTGGGGGTGGTCACAAGAAGGGAGCAAACTTATTTCATGTGGTAGAAGGAGGAATGGGAGTATAGACAGGCTCACCCCAACCCCACCAGCATTCCAAGAACCTCAGGAGTTGTTTCTCCCTTTAACGGGCCATCCCTGGGATCAAATGGATCCGGGAGATCAGAGCCAAATCTGTTTGATTTCAGAGGAGAATATTATGATTGATTGTGTGAGACTCTGGGTGAGTCTCGAAGGGGGGAATGATGAGGTCAAATTGGGGTCATGATAGGGGCTGCACCAAATGTCTGATGTATTATCATAATTGATGATGCTTATGTTGTTATTAATAGAAGGGGAGGGGCTATGGGACCCCTCCTCCTCTACATGTATAGGATCCTGGACTACAGATTAACAACATATATATATATACTCATTATAAGGTTTTAGAATTGTTCCACAGTCTTTTCTAAGTCTCTGCCTCTTATAAAGAAATGGTCTGAGAAATGTGTGAATTATTGCACGGGGTCTGTGAGAAAGCACTTCAAAGATAAACATAGAGCCCTGCAGGGGAGTAGAAGAGGTAAGAAGCGCATCAGACATACCTCTATAAATCAACTTGGAGGAGTGGACGTTTACTGCTGAGGCCTTAGAAAACACTGGAACTACTGTATCTCTTGCAAGTTTGTATAGCTGTGTATATGCATGGGCTTGGTCTGAGGAGTAGCAGGTAATGACGTATGCCGTGACATCACTAGGACTGGACTTCGGGCTTAATAAAGTAACTTTGGACATTTCCTATGGGGCAGAACTCATGAGAGACATCAGTTTGTCTGATGTGTGATGTTTGCTCTTTGACTTCAGCTGTATTTTGATTCAAATTGTTATGATTTATAAGTGCACATTTTGAGAGTTCCTCATTTGTTAAGTAAATAAAACGGAGCACAGAAAATGGAACCAACACATGCACAAAGTAGATGTCCTCACCGACTTGCCAAAACTATAGACAACTAAGACATTTGTTGAGTGGTTGAAAAACGAGTTTTAATGACGCCAACCTAAGTGTATGTAAACCTCCGACTTCAACTGTATCCCACTGGGTTTAGAGTGCCGATAAAGGCTACTATGCCACAGGTTTTTCAGACACAACTTGTGTTATTGACTGCACAGAAAGTGTTTTGCAGAAGGCTAAAGAACTGGACTCGACAACGGAATCTTAAGTCACTACTATGCCAGTAATACTGTAAAATATCTAGTTGCAACTGCAACTGCTCCATCAGGAATGGTTATTTCAGAGGCTTATGGTGGGGAAATGAAGCGATAGGTTCATTACACAGAACGTAGTGTTTCTCGACCATCTGCGTGCTGGAGATGAGGTGATGGGGGACCCAGGCTTTACAATTAGAGACGTGCTAGAGGAACGGAATGTACGCTTGGTCTTACCAGCATTTACACGCAAGCAATGCCAGTTGACAAATGAGCAGGTCACTCGCACACGACGCGTTGCTTATGTCCGTATTCATATGACATATTCAAGTGGAACGAGCAATAAGGCGTCTTAAGGTGTACAAGATTCTCTCTCACACTGTGGCTATTCATTTGGTCCCGAAAATTGACAGAATACTTCAAATGTGTGCAGCTCTTGTAGGTCTGAGAGGAGATGACTAACAACATGCACTGATCGCTTATGTATTCCAAAAACGTACATCACTTTACTCTATCAATGAACTGCAAAACATTGTCAGCATTTGTAACATTCTTTTATTCCAACTGTTAGCTGTGTTTGTTTTTAAATCCTTGTTTTGTCAGCTCACACAACTGCCTGTACCAATTTGCCTATTTTAACTAGTTCTGTCCTATGAAAAATTGCCATGGTCTTAGGTGAGATCAATTGATTATCTAATATATTAGTATTATTTAATATATATATTTATTAAAACGGTACTTCATGAAGTAGGTGCACACTCAAACGAATTGAATTGTTTTTACTCAAAGAGCAGAGATGTATCTTCTTTTCAGCCAAATCATCAGCCAACCTAGGTAGCATCTGTAAAAAGTAGAACTTGTGCAGCTGTTGCATCTATATAGTCTTTATCAAATGGAATGTCCACTCTATGTGTTCGCTTGGTGTCCAGACGACCAGCATGCAGCTGTGTAGGCCCAGGCTTGTCATGGTCACTTGTCTGAAAGAAGGAATCAGAAAGCACATTGCCACAAAATTCTGATTAGTATGAGTTCACAATACAATGTTCAATAATTGGAATACTATAGCTAATCATCTATTTGAAAACATGGATACTAAAACATTAGTATCCATCTTTTCCATTTGGGACTAATTAGGTACTGTCCATCATCCAAGCTTTTGATGTCACCATTTGGTCGACTCAGAGACGTGGAACTCTTGAAAGGGCACTTGATCTCAAGGAGCAGTGTTGAATCAAGGATCCCATCTGGGCTGTTCTCCACAACATGCCCTCTGCTCTCCAGGAGTGTGATGACATTGACCTCATTTTCTTTGCCATGCTTTGTTGCTGTATTGCTAGTGAAGGTTGGGTACAAATGCTCATTTACACATTTTTGGGGGGGATCGGTGTAGTTTCGTTTCGGGACTCGTTTCGCTGTGCCGGCTGTTAGACGCAGCGTCCTAGCATCATGGCATAGCTGTGAAGCAGTTTGGTTTCTTGGTTTCTTCCATCAATGTAGCTGTTTGTACGGGGAATAATTTGATGTGAGCCTCATAAAACATTGTGCACTTCGTACAGTGTTGTGCTGTGCTCAGTGTGACACAGTGTGTTCGTGTGGGCTGAATCAGGTTGACTTGGCCCTGCCTTACTGCTGTCTACATCTGCTCTGTAACTTAGCTGAAGAAGACCATTTGTCTGGAGCCGAAATAGTGGAGCCACTACCGAGGAGTTGATGTGGCTTGTGAACTCGGCATGGTTCCTAAAAAGTCGGGGAGAGGTTGTGGAATCGCCCTGTGACGACGTTGGTGGGCCTGGATATGTGTGGTGGGGTCTGTGGTGTTTAATGTGTGTTCGCCTTCCTCAGCCCTTCATTCTTCCTCACACCTGAGTTCCACTTCCTTGTCTAACTGCACTCTCAACCTACATTGAAGAAAATATGTTTTGGTTATCTAACCCAGTGTTTCCCAAACCCCTCCTGAGGTACCCGTGGTCCTGCACATTCGTGTCATTTTTGGTCGTTACTTTACTGACCTTCCACAGATTTGCTGCAGCATGACTACAAGAGCGTCCTGGCCCTGCAATACATGAGCAACCCGCTGTCTGTATGACACCTGTCGTTGATGCTAGGACCCACACCTTGTGATGAGATGGCTCTGACTCGGCTCTATGTCTGCTTTTAGGTCGACAACGTCGTCTCCAACATCCTTCAATAACACCTGACCGACTTTGTTACTGTGTAGTTATTGGTACGTCTCCAAACAAAGTTGCTCATCGCCTTACCATTGCAAGCTACGGATTCAACAAAGTAAGTAAATATGCTACTGTACGTGATACGGGGCCACTTCTTCACCGTCATCTTCCCAACCGTCAATTATGGAGGGGAAAGGTAGGCTAATATTACCCTTTTTAACCTCCGTCAGGTTGTGTTGCCACATCATTATCAGTTTGGCAAGCTCTTCATGAATGAATGAAGAAACCGTTTGTTTACTTCGAACCAGAAATAACACCCGTATCGAATGAGGATCGTAGATTGGACAAGCCATGGAGCCAAGGTCCAATGAGAGGCAGGCAGAAGAAGGCTCTCAGATGTGAGGTGAAACCATGACGACCATGGCTGCTGGGTTCCAGGAAACGTAATTTCTCCACAATCCCTCCATAATTATTGTTAAAAGGCCACATCTCTGTGGAGTGGGCCCAGCTGGTCTTTACCATCTCCCAGCTGAGTTCAGACCACCTGATATGTCTCGACTATTTCCTGGTTTAATTTTTGAATGGGCATCAAGCTTATTTAATCAAATTCATGAAAACATGATTATTTAAGAATACAGTACCAGTCAAAAGTTTGGACACACCTACTCACTCAAGGGGTTTTCTTTATTTTTACAATTTCTACATTGCAGAATAATAGTGAAGACATCAAAACTATAAAATAACACATATGGAATCATGAAGTAACCAAAAAAGTGTTAAACAAATCAAAATATATTTGAGATTTGAGATTCTTCAAAGTAGCCACCCTTTGCCTTGATGACAGCTTTGCACACTCTCTTGGCATTCTCTCAACCAGATTCATGAGGTAGTCACCTGGAATACATTTAAATTAAAAGATGTGCCTTGTTAAAAGTTCATTTGTGGAATTTCTTTCCTTCTTATTGCGTTTGAGCTAGTCAGCTGTGTTGTGACAAGGTAGGGGTGGTATACAGAAGATAGCCCTATTTGGTAAAAGACCATGTCCGTATTATGTCGTGAACAGCTCAAATAAGCAAAGAGAAACAACCTTCCACCATTACTTTAACCTCTTAAATGTAATGGCAAAATTTGGATTTTCGCCTAAATAGACGTATATTGGATATTTGGAGAGAAAACATCTGGGAGATTGAAGAAATAATCAGAAGATAAATAGGAGTTACATAGTTCATAATACACAAGATCAAGCACACACAAAATAACATTTACATTTTTATTTTTTTTGTTTAGTCATCTTTCATTGACAAGCTATAAGTGAATTATTGATTCCCAGAGCTGGAAACACATTAGATGGCTTCCACAACATGTGAACAATATAATTAAAAAAATGGGATTGATAGACCTAACCACTAGAAATGGACAGATGTTTTAGTAGGTGGTGTCAGGTGTGGTCACAGGACATTTCCAAGTGTCTGTAAACCTCTCCAAAATGGCATTCTTTTGAATTCTGATTCTGTTTTATGTATTAACTCTAAAAATAGAAAAGTGACGTGTAACTTTGCATTTGGACTTTTGATACGTACACTAATGCTAATACATATGTTACATGTGGTTACGTTTATGCTACATATCCTTTAAATGACCCCCATTTCACGAATTTGATGATAATAGCTACAAGCCTATTCAAAATCAATACTGGCCTTGAACAAGGAAGTAGGCAGGACTTTCATAGGGTATTCTTCTCTATTTCACAAGAGCCAATCATTGCCATTTCAGAGCATACCCCGTGGTTGCCCTTTTCCCCCTCTGTTACATTACATAAATGTCACTCGCAGAAGGAGCTGATCCAGGGATGTCCTGTCTATTCAGCGGTTTCCTGTTTATTCAGGGGTTTCCTGACAGTCCCAGTACATCTCCTCAGACAGCCAGATCAATGGATCGGACGCAGTTAAGCAGAAATGGCCTGATTTAATTTTCACATTCACAAGATGATGGATAATTGAAACACGTGTGTGTGTGTGTGTGTGTGTGTGTGTCTCCCACCAATATTCCTCTACGAACAACTTAGAAAAGAAGAATAACTTAAAAGACACATAAAAAGCACAAGCCAATATACAGTAGGTAGCAGTCAAATAAGCAGAGCACCCCACTGTGAGGCTATAAAGTTCTGAAACCTTGCTCCCTCCCTCTGCCCTGTTCCTTAGTAGCAGGATATAAAGTGGCTCACTTTATACTGGTAGGAGAGGTATGGAGTCTTCAGAGTAACAATGGAAAATACTCTCCTTTAGAGTCCACGTCACCTTCATCAGAAGGGGTCCATGTTGACTTCTGCGGTGGGCTGCATGTCTTGGATAATTCATACATAAGAAGGTAGACTAGAATGGTCCCAGATGCACTGTGGTGAATTGGACAGGTGGGTTGAACTGGCTCTGAGGAGGTTGTAAAGCAGGGAGTGACAGACTGAAGAGGTCTGCAAAAGATGCAATATTCAAATGCAAAATATGCTGTTTGGATATCATAAGCTACCATTAGCCAAACAAAGGTCAAAGTATCAAGTGACTGTATCCATGGCTATATCGAATGAGGATTGTAGACCGGACAAGCCTTGGAGAGAAAGAAAACCCAAGGTCCAATGAGAGGCAGGTACATCAGATGGGGCTAACCCAGACAACCCTGAACAAGGCCCTCAGATGTGAGGTGAAACCACGATGACCATAGTTGCTGGGTTCCAGGAAACGTGATTGCTCCACAATCCCTCCAGAGTACAGACCACCTGGAATGTGAGATGACACCATAGCATTCACACCGAGTGAAAGTTGCCCTCAGACTCTAGGGTCTCTCAGTTTGGTGTTTCCCCCACTAGTGGTTAAGCAGAAGATTTGGGGAAGGTGAGTTGATCCTAGATCAATGCCCAAGGGCAACATAGAACCATTACTCACACAGCAGTCCCCAATATCATTTCCTCTGCCATCCTAATAATTTTCTCAACACTCCATGCTTTATCTCTCTGGAATTGGACTTGAGTGCCAAGCTCATGTTTCTTTTAGCGATTGCGATTGAATACTGTAACCCACCCATTTTTACAGAGCTCTCAAATCCACTTATACACTATCACAACATCCACAGTTTGTGTTTTAATCCCACTTATAGCTTGTTTGATTGAATCATGTTACCAGAGGGAAAATACAACACATAGTAAAAAATGAGATCTGTTCTGGCTGAAAACGCAGCTTATTGCAATGAAAACATCTTAATTTTATTGTGTTTTTGATGTCTTGCTTTTTTATCTCCAAAGGCAGTACTACACCAGGGATAAGTGACTTCATGAGAACGGACACGCTCATGGCGAGAAAGGCGAGCATCACGCCAAAATATTGTTTCCTCATTTTAATCATGATTAATAAGTGATGAATCATATTCCTACCACCTTCTTTAACCCCACAATAAGCGCATGGAAGTTGAAAACAATTCTCTAGCCATCCCAACAAAATGAATTATAACTTGAATCCAGGAGATAAAGAGAGACACTGAGAGCTGTCTATTTCTGCCTCATGTGTCCTTTTAACAAGGATTTTTTGTGATTTGATTAAGAAAATGGCAGCTGGTAAGGTGGAGACGGCCTCTCTATGCTGCTGATATGTAACGTTAGCACAGTGTTGGGATTAGTTTTTTTTTTAAGTAATACAATGCCTTCTGAAAGTATTTAGACACCTTGACTTTTTCCACAGTTTGTTACGTTACAGCCTTATTCTGAAATTGATTAAATAAATGTTTTTCCTCAGCAATCTACACACAATACCCCATAATGACAAAGGAAAAACAGGTTTTGAGAAATGTTTGCAAATTTAAAAAATAAAAATGAAATACCTTATTTGCATAAGTATTCAGACCCTTTGTTATGAGACTCGGAAATGAGCTCAGGTGCATTCTGTTTCCATTGATCATCCTTGAAATGTTTCTACAACCTTATTTGAGTCCACCTGTGGTAAATTCAATTGGTTGGACATGATTTGGAAAGGCACACACGTGCCTATATAAGGTCCCACAGTTGACAGTACACATCAGAGCAAAAACCAAGACATGCGGTCAAAGGAATTATCCAGGGACTGGGAGGTTAGTCAGGATCGAGGCAAAGATGAACAGAGCAAAGCACAGAGAGATCCTTGATGAAAACATGCTCCAGAGCACTCTGGACCTCTGACTGGGGAGAGGATTCACCTTCCAACAGGACAACGACCCTAAGCACACAGCCATGACAATGCAAGAGTAGCTCGGGGGACAAGTCTCTGAATGTCCTTGAGTGGCCCAGCTAGAGCCCGGACTTGAACCCGATCTAACATCTCTGGAGAGACCTGAAAATAGCTGTGCAGCAATGCTCCCCATCCAACCTGACAGAGCTTAAGAGGATCTGCAGAAAAGAATGGGAGGAAATCCACAAATACAGGTGTGCCGAGACTCGAGGCTGTAATCGCTGCCAAAGGTGCTTCAACAAAGTACTGAGTAAAGGCCCTAAATACTTATGTAAATGTGATATTTATATTTAGCATTTTTGTAATGAGCTTTGTCATTATGCGGTATTGTGTGGAGATCGATGAGGGAAAATCTGGTTAATCAATTTTAGAATAAGGCTGTAACTTAACAAAATGTGGAAAAGGTCAAGGGGTTTGAATCCATTGAGGGACAGGAAGAGACAATTGTATGACCCACATGTTCAACAGCCGGGATTCATCAAAGAGCAGAAAAAAAGGCTAATGCATGAGGCTGATGTAAGAAATACACAACATGTACAGTGCCTTCAGAAAATATTCACAGCCTTTGACTTTTTCCACATTTAGTTGTGTTACAAAGTGGGATTAAAATGGATTTAATTGTCATTTTTATGCTTGGGATACTTTAACATTTTTCTTATGGCAATTAAAGCACAAATATATTTAGACTAGGTAAGTATTCAACGCCCTGAGTCAATACATGTTAGAAGCACCTTTGTCAGCAATTAAAGCTGTGAGGCTTTCTGGGTACGTCTCTAAGAGCTTTGTAAGCCTATATTGTACAATATTTGGACATTATTATTTTTTTTTTAATTCGTTAAGCTCTGTCAAGTTGGTTGTTGATCATTGCGAGACAACCATGTTTAAAGTCTGCCATAGATTTCCATGCCTATTTACAATAAGTCAAAACTGTAACTAGGCCTCTCAGGAACATTCAATGTCGTCTTGGTTAGTACCTCCAGTTATAATTGGCCTTGCGTTTTGGTCATTGTCCTGCTCTAAAGGAGGATTCGTGTCCTTTTCTTTTTATAAAAAAACCTCCCTCGTCATTGCCGATGACACATTATGCAGCCACCACCATGCTTAAAAACATGAAGAGTTGTACACAGTGATGTGTTATGTTGGATTTGCCCCAAACATAATGCTTTGTATTTAGAACAAAAAGTGAATTTCTTTGACACATTTTTTTCAGTATTTCTTTAGTGCCTTATTGCAAACAGGATGCATGTTTTGGGATATTTTTTTATTCTGTACATGTTTCCTTCTTTTCACTGTGTCATTTAGGTTAGTCTTGTGGAGTAACTACAATGTTGATCCATACTGAGTTTTCTCCTATCACAGCCATTTAACTCTGTCATGGTGAAACCCCTGAGTAGCTTCCTTCATCTCTGTCAACTGAGTTAGCAAGGATGCCTGTAACACAACAAAATGTGGTGTGAATACTTTCTGAAGGCAATGTATGCCATTGTCTATAAGTGCTGCAACATGATCAGTAGATGGATGGCTAATGGAGTGATGGGATATAAATGCATTCTCAAAAATACGACGATGATGATCAGGGCTCTAAATTTACAGTTTTCATTGGTAGCACTAGTGCTCCCAACTTGAAATGGTTAGAAGCACAACATAAAATCACCAGAAGATGTTAATTGATTGAGATATAGCATATTGAGCCCATGTGAATTCTAGCTACTTTTGAAGATCATGTTTTGCTCTGGAAACTAATATTTAACCCTGTCAAGACACGTGTTTATTAGGAAAATATCAAATGTTGATACAAAAACCTTTCATTTAAATTACTAAGTCATTTGTTGAACATTATGTCTAAAAATACTACCTATCGAGATACATTATATAGAAAATTCTACATTGTCTTTAGGGGAGTCAAGTTTTGTGAGTGAAGACATGCAAGCAATCAGTCATTAATTCATTGCAATGATTGTTGATCTTCTAAAGAAAATCACCCTTTTCTTTTCTTTAAGTGCCCCCAAATATTTAGATACATGTATACTGGTAAAGTAAGCCGGGTTGTTAGCTAGCTAGCTAATGAGGTAACATGACTGAACAAGGCATAATCAAATGCCCATTAGCGGTTTTGGAAAGACCTGCGACAATAGTTTTTGGCAGGTAGATGAAAAAATCTACCAGCCACTCAAAACTCTTACCAGCCAATTTATTTATTCACCATAATAACACACACAAAAACACACACAATTCGGATTTACCCAGCATTTATTTCAGGTTTTTCACTCTCAAAATCACACAAAAATAAAAAAATTAAAAAATAAGGTGGATGTTCTAAGTCCACAACAGTGCTTAACATCAGGAGACCAACTTTAAGGCCTGGGGAATTAAAAAAAAGATATATTTTGGAGGGTATATTTGCCCTTTAATTTTAATTGCCCACCTCAGAGACTGCTCAAAAGCACAGTTTTCAAAATAAAAAGACCACCGGATTGATACAAACCATCATATGATATCATTCTGCAAGGTAAGCTTACTTTGCCGTTAACATTTCATTTGCAACATTTTATTGGAAAGCCTTTAGCAATGACTGTTTCGGCGTTGGCTATACACACAGTGGTAGACACAGGTGTTCACATGTCTTCAGAAAAGTTGCGTGAAATACAAATCGCCGATGCATTCTTTGGTTTTGGATTGAACAAATCTACGCTCACTTCTTTCTCATTACAATAATTATTATCTGGGTATTTGTATTTGTTTTTTCCTGGTTGCGCTGGTGCTCCCAAAATCAAATGTCAGGATATCTAGGAGCATATGGTCACACTTTATAGCCCTGGCGATGATGATAAAAAATTGCTAACTTATTTGGCCTCCAGAATGAGTCTATGGATGACAGCCCGGTTGCGCCTCGGCATCATTACAGTTGGGACACAATGAGAGAAAGGAAAAAAAAGGAGAGAGAAAGAAGGGGAATACTGATGAAGAGGGGAATAATGATGGAGTCTGTCTGGAGAGGGAAAAGGACTGTTTCATCATCCTTCTGCATAAACATCTTGTTTCACTTCTTTATTCTCTTTCTTTCTCCCTCAGCATCCATATGGAGAGAGAGTTGAGTGAGAAGAGAAAAGGAGAGATAGAAAGAGAGAGTTCTATGGAGTAGAACGGTCAGAGAGAAAGATCCCGACTAAGAGGAAGAGAGAAAGAGCAGTAAGAGACAGAGGGAGCAAAAGAGGAAGAGGGGGCACAATAGAGAGAGAGAGAGAGAGAGAGAGAGAGAGAGAGAGAGAGAGAGAGAGAGAGATACAGGCAGAAATGCCCCTTGAAAGAGCAGGAGGCATGCTTTCCAGGGCTGCTTT
The DNA here is from genome assembly GCF_023373465.1 of Oncorhynchus keta. Lineage (NCBI taxonomy): Eukaryota > Metazoa > Chordata > Actinopteri > Salmoniformes > Salmonidae > Oncorhynchus > Oncorhynchus keta. Next base: position 45,893,133 of record NC_068422.1, on the reverse strand, counting down.
TGGGTGTCAGAACACCCGCTCTAATCAATCAGTAGTAGACTCTTGACGTACAGTATGTGCCACCGCCTCTGCTCCAAACAAATAGTGTAAGTACATCTATATACCTCTGTCTTACAATTTCCTCCTTTTGGGCATTGGCAGACAGGAGCATCTGCCCTCGCACCATGCACACACACACGCGTTGCATGTGTGATTTCAGACAGGTTGCGTTTGTTGTTGTTGCATATGGTTAGAGAAGGGTGTGAGGGGAGTGTCTGTCTGGTGGGTTTCCCTGCAGGTGGAGGAGAATCCCAGCACGTGTACAGCAGAGGGGGGGGGGGACTACTCTCTCACTCGCTCTCCATGCTCCACTCCATAATCCACACTCCCATGCACAAATCACAGAGGGGGAAACTCCGCTGCCCAACACCCACACACTCATCCATAAATGATCAGATACACAGCTGGGAGCCTGGGATGACAGACAGAGAAAGAGGAGGAGACTGGGATAAAAATAGGTGGATAAATACAGACAGAGGGAGGGGAGAGAGATAGAGAAGGAAAGAAAGATAGAGCATTTGCAATGGGTTGAAATAGGACAAGCACACCATAAGGTTTGAGAAACTCAAATGCATTGACTAGACTACCCACTGGATACCCCACGCCATTTTAACAAACTTGGGTAATATCTGGTTCAGATGTTCATTCATGATATTTCAAACTTTATTCAACCACTCAAAAAGATAGACAGAAGTTTGTTGAATTTCAAACATCTAAAAGCACAACCAGATTTCAGTGGATAAAACAACTCCTGATGTTTGGTTTATTTGTCATCAAAAAGTGTGATCACTTTCAACCATTTAAAAGCCCAGAAAAGTTCAAATAGTAATACAATGTCAGATATTTTGTAGTCAACAACTTAATTGTTTTCACTGTGCTTCACCTAATAGCACAACCAAATTACCTGGATACAATGATGTTCGAGATCCTTTGCAGATTATTACAGCAATTGTGAAGATCTCCACAGACCTGCGACCTTTGCATGCAATCTTTAGAATGCACGCTTTCTATGATTACATAAGAATGCATTCAGTAATGGTAAGCTCAAAATGTGGCCATGGGTGTGTTACTCATTTAAAGGTTGAATAAATACTTTTACATTCGTTTGTAAGATATTTACTGTTTTACAAATTACTAATATTGAATGGTGTTTGTTGACAAAGCAACCAATATCTGTATTTTAAGGAGATATACAGGTATCAAGCCAGATTAAGTCAGTGGCAGAGGTAGAACTATAAAAGCAGAAGATACATCTCCTTATTTGGTTGTGTTGACACCCAAACACAATTCAGTATCCAGTTTGTCTACGAATTAATAATTGGACTCATATCTCCATTAAGCTAGGGTGGTATCCAGATTGTCATAACGACTTTGTGCCATCACAGGATATCTGGTAATACCGGCACTGAACACAAGGGTGCTATTTTCATACCCCACTGAGCCTCTGGAATCCAAAGGTTAGCAATGCTAAAAACAACATGTACAATTCCATAGTGAATGCTAGCTAAATGGTAATGAGAGAATGCAAACATTTAATACAATCTCTGACATAAATGATTTGCAGGACAGACATCCCAGCTCATAGTTGTAAGAGTTATTTAGAAAATGCTACTCACAGTCTTTTGCAAGCACAAAACCAATATTAATCAGCAAGGCTCTTGATCCAGGAGAGGATGCTCTGCTGTTCTCAAGTGAAGCTTGATTTTGCAAGAAGCTAACCACTTCGCTAGGTAGCAACTAAGTTAGCAAACCAAATGTACAACTGCCGAGCATTTAGCAAATTTTAGATGTTTAACTTAATAGTTATAAGATATCTAGCTGGAATGTCCCTGATTGAGTCTGTAATACCAACATGTTTCAAGCAGATCACATTTACATTACATTTAAGTCATTTAGCAGACGCTCTTATCCAGAGCGACTTACAAATTGGTGCATTCACCTTATGACATCCAGTGGAACAGCCACTTTACAATAGTGCATCTAAATCTTTTAAGGGGGGTGAGAAGGATTACTTTATCCTATCCTAGGTATTCCTTAAAGAGGTGGGGTTTCAGGTGTCTCCGGAAGGTGGTGATTGACTCCGCTGTCCTGGCGTCGTGAGGGAGTGTGTTCCACCATTGGGGAGCCAGAGCAGCGAACAGTTTTGACTGGGCTGAGCGGGAACTGTACTTCCTCAGTGGTAGGGAGGCGAGCAGGCCAGAGGTGGATGAACGCAGTGCCCTTGTTTGGGTGTAGGGCCTGATCAGAGCCTGGAGGTACTGAGGTGCCGTTCCCCTCACAGCTCCGTAGGCAAGCACCATGGTCTTGTAGCGGATGCGAGCTTCAACTGGAAGCCAGTGGAGAGAGCGGAGGAGTGGGGTGACGTGAGAGAACTTGGGAAGGTTGAACACCAGACGGGCTGCGGCATACTGGATGAGTTGTATGGGTTTAATGGCACAGGCAGGGAGCCCAGCCAACAGCGAGTTGCAGTAATCCAGACGGGAGATGACAAGTGCCTGGATTAGGACCTGCGCCGCTTCCTGTGTGAGGCAGGGTCGTACTCTGCGGATGTTGTAGAGCATGAACCTACAGGAACGGGCCACCGCCTTGATGTTAGTTGAGAACGACAGGGTGTTGTCCAGGATCACGCCAAGGTTCTTAGCGCTCTGGGAGGAGGACACAATGGAGTTGTCAACCGTGATGGCGAGATCATGGAACGGGCAGTCCTTCCCCGGGAGGAAGAGCAGCTCCGTCTTGCCGAGGTTCAGCTTGAGGTGGTGATCCGTCATCCACGCATCCGTCATCTGATATGTCTGCCAGACATGCAGAGATGCGATTCGCCACCTGGTCATCAGAAGGGGGAAAGGAGGAGATTAATTGTGTGTCATCTGCATAGCAATGATAGGAGAGACCATGTGAGGTTATGACAGAGCCAAGTGACTTGGTGTATAGCGAGAATAGGAGAGGGCCTAGAACAGAGCCCTGGGGGACACCAGTGGTGAGAGCGCGTGGTGAGGAGACAGATTCTCGCCACGCCACCTGGTAGGAGCGACCTGTCAGGTAGGACGCAATCCAAGCGTGGGCCACGCCGGAGATGCCCAACTCGGAGAGGGTGGAGAGGAGGATCTGATGGTTCACAGTATCGAAGGCAGCCGATAGGTCTAGAAGGATGAGAGCAGAGGAGAGAGAGTTAGCTTTAGCAGTGCGGAGCGCCTCCGTGATACAGAGAAGAGCAGTCTCAGTTGAATGACTAGTCTTGAAACCTGAATGATTTGGATCAAGAAGGTCATTCTGAGAGAGATAGCGGGAGAGCTGGCCAAGGACGGCACGTTCAAGAGTTTTGGAGAGAAAAGAAAGAAGGGATACTGGTCTGTAGTTGTTGACATCGGAGGGATCGAGTGTAGGTTTTTTCAGAAGGGGTGCAACTCTCGCTCTCTTGAAGACGGAAGGGACGTAGCCAGCGGTCAGGGATGAGTTGATGAGCGAGGTGAGGTAAGGGAGAAGGTCTCCGGAAATGGTCTGGAGAAGAGAGGAGGGAATAGGGTCGAGCGGGCAGGTTGTTGGGCGGCCGGCCGTCACAAGACGCGAGATTTCATCTGGAGAGAGAGGGGAGAAAGAGGTCAGAGCACAGGGTAGGGCAGTGTGAGCAGAACCAGCGGTGTCGTTTGACTTAGCAAATGAGGATCGGATGTCGTCGACCTTCTTTTCAAAATGGTTGACGAAGTCATCTGCAGAGAGGGAGGAGGGGGAGGGGGAGGAGGATTCAGGAGGGAGGAGAAGGTGGCAAAGAGCTTCCTAGGGTTAGAGGCAGATGCTTGGAATTTAGAGTGGTAGAAAGTGGCTTTAGCAGCAGAGACAGAGGAGGAAAATGTAGAGAGGAGGGAGCGAAAGGATGCCAGGTCCGCAGGGAGGCGAGTTTTCCTCCATTTCCGCTCGGCTGCCCGGAGCCCTGTTCTGTGAGCTCGCAATGAGTCGTCGAGCCACGGAGCGGGAGGGGAGGACCGAGCCGGCCTGGAAGATAGGGGACATAGAGAGTCAAAGGATGCAGAAAGGGAGGAGAGGAGGGTTGAGGAGGCAGAATCAGGAGATAGGTTGGAGAAGGTTTGAGCAGAGGGAAGAGATGATAGGATGGAAGAGGAGAGAGTAGCGGGGGAGAGAGAGCGAAGGTTGGGACGGTGCGATACCATCCGAGTAGGGGCAGTGTGGGAAGTGTTGGATGAGAGCGAGAGGGAAAAGGATACAAGGTAGTGGTCGGAGACTTGGAGGGGAGTTGCAATGAGGTTAGTGGAAGAACAGCATCTAGTAAAGATGAAGTCGAGCGTATTGCCTGCCTTGTGAGTAGGGGTATCACCATAGTCCCTGTGCCCAAGATTATGAAGGCAACCTGCCTAAATGACTATATACCCGTAGCACTCACGTCCGTAGCCATGAAGTGCTTTGAAAGGCTGGTAATGGCTCACATCAACTCCATTACCAGAAACCCTAGACCCAGTCCAATTGGCATACTGTCCAAACAGATCCACAGATGATGTAATCTCTATTGCACTCCACACTGCCCTTTCCCACCTGGACAAAAGGAACACCTATGTGAGAATGCTGATACTTGAATACAGCTCAGCGTTCAACACCATAGTGCCCTCAAAGCTCATCACTAAGCTAAGGATCCTGGGGCTAAACACCTCCCTTTGCAACTGGATCCTGGACTTCCTGATGGGCCGCCCCCAGGTGGTAAGGGTAGGTAGCAACACATCTGCCACGCTGATCCTCAACACTGGAGCCCTTCAGGGGTGTGTGCTCAGTCCCCTCCTGTACTCCCGGTTCACCCATGACTGCATGGCCAGGCACGACTCCAACACCATTATTAAGTTTGCTGACAACACAACAGTGGTAGGCCTGATCACTGACAATGAAGTGACAGCCTATAGGGAGGAGGTTAGAGAACTATCCGGGTGGTGCCAGAATAACAACCTATCCCTCAATGTAACCAAGACTAAGGAGATTATTGTGGACTACAGGAAAAGGAGGACCGAACACGCCCCCATTCTCATCGACGGGGCTGTAGTGGAGCAGGTTGAGAGCTTCAAGTTCCTTGGTGTCTACATCACCAACAAACTAGAATGGTCCAAACACACCAAGACAGTCGTGAAGAGTGCACAAGAAAGCCTATTCCCCCTCAGGAACCTAAAAAGATTTGGCATGGGTCCTGAGATCCTCAAAAGGTTCAACAGCTGCAACATCGAGAGCATCCTGACCAGTTGCATCACTGCCTGGTACGGAAATTGCTCGGCCTTCAACTGCAAGGCACCACAGAGGGTAGTGCGTACAGCGCAGTACATCACTGGGGCAAAGCTGCCTGCCATCCAGGACCTCTACACCAGGCAGTATCAGAGGAAGACCCTAAAAATTGTCAAAGACCCCAGCCACCCCAGTCATAGACTGTTCTCTCTACTACCGCATGTCAAGTGGTACTGGAGTGCCAAGTCTAGGACAAAAAGGCTTCTCAACAGTTTTTACCCCAAAGGCATAAGACTCCTGAACAGGTAATCAAATGGCTACCTGGACTATTCGCATTGTGTGCCACCCCAACCCCTCTTTTACACTGCTGCTACTCTCTGTTTATCATATATGCATAGTCACTTTAACCATATCTACATGTACATACTACCTCAATCAGCCTGTCACGCCCTGGCCTTAGTATTCTGTGTTTTCGTTAATATTTTGGTTAGGCCAGGGTGTGACATGGGGATTTATGTGGTTTGTTTTGTCTGGGGTTGTTTGTAGTTATGGGATTGTGGTTAGAGTAGTACTCTAGGTAAGTCTATGGTTGCCTAGAGTGGTTCTCAATCAGAGGCAGGTGTTTATCGTTGTCTCTGATTGGGAACCATATTTAGGCAACCATATTCTTTAGGTCTCTTGTGGGTGATTGTTCCTGTCTTTGTGTTTGTGGCACCAGATAGGACTGTTTTGGGTTTTTCACGTTTCTTGTTTTGTAGATTGTTGTACTTTCATCTTTATTAAAGATGTACAAAACTAACCACGCTGCATTTTGGTCCGCCTCTCTTTCCCCAGAAGAAAACCGTTACACAGCCCAACTAACCGGTGCCTGTATATAGCCTCGCTACTGTCATTTTTCACTGTCTTTTTTACTGTTGTTTTTATTTCTTTACTTACCTATTGTTCACCTAATACCTTTTTTGAACTGTTGGTTAGAGCACGTGACAATTCAACTTTGAAATGATTTTGATTTGGCAAACATTTCGTTTTCAATGTCATGCTGTAACTAGATCATCTGGTGCATACTGCACAACAGTGAGTGAGTGACTCACAAGGCCTCCGGTCTCGTCTTTGTGTGCTTGTAAACAAAACAACATGCGACTAGGGACTGATGGTAAGCTTTATAATGAAAAATAATGTGACAGCTGAAATGAAGAACGAGATCTGCTTTATCTCCTAATGTATTGCACAAGTTGACGGCAGGTATTTACAGCTAACCGATCGCTGCCGCTGTACATAGTCTATCGGTAAATAGCCCACCCATTTTTACCTACCTCATCCCCATACTGTTTTTATTTATTTAATTTTATGCTCTTTTGCTCACCAATATCTCTACCTGTACATGACCATCTGATCATTTATCACTCCAGTATTAATCTGCAAAATTGTCATTATTCGCCTACCTCCTCATGCCTTTTGCACACAATGTATATAGACTCTCCTTTTTTCTACTGTATTATTGACTTGTTAATTGTTTACTCCATGTGTAACTCTGTGTTGTCTGTTCACACTGCTATGCTTTATCTTGGCCAGGTCGCAGTTGCAAATGAGAACTTGTTCTCAACTAGCCTACCTGGTTAAATAAAGGTGAAATAAAATTTTAAAAAATTTAACTTAAAAAGTAGCCGCAAATATTCAAATGTATAAAAAATAGTTTCAACGGTAATGACGATATTGAAAAACCATCTTGTGTATATGTCCAGATACCCCAGTATAAGGTATATAGGGCATACCACCCAAGTCTTCATCTTAACCAAACATATAAGTTAAACAATAGAACTAAATCAAATCAAAGGCACTTTTAAATAACGTTTGATTTGATTGTCCTATTCTTTAGCTTTGATTTTTGGTTGAGATGGAGACAATAATTCATATTCTGAATTCACAACTTGAAGATTACATTTTAAAAATCAACCAAAGCTTGAAACACTAGGCATATACAGTATGTACTGTCTATTTTTTTATTGAACCCAGAGTGGAATTGAAACAACAGCTGTTGATGATTCTGCAAATGCAATATAGGCCGAAATAGCATCACTGATGACACACGAGTGATAAAGTATGGTTACATTCATTTGCTTTGATAAACCTACCCTTTGGAATGACTTTGGTAGCAACAGTGCATCTATTTCATGTTTTAAGTGGTGATCTCTCCATTTTAAGTGGAGATCTCTCATTCTCATGATAGCACATTGGTAATAGTCAGTGACACATACTGTAGTTGAGCAGGGCTTTGTTAAAGCTGTAGACAGCAATTATGCAGTAGGATGTGCTGCCCATTCTATAGTTATTTATTCTGATAGTGGATACTAACGTTGACAATCTGACGTTGTTTTAAAAGTACAAATTCAACATACAGTTAAAGTCGGAAGTTTACATAAACTTAGGTTGGAGTCATTAAAACTCGTTTTTCAACCACTCCAGAAATGTCTTGTTAAACAAACTCTAGTTTTGGGAAGTCGGTTAGGAATTCTACTTTGTGCATAACAAGTCATTTTTCCAACAATTGTTTTAACAGACAGATTATTTCACATATAATTCACTGTATCACAATTCCAGTGGGTCAGAAGTTAACATACACTAAGTTGACTGTGCTTTTAAACAGCTTGGAAAATTTCAGAAATTGATGTCATGGCTTTAGAAGCTTCTGATTAGCTCATTTATAATATTTGAGTCAATTGGAGGTGTACCTGTGGATGTATTTCAAGGTCTAACTTCAAACTCAGTGCCTCTTTGCTTGACATCATGGGCAAATCAAAATAAATCAGCTAAGACCTCAGAAAACAAAATTATAGACCTCCACAAGTCTGGTTCATCCTTGGGAGCAATTTCCTAACTCCTGAAGGTACCACGTTCATCTATACAAGCAAAAGTACGCAAGTATAAACACCAGGGCACAACGCAGCCGTCATACCGCTAAGGAAGGAGACGCGTTCTGTCTCCTGGAGATGAACATACTTTGGTGCGAGAAGTGCAAATCAATCCCAGAACAACAGCAAAGGACCTTGTGAAGATGCTGGAGGAAACAGGTACAAAACTATCTATATCCACAGTAAAGTCCTCCATCGACCTAACCTGAAAGGCCGCTCAGCAAGCAAGAAGCCACAGCTCCAAAACCGCCATAAAAAAGCCAGACTACGGTTTGCAACTGCACATGGGGAAAAATATTGTAATTTTTGGGGAAATGTCCTCTGGTCTGATGAAAAAATAATAGAACTGTTTTGCCATAATGACCATCGTTATATTTGGAGGAAAAAGGGGATAGGCTGGCAAGCCAAAGAACACAATCCCAACCGTGAAGCATGGGAGTGGCAGCATCATGTTGTGGGGGTGCTTTGCTGCAGGAGGGACTGGTGCACTTCACAAAATAGATGGCATCATGAGGGTGGAAAAGTATCTGGATATATTGAAGCAAAATCTTAAGACATCAGTCAGGAAGTTAAAGCTTGGTCGCAAATGGGTCTTCCAAATGGACAATGACCGCAAGCATACTTCCAATGTTGTGGCAAAATGGCTGAAGGACAACAAAGTCAAGGTATTGGAGTGGCCATCACAAAGCCCTGAACTCAATCCTATAGAAAATTTGTGGGCAGAACTGAAAAAGCTTGTGCGAGCAAGGAGGGCTACAAACCTCACTCAGTTACACCATCTCTGTCAGGAGGAATGGGCCAACATTCAACCACCGTATTGTGGGAAGCTTGTGGAAGGCTACTCAAATTGTTTGACCCAAGTTAAACAATTTAAAGGCTATGCACCAAATACTAATTGAGTGTATGTAAACTTCTGACCCACTGGGAGCGACATAAAAGCTGAAATAAATCATTATCTCTACTATTATTCTGATATTTCACATTCTTAAAATAAAGTGGTGATCCTAACTGACCAAAGACAGGGAATTTTTACTAGGATTAAATGTCAGGAATTGTAATAGAAAAACTGAGTTGAAATGTATTTCGCTAAGGTGTATTTAAACTTCCGACTTCAACTGTAGGTTTTCCTTTTCTCCATTGGAAAAGGGCAGTGTGAGTGCAATAGAGATTACGTCATCTGTGGATCTGTTTGGGTGGTATGCAAATTGGAGTGGGTCTAGGGTTTCTGGGATAATGGTGTTGATGTGAGCCATTACCAGCCTTTCAAAGCACTTCATGGCTACGGACGTGAGTGCTACAGGTCTGTAGTCATTTAGGCAGGTTACCTTCGTGTTCTTGGGCACAGGGACTATGGTGGTCTGCTTGAAACATGTTGGTATTACAGACTCAATCAGGGACATGTTGAAAATGTCAGTGAAGACACCTGCCCGTTGGTCAGCACATGCCCGGAGCACACATTCTGGTAATCTGTCTGGCCCTGCAGTCTTGTGAATGTTGACCTGCTTAAAGGCCTTTCTCACGTCGGCTACAGAGAGTGTGATCACACAGTCATCCGGAACAGCTGACGCTCTCGTGCATGTCTCAGTGTTGCTTGACTCAAAGCGATTATAGAAGTGATTAGCTTGTCTGGTAGACTAGTGTCACTGGGCCGCTCATGGCTGTGCTTCTCTTTGTAGTCTGTAATAGTTTGCAAGCCCCATAAGACGAGAATCGGAGCCGGTGTAGTACGATTCAATCTTAGACCTGTGTTGATGCTCTGCCTGTTTGATGGTTCGTCAGAGGGCATAGCAGGATTTCTTATAAGCTTCTGGGATAGAGTCCCGCACCTTGAAAGCGGCAGCTCTACCCTTTAGCTCAGTGCGAATGTTGCCTGTAATCCATGGCCACTTGTTGGGTATGTATGTATAGTCACTGTGGGGACGACGTCCTCGATGCACTTATTGAGCAAGTCACTGTGGTGTACTCCTTAATGCCATCGGAAGAATCCCGGAACACGTTCTAGTCTGTGATAGAAAAACAGTCCTGTAGTTTAGCATCTGCTTCATCTGACCACTTTTTAATAGACCGAGTCAATGGTGCTTTCAGCTTTAATTTTTGCTTGTAAGCAGGAAGAAGGAGGATAGAATTATGGTTGGATTTACCAAATGGAGGGCGAGGGAGAGCTTTGTACACGTCTCTGTGTGTGGAGTACAGGTGATGTAGAATTTATTTCCCTCTGGTTGCACATTTAACATGTTGATAGAAATTAGGTAGAACTTATTTAAGTTTCCCTGCAATAATATCTCCGGCCACTAGGAGTGCCGCCTCTGGGTGAACGGTTTCCTATGTGCTTATTTCCTTATACAGCTGACTGAGTGCAGTCTTAGTTCCAGCATCCATCGGTGGTGGTAAACAAATAGCCACAAAAAGTATAGCTGAGAACTCTCTAGGCAAATAGTGTGGTCTGCATTTTATCACAAGATACTCTACTTCAGGCGAGCAAAATCTAGAGGCTTTCTTAGATTTCGTGAACCAGCTGTTGTTTACAAATATGCCCAGACAGCCCCCCCCCCCCCCCCCACCCCCTCGTCTTACCGGAGTGTGCTGTTCTATCTTGCCAGTGCAGCGTATATCCCGCTAGCTGAATATCCATGTCATCATTCAGCCACGATTCCTTGAAACATAAGACACTACAGTTTTTGATGTCCCGCTGGTAGGATATTCGTGACCGTACCTCGTCTAGTTTATTGTCCAATGATTGCATGTTGGCGAGTAATATTGACGGTAACGGCAGCAGTCCCTCTCGCCTTCTGCAGATCCTTACGATGCACGCAGCTCTGTGTCCTCTGTACTTGTCTCTCTTCCTCTTGTATATAAATGGTATGTTGGCCTTGTTGGGTGTTCAGGAAAATGTCCTGTGCGTCCTGCTTGTTGAAGAAAAAATCTTTGTCTAATCCGAGCTGATTGATCGCTGTCCTGATATCAGAAACATTATGCACAAAATGAGTTACAAGTAACGCAAAAAAAACACGTAATAACACAATTGGTTGGGCGCCCATAAAATTGCTGCCATTTCTTCCAGCGCCATTTCACTCTGACAGAGCTCCATAGTTCCTTTGTGGAGATCGGCAGCACTCCACCAATCAGGCCTCTAGTGTCCAGGCGGACTCAGTAAAAGGCACATGACAGGCCCCTAAAGGACTCAACAAGATTCTCTGGTCTGATGAACACAAGGTTTTAACTCTTTGGCATGAATGCCAAGTGTCACGTCTGGAGGAAAACTGGCACCCTCTCTACGGTGAAGAATGGAGGTGGCAGCATCATGCTGTGGGAATGTTTTTCATAGGCAGGGACTGGGAGACTAGGTTTCTAAAAACCTGTTTTTGCTTTGTCATTATGGGGCATTGTGTGTAGATTGATGAGGGGAAAAACTATGTAATCCATTTGAGAATAAGGCTGTAACATAACAAAATGTGTAAAAAGTCAAGTGGTCTGAATGTGAGAAACACCTCAAAGTGATGCTGTGTATCGTGGACAGTGAATGTGGACACTATTCCATGTATGAAATTAAAATGAACAAGTAACCCTGGCCAATGTAGAGAGGAGAGCACCTTTGGGAAAAGGAACAGATCCATGTGGGAACATGAGATTTCAAGGCAGCGATACAGAAAACATGTGTTAGTGGATAGATAATACAAGGAGACACATTGATAGATGAGCCACTGTTGGGGTCGTAACACCGCTCAGAGAGTGTTAATGTATCTGAGTGTCTTTTGTCCTCACAAGGGGCATGGGGGGCATACATGTGGCCACATGCAGTAGTACATACAGTACAAACACACACAGACTCTTTATATCTCTCTCTCCATCTCTCTCTCTCTTCAGCCAACCAGATGCCTCCTAGCGAGTGAATTATGTAATAAATGGAGGTTACAGTTACAGACCTGGTTATTTCTGTCCCGTTGATGGAGCCCCTGCTGGATAGCAGGTGAAAGGCCAATCATGCTCAGCGTCACCCTTGGTGGCTCCGGTCCCCAGGGATCCTGTGTGTGACTGACGGAAATAAAGGAAACTGACCTAACAACACCAGATGTGAAAGCCTTCTTCTGTCCAAATGGATCTGAGAACCACATGTCTGCTGTAACTGATTGAATGGCTTTCATCATTGAAGCTCCACAGATAAACTAGAGTAGGTTGAGAGAGTGAAAATTAAAAGGTGGAAGAGAGGGCTGTTTAAAACAAATCAAATTGTATTTGTCACATGCTCCGAATGCAAGAGTTGCAGAACTTACAGTGAAATGCTTACTTACAAGCCTGCCTTGTTGGTTAAGTAAAAAATAGATAAGTAAAACATTTAAATAACAAATCATTAAAGAGCAGCAGTAAAAAAGCAGTAGCGAGGCTGTATTCAGGGGGTACCGGTGCAGAGTCAATGTGTGGGGGCACAGGTTAGTCAAGGTAATTGAGGTAATATGTACATGTAGGTAGAGTTAAAGTGACTAACCATAGATAAATAAACAAAAGTAGCAGCAGCGTAAAAGAGAGGGGGGCGGGGACAATGCAAATAGTCTGGGTAGCTGTTCAGGAGTCTTGTGGCCTGGAGGTAGAAGCTGTTAAGAAGCCTTTTGGACCTAGACTTGACGCTCGGGTACCGCTTGCCATGCAGTAGCAGAGAGAACAGTCAATGACTAGGGTGGCTGGAGTTTTTGACAATTTTTAGGGCCTTCCTCTGACACCGCCTGGATGGCAGGAAGCTTGGCCCCAGTGATGTACTGGGCCATACGCACTACCCCCTGTAGTGCCTTGCGGTTGGAGGCCGAGCAGTTGCCATACCAGGCAGTGATGCAATCGATGGTGCAGCTATAGAACTTTTTTAGGATCTGAGGACCCATGGAAAATGTTTTCAGTTTCCTGAAGGGGAATAGGCTTTCTCGTGGCCTCTTCACGACTGTCTTGGTGTGTTTGGACTATTCTAGTTTGTTGGTGATGTGAACACCAAGGTACAGACAGGTATAGAAAATAAGACAAAATTACTATTCGATAGGTTGAATCAAAGGACTTGCCCGCTGTACAAATAACCATGCGGCCACTGTTACATGTTGAGCAAACACTGTCGACAATTATTGCAGTAATAATAATAATTGATTGGATTTATATAACGATTTTTTCTACCAATTGAGGTACTCAAAGTGCTTTACATGGGGGAAACTCACCTCATCCACCACCAATGTGCAGTACCCATCTGGGAGATACATGGTGAACATATTTGTGCCAGAACGCTGACCGGACATTAGCTTGTAACAATTTTAACAATTAACAGGGAAGCATTTGGATTGTTATGTCAGTTAGATGGAATGGTGTTTCCATAGTTACTGCAAGGCAGAGATGCCTGATTGAGGATCCAATTAGGTTGGTGCCAGGAAATCATGACCAATACAAGTCATTGAATTAAATTGTAAACATAAAGAAACACTGCTAATTAGTAAACAATGAGCAATTGAGCGTTGTAATGAGCCAGTTTGCATTGGGTTAGCTAATTATGGAAGATTGATGTATGTGAAGGGAAATATAGTATTATTTCTAACAAAGCTTTATACATATATTTCAGGATGATGTGTACCCATGGAAATGATCAGAATTCATATCATGACAGTTTTGAAAACATGGTTTGTCCAAAGAAAGTTGTCTCTTGGCACAACTTACCCCAGGTATGGGGTAAATTGAGCATCGGGAGAGGGTAAGTTGAGCCGCCTTGTGGTAATTGGGTGATGGTGTCCTGTGACAGTGGGTGATGATGCTGGTAGCTCAAAGTTTAATTCATGGAATGGGGCTGTGGTATATTGTATATCTCTGATGTGTAAAACAATCTTAAAACAAACTACTTTGGTTTAGATACAAGCATTAGGAAATTTAAAGCACAAACTAACTTGCTTACCACTTTTTCCATGTGGTTTCTTCCTTCACAGACTCCATGACATGTTTGACCTCTTCTTAAATATTTTGTCACATGATTCATTTTGTGTATGTTTTCCTAGAACGAGGGTGAGTGGCACAACTAACCCTTTGGCTCGACTTACTCCACTCTCCCTTACAGTGGCTTGTTTGGGACATACTGTAGACAGAACAGCTGAGACGTACATTCCATTGGACTAGTGCTGAGTGATTAGTGCTTTCTGAAAAAAAGAATATGTCAATTATCTTTTTAAACATTATATAATGTTTATAACATTTCATAATGCATTATGTGTGTTGAATGCTGTCACAACACAGAAAAAAAAACAATTAATACAAGTACCATGATGGTAGTGACTGTCTGTTACTGCTTATCACTTTAATAACCATCATTCATTTACATTACTTTAACAAAATATATATTTTGTCGTGTATATGACATTTGTTTTATTTGATGACTATTATTTAATTCAAAGTCATCATCTCATTACCATTGTGCTGCTGCCTATGCTGTCTTAGGTCTTTATTTTAAGAATGTGAAATGTCAGAATAATAGTAGAGAGAATGATTTATTTCAGATTTGATTTATTTCATCACATTCCCAGTGGGTTAGAAGTTTACATACACTCAATTCGTATTTGGTAGCATTGCCTTTAAATTGTTTAACTTTTGTCAAACATTTTGGGTAGCCTTTCCACAAGCTTCCCACAATAAGTTGGGTGAATTTTGGCCAATTGCTCCTGACAGAGCTGGTGTAACTGAGTCAGGTTTGTAGGCCTCCTTTCTCGCACACACTTTATCAGCTCTGTCCACAAATTGTATATGGGATTGAGGTCAGGCCTTTGTGATGGCCACTCCAATACCTTGATTTTGTTGTCCTTAAGCCATTTTGCCACAACTTTGGAAGTATGCTTGGGGTCATTGTCCATTTGGAAGACCCATTTCCGACCAAGCTTTTACTTCCTGACTGACGTCTTGAGATGTTGCTTCAATATATCCACATAATTTGCCGCCCTCATGATGCCATCTATTTTGTGAAATGCACCAGTCCCTCCTGCAGCAAAGCAACCACACAACATGATGCTGACACTCCCCTGCTTCACGGTTGGGATGGTGTTCTTTGGCTTGCAAGCCTCCCCCTTTTTCCTCCAAATATAATGATGGTCATTATGGCCAAACAGTTCTATTTTGTTTCATCAGACCAGAGGACATTTCTGCAGAAGTACAATCGTTGTCCCCATGTGCAGTTGCAAACCGTAGTCTGGCTTTTTTATGGAGGTTTATGGAGGTTTTGGAGCTGTGGCTTCTTCCTTGCTGAGTGGCCTTTCAGGTTAGGTCGATATAGGACTCATTTTACTGTGGATATAGATATAGTACCTGTTTCCTCAAGCATCTTCACAAGGTCCTTTGGGGTTGTTCTGGGATTGATTTGTACTTTTCACACCAAAGTATGTTCATCTCCAGGAGACAGAACACTTCTCCTTCCTGAGTGGTATGACGGCTGCGTGGTCCCATGGTGTTTATACTTGCGTACTATTGTTTGTACAGATGATTGTGCTACCTTCAGGCGTTTGGAAATTGCCCCCAAGGATGAACCAGACTTGTGGAGGTCTACAAAAAAAAAATCTGAGGTCTTGGCTGATTTCTTTTGATTTGCCCATGATGTCAAGCAAAGAGGCACTGAGTTTGAAGGTAGGCCTTGAAATACATTCACAGATACACCTCCAATTGACTCAAATGAGGTCAACTAGCCTATCAGAAGCTTCTAAAGCCATGACATAATTTTCTGGAATTTTCCAAGCTGTTTAAATGCACAGTCAACTTAGTGTATGTAAACTTCTGACCCACTGGAATTGTGATACAGTGAATTATAAGTTAAATAATCTGTCTGTAAACAATTGTTGGAAAACTTGCCAAAACTATAGTTTGTTAACAAGAAATTTGTGGAGTGGTTGAAAAATGAGTTTTAATGACTCCAACCTAAGTGTATGTAAACATCCGACTTCAACTGTATGTATTATCATGGATTTATAATCAGCTATACAATGGGGCAGTCATTTTGGACCGGGAACACAGAATTAATTAACATGAAACGAACACAACAGGAGGGTTAACTATGTAGAATACTGGCCTATTGGAAACTCCCTACTACATCACACAGTTCGGGCTTGATCTGATTTATCTGTAGAGAAACTGCGTAATGTGCACATTGAGTTCAGAGGGAAAAAACAGAATGAAATGGAATTCAAATAATTGAACTAATGTTGGTTCAAAACTGACATTTTGGTTAATTGCTCAGCAGAAACTAGGCACAAACTGGTTGAATCAATGTTGATTCAACGTAATGTGAAGTGGAAACTACATTGGATTTTTTAAACGCCATCAACATTTTAGTGCTAGCCGAGCCCTTACCCGAACCCTAGGTATTTATGAAAAAACAGGCCCTACCCGGCCCAAACCCAATGTATAATCTCAGGGCCAATCAAGCTCGGGTCAGGTAGCAGAGCTCTAGTGTGATGGCAGCCCCTCTTCTGTAGCAGGGCTGTGTGTAGCCAGGCTGAAGTGCTGGGAGTGGGTTCATCATCAGGCCTGATCTGGTTCAGATGAATACAGCAGGATACCACATTATGGATGGCATTGACAGCCTGTGAGAGGCATCCAAAAACACAGAAATAGACTGACCCTGTAGGAGTCTGAGAGGAAAGGGCACACTCCCTCTCATTCCCCCCACTCCCCCTCTGTCGGAGTCTGATGATGACTTACTTTTAGAGACAGACACACACAGTCTGACTGATGGCCGGATGTTTGTCATCCATCCACACAGGAGGTCTGTCTCTGTCAAAGCTGTGGTGATCTGGAAGGAATGGTGGCTCAATGCTCCCTGAGAGGAATGGATTCCCATCAGTCTCTATACCTGGATAGATTTGGGATGCAATCTGTCTGTTTCGCCATCATTCATCTGAGAAAAGGGTTTGGAGAAATATAAAGCAACACTTCATGACACATCATAAAAATGAAGTTGGCATCATACTAGGGGTGGCAGTGGTTAGAGCGTTGGGCAAGTAACTGAAAGGTTGCTGGATTGAATCCCTGAGCTGACAAGGTAAAAATCTGTCATTCTGAGCAAGGCAGTTAACCCACTGTTCCCTGGGCATAGAAGACGTGGATGTTGATTATGGCCAGCCCCCGCACCTCTCTGATTCAGAGGGGTTAGCTTAAATGTGCAAGATTCGTTCAGATGTACAACTGACTAGGTAACAACATTACGTGGCATTTGGGAGAGCATGGTGCTTGCAACACCAGGATAGTGGGTTTGTTTTCCTTGACCACCTATACGTAAAATATATGCACACATGACTATAAGTCACTGTATAAAAGGCATGTTACGTTATACTGTATATTCTAAATTATAGTGCCATTGAAACATAGTCATAGAAAAACACAGTCCAATATCTGTGTGCTCATAGCAATAACGATGAGGATATCTGTGGCAACCCTCTTCTTTCTGATGTAAAGGGACACCCTTACCTTTACATAAAGGCAAAAATGTCACAGAGAGAATGGTGTCCATTACTACAGTGACACCAAGATGGCTGATGCCTGTCTTCTACTGGCCAGTCCAGTGCCATGGTTACCAACCCTGTGAAAACATCATGTCACCCATCAGTGACTCTGAGCCAGAAGGGAATCCCCCTGTCGCCCAACCACCACCACCACTCTCTGTTCCAGTTGGGACCACACAGGCTAGTTGCTCATCTCATTACTGGCCTGTGAAGAATTTATTTGACCTTCATTTAACCAATTTATTTACAACTGAGACCTGGCCAAGACAAGGCAAAGCAGTGCGACAAAAACAATAACACAGAGTTACACATGGGATAAACAAACATACAGTCAATAACACAATATAAGAATCTGCATACAGTGTGTGCAAACGAAGTAAGGAGGTAAGGAAATAAATAAGCCAATAGTGGCAAAGTAATTACAATTGATCAATTTACACTGGAGTGATATATGTGCAGATGAGGATGTGCTAAAGAAAAAAAAACAAATATAGGGATGAGGTATGTAGTTGGTTGGATGGATGGGATATTTACATATGGGCTTTGTACAGCTGCAGCGATCGGTATAAGCTTCTCTGACAGCTGACACTTAAACTTAGTGAGGGAGATATAAGTTTCCAACTTCAGTGATTTTTGCAATTCGTTCCAATCATTGGCAGCAGAGAACTGGAAGGAAAGTCAGCCACAGGAGGTGTTGGCTTTGGGGATGACAAGTGAGATATACTGTACCTGCTGGAGCGCGTGCCACGGGTGGGTGTTGCTATCGTGACCAGTGAGCTGAGATAAGGCGGAGCTTTACCTAGCAAAGACTTATAGATGACCTGGAGCCAGTGGGTTTGGCGACAAATATTTGGGGAATACCAGCCAACGAGAGCATTCAGGTAGCAGTGGTGGGTGGTATATGGGGCTTTGGTGACAAAACAAATGGCACTGGGATAGACTGCATCCAATTTGCTGAGTGGAGTGTTGGAGGCTATTTTGTAAATTACATCACCGAAGACAAGGACCGGTAGGATATTCAGTTTTACGGGGGTAACACAGTGTCCAAAAACGGGTCAGATGTATACAGAATGGTGTTGTCACCAACAGCATCATTGATAATACAGAGAAAAGAGTCGGCCCGAGAATTGAACCCTGTGGCACCCCTATAGAGACTGCTAGAGGTCCAAACAACAGGCGATTTGACACAATGAACTCTATCTGAACTCTATCTGAGAAGTAGTTAGTGACCCAGACGAGGCAGTCATTAGAGAAACCAACGCTGTTGAGTCTACCAATAAGAATGTGGTGTTTGACCGAGTCGAAAGCCTTGGCCAGGTGCATGAAGACGGCTGCACAATACTGTCTTTTATCGATGGCGGGTATGATATCGTTTAGGACCTTGAGCGTGGCTGAGGTGCACTCGTGACCAGCTCGGAAACCAGATTACACAGCAGAGAAGGTACAGTGGGATTCGAAATGGTCAGTGAGCTGTTTGTTCACTTGAAATTCAAAGACTTTAGAAAGGCAGGGCAGGATGGATATTGATCTGTAACAGTTTGGGTCTAGAGTGTCTCCCCCTTTGAAGAGGGGGATGACCGTGGCCGCTTTCCAATTTCTAGGAATCTCAGACGATACGAAAGAGAGATTGAATAGACTAGTAATAGGGGTTGCAAAAATGGTGGCGGATAATTTTAGGAAGAGGGTCCAGATTGTCTAGCCCAGCTGATTTGTAGGGATCCAGATTTTGCAGCTCCCTCAGAAAATCAGCTGTCTGGATTTGCTGCGGGGGGTGTAGAGCTGTTTGCTGGGTTTGGAGTAGCCATATGTGGAAAGCATGGCCAGCAGTAGAGAAAGTGTTATTGAAATTCTCGATTGTTATGGATTTATCAGTGGTGACAGTGTTTCCTAGTCTCAGTGGGCAGCTGGGAGGAGGTAGTCTTATTCTCCATGGGACTTCACAGTGTCCCAAAGTTTTTTGGAATTAGTGCTGCAGGACGCAGATCTCTGTTTGAAAAGGCTAGCCTTTGCTTTCCTAACTGACTGTGTGTGTTGGTTCCTGACTTCCCTGAAACGTTGCAAATCGCAGGGACTATTCAATGCTAGTGCAGTACTGTCTGGAGTCTGGAGTGAACCAAGGGCTATATCTGTTCTTAGTTTTTTTTTTAAAGGGGCATGCTTATTTAAGATGGTGAGGAAAGCAGTTTAAAAGAACAACCAGGCATCCTCTACTGACTGGAGGAGGTCAATATCCTTCCTGTCACGATCCTCTTCCTAGAAACGACTGGACCAAGGCGCAGCGTGATGAGCGTACATTTATTTTTATTTTAAATGACAAAACAAGGAAATGACCGTGAAGCTTAACTTAGGCAATAGTGCCACTAACAGAGATAACTACCTACAAATGCGAAAGGAAAAAAGGCTGCCTAAGTATGATTCCCAATCAGAGACAACGATAGACAGCTGCCTCTGATTGAGAACCACACCCGGGCCAAACACAAAGAAATAGAAATAAAGGAACTAGAATGCCCACCCTAGTCACACCCTGGCCTAACCAATATAGAGAATAAAAGCCTCTCTATGGCCAGGGTGTGACACTTCCAGGATACCCGGGCCAGGTCGATTAGAAAGGCCTGCTTGCAGAAGTGTTTTGAGCGCTTGACAGTGATGAGGGGTGGTCGTTTTACCGCAGACCCATAACGGACGCAGGCAATGAGGCAGTGATCGCTGAGATCCTGGTTGAAAACAGCAGAGGTGTATTTAGAGGGCAAGTTGGTCAGGATGATATCTACGAGGGTGCCCATGTTTACAGATTTTGGGTTGTACCTGGTTGGTTCCTTGATAATTTGTGTGAGATTAAGGGCATCTAGCTTAGATTGTAGGACGGCCAGGGTGTTAAGCATATCCCAATTTAGGTCACCTAGCAGTAAGAACTCTGACAATAGATGGGGGCCAATCAATTAACATATGGTGTCCAGGGCACAGCTGGGAGCTGAGGGGGGTCTATAACAAACGGCAACAGTGAGGGACTCATTTCTGGAGAGATGGATCTTTAAAAGTAGAAGCTCTAACT
Source organism: Oncorhynchus keta (assembly GCF_023373465.1). Lineage (NCBI taxonomy): Eukaryota > Metazoa > Chordata > Actinopteri > Salmoniformes > Salmonidae > Oncorhynchus > Oncorhynchus keta. Next base: position 45,872,425 of record NC_068422.1, on the reverse strand, counting down.
GTTTGGGCATAGACCTGGATAGTATGACAGATTGCAATTCGGCCCCGTTTAGCAGATCTGTCTTGACGGAAGATGTTGTAATTGGGGATGGAAATCTCTGAATTTTTGGCGGCATTCCTAAGCCAGGATTCAGACACAGCTAGGACATCAGAGCTGGTAGAGTGTGCTAAAGCAGTGAATAAAGCAAACTTATGGAGGAGGCTTCTGATGTTAACATGCATGAACCCAAGGCTTTTACTGTTGCATAAGTCAACAAATGAGAGCGCCTGGGTAATGGAAGTGATGCTGGGGTCTGCAGGGCCTGGGTTAACCTCTAAATCACCAGAGGAACAGAGGAGGAGTAGGAGGAGGGTACGGCGAAAGGCTATAAGAACTGGTCGTCTAGTGCTTTGGGAACAGAGATTAAAAGGAGCAGATTTCTGGGCGTGGTAGGATAGATTCAGGGCATAGAGTACAGACAAGGGTATGGTCGGGTGCGAGTACATTGGGGGTAAACCTAGGCATTGAGTGACAATGAGAGAGGTTGCATCTCTGGAGGTGCCAGTTAAGCTAGGTGCGGTCTCCGCATGTGTGGGGGTGGGACAAGGGGGCAATCTGAGGCATGTTGAGCAGGACTAGGGGATCCGCAGTAAAATAAAACAATGAGAGCTGCCCTAACCAACAGTATACAAGGCATATTGACATTAGAGAGAATTATGAAGCAATCACAGGTGTTGATTGGGAGAGCTAAGACAACAACAGGTGAGACAACAACGGGTAAACAGCTAAGACAACAACGGGTAAATGGCAATGAATGGGCAGAGAGGGTAAGTTAGCTACACACATGGCCTGATAAACAAAATGAAGTACCGTGGTAATGAACAGTCCAGTAGGCATCATCTGTGTGGCCGAGTGATCATAGGGTCCAATGAGCAGCAATAGATGAAACAAGGATGCCGTTCGGTAGCCGACTATTACGCTAGGCGAGCGGGAGACACATCATTCAGGAAGCTAGCGGGCCGGAGCTAGCAGATGGATCATCACCACATCCATGACGCAGAGGCTGGTTGTGAGCACATCGGCCGAATTACACCAGCAGATCAGCAGAGCAGTCGTGATGGATCGGCGGGGCTCCGTGTCGACAAAGGGTCCAGGCCAATTGGCAAGAGATGTATTGTAGAGCGGTAAAGTATTTGATGAAACATAACATTTGCCCTTTACAGCTATAGCCCATGGAAGCTAATTGAATAACACATTTGTATCCCAGTACCGGTCTTGAAGTGTCTGTAACAATTAGACCCATGTTTGGTCAGTTATTTGTGGCACTTTTTGCTATTTTTACAGCCCGGTACTGGGATACCTTCAGAATCTTGTGTGAAGCTTGTGTGTTCAGAGAAGAACACTTTCATGTTCATGAGAGTATCCCCTTTCGATATTGGTGGCAGTCGGTTTTGTGAGAAGACCTCTTCGAAAGGAGGACGTCCGCGACGCGAGAGGTCAGACGACTGCCGTAAAGCTTGTAGATGTCCTCGAGCCAAACAACCAACGCTGTTGTTTTCGTGAGAGTCTCATCTTTCGATGGTGGCTTCTTAGTTTCTAGCTCACGTGGTTGGGTTTTCCAGACAATTTTGTCAAGATATTCTTGTCCAGATGATCTTGGGTAGAAAAAGACGGCTTTTACAAGCCCCATGTTATGGGATTGGCACAAGCTTTATTTTGGCAGAAAGACAGGATTTTCAAGACAAATGGGAACTCAGAAAAATATTAGGTCAAATCACGTCAGTGATCTTCAGGTCAGATAGTTGGAGCTCTAGAAAGATGCCAGAGTTTCCGACATGGAAATCCGAGTTGGAAGACCAGTAAAAACATGTTTTTCCCTGTCTGAGAAAGTTTTTTCTTGAGTTCCCAGTTGTTTTGAATGCACTGTAGTTGGAAGTTGGAGTTCCCAGTTGTTTTGAATGCAGCATGAGCTGCAGCCACTAGAAGAAACTGTAATTAAACTGTAATTATAATCAATTAATCAAATAATCAATTATAATCAATATTCAAAATTACTTTACCATGTGACGCAGGGGTGCGTCAATCGACTCTAGATAGATTTTTATGAGATGAAGGTCATATTCCCTTAGGGGGTTATGTTTTAATGTTGGAAGCTGTAAATGCCTGCAATGAAGCATAAGTCATGCATGGGAAAAGTGAAGTTTACACAGAGGGATAGCAAACATGTGTACATAAATATGTGCAATGGATAAGCCATGAATTTTAGCAAAGATGAGCTGTTGACATTTCAAACAGCAGTTGAAATGCTCAGTGAGGTTTAGAGAAGGGGTGGCAGGGTAGCCTAGTGGTTAGAGCGTTGGAGTAGTAACCGAAAGGTTGCAAGTTCAAATCCCCGAGCTGACAAGGCAGAATGACTAGGCTGTCATTGAAAATAAGAATTTGTTCTTAACTGACTTGCCTAGTTAAATAAAGGTAAAATAAAAAGGAGTGCTCAGATTATAGACTACTGTAGCTGGCTAGGTAAATAAAGAAAGAGCTCTCTCTCCCTTTAATAAAGTGTGTTACTTTTTTATGGTGAGCCAGCAAGGAAATCTATCTTCATCCACCTAGCCACAGTAGTTTATATCCCACAGACTGAGGATATGTTAAAAATCTGTTTTCGCTTTGTCATTATGGTGTATTGTGTGTAGATTGATGAGGGAAAATAAGAAGGTAATGTAACAATATGTGTAAAAATGCAGGGGGTCTGAATACTTTCTGAATGCACTGTATATTTAAGCAATAAGGCAGGAGGGGGTGTGGTATATGGCCAATATAAAATGGCTATGGGCTGTTCTTAATAAGCATGATGCAACGCCATGGTATATTGGCCATATACCACAAGCCCCTGTCGTGTCTTTGGCTATGCCGGATTAAGTGATATGACATGCTATTCTATAAAATAATTTCTCCGTAATTAATATTACCTGATTGAGCTAATCATGTAAATGTAATTAACTAGAGAGTCGGGCACCACAAAATAATATTTATAGAGCTGTTATCTTCCGAATAAACTCTTAAAGACCTAGTAATATTTTACATCAATAGCAGTCAATATTAATCATCATCTTAATTCAGTCTCTTCTGAAAGTTGGAAATTCTTGGTTCTTGGTTCTGCACGAACCCTGGCTAACAATTTGAATCAGCAATACAAAATTGGGTTTAATTATTTATTTACTAAATACCTATCTAATCCCACAGAATTACACATACACATAATTAAATCATAACTTGATTACAAATTACGTCATAAAGGAAAACATCCCTAGCGGGCGGAACAGATATGACAGCTTGTTACACAAAAGAAAAAGGTCTGGATTTGAGTGAAAGAGCGAGAAGACTGAGGAACAAAGGGTGAAGCTCTGCTATCGTAAATACAGTATTGTATGCATTCTAAATTAGAAAAGGAAAAGGAAAATGCAATACATATTTACTCTGAGCAGCGCTTCGGTAGGTTGGTGTTAGATGGAAGGCCGTGTTGCCCAACCGAGTCCTTTGAAGAATGTAAGAATGTCTCTGCTGGTAAATTGAATACGTTGTAGTAACGTCGTTGTGTGGTAGACTGGATACTCTGTCTGTTCCTTCCTAACCCTTGTTTGCAGCGGCTGTTGCAAACTCAACGGCTAGGAGGTATCACTTCTGTAGTGAATAAGAGTTCAAAGTTCAAACCATTCGCAACCAAAGCTCACGCTGATGTTGGCTTCATTCTGTAGTTATTATCTGAACCAATCTGACATCAGACCGTCGTCCTCACGTCCTCGGAACAGGAGGTTATATTGTCGTCTAGGGCTTATATAGGAAGGGAGAGGAGGGAGTGTTTGAAAAGTTTTATTGCCCATGTCCCTTCACAGGGCCGGGCCACTGATTGACCAGAGCCCTGTCTTATGAAAACCCAAATCTCACATTTTAGAAGTTAAACCACATTTCATCCCATCACGAATAATTTCATATTCAAACATTTAAATTGAATAACAATTCCATGTGAATCCGATAACTCTGATGTGTAGACTTTCCACTGTAGAGTTTGTCATCTTATCATTGATGAGAATGTCTCAGATGACAACCGAACTGACATCATATTCATTAAGTAGTACCACCGCATATGTTCAATTGGTCGCATTACCAGAATATAGTTCATTTCCCCCCACCTTCTGATGTTCCCAGAATCTCTATGTTAACCAAGGGTTTTGCAAATGTAATATCAGTAGGGTAGAGGGAGGAAAAAGTGGGGGAAGAGGTATTTATGACTGTCATGAACCTACCCCCCAGGCCAACGTCATGACACCCCTGAGGTGCCGTATTGCTATTATAAACTGGTTATCAACGTAATTAGAGCAGTAAAAATATAAGTTTTGTCATACCCGTGCTATACAGTCTGATATACCATGACTGTCAGCCAATCAGCATTCAGGGCTCAAACCACCCAGTTTATAATACCTGTTACTGTCTGAAAAAACAAAAACACATTTTAAAAAATAAACATTTTTCACAGAGGGTGAGGCAGCAGAGTTTGAACAAGGACAACCATAGAAAGTAATGATGCAGTGCTCCCCATCTCCCATGTACACACAGATCGTTTATTCTTTGCTTATCAATGGTGAACATAAAGGCTTGGCTGTTGAGAGGATACCTGACGTTTGTGACAAAGCAATTGATCAAACACATCACGGGTCACAAAATCAATTTGATACCCTCCTGTTCGTAGTCACATTATTCAAACTGAGTGGATAACATCGCGACATGGACAAACACACAAAGAAAACCTCACCCTGTCAAATGAGTCTTATCTTGCTAGTTGTATAAAACATAAACAGCTTAAGAATTCACTGAGGTTGATGTAGATGTGAGTGTAACATAAGGAGGCTCAGGTAATTGATCGATGGTGCTCGCTGTCCATTGTCTGTCATGCATTGCAACTCCCAATAGATGACTCTCCTGCTCTACCTCTCCCTCCCCCTACTTTCTGTTTGCATCTCTGTATTTCTCTCTCCTTCATTTGTTTGAGAGATGAGGTGTATCTAGTGTTGCATTACGGCGTGTTAATTAATGATCCTCTTTGTCTTATCCTCTGCTCCGTCCACAACCACCCACATGTGTGGGCCGCATTAAGTCTCAATGGTGGGCGGCTCACCGTTCCCCCGTGGTGCATCATGAGTACTGGGAGGTGGGGGAGACACACTAAAAGGTTCAGGGAGAATCAAATCAAATACATTTTTAATTGTCACACGCGCCGTGTAGACCTTACCGTGAAATGCTTACTTACAAGCCCTTAACCAACAACACAATTTCAGAAATAGAGCTAAGAAAATAACATACTTACGAAATAAACTAAATTCAACGTGTGGGGGTACAGGTTAGTCGAGGTAATTTGTTCATGTAGATAGGGGTAAAATGACTCTGCATAGACGATAAACAGCGTGAAGCAGCAGTGTAAAAATAAAGGGGGGTGTCAATGTAAATAGTCCGGGTGGCAACTTGATTAATTTTTCAGCAGTCTTATGGCTTGGGGTAGAAGCTGTTAACCAGAAGGGGACTAGGGTTCCAATTTTGGAACCCCCCCCCCCACGTTCAGCTGGAAGGTGGCGCATGGAACGCAAAAATATTCCTGAAAATATTTAACCTCCACACATTAACAAGTCCAATGGCTCAAATGAAAGATAAACACCTTGTTTATCTACCCAGCAAGTCAGATTTCTAAAATGTTTTACGGCGAAAACATAGCACATATTTATGTCAAACCACCACCGAAGACAGCTAATTTGCATAGCCAAGTTGAAAAAAATATGCAATCAACAAAAGCAGGATTAAAAGAAAAATAATGCACTAACCTTTTGAAATCTTCATCAGATGACAGTAATATAACATGTTACACAGTACATTTATGTTTTTTTCAATAATGTGCTATATATATCCATAAATCTCTGTTTACAATGATGCATCGTTCAAAAAATGCTACTCAAATGTCCTGAGAAATGACGATAGCTCCGGCAGATAATGTCAGCTAACAAGGAATACACATCATAAACTTTGACTAAATATGCATGTTCTACATATATATAGTTAGATACACTTCTTCTGAATGCAATCGCTGTGTTACATTTATTTTTAGCGTTACAGGTTTCGTTCACTAGGCTATACTATGAGTCGGCGCTCAAAAAGTAGCATTATGCTCCTCTATCTTGGAGTCCACATAAACCCAAATTTACCACATAAATATTCCCTTACCTTTGCTGTTCTTCCATCAGAAGACCTGGAAGGAATTATACTTACCAAAAACAGCGTTTAGTGACACATTTCGGTTGAAATGTAGCCAAAAGTCAAGTGGATGCGCACCAAAACGTCGAACTTACATATTATATGTCGACTAAACTTATCAAACTAAGTTCATAATCAAGCTTTAACATGTTATAAAGGTGTACGGTGGGTGGGGGCGATGACGTCAAAGTCGGGCCAACTTTTCTGATGACAAGAGAGAGTTTGGGAGAATGACTGCCCTGAGAGTTCTGCTTTACATACAGACATAATTTAAACGGTTTTAGAAGCTTTAGAGTGTTTTCTATTCAATAATATTTTTTATTTGCATATATTAGCAACTTTTGACCAAAAAAAAATATGTTTACTATGGGCACGCAATTACTCCAGCGGGGGCAGTAGACAGCCCTATCCCCAACAGGTTTTAAGGAGCCATTTGGACCTAGACTTGGTGCTCCAGTATCGCTTGCCGTACCTTCTGTAGCGACTTACGGTCGGATGCCGAGCAGTTGCCATACCAGGCGGTGATGCAACCGGTCAGGATGCTCTCGATGGTGCAGCTGTAGAACTTTGTGAGGATCTCGGGACCCATGTCAAATCTTTACAGTCTCCTGAGGGGGAAAAGGAGTTGTTGTGCCCTCTTCACAACTATCTTGGTGTGTTTGGACCATGTTGGTGATGTGGAGACCAAGGAACTTGAAACTAATGACCCGCTCCACTACAGCCCCGTTGATGTGAATGAGGGCGTGTTCGGCCTTCCGTTTCCTATGGTCCATGATCAGCTTGCTCACATTGAGATAGAGGTTGTTATCCTAGCACGACACTGCCAGGTGTATGACCTAACTATAGGCTGTCTCGTTGTTGTTGGTGATCAGGCCTACCACTGTTGTGTCGTCAGCAAACTTAATGATGGTGTTGGAGTTGTGCTGGCCACGCAGTCATGGGTGAACAGGGAGTGAAAAAACCTACACTCGATCCCTCCGATGTCAACAACTACAGACCAGTATCCCTTCTTTCTTTTCTCTCCAAAACTCTTGAACGTGCCGTCCTTGGCCAGCTCTCCCGCTATCTCTCTCAGAATGACCTTCTTGATCCAAATCAGTCAGGTTTCAAGACTAGTCATTCAACTGAGACTGCTCTTCTCTGTATCACGGAGGCGCTCCGCACTGCTAAAGCTAACTCTCTCTCCTCTCATCCTTCTAGACCTATCGGCTGCCTTCGATACTGTGAACCATCAGATCCTCCTCTCCACCCTCTCCGAGTTGGGCATCTCCGGTGTGGCCCACGCTTGGATTGCGTCCTACCTGACAGGTCGCTCCTACCAGGTGGCGTGGCGAGAATCTGTCTCCTCACCACGCGCTCTCACCACTGGTGTCCCCCAGGGCTCTGTTCTAGGCCCTCTCCTATTCTCGCTATACACCAAGTCACTTGGCTCTGTCATAACCTCACATGGTCTCTCCTATCATTGCTATGCAGACGACACACAATTAATCTTCTCCTTTCCCCCTTCTGATGACCAGGTGGCGAAATCGCATCTCTGCATGTCTGGCAGACATATCAGTGTGGATGACGGATCACCACCTCAAGCTGAACCTCGGCAAGACGGAGCTGCTCTTCCTCCCGGGGAAGGACTGCCCGTTCCATGATCTCGCCATCACGGTTGACAACTCCATTGTGTCCTCCTCCCAGAGCGCTAAGAACCTTGGCGTGATCCTGGACAACACCCTGTCGTTCTCAACTAACATCAAGGCGGTGGCCCGTTCCTGTAGGTTCATGCTCTACAACATCCGCAGAGTACGACCCTGCCTCACACAGGAAGCGGCGCAGGTCCTAATCCAGGCACTTGTCATCTCCCGTCTGGATTACTGCAACTCGCTGTTGGCTGGGCTCCCTGCCTGTGCCATTAAACCCCTACAACTCATCCAGAACGCCGCAGCCCGTCTGGTGTTCAACCTTCCCAAGTTCTCTCACGTCACCCCGCTCCTCCGCTCTCTCCACTGGCTTCCAGTTGAAGCTCGCATCCGCTACAAGACCATGGTGCTTGCCTACGGAGCTGTGAGGGGAACGGCACCTCAGTACCTCCAGGCTCTGATCAGGCCCTACACCCAAACAAGGGCACTGCGTTCATCCACCTCTGGCCTGCTCGCCTCCCTACCACTGAGGAAGTACAGTTCCCGCTCAGCCCAGTCAAAACTGTTCGCCGCTCTGGCCCCCCAATGGTGGAACAAACTCCCTCACGACGCCAGGACAGCGGAGTCAATCACCACCTTCCGGAGACACCTGAAACCCCACCCCTTTAAGGAATACCTAGGATAGGATAAAGTAATCCTTCTCACCCCCCTTAAAAGATTTAGATGCACTATTGTAAAGTGGCTGTTCCACTGGATGTCATAAGGTGAATGCACCAATTTGTAAGTCGCTCTGGATAAGAGCGTCTGCTAAATGACTTAAATGTAAATGTAAATCAGTACAGGAGGGAACTAAGCACGCACCCCTGAGAGTCAGCCTGGCAGATGTGTTGCTGCCCACCTTACCACCTGGGGGTGACCAGTCCAGGATCCAGTTGCAGAGGGAGGTGTTTAGTCCCAGGGTCCCTAGCTTGGTGAGGAGCTTTGTGGGCACAATGGTGTTGAACGCTGAGCTGTAGTCAAGTAACAGCATTCTCACATAGGTGTTCCTTCTTTCCAGGTGGGAATGGGCAGTGTGGAGTGCGATTGAGATTGCGTCATCTGTGGATCTGTTGGAGCGGTATGCAAATTGGAGTCGGTCTAGGGTTTCTGGGATGATGGTGTTGATGTGAGCCATGGCCAGCCTTTCAAAGCACTTCATGGCTACCGACGTGAGTGCTACGGGGCCGTAGTCATTTAGGCAGGTTAACTTCGCTTTCTTGGGCACAGGGTCTGTGGTGGTGTGCTTGAAAAGGTCAGTGAAGACACTTGCCAGTTGGTCTGAGCATGCTCTGAGTACACGTCCTGGTAATCCCTCTGGCCCTGCGGGATTGTGAATGTTGACTTGTTTAAAATCTCTTGAAACTAGCAATCCCGGATCCGCAATTGGTTTCTCATAAGAAGCGATTGGAAAAATGGCTACCTCAGTATTTTACGCATGATTTTCTGCAGGAGACACCATGTGACCACTTGCTAAATATGCTCCCTTACGGCTATTCTTCAATGCAAATGCGTAAAAAGACGTCACAATGCTGTAGACACCTTGGGGAATACGTGGAAAACGTAAGCTCATTCGTAGCTCATTCACAGCCATATAAGGAATCATTGGCATGAGGCGGTTTAAAAAGATACGGCACTTCCTGGTTGGATTTTTATCTGGGTTTCGCCTGTAACATCAGTTCTGTGGTACTCACGGACAATATCTTTGCAGTTTTGGAAATGTCAGAGTGTTTTCTTTCCAAAGCTGTCAATTATATGCATAGCCGAGCACACCATATAATTATGTTAGGTCAGAGCCTGGTCACAAAACACATACAGCCATTTTCCAGCCAAAGAGAGGAGTCACAAAAAGCAGAAATAGAGACAAAATTAATCACTAACCTTTGATGATCTTCATCAGATGACACTCATAGGACTTTATGTTACACAATACATGTATGTTTTGTCGGATAAAGTTAATATTTATTTCCAAAAATCTCAGTTTACATTGGCGCTTTATGGTCAGTAATGTTGTGCCTCGAAAACATCCGGCGAATTTTCAGAGAGCCACATCAATTTACAGAAATACTCATAATAATCTCTGATAAAAGATACAAGTATTATGCACAGAATTATAGATATACTTCTCCTTAATGCAACCGTTGTGTCAGATTTCAAAAAAGCTTTACGGAAAAAGCAAACCATGCAATAATCTGAGTACGGCGCTCAGACACAAAAACAAGCCATGTACATACCCGACATGTTGTGGAGTCAGTAAAAGTCAGAAATAGTGTTATAAATATTCACTTACCTTTGATGATCTTCATCAGAATGCACTCCCAGGAATCCCAGTTCCACAATAAACATTTGTTTTGTTCGATAAAGTCCATAATTTATGTCCAAATACCTCCTTTTGTTAGCGTGTTTAGTAAACAAAACCAAACTCACAAGTCCAGGAGAAAGTTCAGACGAAATGTTCCAAAAGTTATATTACAGTTCGCAGAAACATGTCAAACGATGTATAGAATCAATCTTTAGGATGTTTTTAACATAAATCTTCAATAATGTTCCAACCGGAGAATTCCTTTGTCTTTAGAAATGCAATGGAACGCAGCTACCTCTCTCGTGAGCACGCGTGATCAGCTCATGCCACTCTGGCAGACCCCTTACTCACTTCACAGTAGAAGCCTCAAACAAGGTTCTAAAGGCTGTTGACATCTAGTGGAAGCCTTAGGAAGTGCAATATGACACTATCTTCGATAGGCAATGAGTTGAAAAACTACAAACCTCAGATTTCCCACTTCCTGGTTGGATTTTTGTCAGGTTTTCGCTTGCCATATGAGTTCTGTTATTCTCACAGACATCATTCAAACAGTTTTAGAAACTTCAGTTGGTTAGGAGCCTGCAAAATGGCAGCCATCCCCTCCATTTAAACTCCTCCACCCTCATCTCTCAGCAATAATTGTCATGCCATTTTCCTTAATTAATGGTTTGGGCAAGCTAGAGTAGGCTGGGTTAATTCTCTCATCTACATATGCTTGATTGTGCCCAGGGCTGGCCTATCCACTCACATGAAAAGAGACATACTGGATAACTACCAGGCTACACCGATGTTGCGCTTACATTGTTATGGTACATAGGACTTACTAATGGCAAAGCATATGGATGCAGAGAGGTTGTGTTTTTTCACACAGGCAGCAGGTGTAACTAAACACAGCGCTACAACTGACTCCTACTGCTTTTCTCATTCCACGCCTCTCTGACTTGTGGAAATATTGTATTCTTTCCCTCCCAAGCTCCAGTGGATTATGCTCTGTCAAGCCGTTATTAGAATGATGTGCCTGTACCTATACACAAACCACGCACTGCGCATAGGGCCTGGCAGCTGCTAGGTGGCCATGGGGACATAGCCGTTGAGTTATAAAAGTAGACATTTGGTAGTGCATCAGCAGTTTTCCACTTGTGATGTTAGTAAATGACAGTCACTCAAATAGCCCATGTCAGCAAACATTTTTAGAATGCTCGGTAAGGTTGTCTAGCCAGCTACACTGGGGAGAACAAGTATTTGAGACGCTGCCGATTTTGCAGGTTTTCCTACTTACAAAGCATGTAGAGGTCTGTAATTTTTTATCATAGATACACTTCAACTGTGAGAGACGGAATCTAAAAAAATCCAGAAAATAACATTGTATGATTTTTAAGTAATTAATTTGCATTTTATTTGATACATCAGAAAAGCAGAACTTAATATTTGGTACAGAAACCTTTGTTTGCAATTACAGAGACCATACGATTCTAGTTCTTGACCAGGTTTGCACACACTGCAGCAGGGATTTTGGCCCACTCCTCCATACAGACCTTCTCCAGATCCTTTAGATTTCGGGGCTGTCGCTGGGAAATACGGACTTTCAGCTCCCTCCAAAGATGTTCTATTGGGTTTAGGTCTGGAGACTGGCTAGGCCACTCCAGGACCTTGAAATGCTTCTTACGGAGCCACTCCTTAGTTGCCCTGGCTGTGTGTCTCGGGTCGTTGTCATGCTGGAAGACCCAGCCACGACCCACCTTCAATGCTCCTACTGGCCCCATCCATCCTCCCCTCAATACGGTGCAGTCGCCTGTCCCCTTTGCAGAAAAGCATCCCCAAAGAAAGATGTTTCCACCTCCATGCTTCACGGTTGGGATGGTGTTCTTGGGGTTGTACTCATCCTTCTTCTTCCTCCAAACATGGCGAGTGGAGTTTAGACCAAAAAGCTCTATTTTTGTCTCATCAGACCACATGACCTTCTCCCATTCCTCCTCTGGATCATCCAGATGGTCATTGGCAAACTTCAGACGGGCCTGGACATGCGCTGGCTTGAGCAGGGGGACCTTGCGTGCGCTGCAGGATTTTAATCCATGATGGCGTAGTGTGTTACTAATGGTTTTCTTTGAGACTGTGGTCCCAGCTCTCTTCAGGTCATTGACCAGGTCCTGCCGTGTAGTTCTGGGCTGATCCCTCACCTTCCTCATGATCATTGATGCCCCACGAGGTGAGATCTTGCATGGAGCCCCAGACCGGGGGTGATTGACCGTCATCTTGAACTTCTTCCATTTTCTAATAATTGCGCCAACAGTTGTTGCCTTCTCACCAAGCTGCTTGCCTATTGTCCTGTAGCCCATCCCAGCCTTGTGCAGGTCTACAATTTTACCCCTAATGTCCTTACACAGCTCTCTTGTCTTGGCCATTGTGGAGAGGTTGGAGTCTGTTTGATTGTGTGTGTGGACAGGTGTCTTTTATACAGGTAACGAGTTCAAACAGGTACAGTTAATATAGGTAATGAGTGGAGAACAGGAGGGATTCTTAAAGAAAAACTAGCAGGTCTGTGAGAGCCGGAATTCTTACTGGTTGGTAGGTGATCAAATACTTATGTCATGCAATAAAATGCAAAATAATTGCTTAAAAATCATACAATGTGTTTTTCTGGATTTTTGTTTTATATTCCGTCTCTCACAGTTGAAGTTACCTATGATAAAAAAATTACAGACCTCTACATGCTTTGAAAGTAGGAAAACCTGCAAAATCGGCAGTGTATCAAATACTTGTTCTCCCCACTGTATATATTTCTTAATTCCATTATTTTCCTTTTAGATTTGTGTGTATTGTTGTGAATTGCTATATATTACTGCACTGTTGGAGCTAGGAACACAAGCATTTCGCTACACTCACAACAACTGATAAATATTTGTATGCGACCAATAAAATTTGATTTGGTATTAATGGCCAAAATACTCACCGGGCACACAGTGCTAGAGGCTGTAAACTACAGCTCAGAACATCGCAGTTTCAATCTCAGTGCAAGTCACACATTTATGACTAGTTTCAGGAAACTAGGTGTATGTCGCACGTCACAACTTCACATGAGAGGCATTTGAACGTAAACATTTTTTCATCCATTTTTTTTTTTTTGGCAGCAATGCCTTCTGGAACATGTGAACTTTCATGTGCCTCAATAACAAATGTGTATGCCATCTGTACATTATAATACAATTGTTAAATTACGAGTGTAGTTGGTTTAGCCTTGGAAAGCCCAGAACCTTCCCGCTAGGCATGATAGGCTGAAATTATGAATGGGCTGGACAAGCTAAGAAATGAGTTCAGATTGGTCTGCAATGTAGTATGCTTCTGTTTATACCATGATCTGCTCAGTATGTGTAGGTAATCATTTCTAATGCAACCTTTTTGAAAGATAACACAAAGAACTGCAAAAGTGTTGCTAATGCTCTCCGCTTTCTGGAGGACGATCCTGCCATGCTTGACTCTTTCTGACTCTGAAAATGAATCAGACAATGAGGAAATCCCTAGTTTAGGTAAAAACATTTTAATTGAATCAGACATTGTAGAGTCTCCTGGAATGGCGATCAACAGCGCTGTTGTCACGGAAGAAGTTGACCGAGTTTTGAAATCAGTGGAATGCCTGGTGTAAGCAGAGTATGATAGTTAATGAGATGGTGAAAATTCTGGCGTTTGATTGCAAATATACAGAGGGAGTGGAAAATAGAACTCACTGAAGGCTGTTGTATAAAACGCATGTCTCTGGATTACATGGATGTCATAAGGTGAATACACCAATTTGTAAGTCGCTCTGGATAAGAGCGTCTGCTAAATGACTTAAATGTAATGTAATGTAAATGTATGTTCAAACTAAGGGCAACCATGGTATCCGTGACAGAGAAGGATGAGTGTTCCTCCATGTATACGGGTAGAGTCTAACTAGCTACATTTTCAGATATCATATGTTTATATTTTTCATTGCAAATTAAAGCGTACTGTTAGTTAGCTAGCTAATGTTACGTGTATGATCAGTGTGGTAATATTATTCATATCTCAGAAAGCCATTTGCATTGCTAGTTAAAGCCTAATGTTAGCTAGCCTCTTGCTCCTGCCTGGCACGCAGGCGTCCCATCTAGAGCTCTGGAAATGCAAATGCGCTACGCTAAATGCTAATAGTATTAGTTAAAACTCAAACGTTCATTAAAATACACATGCAGGGTATTGAATTAAAGCTACACTCGTTGTGAATCCAGGCAACAAGTCAGATTTTTAAAATGCTTTTCGGCGAAAGCATGAGAAGCTATTATCTGATAGCATGTAACACCCCAAAAGACCCGCAAACCCGTAAACAAAATAATTAGCATAGTCGGCGCTACACAAACCGCACAAATAAAATATAAAACATTCATTACCTTTGAACATCTTCTTTGTTGGCACTCCTAGATGTCCCATAATCACTATTGGGTCTTTTTTCTGATTAAATCGGTCCATATATAGCCTAGATATCGATCTATGAAGTCTGTGTGATAAACGGAAAAAAATAGCGTTTCATAACGTAACGTCATTTTTTTAAAATTCAAAAAGTCGACGATAAACTTTCACAACACTTCGAAATACTTTTGTAATGCAACTTTAGGTATTAGTAAACGTTAATAAGCGATCAAATTAATCACGAGACGAAAGTGTTTTCTATAGGGGTCCGTCTTGGAATACTGTCCGTGTATTTCTCAACCAAAATATCCGGTCGGAGACGTGAAGAAAAAGTTTGACCAAGAAACAAAGAATTGGCAAATGACAAGACTGTTGACATCGTGTGGAAGCTGTAGGTACTGCAACCTCAGCCCTATTTAATGTCTTTCGCCCATAACAATGGGTTGAAGCGGCGGATGGATATATTTTTCCACTTTCAGTGATCAGATTTTCCTGCACTTTTCAATGAAACGCACGTTCTGTAATAGTCACAGCCGTGATTTAACCAGTTTTATAAATGTCTGAGTGTTTTCTATCCACACATACTAATCATATGCATATACTATATTCCTGGCATGAGTAGCAGGGCGCTGAAATGTTGCGCGATTTTTAACAGAATGTTCGAAAAATTAGGGGGTAGGAGGAAGAGGCTAGCTAGCTAACATTGAACCTAGTTGGTTAGCTTTATGTACCTGCAGATTCATGCATGGTATTAACGTTATGAGTTGGGATTATTGTTCATTGTTTATCTAGCTAGCTTGCTACATGTCTAAACAAAATACTCCACTATGCAAGTAACCATTTTAATATACTGTTTACACCTTCCGTATCCAGTGCATGTGACAAATAAACTTCATTTTTATTTGATATAGTGTGTTAAATGAGGGGTTGAATGAAAACCCACAGGACGGTAGATCTCCAGGAAGAGGGTTGAGCAGCCCTGATATAGTGTGTTTACCAGTGACAGTAATGTAAAGAACAACATGACCTACACCAAAGTCAAATTAGGATATATTGTTCGGCCAGTGATACAGTGTCCAAGTTCTACAATTCTACTGAAATTTCCCTGCTTTTATTTCCTCACATTCACAACCGTAAGCTATTTTCCGCATTAGCTCGCCACTAACTTGTAAATAATGATCATGTTGTGAATTTATTTTTCTGTAATAATGAATAAAACTGTTAAGATGTTGTCAGCTATGATATGGTCATTATTTGAACTAGCTAGCCAGCTAACTTAACATTAACAAACTAGAAACGAACCATAACATTGTTTAGAAAGTTGCTTTTAGTTACCTGGTTTGCGAGATTGATATACAGTACCAGTCAAATGTTGGACACACCAACTCATTCAATGGTTTTTCTTTATTTATTATTACTTTCTACAATATAAGACATCAACACTATTAAATTACACATATGGAATCATGTAGCAACCAAAAAATTGTTTGAGATTTGAGATTTCAAAGTAGCCACACTTTGCCTTGATGACAGCTTTGCACACTCTTGGCATTCTCTCAACCAGCTTCACCTGGAATGCTTTTCCAACAGTCTTGAAGGAGTTCCCACATAGGCTGAGCACTTGTTGGCTTTCCAACAGTCTTGAAGGAGTTCCCACATACGCTGAGCACTTGTTGGCTGCTTTTCCTTCACTCTATAGTCCAACTCATCCCAAACCATCTCAATTGGGTTGAGGTCGGGTGATTGTGCACTCCATCATTCTCCTTCTTGGTCAAATAGCCCTTACACAGCCTGGAGGTGTGTTGGGTCATTGTCCTGTTGAAAAACAAATGGTAGTCCCACTAAGCGCAAATCAGATGGGGTGGCGTATTGCTGCAGAATGCTGTGATAGCCATGTTGGTTAAGTGTGCCTTGAATTGTAAATAAATCACAGACAGTATCACCAGCAAAGCACCCCCACACCATCACACCTCCTCCTCCATGATTCATGGTGGGAACCACACATGCGGAGATCATCCGTTCACCTACTCTGCGTCTCACAAAGACACAGCGGTTGGAACCAAAAATATCAAATTTGGACTCATCAGACCATAGGATAGATTTCCACCGGTCTAATGTCCAGGTTGAAGGTTGAACATATCCCTCTAGTGGTGTGGGGCTGTGCTTTGGCAAAGTGGGTGGGGTTATATCCTGCCTGTTTGGCCCTGTCTGGGTGTATCATCGGATGGAGCCACAGTGTCTCCTGACCCCTCCTGTCTCAGCCTCCATTATTTATGCTGCAGTAGTTCATGTGTCGGGGGGCTAGGGTCAGTCTGTTATATCTGGAGTACTTCTCCTGTCTTATCTGGTGTCCTGTGTGAATTTAAGTATGCTCTCTCTAATTCTCTCTTTCTCTCTTTCTTTCTCTCTCTAGGAGGACCTGAGCCCTAGGATCATGACTCAGGACTACCTGGCATGATGACTCCTTGCTGTCCCCAGTCCACCTGGCCGTGCTGCTGCTCCAGTTTCAACTGTTCTGCCTGCGGCTGTGGAACACTGACCTGTTCACCAGACATGCTACCTGTCCCAGACCTGCTGTTTTCAACTCTCTAGAGACAGCAGGAATGGTAGAGATACTCTTAATGATCGGCTATGAAAAGCCAACTGACATTTACTCCTGAGGTGCTGACTTGCTGCACCCTCGACAACTACTGTGATTATTATTATTTGACCATGCTGGTCATTTATGAACATTTGAACATCTTGGCCATGTTCTGTTATAATCTCCACCCGGCACAGCCAGAAGAGGACTGGCCACCCCTCATAGCCTGGTTCCTCTCTAGGTTTCTTCCTAGGTTTTTGCCTTTTTCTAGGGAGTTTTTCCTAGCCACCGTGCTTCTACACCTGCATTGCTTGCTGTTTAGGGTTTTAGGCTTGGTTTCTGTACAGCACTTTGAGATATCAGCTGATGTAAGAAAGGCTATATAAATACATTTGATTTGAATACAATTTATAACATCTCTCTTTACTTATTCCCTCCCGCTCCCTCTCTCTTTTTCTGTCTCTATTTATCTCTCTCACATCCACTATACTATAGTTATCTGTAAATAATACAGTATACTACAGTAAATACTACAATGTTGTCGGCAAAACACTAAAATGAATACTGTGGTTGTCATACCATAGTATACTACAGTATTTTTTCATGTGGGAGAGAATGGGATTCTGTACTATGCATATCAACTCATGCAGTCCAGAGTAAGTGTAAATCCCCTGAACTTTATTCTACCTCATCTTCCAAAATGGACAACTACAGTATTCCTGCTGTTAGACAGCAGCTGTTTCCCGCCAGTTCAATACAGAAGTTCAATAAGTACCCGTCTCAACCATTCTGAAACACTTCAAGGCCAAAATCAATCAATATAAAAAATAACAGAACTCAAGTTTCTTATCCATGAATTTATTTACTTTAACCTAGGTTATACTCCCACAGAAGTCCTGAAGCAGTGTTTTTGCAGACTGTAATTTAATAGTGGTTTTATTTGAGGGTTTCTCCTTGAGTAAACCTACTAGAGAAATACTAAAAGAGCAAATTTCCCATAACATGTAGGACTGGAGTCCGAACAGATACTGTAATTCAGCACTAAACTCTTTTCTATAACATTAACTGAAAATAATGTGGTTTAATACTTGGCATGTAGGTTTCTAACTTATGGGTGGCACAAATTGGGATATGGGGGAGGGGAATGGGCAGAATATCTGAAAATTAATTAGTGTAGTATTTACTATAGAGTTTTTTTTGCAGTATTTTTTATAGTATTCTACAGCATTCCTATTTTATTTTTTATTTAAAATTTACTTCACTAAGCAAGTCCTTTAAGAACAAATTCTTATTTACAATGACAGCCTACCCCGGCCAAACCCGGGCGCCGCTGGGCCAATTGTGCGCCGCCCTATGGGACTCCCAATCAAGGCCAGATGTGATACAGCCTGGAATAAACCAGGGACTATAGTGACGGCTCTTGCACTGAGATGCAGTGCCTTAGACCACTGCGTCACTCGGGAGTCCACACGTGATCTAGGGATAGTGTGTAGAATAATATTCTATAGTATACTACAGTTTACTACAGCATTCTATAATCAGTGCTATAGTATTCTATGGAAACTAAAGTATTTTCTTCTGTGGGATATTTATTCTCTCTCTCTCTGTGTTTCTATCCTTATGTAGTCAGTCGGGTGGTAAAAGCACCTAGCTGTATTTGTTTATTTCCACAAGATGGCACTATCCCTTTAAGAGATCAATAATTAAAGCGGGGGTTCTGGGATACAGTAGCACATGCACAATGAGATCCTCGTTGGTAGTAGCCGGGCTGCCTGAGAGTGTTTAGTGTACATCATGGCTTCTCGTGAAATGTATTATTAAATATTACTCTTGATGCAGCTTTATACAATTATGTAAACATGCCTCCTTTGCAATGTTCGCTTTGTAATATTTGTTCAGGATGATCAACTTAGACTGTTGATGTTTGCAGATTTGTAATTGGGTGTTGGTGGCTAACTACTGCTAGTTACATCCAGTAGCTCTCGGACCACGTTGTGGAGTTTTACAAGATATCATAAAGTGAGAATTACAATTCAAGTTGAATGTTTATTAATAGTGATCTTCTGTTTTGAGGGCAACTATTATCGTTGGTGTGATAATGACATTCATGGTGTTTATTGTTTTCCTAATGCTAGGAGAACGTAATGTTGACCTGTCCGACGTGTGCATCTGTAGTAGCAACATGGACAGTGTTGTAATCATTTATTTGTTTAAAGACTAGATGTACTCTTTCATTTCATGCAAGACTGTAATTTTGACAAGGTTATTGCGAACTATTAACAAGGCTAACTTAGTTTGTGTTTTGTTTTGTTTTCTTGTTTTACAGAAATAGGCCTCTGCCATTTTTCTGTGCACTTTGGCTAGATACACTTTGTTTCGTGATTGGATTCACTGATAAAGTAGTAGGTCTAGAGTTTAGTTGACTCGTTGCACTTTTGCTTCTGGTAATTCAAGCGTATTCAGTAAGCAGGTTAGCTGAGACAGTAAAGTAATTCTTATTATTGAAGTCTATTTAAAATGGATTAAAATAACTTTCCAATGGATTCTGTTTCCATTACCAGGGACAGTCTTCAGAATAAACAACCCTAAAGATATTTCTGTGTCCTGTGCTGGGTTAACTTTTGCCAGGCTACGCTTATCACCGTCACTTTGAGGGCTCTATTTTTGGCTGGCATTAAGCAGGGGCTCAGCCTTGGAAACGGCATATGAAAGGTGACAGTCTAGCGAATCCAACAGGTGTGGTTTCATCTTGCTGTGATATTCTCAGACGGATTTCGAGATCTCAACATGAAAAAATACAAAATGATTTCAGAGGATTGAAACGAGACCATTTCCTTTTGGTCACAGATGGATGAAATCCCGGTGTGCTTAAAGCTGAAGTTGTAACGAGTCTGCAGATATTTGAATGGTGTCTTTGCGCCGCTCAGTGGAGGTTTAGGTGAAAGGTACCTCAGTACCTCCAGGCTCTGATCAGGCCCTACACCCAAACAAGGGCACTGCGTTCATACACCTCTGGCCTGCTCGCCTCCCTACCACTGAGGAAGTACAGTTCCCGCTCAGCCCAGTCAAAACTGTTCGCTGCTCTGGCTCCCCAATGGTGGAACAAACTCCCTCACGACGCCAGGACAGCGGAGTCAATCACCACCTTCCGGAGACACCTGAAACCCCACCTCTTTAAGGAATACCTAGGATAGGATAAAGTAATCCTTCTCACCCCCCCCCCTTAAAAGATTTAGATGCACTATTGTAAAGTGGCTGTTCCACTGGATGTCATAAGGTGAATGCACCAATTTGTAAGTCGCTCTGGATAAGAGCGTCTGCTAAATGACTTAAATGTAAATGTAAATGTCAGTTATATGAAATGGTGCCAATGTTGTACTGTCGCTAAGTATGATCTCCATGGCCTGGGGTGGTCTAGAGGTTCAGTTCCGTACGTCTCCGTGGCCTGGGGTGGTATTATACAGTCAAGAGAAAGGTGAAATTCTCATAGTTCTAATTCGATTTGTACTACATTTAGAAATTATTTGTAATTTCAAGCTCTTTTGCCCACTTTTTGAAATGTTCATAATATTTGTACAATGTACTTGAGCTTATGTCCTCAAAGGTGAGCACACCCCAGCAATTTATAACTATTTTTTACCAGAAAGGTCTTTCGAGAATTATACCGCAGTATGTTTATGGCCATGTCATGAAAAATAATAAAATGTTGGTTATGTCTATTTAGGCAGCAATATCAATCAATCAAGTGTTTTTTATGTGTGCTAAAGCGGCAATAGAAAGGATGCCTCTTTACACGCCAGGAGCGCATTCAGCAGAACAAAACATTTTGGAATGTTCAGACAGTAGAACAAACTTGCCTCTCCGACATGTGGAACAAGGAATCATGTCGGCCTCTATTCATGGCATTTCTATTGGCGACGTTCAACAACGGAACGTAACTGAACCTCTAGACCACCCGAGGCCATGGAGACGTACGTAACTGAACCTCTAGACCACCCCAGGCCATGGAGACGTACGTAACTGAACCTCTAGACCACCCCAGGCCATGGAGACTTACATAACTGAACCTCTAGACCACCCCGGGCCATGGAGACGTATGTAACTGAACCTCTAGACCACCCCAGGCCATGGAGACTTACGGAACTGAACCTCTAGACCACCCCAGGCCATGGAGACGTATGTAACTGAACCTCTAGACCACCCCGGGCCATGGAGACGTACGTAACTGAACCTCTAGACCACCCCAGGCCATGGAGACGTACGTAACTGAACCTCTAGACCACCCCAGGCCATGGAGACGTACGTAACTGAACCTCTAGACCACCCGAGGCCATGGAGACGTACGTAACTTTACCTCTAGACCACCCCAGGCCATGGAGACGTACGTAACTGAACCTCTAGACCACCCCAGGCCATGGAGACTTACATAACTGAACCTCTAGACCACCCCGGGCCATGGAGACGTATGTACCTGAACCTCTAGACCACCCCAGGCCATGGAGACTTACATAACTGAACCTCTAGACCACCCCAGGCCATGGAGACGTATGTAACTGAACCTCTAGACCACCCCAGGCCATGGAGACGTATGTAACTGAACCTCTAGACCACCCCAGGCCATGGAGACTTACATAACTGAACCTCTAGACCACCCCAGGCCATGGAGACGTACGTAACTGAACCTCTAGACCACCCCAGGCCATGGAGACTTACATAACTGAACCTCTAGACCACTCTAGGCCATGGAGACGTATGGAACTGAACCTCTAGACCACCCCAGGCCACGGAGACTTACATAACTGAACCTCTAGACCACTCTAGGCCATGGAGACTTACATAACTGAACCTCTAGACCACCCCAGGCCATGGAGACTTACATAACTTAACCTCTAGACCACTCTAGGCCATGGAGACGTATGGAACTGAACCTCTAGACCACCCCAGGCCATGGAGACTTACATAACTGAACCTCTAGACCACCCCAGGCCATGGAGACGTATGGAACTGAACCTCTAGACCACCCCGGGCCATGGAGACGTACGTAACTGAACCTCTAGACCACCCCAGGCCATGGAGACTTACATAACTGAACCTCTAGACCACCCCAGGCCATGGAGACGTATGTAACTGAACCTCTAGACCACCCCAGGCCATGGAGACTTACATAACTGAACCTCTAGACCACCCCAGGCCATGGAGACGTACGTAACTGAACCTCTAGACCACCCCAGGCCATGGAGACTTACATAACTGAACCTCTAGACCACCCCAGGCCATGGAGACGTATGGAACTGAACCTCTAGACCACCCCAGGCCATGGAGACTTACATAACTGAACCTCTAGACCACCCCAGGCCATGGAGACGTATGGAACTGAACCTCTAGACCACTCTAGGCCATGGAGACGTATGGAACTGAACCTCTAGACCACCCCAGGCCATGGAGACGTATGGAACTGAACCTCTAGACCACCCCAGGCCATGGAGACATACGGAACTGAACCTCTAGACCACCCCAGGCCATGGAGACGTACGGAACTGAACCTCTAGACCACCTCAGGCCATGGAGACGTACGTCTTATCATGTCAAACACCTGCTTCTTACTGCCATAGACACATATTACTTATCTGAAGCTATGTGACTGTGTAATGTGGGAACTGATCCTTCTATGAACTGTACTGTATGTACTGTATCAAAACCAACAACTGGTAGAGCAACAGCCATGCATCAAAGCTTTATTACACTTTGTTCCCAGCGGCCAGTTCTGCTCCACTAGTATGGCTCTCAACCCTGGCAACTGTGGATGATACATAGCCCAGTCTTGGCTAAACTTAACGCTTTTCAATAAAATATGACCTAATAATTCACTGTGAATTATTCATGGACACTGTTCATAAGATCCCCGGGGTTTGGGGTTCGGGCGTGAGCTGCTATTGAAATTCTCTCCATTGTTTTTCTCTCCTTTCCCCCAGACATTGGAAATGTCCATCTATTAGTCAGCGTCCTGCCCGTCCTCTCACTCATGGCCACAATTAATTTCAACATGTTTATAACCTTCTAGCTAGATTCACAGGCTGAGAAAGAAAACAACCTTTCACTTAATGCCAGTTCTATTACTGGGCTGCTGAGAGTATTAAACATTACGTATTGGGCTAATATTCTATCGAAATGCTGGCTGCGCATGTCCACAGAAAAGTGGCACAGGGCCAGGTATTTGGGTCTGGATCCAATTGGATTCAGATGTATTAATATTATCAAACTCTTCTTTTATTGCTTTGAAAATCTTTTTTCTTCCCGTGTGTGTGTGTGTGTGTGTGTGTGTGTGTGTGTGTGTGTGTGTGTGTGTGTGTGTGTGTGTGTGTGTGTGTGTGTGTGTGTGTGTGTGTGTGTGTGTGTGTGTGTGTGTGTGTGTGTGTGTGTGTGTGGGGGGGGGGGGTTCAGTATGATGGGGAAAGCACAGTGTACACAGCATTTGGTTGGTGGGGTTGCTTAGTGATGAATCGCTAGTGGGGATATCTGACAGAGAGGTTGTGTATAATCTGGCCCTCGGAGATAAGTGTGTTCTACTGGTTGGTTGGCTGCAGTCCTTCAAAGAACAGGGTCAGGAACTGAGATTGGTAGCAGTTTAATTGTGCAGTCACGCCCCAAACCCTAGTGTCTCAGTGGAATATTTTACACTAATGTAGCCTGCATCCCATGAGTACATAAAGCACCAGATTTACAATGTATTCATCCAGTCATTCATGTAGCCTCTCCCATCAGCTAACATAAAGTACAAAGCCTTCCAGAAGAACATATCGGACTCAGATTCTCATTATTGCTCCAGCAGTGAAAACTTATGAACAATAACAAGTTACATTAAACTCTGAAACCGAGGGGATTCAAAGCATCAACACAAATGTAATAGATGTAATTGAAATAACTTGCTTTGAAGACAGCTGGATATGCCAATACAGAACTGCAAATGAACTCAAACGAAGCAGTTATGGCTTCAAAAGTGAGTGGGGGACATGACATGAGCAGCTCAGTAGATACCCCCAAACAGCATGTGTTAGCTTGTCAAGGGCAGACATGTGTCAATGAATCAGAGGAGAAACGAAGCACACATTTGAAAGACCACATACAGTAGCAGTTCTCCCCCTACAACTCTCCATTAGTCCTCCCTCTTGGTGGTTCAGTACTGAGACTGCCCAGTGTGGTCAGGAGATCTATTCACTGTTCCCCATCTCTCCCACATGAGCAATGTTTCTGTCTCCTGCCTACTGTATGGAAGAAAGCTCCACTCCATCATTCTCCACTCCACATTTTTCACCATTTTCCCCCAGACCCACACGTCAGCTAAAACACAGAGGCACACACTTTCACAACTGCACACACACACACACACACATGCGCACGCACAATCAGCGGTTGCTGATTGTAGCTTAACTTTGTAGCAGTGCTGCTAACAGTGCATTTCAGATTGATTGTTTCTATGTTGACAGGTGTTGATTAAGGAGTTGGAGCTTATGGTGTGATGATATCGGGTGCTGGGACTACTGAGGTGGAGGCCATCCCACAGTACACAAGTATTAGGCTTTACCAGGTTGGGCTTTACATCACTCTTCAGTTAGTACTGCTGACATCATGATATCAGAGAGAGCGAGCGAGAGAGATACACTCCACTGCGGATTGTTAGGTTCTAAAGTAACAGACTTAAAAACTCAAACGGATGACTCGGAAAAAGTATGTTTATTCACCCACTGGGTCAAACAGGTGCAAAGACAAAGACATGTTTACACAAGCACATATATTTATACCCTCCTACTAGGCGGAGTCAAGTCCTTGCCCATCTAGACAGCCAATACGTCTCTGTTGCTAAGTCAGGAACTTAATTGGTTTCCTCTTACTGGTGTAGTCATGGCCCTGCCTCAGGCTAGAACCTTCGTGGGTGTGTAAATGTGTGTGGGATAGGACTATTCCTTCTCACTTCATCTGACCTGACCTCGGGCTGAATTCCTCGCTCCTCCCTAATCCACGGCTGTCCTACTTTATCAGTGACTGAAACCAGACTGTCCCTCCATAGGATCCATGAGATTTAACAGTAAAAAAATACTCCCTGCCTCCCCGCATTGTCTCAGTCAGTTACTTTCCATACACATAGCTATTATCCACCCTCCATTGACCCCAACATATACCTTCATTATACATGCAAAGTAACCAATAAGTTCTAGTATGGCAACATGAATAAGTATATTTCAAGCTAGAATCCAACAGTATGTACGTGTACACATGATGTATATTTTGCATGTATATTTTTTATATAAAGTGACAGTACAGAATGTCACTTTATTGGAGGGTATTTTCATACAGTACATATCTGATTTGCCATTTAGAAATGAAAGCACTTTATAGATCTAGTCCCCCCATTTGAAGATGTCGTAAGTATTTGGACAAATTTCACTTATAGTCTAAGAATAAAGTAGTCAAAGTAGTATTTGGTCCCATATTCCTAGCCTGCAATGACTACATCAAGCGTGTGACTCTACAAACTGGTTGAATGCATTTGCAATTTGTTTTTGGTTGTGTGTTGGGATCCAAAAGGAACTGAATGGTGAATGATGACTGGAGTAATGTTCTTTCTACGTGAGTAGATCAGATGTTTCTGAACATTTATAAATAAATCAAGATAATGCAATGATTGAGAAAAATAATGAACGATTCATGAATAAGGATGAGTGAGAATGTTACAGAGGCTACAAAATGGCCTGCTAACCTCTCACCACAACCAATAAGGCCAGCAGCATACCACTGCATACCACTGCTGGTTTGCTTCTGAAGCTAAGCAGGGTTGGTCCTGGTCAGTCCCTGGATGGAAGACCAGATGCTGTTGGAAGTGGTGTTGGAGGGCCAGTAGGAGGCACTCTTTCCTCTTGTCTAAAATAAATATCCCAATGCCCCAGGGCAGTGATTGGGGACACTGCCCTGTGTAGGGCGAAGTTAAATGGGTGTCCTGACTGTCGGAGGTCATTAAAGATCCTATGGCACTTATTGTAAAAAGTAGAGTTGTTAACCCCGGTGTCCTGGCTAAATTCCCAATCTGGCCCTCAAACCATCACGGTCACCTAATAATCCCCAGTTTACAATTGGCTCTTTCATCCCCTGTAACTATTCCCCAGGTTGTTTCTGTAAATGAGAACGTGTTCTCAGTAAAAACTTACCTGGTAAAATAACCGATAAATAACGGGGGGGGGGGGTCTTTGTCCGTCTGTAACGTTCTCATTCATGATTAGCATGGTCACATTCATGTAATGGTGTTCACAACCATCTTCTATTCTTGCAATAAAAATGACTCCAAAATAACACAATACATTCTCCCCCATGCACTTATTATTGGACGAAACATCATCTGAAACACAACCAAATCAAGCTGCAAATGCATCCAACAAGTTTGTAGTCATTTTGTGCAAGGAATATGGGACTTTCGACTACTTTAATACACTGAGTGAAATGTGTCCAAAATCCTATGACATCTACAAAAGGGTGGGGGGGCCTAGATATATTTCTAAACGGTAAATCATATATGTATGAAAATACCCTCAAATAAAAGTTCTATACTGTCACCTCATATGAACATTTTTATCTCAAATCCCAACACCTAGTCAGTCATTTCGTGTTTCACAGGTCCTCGCTCAGTCTCTCACTCAACAGGGTGTGGGATTTATATAAGAACTATAAGTCCTATCACAGCCACCTCCATCAATTATGATGAACCACAGGCTTCACAATTTCAGTCCCCTTACAGAAGTGCAGACTTTTATCACTACTGAGGGCTGGTATTAGGGAACAGGACTCCTGTGATGGGGAACGCAGGGAAAGAGAAGAGAACAAAGGAAAGAGAGGGAGAGTAGATGAGAGCAGGCGGGTATGGGGGGGAATAATTAGGCCTTGATCTGTGTTACATTGCAGAATTCACACTTAGTTGAGAGAGTTGCGTGATCTTTTTTTAGACTTTAAACGAGGCCAGAACATACCCTGTGGTCTCCAATAGGAGTCCTCTCAGGCATAGACTCATCAATGCGTCTGTCTGATCGTCCACTGTATCAAGATATTGTCAGCGTAATGCCTACTCCATTCTCCTGTGTCCCAAAACAGGGTTCTATAAGTATCTCAGTCGGAACGATTTATGCCAAATGATCTGAAGATAAATGATGAACCTCACCCTAATAGATCCCTAATACTACCAAAGAGAAATTAAATTACCATTCCAGTGGTAGTGGAATCAACAGACATAAAGTTTGACAAAAGCCTTTGTATCTGGAGCAGTTGGGGACAGAGAAATTACTCAGGGGTGGAATGGAACATTTGGGTACAATTAGGTATCAGTGGCAGAGAAGGGAAAATAAGAATTGTGGGTGAGAGATAAAGAAAAAAGAGTAGTTGGAAGACAGACAGAGGAAGAAAGAGCCTGTGATAGATTGCATCAGAAACGTTTAGGTATCCTATTTAAAAGAGAGATGTGACTAGACACAGTATTTTGTAAAAAAGTGTATTTGATTAGATGCTCTCTTGTCTGCCTAGAGCTGTGCCCTAAAAAGTAGCAAGGGATTTCATCTGCCAAATAATCCATATTAACTTAATAGCCTCTTAAATACAGATAACTACCAAAATAATGGAAACTTAAATGAGGGATAAAAGAATATTGAAAGCAGGAGCTTCCACACAAGTGTGGCATTATTTTGGCTAACATGACAATGCCCCCATCCACAAGTGGTCACTGAGTAGTTTGATGGGCATGAAAACGATATGCAATGGACGTCACAGTCTAGAGCGGTGCCTGAGACGGCGTTTTTCACCACCGTCAACAAAACACCAAAATGATTGAATTTGTCATGAAAGAAAGGTGCCGCATCCCTCCGATAGAGTTCCAGAAACCTGCAGAATCAACGCCAAGGTGCGTTGAAGCTGTTCTGGCTCGTGGTGGCACTGTTAGCCACCGTGCTTTTACACCTGCATTGTTTGCTGTTTGGGGTTTTAGGCTGGGTTTCTGTACAGCACTTTGAGATATCAGCTGATGTACGAAGGGCTATATAAATACATTTGATTTGATTTGATTTGATTGGTGTTTCCTTTATTTTGGCAGTTACCTGTATGAGCCCCAGTCATCATCCCTTGTGATTGACTACAATACAGCAACCATATAGCAGTCCTTTACCAACCCCCGTTTGATAGCTTTCACAACTGAATGTCAGCGACACCAAGTTATATTCAGATCTATTTATACTTTTTGAAGTAATGCTATGGCACCTTGGTATTGCTGATACACTATGGACAATGTCAGTGTCAGTTGGTATCTCTGTGAGTCAACCCGTATGTAAAGAGTATGCAAGCATGACTGAAGTCGCTTTGGATAAAAGCGTCTGCTAAATGGCATACAATTTATTACAGCGGAAGAAAATTGTAAACTCAACACGTAAAGTGGTGGTCCCATGTTTCATGAGCTGAAATAAAAGGCCCCCAGAAATGTTCCATACACACAAAAGGCATATTTCACTCAAGTTTTGTGCAGAAACGTGTTTACATCCCTGTAAATGAGTATTTCTTCTTTGACAAGATAATCCCATCCACCTGAGAGTCGTGGCATATCAAGAAGCTAATTAAACAGCATGATCATTACACAGGTGCACCTTGTGCTGGGGGACAATAAGAGGCCACTTTAAAATGTGCAGTTGTGTCACACAACACCACTGATGTCTCAAGTTTTTGTAGCAAGTGTGCAATTGGCATGCTGACTGCAGGAATGCCCACCAGAGCTGTTGCCGGAGAACATCCATTTCTCTACGATAAGCTGCCATCCCAGGCCCACCCATGACTGCACCCCTGTCCAGTCATGGGAAATCCATAGATTAGAGCCTAATGAATTTATTTCAATTGACTGATTTCCTTATATGAACTCTAACTCAGTAAACATTTTGAAATTGTTGCATATTGTGTTTATATTTTTGATCAGTATATGCAGTATATGTAATAGTCACCAGCTGAGAGTCTGCTAACATGTGAAGCTACCTGTTATGTCGGGTTGCAGTTCAGATGGAGCTGGGTTGACAAAATTATTTAACTGGTTCTACTCTAAAAATTCATGGGATTTATAGCCAATCACAACAGACCAGAATCACCTCTTAAGAGTACGAGCTTTTTGAAGTTGATTTGACAATGTGTCAGACTGGCAATTATGACTGAGGCTGTGAGCACATCAATGTCAAATCAGTTATTATTTTGATACGTCTCATAACATAATAAGTCCTAAAACCGTATTTTCATCAAACGTTCCTTCAAGACTGCATCTAAACTGCGGTGTACTTTGTATCTTTTATATATGACAGCTTGGATGTTTCTGTTGGGTTTTTGTTGTTGAAAGACTGAGGTAGTAACAGTACTTGAGATACAACAACATGTGCCAAAGGAATTACTTAATTGCTACCTGTCCTGGAATGAACCGGATAAGCTGGATAAACTTTGATCGCAGGTAGGGCCTGAATTGTATTAGATAGCAATTTAAACCTAGCGTCCCTGTAGTGGGTTGGAGAACAGGAATAGAAAGGGATAAAGGACACGGTTGTAATGACACATGTACAGTCGCTATTTCATACTGTACTCTGAAGAGATTGGCCTTTACCTAACTTCATCTGAGGAAGAGGATGACCCAGCAGGGACCTACAGCAGCTATGGAGGAAAGGCTCAGCTGTCCCATCTGCTTTGAGTTCTTCCAGGACCCAGTGAATCTGAAATGTCAACACAGCTTCTGCTGCAGCTGCCTGGAAACACCAACAAGGATTCAACAAAAGCAGCGCGAGTGCCCAGTCTGCAGGGGAAGGAATTCCATAGACAATATCCAGCCCGCAATGTCTAATATGAAACTGAGGAACATAGTGGAGGCCTACCTGCAGGGAGAAGAGAAGAAGGGGAGTGGGGGGAGAGCAGTGGGTCTTGTGGTGTGCGCCAGACATAATAAGAAGCTCAGGTTTTTCTGTGAGGAATGTGAGGAACTTGTTTGTGCTGTGTGTGTGGAGACCGAGCGGCATGCCAAGCATAAACACCAGCCAGTGAAGGAGGAAGCGCAATGGCGTAAGGTACTGTGCTACAGCTGGAAGACAGATCTACTTGCAGTCTTTTCCTCTTGCTAACCGAGTTGCATTTGGTATTAGATAAAAGTACCAGTACAGGATAGCTGAGAAACCAAATCTACCAACCAAAAGTATTTTTTACTTCGATCCATAATTTTTCTACTTACCCCTCCCTACTTCTCCACCACTATCCCCACTCTCTTCCATTATCTACCCAGAGGGAAATCACTTCATTGATCTACAACCTTCCTGAGAAACTGGAACTGGACATAAAG
Source organism: Oncorhynchus keta (assembly GCF_023373465.1). Taxonomy (NCBI): domain Eukaryota; kingdom Metazoa; phylum Chordata; class Actinopteri; order Salmoniformes; family Salmonidae; genus Oncorhynchus; species Oncorhynchus keta. Next base: position 45,841,808 of record NC_068422.1, on the reverse strand, counting down.
CAAGCGAGAGTCACAAGAAAGTGTGCAGCACAATACATCAAGGTATGTCGCTAGCTAAATTCCACAATATTACAAAGATAGGCCTATTACAAAGATGTTACATAGACATGCACCTATGCGATATCTATCTTACTCTACTGTTCCATCTTCCAGACCCAGGCCCAAACCACAGCAGGACAGATCAAGAGTGAGTTTGCGAACCTCCACCAGTTCCTGAGAGTTGAGGAGGAGGCCAGACTGGCAGCTTTGAAACAGGAGGAAGGGATGAAGACAGGGTTACTGACCGAGAGGATCGCCCGTCTTGCCAGCAACATGACCTCACTCCCAGGGAGGATCTCAGACATACAGACCAAGATGAAGACCGATGACATCTCGTTTCTACAGGTCACACTTTATTTTGCATGTCACAACTGTTCAATGTACTGAGGCTTTCTCAATCAAAGATATTATTCTGTACTGAGGCTTTCCCAAACAAATATATTGTTCTGTACTGAGGTCCACATGTGTTCTTGTTTCAGATGTACAAGGACTTGAAAGACAGGTATGCAACATTACAATGATCATCAATAGTCAAGTATCTGATCAGTCACCAACACTATTATCATGCAATGTCTGCACTATCTGTCATTTCAGGGCCAAGTATACAATGCAGGATCCAGAGCCTGTATCGGGGCACTGATAGACGTGGCCCAACACTTGGGAAACCTGAGGTTCAAGGTCTGGAAGAAAATGCAAGAGATGGTGCAATACAGTGAGTACAAAGTTTTATAAGCAACTGTCCACGCATTTGAGGTCATTGACTTGCTTCAATGACGCAGAGAAATGATCAGTTACTAAACGTTATAGTACAATATCCAGGCTCCAGTGTCAGTCATTCATGCCATGAATCACGACTGAAGTGACAATAAAATGTCACCGTTCTGAGCTAGTCTGATTACTGACAATAAAACTGATGAATGTTCTGATTCCTGAATGACAAACTGCTGACTCATGTTCTGTTCATACAGCCATAACATCCATGTATCTGACCTGGTGTCCAACTAACCTGTCCACTCCCTCTGTCTCAGCCCCTGTGACCCTGGATGTGAATTCAGCCCACCCTGATCTACTGATCTCTGGGGTCCTCCTGGAGGTGAGTGACAGACGATCGTCCCAGCCTGTGCCTGATAACGCGGAGCGATTCGACAGCTCAGTGAGCGTGCTGGGCTCTGAAGGCTTCTACTCAGGCATTCACAGCTGGGAGGTGGAGGTGGGGCCTAAGAAGGCCTGGACCCTGGGAGTGGCCAAAGAGGGTGTGGCCAGGAAGGGCAATGTGATGGTCAGCCCAGAGGGTGGGATCTGGGCGATGGGGCTGTGGAACGGGGAGGAGTATAGCGCTGGAACCTCCCCCCTGGGTACCCCTTTGGTCCTGAGTAGGAAACCCCAGAATGTCAGGGTCAAGTTGGACTATGAGAAAGGAGAGCTGTCCTTCTATGACTCCAGTGACATGTCACTCATCTATATGTTCGAACAGAGGTTCACAGAAAGACTGTTCCCCTACTTCTCTCCCTGCCTTAACTCCGATGGCACTAACCCTGGAGTACTGAGTATCTGCCCTGAGAAGGTGTTTGTGACTGTGACACCTGCTCACTAAGGATATTTTCTGGTGATACTACTTTACGATCCCTCACCGAAGTGTCTGCCTTGGTAAAGTCTGTCACAGTGACTCTAGTGGTGACAGTGATGTCTGTGACACCAATGTGTATTCCGAAACTTTGTCTGGGGCACTTTCCTGTTAATTAATTTATTGAGAGAATGTGTCATGAATTCCCTACTTTTTGGTGGTATGTTCAATAAAATTTCAGTTAGAAAAAAATAGTTCCAAAAGGGTTCCCTTTTTGGTTCCAGGTAAAACTATTTCAGGTTCCATGTAGAACCTTTTGTGGAAAGGGTTCTAGATTAAATCTAAAAGGGTTTTACCTGGAACCAAAAGAGGTTCTTCAAAGGGCTTTCCTATAGGGACAGCCGAATAACCTTTTTGGTTCAAGATAACACCTTTTTTCAAAGAATGTACAGTTGTGGCCAAAAGTTTTGAGAATGACACAAATATTAATTTCCACAAAGTTTGCTGCTTCAGTGTCTTTAGATATTTTTTGTCAGATGTTACTATGGAATACTGAAGTAATATTGTTGATGCAAAGAGTCAATATTTGCAGTGTTGACCCTTCTTTTTCAAGACCTCTGTAATCCACCCTGGCATGCTGTCAATTAACTTCTGGGCCACATCTTGACTGATGGCAGCCCATTCTTGCATAATCAATGCTTGGAGTTTGTCAGAACTGGTGGATTTTTGTTTGTCCACCCGCCTCTTGAGGGTTGACCACAAGTTCTCAATGGGATTCAGGCCTGTGGAGTTTCCTGTTCATGACCCCAAAATATCAATGTTTTGTTCCCCGAGCCACTTAGTTATCACTTTTGCCTCATGGCAAGGTGCTCCATCATGCTGGAAAGGGCATTGCTCGTCACCAAACTGTTCCTGGATGGTTGGGAGAAGTTGCTCTCGGAAGATGTGTTGGTACCATTCTTTATTCATGGCTGTGTTCTTAGGCAAAATTGTGAGTGAGCCCACTCCCTTGGCTGAGAAGCAACCCAACACATGAATGGTCTCAGGATGCTTTACTGTTGGCATGACACAGGACTGATGGTAGCGCTCAGCTTGTCTTCTCCGGACAAGCTTTTTTCTGGATGCCCCAAACAATCGGAAAGGGGATTCGTCAGAGCAAATGACTACCCCAGTCCTCAGCAGTTCATTCCCTGTACCTTTTGCAGAATATCAGTCTGTCCCTGATGTTTTTCCTGGAGAGAAGTGGCTTTTTTGCTGCCCTTCTTGACACCAGGCCATCCTCCAAAAGTCTTCGCCTCACTGTGCATACAGAATGCACTCACACCTGCCTGCTACCATTCCTGAGCAAGCTCTGTCCTAGTGGTTCCCCGATCCCGCAGCTGAATCAACTTTAGGAGATGGTCCTGGTGCTTGCTGGACTTTCTTGGGTGCCCTGACGCCTTCTTCACAACAATTGAACCGCTCTCCTTGAAGTTCTTGATGATCTGATAAATGGTTGATTTAGGTGCAATCTTACTGGCAGCAATATCCTTGCCTGTGAAGCCCTTTTTGTGCAAAGCAATGATGACGGCACGTGTTTCCTTGCAAGTAACCATGTTTGACAGAGGAAGAACAATGATTCCAAGCACCACCCTCCTTTTGAAGGTTCCAGTCTGTTATTTGAACTCAATCAGCATGACAGAGTGATCTCCAGCCTTGTCCTCATCTACACTCACACCTGTGTTAATGAGAGAATCACTGACATGATGTCAGTTGGTCCTTTTGTGGCAGGGCTGAAATGCAGTGGAAATGTTTTTGGGGGATTCAGTTCATTTGCATGTCAAAGAGGGACTTTGCAATTCATCTGATCACTCTCCATAAAATAACATGGAGTATATGCAAATTGCCATCATACAAACTGAGGCAGCAGACTTCGTGAAATTAATATTTGCGTCATTCTCAAAACTTTTGGCCACGACTGTAGTGTATGTATGATACAGTACATTCAGCAAATGTTCAAACCCCTTGACTTTTTCTACGTTACAGATTTATTCTAAAATGTATGAAAAAATGTCCTCATCAATCTACACACATACCCCACAATGACAAACAGGTTTTTACATAATGTCACGCCCTGGTCGAAGTATTTTGTGTTTTTCTTCATGTATTTGGTCAGGCCAGGGTGTGACATGGGTTTTTGTATGTGGTGTGTAGCTTAGTGGGATTGTAGTTTAGTGGGGTGTTCTAGGAGAGTCTATGGCTGTCTGAAGTGGTTCTCAATCAGAGGCAGGTGTTTATCATTGTCTCTGATTGGGAACCATATTTAGGCAGCCATATTCTTTGGTTGTATTGTGGGTGATTGTCCTGAGTGTCTTGATGTCCTTGTGCTGTGTTAGTTGACACAAGTATAGGCTGTTTTCGTTTCGTTTATTGTTTTGTACTGTTCGTGTTTTGTCGTGTTTACGTTTGTTTAAATAAACATGGATCGCAATATACACGCTGCAGTTTGGTCCGACTCTCCTTCACCACATGAAAACCGTGACACATAAGTATTCAGACCCTTTGCTATAAGACTCGGAAGCATCAGAAGTTTGGAGCCACCAGTATTCTTCCTAGAGCTGGCCACCCGGCCAAACTGAACAATCGGGGGAGAAGGGCCTTCGTCAGGTGATTCAGAACCCAATAGTCACTCTGACAGAGCTCCAGAGTTCCTCTATGGAGATGGGAGACACTTCCAGAAGGACAACCATCTCTGCAGCACTCCACCAATCAGGCCTTCATGGTACAGTGACCAGACGGAAGGCAGTTCTCAGTAAAATGTACATGATAGCCCACTTGGAGTTTGCCGAAAGGCACCTTAAAGACTCGCAGACCATGAGAAACAAGGTTCTCTGGTCTGATGAAACCAAGATTGAACTCTTTGGCCTGAATACCAAGTGTCATGTCTGGATGAAACCTGGCACCACAGCTACGGTGAAGCATGGTGGTGGCAGCATCAAGCTGTGGGGATGTTTTTCAGCGGCAGTGACTGGGAGACTAGTCAGGATTGAGGGAGAGATGAACGAAGCAGAAGTACACAGAGATCCTTGATGAAAACCTTCTCCAGAGCACTCAGGACCTTAGACTGGGGCGAAGGTTCAGGACAACGGCCCTTAGCACACAGCCATGACAACTCAGGAGTGGCTTCGGGACAAGTCTCTGAATGTCCTTGAGTGGCCCAACCACAGCCTGTACTTGAACCCGATTGAACATCTCTGGAGAGACCTGAAAATAGCTGTTTTTCCATTTTAGAATAAGGCTGTAAAGTAGCAAAATGTGGAAAAATCAGGGGGTCTGAAGACTACTTTTATCCAATGTAAAAAACACAATTTCAAATGTTGCTACATAAGACTGAATCGACCAATCGGTCACACATTACAATAAATAATATGCTTAAAATTGGCATGACTAAAAACATGTACCCGTTCCATTTGAGGACAAATACACTGACAGCTGCGCCACACAGGTTACAAAAAAGTTGGGTAGACATCTTCGATTGTCCAATCCCATGGCACTTGGTTTATGAACTGATATACAAAACAGCGATTGATTCAACAATCCATTTTAAATTATTATACAAAATTCTTGCTACCAACAAAATGTTATATATTGTAAATCAATGGCCAGTTTATTAGGTACACCACCCAGTTCATGAACATGGTTCACTCCTGCAGACAGACAGAGTCAGATGGCTATATAAAGCAGGCAGACAGGCGTTGAGGTATTCCGTTACTGTTCGATTGAATGTTAGAATAGGCAAAACGAGTGACCTAAGCTACTTTGAGTGTGATATGATCGTCGGTGCCAGGCACGCCAGTTCCAGTATCTCAGAAACGGCCGGCCTCCTGGGCCTTTCATGCACAACAGTGTCTTCGGTTTAACAAGAATGACGCGACAAACAAAAAAGATCCAACAGACGACCACACCGGGTTCCACTCCTATCAGCTAAAAACAAGAAGAAGCTGCTCCAGTGGGCACATGATCACCAACACTGGACAGTTTAGTAGTGGAAAAACATTGCCTGGTCTGACTTTCTTGTTGATGGCAGAGTCAAGATTTGGCGTAAGCAGCATGAGTCGATGGCCCCATCCTGCCTGGTGTCAACGGTACAGGCTGGTGGTGGTGGTGTACTGGTGTGGGGAATGTTTTCCTGGTACACGGTAGGTCTCTTGATACCAATTGAGCAACGTTTGAATGCCACACCTTGAAGAATCCATTCCCCGAAGACTCTGTTCTGGAGGCAAAGGGGGTCCGACGCGCTAATAGATGGGTGTACCTAGTAAACTGACCAATGAGAGTACATCTTTACCATGGCGTTCCAAATTAAACATGTTACTTTTAAAACGTTATAAGCATGATGTCTTATTCGGTAATTCACAGTTCAACATGCTCTTCTGTTACTTGCTGGAGAGCACAGCTACAAAAGACAATATAAGGAGAATAAACAAAGGGCGTGGATCGGCTGGATCATCTAAATTTAAAAGTTCTTGGGAACAGCAGGAATGTGGATGATCCAATAAAATCGGTCTGTTCTGATTAAACAGAACAGTGTGGAATAGTGTGCTGGTATGTAGCTTTGTGATACTGCATTATATGACCAAAAGTATGTGGACACCTGCTCGTCAAACATCTCATTTAAAAATCATGGGCATTAATTGGTTGGTCCCCCCTTTGCTGCTAAAACAGCCTCCACTCTTCTTGGAAGGCTTTCCACTAGATGTTGGAATAAGAGCTTTAGTGAGGTCAGAAATTCATTAAAAGGTGTTCAATGGGGTTAAGGCCAGGGCTCTGTGCAGGCCAGTCAAGTTTTCCCACACTGATCTCGACAAGCCATTTCTGTATTGACCTCGCTTTGTGCACGGGGGCATTGTCATGCTGAAACAGGAAAGGACCTTCCCCAAACAGTTGGCAAGAAGTTGGAAGCACAGAATTGTCTAGAGTGTCATTGTATGCTGTAGCGTTAAGATTTCCCTTAATAAGGGGCCGAGCCCGAACAATGAAAAACAGCCCCAGACCATTTTTCCTCCACCAAATCGGAGATCTTAGGTTTGTGTGCGGCTGCTCGGCCATGGAAACCCATTTTATGAAGCTCCCAACGAACAGTTATTGTGCTGACGTTTCTTCCAGAGGTAGTTTGGAACTCGGTAGTAAGAGTGTTGCAACCAAGGACAGACAATTTTACGCATTACGCGCTTCAGCGCTCGGCGGTCTCATTCTGTGAGCTTGTGTGGCCTACCACTTTGCGGCTGAGCCGTTCTTGCTCCTAGACATTTCCACTTCACAATAACAGCACTTACAGTTGCCCGGGGCTTCTCTAGCAGGGCAAAGATTTGACAAACTGAGTTGTTGGAAAGATGGCATCCTATGACGGTGCCACATTGAAAGTCACTGAGATCTTCAGTAAGGCCATTCTACTGCCAATGTTTGTCTATGGAGATTACATGGCTGTATGCTCAATTTTATACAGCTGTCAGTAACGGGTGTGGCTGAAATAGCCGAATCCCCTAAGTTGAAGGGGTGTCCTCATACTTTTGTATATATATATATATATATATATATATATATTGTGTATAGTTTTTGAACTGAAACCGTTTTTAAGTTAGCATAAAAGCAAAAAATAGAAAAACTATAAATACATTTCCACAAAAGTTCAATTTCAATGGGAGTTATTTGGACATGCCAATGCTCTTGGACCGTTACAGTTACAAACACCAAACCAATATTGACACACAAACTGACTCAACTTAGCTTGTAAAAAAGATTGTTGATAGCGTTTGTACTTTTGGAGCTCTCACCATTTTCAAAATAAGGAGTATGAACAAGAACGCGCTCAGTTTAAACGTGCAGTGAAGTTCTCTATAGCAACAGCAGATGTCCATAATGCTGTGGATGGTCAAAAAATGATTAGTCCGTTTTTAGGATCCATCCAACTACATCAATATCTGTCAGGTGTGTGTAACTATACAGTCTTTCTGTTCAATCAGGAGTCCTTAAACAGTACACTGGCACAACGTGTTCCACAGGCCATGAACCCTTGCAGAGCAGCTGTCTATACCGAGGCTCATGATGGCATCTGAAGATATACTTTATGGTATAGGGCATAGAGAAGACCCATCATAACGGCAAAGGCGTTGGGGACGTACCGCAGCTCTGGGAGGACGGTGTGCTAAGATCACTACATCGTAGATGATTTCCTTGAAGAATGCATTTTCTAAACCATTTTCAGTCACAATTAGTATTCTGATGCTCAGCCCCTTTGTGGTCTGCTCTTCTGGATCAGTGGGCTACAGGACAACACAAAATAACCAATTACTAATGTACACATAGCCCTGAAATATATTAGTCACAACACTTATCGTGTTGTTAGAATACGCTAAATGAATTACCAATGTGGAGATTAAATGTATTCACTTATTAATTACCTTACGTATTGGACAGCAAGCAAGGAGTGTGAGATTGCAAAATCAGGCCTGTGTGTGCCCAAAGAGAAAACCAAGGACTTATAGAAGTTACACAAAAACCTGACAGATCTTGATGAAGTTGGATGGATCCTCCTTCAGGAAGTGTGGAGGGCCAAGTTAAACAGCAGCTCTTCTATTCTGGTTGGAGCTCTGAAATGATGAAAGAGAGGGTGTTAGTGAGAGAGAGGGTGTTAGTGAGAGAGTGGGTGTTAGTGAGAGAGGGTGTTAGTGAGGGAGACGGCATGAGAGAGAGAAAAAGTGTGTGTGTATTAGCGAGAGAGATAGTGTGAGAGAGCGAGAGAGAGAGAGAGGGGATGGGGGTAGAGAGACACTTGTGTTCTGATCAAGAGAACGTATAAGACTATGATGTTCGGCCATTGTTGGAGCCCGTGCTCTGTACAACTCCAGGAAATCTGGGCTTGTCCAGCGAGGAAGGATTTATTGAGGTCAGCGGAGACAAGGTGGTTGAATTCTGCATTGACATTTATAGAGCAAGATGTGAAGAAATAGTTATCATACTATATATGCAACAAACTGTACAAATTGTTGGGTGGGAAGGGATTGTAACGCTACAGCCCGTTTGAAAAGGGGGACACTCGTCTACCTTTCTCTCTGTAAACAAAGCTGGCCATCTGGTTTTCACATCAGATGCAAGTGGCTCATCCTGAATGATGTCCTTTCTCAGTAGGGCAAACGTGTTTCCCATCAGCAGTTCATCCGCTTGGTCTTTTTCACCTCTAGCAAGCGGTTTCTCTCCTCTTCTAGAGTGTTTGTTGTTTTTGCTTGAGGAATATCTGGCCAGAAATTCACCTCTGATCGCTTGTTTATTTTTTTTTTAAAAATGTTCTTTTTTGTCTTTGCCATCAACCCTTGACCTCTTGTTACAATTCACCGTAAGCTCAGGACATCCTGTTATGTGCAACGTCTGACAATAGTTCCCATATTGAAGTTCAGGCTGAATTTCCAGGCAGACCAACCGCATAAATGGTCCTGGCTTTTTCAGGCATGGGTGTTTCTCCACCAGAGCTTTGGCAACACCTTCGACTTGTATTTGTGATGGGAATGGGTTGACGTCAAACATAACACCTGCTACTTTGTCAAGAATTTCTGTCTTCATATTCTTGGAGACTGGCAAAAGGGATCCACTCCATAATCCTCATTTCCATGTCTGAGCTTCAATTCAACATCATTGTTAAAATGTGGGGTAGATACATGGCTCGGGCCACTGCTGTGCACGGTAGGAAGGTGAGAGAGAGTCTGATAACAACTAAATACTGCCAGTGTCCAAAGTGCCGCTGTCTGAAAGCTCAGGTGACGTCTTAAGCATTACCTTCAGGGTAGCTCATTTTCAAATAATGGATCTTCGAATTAAAGTACGACGTCACCTTCCAAATCGAGCTTGCTCTTCAGTATTGACTGCAGTTCTTCCACAGTCTCTGGCAGACTTTCAATGGTAACTCTCCTGATGCCATCAATCGCAAGTTTGACTCGAAGCAACATGATTGACTTCAAAATATAATTCATTCATGTGATCACATTATAACAGAAAGACACAGAAATGGAATGAAAGAGAGAGGGTTAGGGTTAGAGAGAGAGCCTGGGAGAGTGATGGGGAGTGAGAGAGAGATAAACAGATACAGATTACACACACAGATACATTGGATGGATCCTGCGCCAGGAATTGTGGACGGTCGAGTAAAACAGCAGCTCTTCTATTCTGGTTAGAAGTGAGACAGACGGCGAGAGAGAGCGCGAGGATGAGAGAGATAGTGTGTATTAGTGCGAGAGAGTGACTGTGTGAGAGAGTGTGTGTGTGTTTGAGGAGAGAGGGAAAGAGTGAGAGAAGCACTTTACTTTCGGATCAAAAGCGCATCTTCTCCACCATCTACAGTCCTGATTGGTACACCGATGTTCAACCCCCTTTGTGTTCTGCTCTCCTGGGTCAGTGGGCTACAGCGTAACACAAAAATAACCAATTACTAATGTACACATAGCCCTGAGTAGATTAGTTCCAATACATATGGTATTTTTAGAATAAGCTAAATTATTTACCAATGTTGATATAAAGCTTATTCACTTATGAGAGGGAAAAATCAGGGCTGCGTGTGCCTAAACAGAAAATTGATAACGTATAGTAGTTACACAAACACCTGACAGATCTTGATGAAGTTGGATGGATCCTCCCTCAGGAAGTGTGGAAGGCCCGAGAAAACAGCAGCTCTTCTATTCTGGTTGGAGGTCTGCAACGATGAGAGAGACTGAGAGAAGAAAGGATTTCAGGAGGTCAGCGGAGACGAGACAGTTGAATTCGGCATCGGCCTTCATCGAGCAAAAGAAGAACGTTTAAGCTAGAGATGCTATCTTCCGCATCTATGGCGGAAGGTGGCCGAGCCACAGCGGTGTTTGTCAGACCATGAGACATCCCGAAAACACGTCTGTAGCGTCCGAATGGTTTCCCCTACAAAACTAATATGACCACTCTATGGAGAGATGAGACTCTCACAGACACGATGGTGTTCTCCCCACAAGTGCCACGGGACTCGTCTGAAGGTAACCCATACAAATGAATGGAATGTAGGTAGTTATGTGCCAACAAAAAAAAGGGTTTAAATAGTAGTACGAGTAGTCCTTGTGAATAAATGACATGTTTGTATTATACCTGGCCTGTTTGTTCCCATGCCCCACTTTTAACGAACCTGTGTGAGTTTTAGATTAGTCCCGAGGATTTCACCTCATGTAGAAAAAAAGGTGGCGCAGTATCGGCTAAAGGAAAGGTTATTTATGTCCACGTTCTAATTGCACAAGGGCCAATTGTACACTGCAGGATCCAAAGCCTGTATTAGGGGCACTGATAGACGTGGCCCAACACCTGGGCGACCTGAGGTTCAAGATATGAGAGAAGGTGAAATACAGTGAGTACAAGACCAGAGCAAATGTATCATTAACAGATCAATAGACATTTTTCGAGTACCACACTTTAAAATGTCAATTGTATAGCATACCCGTGTTTGTGTTTCCATCCAGCCCCAGTGACTCTGAACCTCAACACTGCGTCCTCATGGCTCTCTCTCTCTCAAACGGGTTCTGGTCCCATGGCCCTGAGGGATGGGGGCCAGTACAGCGCCTGTACCATGCCCTGGACCCGCCTCAGGAGGGGGAGCGTGTGTCTGGACTATGACGTGGGAGAGGTGAACTTCTACAACCCCATAAAATCTATACATTCAATGACATATTTAAAGAGCCATTGTTGCCCTAGTTCTTTCCCTGTGTGAGTGGTCACAATTCTGAGCTGCTGAAGATATGCCCTACCAAAGGGTCAGTGGAAGGGAAAACCAAGTCAGTTGCCCATCTGAATGCATTCAACTGAAATGTGTCTTTAACCCAACCCTCTCTGAATCAGAGAAGTGCCCCGGGAGCAGTTGTTGTTGGGGGTTAACTGCCTTGCTCAAGGGCAGAACGGGCAGATTGTTTTTCACCTTGCTGGCTCTGGGATTCGAACCAGCGACCTTTCGGTTACTGGCCCAACACTCTTAACCATTGGCTACCTGCCACCCCTTAGTTAATGCTGTGGGTGATGAGTTTTCGTAGATTACCACTGGTTATTCGATCGAAACATATTTGCTAATGCATTACTAATATCCATACAGTATGTCCTACAATGTATTATCAACAGTTATAGATAGTTATATTCATGATCTATACATAGTTAATGTTAGTTCACGATAGTTATTAACAAAGTGTTGCTTGTCAACAATGAGCTAGGCCAACCAACAGTGGTGAAGTCTTATTATAGTGCTCCAAGCCTCCAACGGATAATGCAACAGTCATGTGATGAAATAAGACACCATGTCCTTACATGGAACACATTTTAGACACCATTCTTTAATCCTGAAATGTACCCCCCTCATCCAACCCTTGACATACAATGTGTGTCCGCCGCATCTGTTTGAGTGCATGTGACTGCGTGGGTGTATGTGTTCCTGTCTTGAGCACATGACACAGTATAAAAGCAGGGGTGCTCTCGACCTGTCATGTCAGACTTCCAACCTCAAGACTTCTCCCATTGCTAAGAGAACTCCTCTGCTGAGAGCAACAATGAGAGCCTACCTGGTCCTGCTTCTGCTGCTCCCTCTGTGCACAGGTAAGTCACACTTATTTCACTTGGCTAGTGCTTCTACGTTCCTTGCGGAACATAGGTCATTGCCGAGCTGCTTCCAATCCTTTCTGCCCTTGTTATTGTTGCCATATCAGTGGCTCAGTCTTAATTTCTTGCTCTGTGAAGATGCAGGTGGAGGTGTAGATGAAAGTGGTCATGGGCCTTTCTCTCTTGCGTTTAACTTGTGGGCTAAAGGTAAGAGTCTAGTTTGGTGATGCACGTTTCTTCTTAGTGTAGCCTAACTAGTGTGGCCTAACCAGCACAACTTCCTCCTCTTCATTTGTGCTTCAATAGGTACTTGTTTTGTGATCTCCCACAGTCAGATGTTTCTGATGGTATATGTCCAGTGAATTCCAAGTAAGCGTCTGAGACATTGGTTGATGAATGTTTGTACTTTTTAACAGAGCATGCTGCTGGTGGTTCTCCATGTCTTAGACCCGTTAAGGAAGATGGCCTTCACATTTATTAGAAATCTCAGTCTTTGGTTTAGCTTTTATGCTGTTCTGGCTTTACCGATTCCTGCTTTCACATTCTTCATCAGTTGATGTTGATTTGAAGTCCGATCTAAGCTGATGTTGCATGCAAGAGGAGAGACTTGTCCTGCGATTTTGTGTGTTTGTGAGACAGTGGAGCATTCACGGTCATCCGCAAAGTCCAGATCTTCCGGTTCACTGTGTGCCTGTTGTTTCTTGAATGATCCGGTAAGCATGCCTGTCGGACCTGCAGTGCCTTCAGAAAGTATTCATACCCCTTGACTTATTTCCCATTTTGTTTTTACAGTTCGAATTCAAAATGGACTATATATATTTTTTTCACACATCTACACAATACCCCATAATGAAAAGGTACTTAAAAAAAAATGTTTGCAAATTTACTGAAAATGAAATACAGAAATGTCTCATTTACATACATTTTGACATCCAAGTCAATACGTTCAAATAACTTTTTGTCCGCGATTACAGCTGTGAGATTTTCTGAGTAAATCTTTGCATACCTGGATTGTACATTATTCGCATTTAAAAATTCTTCAAACGCTGGTCAAGTTGGTTGTTGGTCATTGCTAGACAGCCATTTTCAAGTCTTGCCATAGATTTTCAAGACGATTTAAGTAAAAACTGTAACTACGTCACGGAGGAACCATTGGTCTCATGTTGAAATCGCTGAGTGGTTTCCTTCCTCTCCGGCAACTGAGTTGCCTGTATCTTTGTTGTGACTGAGTGTATTGATACACCATCCAAAGTGTAAATAATAACTTTTAAAAAATCAAACCTTTTATTTAACACAATGCTCAAAGGGATATTCGATGCGGAGGTGCCCTTCTTTGCTAGGTATTGGAAAACCTCCCTGACCATTGTGGTTGAATCGGTGTTTCAAATTCACTGCTCGACTGAGGGATCTTACAGATAATTGTATATGTAGGGTACAGAGAGGAGGTAGCCATTCAAAATGCATGTTAAACTCTTATTGCGCACAGAATAAGTCCATGCAATGTATTATGTGACTTGTTTAATACATTTGTTACTCCTGAACTTATATAGGATGATGTGATTGAACACTTTCCCTGGTGTTGACCAACATTATCCTGAGGTAGTTTTTACTCCCTTAGATCTCCTTTCTTGGTTATTTTGAGGTCAAACACACGACCCAAAAACTCACGTACACACAGCAGCTCGCACACACAAATGCAAGTACAGCGCACGCACACTCACATTACTGAATTCCCGCTCTGCATCATTCACAACAGTGCTGGCATGAGATTGTAATACTTTCTCAGATCAAATTCAAGTCCTTATGTAGGTTGTGACGTAACCATGCCTCTTGTGATCTTTGAACCAGCCTAAACGTACTGTATTCACTAATGAGAATGAACTCTGAACATCTCTTCCTTCCCTTCCCATAGCGGACTACAACATTGAGTGTTACGGTGAGGACTTCCTGATGCTGAGGAACCAGCTCCTACAGTGCTCAAGCAAAACACAGCAGGCCTGCTACATCAGGAGTGAGTATCACCACTGTAGTCCTTCATTTGGCCCTGCAATACCAGGGCTGTGTCTGAAAATGTTACTAGCTGTCAAACCTTCATCTTTGTTTGCTCAATTCCTCATCTCTCTCGCTCTCCCATAAGCTCATTGGAGTTTTTGAGAGGGAGGCAAGGAATTGAGGAAACAAGAACAGAGGAAGCAAGGATTTGACAGCTAGTGACATTTCAGAAACAGCCCAGGACTGAGCGATATTACTTGTTACAGGCAAGGCTGACTCTTTTGATCAACTGATGACAGTAAATGTAAGATATACCCATCATGCTATTGACTTGCATAATACAACAGTAAACACACCATCTGGACCTTCAAAAGGGTAACTAATAGCATGGACTTTTGATCAAACAAAATCAGAGACATAATGAATTATTGAATTGGGGATATGAAAACATGAGTGAAGAAATATTTAAAGCTGCAATATGGAACTTTTTGGGCGACCCGACCGAAATCACATAGAAATGTTCATTGTGCGCTACTTCTATGCTTCCCGTTCTTAAGTTTCGTTTTTGCGTCTTTTACTTACTTTCCGTTTTGTCCACTAGCTTCAAAACAGCTGAAAGAAAATACTTTATTTTTTATTGTGGAAAATATATTTCACAGCAGTTTGAATGGTACAATGATTCTCTACACTATACTTGCTTGCTTTGTCACACACTAAAATTAGGTTGAACCATTAGAATTTTAGCAACCAGGGAAGGGGGGAGCGATTTCTGCATAGTGCACCTTTAACCTAACATTAAGTCTTATTGAATCAAACTGTGTTTGTGATAGTAAAGTCCTTGATCCTACTACGTCTTCTGATTTAAAGGTCCAATGCAGCCATTTGTCTCAATGTCAAATTATTTCTGTGTAACAATTAACATGGTCAAAAATAGCTTCTTACCAAAGAGCGATTTCTCAATTTTGCTAATACTGTCTGGGAGTGATCTTAGAAGGGAAGGGGGGAATTTTTAACTAGCTGTTAATGGCAGAGAGGTTTGGTCTATTAACTAATTTACTGCCTGGTGATGACAAGCCAACCAAAACAGGCTGACATTTCAAACAGCTCTTACACTAAAAGGGCATCATCACAGTATTAGTCCAACCTCAGTGTGGAAACATGCAGTAGACATAAAACACGGGAGGAAAATCACATTTTTGACTGCACTGGGCCTTTAAGGCCATGATCCTGCTGCATATTCCTATAAAATCCTTGATCCTACTGCATCTTTTTATGTTCTGGGTCTCCTCCTACAGGCTCTGGGGAGAAGGGCTGTGCTAGGCTTGAGTTCTGCTCTCGACCGGGCTGGACGTGTTGCTATCAGGACCGCTGCAATGCCTAGAACTGACTCCAGGGGCCAATAACTCCACGGGCAGGCAGAGGAAGGAGAGCAAGACAGATGGAGAAAGGATCTGTGAAATCAGCCGACAGTAACTTGAGGGCTTGTGGTCCGATCTGCTGTTTAGCATTTGGTGACTCATTGATGTGTTTGTAAAAAAAAGTGCAATATACACAACTTTGATGATGTAAAGTCACATGAAATAAAGTCAGAGGACAGTTTTCAATCCACTAATCTCAGGTCTGAAATGCAATTGTGAAAGGAGTCATTTCATCAGTGTTTCACTATGTAGGCACACACACACTCACTGCAAATGCGTTGTTCTGAATCAAGATGCTAAAAATGGGACATCCTTCCCTCCACTGCGGTAGACAAGCAGTCTTTGCTCCTCCGTGTGGGCTTCCTGGCAGTCTGTGGGTCTGTTTATCTAAGTGTCAGTCAGCAAGAACCTCCTGACATTTTAAAATCAGCATGGCACTAGTCCTCGGTTTACCCACACAGTCGAATACCATAGCCAGAAACCTCTGTTTACTGTACGAACCAAACTATAGACAGACACATCCAGAATCAACTAGGGAAGACAGTGAGATGAATAACCTCATGCGCACGCACACACACCAGAATAGGTATCATAGGGTTCAGATCGCTTACAGAACACCAGACAAACAAGCTCAGGGACGGAGAGATGTTTGAGGAAGGATTCAACTTCCTCAAACTCAGATGATAGTGACGAAAGTGACAATTAAATGAGTATACTGGAATTATTTACTGTAGTTACGCCCTTTTATAACACAAAACATTCAGACCAAGATCAACATAGAAATCAGTGGAAATTGAGTGGGGAAAATACTCAAACATAAAAGCTTTTCTTTTTTTGAGATGTTTATTTCTATTTTTTTTTATCTTCAGTATTTTTCTGTCTATTGACAGGAATGCATGAGAGACAGATTGGCTCAAACATTGTCATGTGAAACATTTGTCAGTCATATCTTACCAACATTATATCATTTCAACATCATCACCATCATCATGGGTGGTGATGACCGTTTATTCTGAATATCACAAAAGGTTGCACCTGTCCTTGCCCTCCCCCAACCCAAAGACTTGATAATCAGAGTGGGCACACATATATGCCCACTCAATTTTCCCTAGGACGATTGGCATGGGTGTGCCAGCCATTTTGCAGAGGAGTGTTGGGGGAAGACAACCCCCCCCCCAGGACACTTAGACATACATTCACAGGGATGAGGTTTCAGACCAGTCAAGGAGTTTTGTGTTTAAACTCGCTTCCCTTTGTGTGTTTTGGATACTAGCCCATCGAACTTGAAAACATGATTCTGTACAAGCCCTTCAGAAAAATTCCCCTCAAAACATGGATTGGTTGAATAGACATAAATGAACCGCTCGGTCTCTCAAAAATATCAGATCCTTGTCAGGGCCCAGTACATAGGATGCCCTGGTGTCCACATCTCCCGCACCTTACTAACCCTCCCTACCTTAAAAGAAAATATTTCCCTCCCCTAAACCAACATAGGCAAAACTCACCTCACCCCCCACTCCCCTCATTATGGCAAGGAAATTTGTCAGCGCAACATTCAAGGGACATATCTGATGTAGGACTCTGATTGGCAGACCACTACAGAGCCTAAATGGGGTGAGATGAGTTGGCCATGAATATCCTTGAATAACAAGAGGAGCGACATCCCCAGATAGACTGCGGGCGGAGGCACTCTCAATGCCAGTTCACTGTCCCACCATAACACCTGCCAGGGGAAGAAGAGCACATTTGGGACCATAGTTTAGGAGGACTCAAAGAGCTATTATTCCACACTGTACTGCATATGTATGTACATGCTTGGCCTGCGGGTGAGCTGCAGTGTGCCTCCTAGTGGTGAAAGAAAGCACTGAGTAATGGTTCAGTGGATCTACAGGAAGCTGCCAAAATAATAATGGAAACACTTGAATAAATGAGGGATACAAAATATATTGAAAGCAGGTACTTCCACACAGTTAATTAAGCAATTAACATATACTTAGGGTAACGTATAATTTTGGCCATTATCTTGACTACCATGGCTACCATGGCTATGCCCCCCCAGGGCACAAGGGGTCACTAAATGGTTTGATGAGCACGAAAACAATGTAAATTCCATGGCCGTCTCATTCAACCCAATTGATTCTGGAGCGCGCGCCTGAGACAGCGTTTTCCACCGCCGTCATCAACAAAAAACTACAAATGAAGGCAATTCTCGTGGTGTCGCATCCCTTCAGTAGAGTTCCAGACACTGTTAGAATCTATGCCAAGGTGCATAGAAGCGATTATGGCTCGTGGTGGCCCAAAACCCTATTAAGACAATTTATGTTGGCGTTTCCTTTATTTTGGCAGTTACCTGTATAATCTCAAGATGAATAAACCAGACACACACACACACACACACAGGCATACCATTATATACATAAAGTAGCCACACCTGAATGTACAAAATTGACAATTATTGGATGGGAAGATCTAGCAAGACCACATGGCGCCCTGTAAACAGGGGTTTTAGTGTTCTGGAGAGACTCCAGATATCCTAGGGCACGTGTCAACCTCCTTCCACTGAGAGCCGAGTGTGTGGGTTTTCGCTCCGCCATTTTACTTGATTGGTGAATTAAGGTCGCTGATTACCCGTAAGGAACTCCCCCTCACCTGGTTGTCAAGGTCATAATTGAAAGGAAAAAACAAAAACCAGCAGACACTAGGCCCTCCATGGAATGAGTTATACACCCCTGTCCTAGGGTATGAGTCATACACCCCTGTCCTAGGGTATGAGTCATACACCCCTGTCCTAGGGTATGAGTCATACACCCCTGTCCTAGGGTATGAGTCATACACCCCTGTCCTAGGGTATGAGTCATACACCCCTGTCCTAGGGTATGAGTCATACACCCCTGTCCTAGGGTATGAGTCATACAATCCTATCCTAGGGTATGAGTTATATACCCCTGTCCTAGGGTATGAGTTATACACCCCTGTCCTAGGGTATGAGTTATACACCCCTGTCCTAGGGTATGAGTCATACAATCCTATCCTAGGGTATCAGTTATCCTGTCCTATACCCCTGTCCTAGGGTATGAGTCATACTTCCCTGTCCTAGGGTATGAGTTATACAATCCTGTCCTAGGGTATGAGTCATACACCCCTGTCCTAGGGTATGAGTCATACACCCCTGTCCTAGGGTATGAGTCATACACCCCTGTCCTAGGGTACGAGTCATACATTGACACCTGTCATTGTAGGAGGCGTATTCTGAGGTCATGAGATATTGTACGGGGTTAAACAAGTGTGTTCACGTTCTATGCACTCAGAAGCATGTTCACTACAACTACAGAACCACATGACAAAAACTACAGGACAAAATCTACCTACGTTAAAGCATTCCCAGTTGCACAAGCTGTTGATTTGCGAAAAACACACACCAAAAAAACAGACAATTATATTATAAAAAGAGAAAGAGTTTCTTTGTGGACCAGCTGGAAGTCTACATCTTTGAGGACAACGTTAGAAAACATTTGTATAACACTGATACAACCATGCCCTCATACAGTCTTTCACTAGGATTACCAATGTCTTTACCACTTCACTACAACCCTGTCAATGCCACCTACCAATCTTACCACACCGTCACTGACATGCACTTTACTTACAGTCCCTCACTCATCTCTCACCAACAGAGAGGATATATATATATAAAAAAAAAAGATTAATCTACACCACGTGCCTTTTACACAGTCCTCGCTCTTCTTTCTGATAATGACGAACCTGGAAAAATACTTCCATCATTCAATCCTGTATATAACTAGCTAAACCTTTAAACCCTATAGTCATAGACAGGCATTAAAAAAACAAAAACACTCTCTCCTCCATTCCCAGCTGAAAAACAGAAGAGCCTTTCTCTCTCTCCCTCTCTCTCCCCTCTATGCCATGTCTGTGGAAATGTACCAGCGCATTCCCACAGAGGGGATAAAGATAAGACTGTGTAGAAGAGAAGAGTCTCTCTCGCTCTCTGTTGGCTGTGTATTCCTGTGAGCGTGATCCCGTCCTGAGTTGCTGCAGAATGGGGGGGCTGGACAAACCCTCCTCCGGAATGACACAACGTGTAAACGGCAGCTCGCACACACATAAGACTTAAAAAAAAAAAAAAAATCTTAAAAACATCTCAGTCCATAGAGCAGAGAAGGAACACTCCCCAGAACGAGCTTTTAAAAAGGTCTAAATCCTAAATGAAAATGAAAAGAAACGCTAAAAAAAAATGGTAGCACGTTTAAGGTAGGGCGAGCAGGTGAGAGAGTCACCTGGGTACGTGTGTCGCTGGTGGTTCAGTGTGGTCATAATGTCCATGAGCCACAGGATATCCTATGGACCATTATTCATCAGAGTCCTTTTTGGCCTTTACAGCGAGACTGGATGGATGAGTTTCCTGCAGGGACTCTTACCAGAGAGAACAGCTTATTGCCATGAAGCAGTCTGCAGGCGCGCGCGCACACACACACACCTGATTGAAAGTCCAGAATGATGGAGTGTGTGTGCTATTAGCTGCATGTGTATAACTGGTTGTGTCTGGTCACACAGTATGCTATGGTGTGTTATTGCAGGTTGCTGCATTATTGAGCTAGGATTAGGTTTAAGTTTCTATGGTAACATAGCCTAAAGACTATATGATGAGTATTGACAAAGGGCTGGACTGGGGAGTGAGCATTAGCCAGGGGTACCTGCCTAGGCTCAGGGAAGAGGCACTAGGCTCTCGTAGCATAATATACTTGTGTATAAAGACATAAGTAATACTTGGTATCAGGTACTATATGAGTATCTATGATAGCAACATTACAATGATATTTGAACTGTGTAAATGATCCTGCATCTGTTTGGCTGATCAAGGAGTGATGTTGGAGTGTGATTTTGTGTGTCTTTGTGTATTAGTGCTAGTGTTTGCACGTCTGTGTGCTTGTGTGTCCCTCTCTCACAGAGCTGTCATCTGCAGACTTGACTTAACCGTACGACCCAGAACAATCACAACATTCTCTCCTCACACAAGGCCGAGTGACAGCGTAAAACAAACATCAGCCACTAATATCACTGCTTGTCTCACTTACACCCTCCATTCTTATCCAATTAACACAGACTTCAAAACAAAACAAAAAGAAGAGCATGAAAAGAAACTAAAAAGAAAAACAAAGGAAACCTGAACAGCAAATATTGAACCCTGCTGCGCTTCTCCTGAGAAACGCAGTGACATCGAGGTGCCTCCAGGGGGGAGTGCTGAGCAGGAGAGCGCACGAGGCTGCATCACAAGTGACGCTCTTTACGAGGGTGGGGTGAAAGGGCGGCCCTCGTCGCTAGGAGTGGCTGTGTCATCGCTGGGGTCCAGGCTGTCCTTGGGGCTCAGCGTGCTGTGGGAGGGGGGTGGGGTACACTCTGAGCGGGGTGGGGTCATCCCGGATGGGGGAGTGGTTTCAGGGGAGCTCTCCTGCCGTCCATTGGTCGTGGGCTCGGTGGGTGGTGGGAGGGGCGTGACGATGGCCGTATCCCCGCAGGGCACCGCTGGGGGGTCAGAGGTCAGGTCGAGGACGGAGGGCGGAGTTGGGGTCGCGATTGGCGTCACGGCCGGCTTGGTGGGGGTGGGCGTTAGGGGCACCGCTGGGATGGTGACGCGGGGGTTGGAGTTATGCAGGAGCCCCTCCCCCAGAGAGAGGGAAGAGTCGCTGGGGACCAATGAGGGGGTCTTCTCCACCAGACGCCACTGCATGACACTGGTATCTTTCCCGCCAGTGGACACCAAGTGACTGTCGTTGTGCATGAAGGTCACATTAGTCACGTGACTGCTGTGGGCGCTATATTTGTGGCTCGGTGCCTGCGGAGGAAGGAGACGCATGTCAGCACATTATATTATGATTGGAAGCAAATATTACAGTATGTTATAGTATATACAGTCTACGCTTAGTACAGGGATGGTAGCACTGAGCAGTGTTCAGTAAGTGGCTGGTGCCCAGGGGCAGGGCTGGCTTACCTTGGGTCTGGCACAGGGGTACTGGAAGAGGTGCACTTTGCAGAAGTCATCAGCCAGAGCGATCACCTTCCTGTTGTGGGATCTGATGAGGGCGTTGATGTCTGTGCCATCGGAACCCTCAGGCCACACTCCTGGAAGACACAAAACACACACACACATTGGTGGTTTTGCCCCACTATCACAGTTCAAATATGGAGTCTGAGCAGTGAACCTGTCTGTACTTTCCATATGTGCGTGTACACGAAGTCATGTCAAAAGCATACCACCAGGGGGCAAACAAACACTGTAAGAGAGACTTCATACACCTCTCCATGCACTCTAACATGCTCAAGACACTCCCTATCCTACTGTCCCTCTCTCACGGGTATGTACAAAAACGTATGCATGCACATATAGAAATAGTGACCACTTCACACACACGTATGCAATCTCTATTCTCAGGGGTCCTATCAGTTACAGCCAGTGGCGTCAGTTCAGCTAAACCTAGGGTATGGCAAAGTGGGGTGTGTGGAAATACCCCCCCAAAGCAGGTGGAGTGAAACACTGTTCACACTTCCCAATCCAAAACCAAGATAAAAAGAAAGATGAAGGTAGGCAAATCAACAACAACAAAAAGAAGCGTACAATAATATTGCAGACAATAATGACTTTGCAGACATCAATGAATTATTATTGAACAAAAATAAGTGAGAGATGTACAGTATACTCAAAATGCGTTGCAAGTAAGAAAAAGCTATAATTTATTAAGCTAACGGGATATGTACGTGTGAGATATTCAGTAATTATGCACTACCGGTCAAAAGTTTTGGAACACTTACTCTTTCAAGGGTTTTTCTATATTTGTACTTTAAAAAAATATATATATTTGTTAATTGTAGAATAATAGTGAAGACATATGGAAGCGTCCAGTAACCAAAAGTGTTAATCAAATCAAAATATATTTTATATTTGAGATTCCTCAAAATAGCCACTCTTTACCATGACAGCTTTTCACACTCTTGGCATTCTCTCAACCAGCTTCATCTGGAATGCTTTCCAACAGTGTTGAAGGAGTTCCCACATATGCTGAGCACTTGTTGGCTGATTATCCTTCACTCTGCGGTCCAACTCATCCCAAACCATCTCAATTTGGTTGAGGTCGGGGGATTGTGGAGGCTACGTCATCTGATGCAGCACTCCTTCACTCTAATTCTTGGTAAAATAGCTATTACACAGCCTGGAGGTGTGTTGGGTCATTGTCCTGTTGAAAAACAAATAGTCCCACTAAGCCCAAACCAGATGGGATGGTGTATAGCTGCAGAATGCTGCGGTAGCCATACTGGTTAAGTGTGCCTTGATTTCTAAATGAATCACAGACAGTGTCACCTCCTCCATGCTTTACAGCGGGAAATACACATGCAGAGATCATCTGTTCACCCACACCGCATTGACTGACCTTCATGTCTTAAAGTAATGATGAACTGTCGTTTCTCTTTGTTTATTTGAGCTGTTCTTGCCATAATATGGACTTTTTTTTTTACCAAATAGAGCTATCTTCTGTATACCATCGCGACCTTGTCACAACACAACTGATTGGCTCAGATGCATTAAGGAAAGAAATTCCACAAATTAACTTTTAACAATGCACATCTGTTAATTGAAATGCATTCCAGGTGACGACCTCATGAAGCTGGTTGAGAGAATGCCAAGAGTGTGCAAAGCAGTCATCAAGGCAAAGGGAGGCTATTTGAAGAATCTCAAATATTATATTTGGAATATTTGGATTCATTTAACACTTTTTTGGTTACTACATGATTCCATATGTGTTATTTCATTTCTACAATGTAGAAAATAGTAAAAAGAAAAATTATTGAATGAGTAGGTGTTCTAAAACATATATATATATATATTGTGTGTGTACAATTATCTGTATATATATATATATATATATCATGTGAGTGAACACTCCTTCAAATTAGTGTTTCAGCCATATGTTACTGACAGGCTATTTCAGCCACATGTTGCTGACAGGTGTATAAAATTGACTCCCTTTCTTGCTTCTCCTCCATTTAAGAAATTAATTTGCTCAAAACTGTTCAACTGTTGTCTTTCTCTTGGAGTTAACTAATCACCAGATTTTATGCACTGCAGTGCTAGCTAGCTGTAGCTTATGTTTTCAGTACTAGATTGATTGTCTGATCCTTTGATTGGGTGGACAAGACGTCAGTTAATGCTGCAAGAGCTCTGATAGGTTGGAGGATGTCCTCTGGAAGTTGTCATAATTCCTGTGTTAGTCTACGAAAGGGGGTGAGAACCATAAGCCTCCTAGGTTTTGTATTGAAGTCAATGTACCCAGACGAGGACGGAAACTAGCTGTCCTCCGGCTACACCATGGTGCTGCTAAGGCTACTGTAGACCTGTGTTTTAATCAGTTATTTGGTGATGGGAATATATCTAGTATAGTTTGATCTAAAAAGGATAACTTTAATGTTTTACTATTTTTTATGAAATATATTGAGGAGAATGGTCCTCCCCTTCCTCTGAGGGGCCTCCACTGGATCAATTGTAAATCGGCACTCCACATGAAAAAGGTTGCCGACCCCCTGCTATAGGCTATTTAAAGCCACATTTGTTGAATGGCGCATACAGTATATTATGACAGTGTCATCGTCTCGTGCCCTTCCCACCACCATTGTCTCGTTGCGATGCATTCAGAGATGTTCCTCATAATGTGTGTGCCCAGCTCATTTTCACATTTGCCTTTCTGCATTATTCGCCAGGGAAGGGAAGAGAAAAAAAATCTGTGAATATTGAAGCATTGCATTAACGAACGAGGCGTCTCGGGGGCTACTGAACCATTTTGTATCAACAAGGCGGCTCCGAGAATATTGATATTGCAACATAGTAGCCAACCACAAGGTAGCCCATGCAAATTTTTCCCTGAGCCAGCTTGTCTCTGTCTGATTATTGTGTTGCCTACGCAGCAGTTGCACCATTTGGGTGCCTGTTAAAAAAAATAAAAAAGAAGCCCTTTATCCACACTATAGCTATATAACTTAGCAATATTTAATGATGTTTGGCCAGCAAGAGTTGACCTGTTAGAATATTACAGCAGAGGCAGGTATGCTAACGGGTAGGGATTAGGGATGCGGGCAAAGAATGATGAAGTAGGCCTACAGCAAGAAGCTAAAAAAAAAAGTTAGCCCAACAAAGTCATCATAAATGATTAGCATTATCTCAATTATTATTCTGTGACGGCATAAAAATGCACATTTGCTATAGCCTACAATTGTTATTGGCTTTGAAGCCAAAAACAGGACAATAGCAAGTTATTCAGTCGTGTTTATTTTCATACCAATAAGCCTACATGAAACCAAAATTGCACTAGCCTATTGGGCGAATTCGTGAAAATAACAATTACATTCACACAACCTATATTTTAAAAGTAATAAAACAGCTTTTGGTTTGGAATGGTCAGAAAAAAGGAGGGCTCCCCACCTCCCAATTCCCAGTTCAATTAACCCCTGGATATCAGATTACAACAAAGCTTGTTGCCTACTTTAATTTTGGGGCCTAATCATTACACCCCTGGTTGTAGCCTCAGACAATCTACTGGCTGAGATCTGTGAAATCTGAAAGTCAAGAGTTAACTATATTTCCAGCCCCATAAAGAACTGAAATATGTGGAGTGGGGGGCTAATGTGGGGCTATTATTCTGAGCCCAAGTCCCTCCGAAAGAGAAAGAAAAAACTGGATGGGTAGTGAGTGAGTGAGTGAGTGAGTGAGTGAGTGAGTGAGTGAGTGAACGAGATGGAGAGTGAAAAAGTGATGGACAGAGAGACAAAAAAAAGAGGGAGAGAGAAATAAAGAAAGAACGAGAGAGATACCACACCATGCTGCAGTGGGACAACACCAGTAGTGAAAAGCACAGCAGGGACAATTCTGGTAGCAGAACGAGAGTTGGAATGGAAGGACATTAAATTCCTATTATTCAAATTAGAGCTCTTGATTTCCTTTCAATGCTACAAACTTGGGTACGACATCTAAAATGGAATAAAAAAAGAGAGGATGAATGAAGGGAGAGAAAATAAAACCGGGGCAATAGGCAGAACGTCTAAGAGTGCGTGCGATAAGTTGCTGATGTGCAAAACTCCCAAACCACACTCTGTTCAGTAGTAGGACTCATAGAAACATAAATTGCAGCCACACAACCACAGAAGCTTATAAACCCACACCAGTGAAAGTAAAAACACACACACACAGACACAGAAATCTAGCATGGCACAGCCAAGAACCGTGCCAACGTGTTTGAGGACGAATCACGCCGAACAGAAGAACCAATCCCACACCCTATCCATATAACCCAGGTACTGACCGAAGACATGGTAGCCCAGCACACAGGTGTAGGTGGCCCAGTCAATGTCCTTACACTCGGAACGGTTACGGATGTACTTGCAGCCATTTGGAATGTCCCCTGCAAAAAAGGATAGAACCAAGTCAGGGCATAGTTTAAGGGGAAACTACACAACAGAAATGTAATGCAAAAAGGTATAAGCTATACTGTACGTTGGTTTAGCCCGATTATTTTAAAGAGGTTAACACATTTTTGGGGGGGGATAAATAGTCCTTCGTGGATCAGTAACATAGCATGAGGCTCCATCAATGAAGCTGTAGTCTCACTGAAGCATGACAATCATTTGAAGGCGTCTCTACTCACAGTAGAGGATCTCATAGTCTCCTGAGTTGGACATGATGAACTTGTTGTCGGGGGACCAGTCAAGATGTGTGATGTAGCTGGAATGTCCCTGTTAACCACAGAGTGAGAACGTTTGATACATGATTTAGAGAGAGGAAACCGTTAAATGGTCTATTTTTTGTTGTTTTTGTATTTTACCCACTTTTTCAGGCCCAATTTTGTGATATCCATTTGCGACCCAATTTCAAACTCGTCTTATCGCTGCAACTCCCCAACAGGCAAAGGTTGAGTCAAAGAGGCAAAGGTCGAGTCACTCGTCCTCCAAAACATGACCCGCCTAACCGCGCTCCTTAACACCTGCCGCTTAAGCCGGAAGCCAACTGCACCAATGTCTCGGAGGAAACACTGTTCAACTGACGACCTAAGTCAGCCCGCAGCCCGCCACATGGAGTCACTAGAGCACAATGAGTCAAGTAAAGCCCCCCCCCGGCCAAACCCTCCGCTAACCTGGACGGCGCTGGGCCAATTATGCTCCGACCCTGTCACGGCCAGTTGTGACACATCCTGGGATCGAACCAATGTCTGTGGTGACGCCTCAAGCTCCCCAATGTAGTGCCTTAGACCCGCTGCACCACTCGGGAGGCCCTAGTTAATGGTATTTTAATGG
Organism: Oncorhynchus keta; assembly: GCF_023373465.1. NCBI lineage: Eukaryota > Metazoa > Chordata > Actinopteri > Salmoniformes > Salmonidae > Oncorhynchus > Oncorhynchus keta. The sequence goes on along the minus strand of NC_068422.1, from coordinate 45,814,823 downwards.
AGCTAGGGACATATACAGCAAGTATAGTACAGCTGGCTTAGTTTTGCACATCATTTCATGTGACATTTTGGCCTTTATAAAAGTTGGAGCGAACTCCAGTCTTCCACCTCAGCCCATAGGAGGAGACACCGTGTGTGTGTGTGTGTGTGTGTGTGTGTGTGTGTGTGTGTGTGTGTGTGTGTGTGTGTGTGTGTGTGTGTGTGTGTGTGTGTGTGTGTGTACACATGTCTGTCTGTCCTCCCCCTCAGTCAGGGTCAGGGAGGAAATCTCTGTTAGACTATCTTGGCACTTGGTTTGATTTCCTTCAAGTCTGCAGGCTTTCCTCCAACACAAAGACCCATACACACATGCAATCATACACATGCATGCAAACGCGCACACTTTTACACACAGGAATGTCACTGACATCCTGCCAAGCTAGACACTCCACAGCTGCTGACCTCACTTTCTCACACAAACATATACAAATCTGAATTCCATACTGAACGACGCGCACACACACACACACACACACACACACACACACACACAAAGTTGATGTATTTTATCTGTTTATGCATTTCCTTATTTACACGTAGAAACCTGTAGTTATTTATTTGAAAAACAGGACATACATATTTACGTGTCACTAAAAACCCCCATAAACAGTTATACACAGAAAGTACAAAACATTAGGACCAGGTGAATCCAGGTGAAAGCTATGATCCCTTATTGATGTCACTTGTTAAATCCATTTCAAATCAGTGTAGATGAAGGGGGATGAAGGGGAGGAGACAGGTTAAATGAAGATTTTTAAGCCTCGAGACAATTTAGACGTGGATTGTGTTGTGTGTGCCATTCAGAGGGTGAATGGGCAAGACCAAATATTTAAGTGCCTTTGAACGGGGTATGGTAGTAGGTGCCGGGCGCACAGGTTTGTGTCAAGAACTGCAATGCTGCTGGGTTTTTCACGCTAAACAGTTTCCCGTGTGTATCAGAATGGTCCACCACCCAAAGGACATCCAGCCAACTTGACATAAATGTGAGAAGCACTGGAGTCAACATGGGCCAGCATCCCTGTGGAACGCTTTTGACACCTTGTAGAGACCATGACCCGACTAAATGAGGCTGTTTTGAAGGCAAAAATATTAGGATGGTGGTCTTAATATTTTGTACACTCAGTTAATATCAGTGCGTCTCACTGCTTTACAGTGGAGCTGTGCTCACAGACAAGGGCCCAGTCATTTGCCAACGCCTATAAACGCCTCAAACCAACCTTCCCACAATGTCTTTCTCCCCTCTGGAGCCCTGGGTCTTTTTTACATGATCAACACGTCAAATGAGAACCTTGCTTTAATACTCCCTCACGCAATCCCAAGCTTATTTTTCAGCAAATCTAAAACGTGACTGCTATGCACTTAGTCTGTGATCTGGTATTAAAAAAAAACAACAACACACAAAGCACTATACCACACGCACTGCTGTGGCTGCAAGGCTATGCACCGTAGGTTGCCTGGGGGCTTAACCTTGGACCAAGACCATAGTGGTCAAGCAGCAGAAGCAATGACCGTGACCACAACCTGAGCAGCATGGTACTGACCATTGGCATCCATCACACAGATGACCATGAGCCCACAGGGATGGAGGGAAGGGAGAGAGAAAACGGGTGTGATGTATGAAAAAGAGACTACATGAATGAGAGGGACATGAAAGAGAGGGACATGAATGAGAGGGACAGAGGAAAAACAAGGGACAAAGAGAGAGGCCGGACCAATGCGTGAGTGACAGAGTGCCGTACATATAGAGTGAGAGAGAGTGAGCGGAGAGAGTGAGAGAGAACATGGGATATAAAAGAGAAATAGAGACAGCAGACTGAGCAGCAGCCAAGTGGAGGCCAGAGAATGTTTAAAACAACAGTGGAGTGATTCACACTGGCCCTGTGGGGTCCAGACCACTGTAGCGTAGACTAGGGCTGGGCAGTATACAGTATTTTATGATATAGCGGTATTGATGCAGGGACCGGTTTTGGTTTTTGCTTTACCTTCTATACCGGTATTTGAATGTTTGGTTTGTTAAACATGATATGCAATGTGTAATGTCCATTTTTACAATTGTTTACTCCGCTACTTGAGTCATCTCTCTCCGCTCTTTCTCTCTGCGCCACCTTCCACACAGACCTAGCCACGCCCCCTGTCACAACCATGAGACACTTGCGTTCAGTCTGCATGGTCAATGCAGCACATGCAACAATCTTAATATAAATCCACTAGCGTTCTATATTAGTTTGTGTTTCTTACATCTGCAAACAGCTAGTTTGTCTTTGCTTAGAAAGTTGCCCTACATCTTGTGACACTATTTTTTAGCCACTAATGCCAAATCTAGCTAGCTAATAAATTTACTGAGTAATAAATGTTGCAAAGCAAGAATATGTTAGCTACATGACGTAGCTAAGAGAAAACATGAAATGTAGCCAAAGCTTATAGGGTCCCCTAGGAAACACATATCAACACTTTAGTTCCTACCCGGTCATAATAACTCCTCCCTGGCATTTTAATATGTCGTCATCTCAAACACTATTCAAAGTTCCCACTAATATATTCTAATGATAGAATTAGAATAGTCATTCTATTTACATGTTTCCAACAGTTTTGATCTAATTCATAATTCAAATCGCAATTGCAACATTTGGTTAAAAATAAATCCTAGATTATATCGTGCAGCCCTACGTGGCAGTGTGGAAATTATCACAATTGAGCAGTGGTGTAAAGTACTTAAGTAAAAAATACTTTGAAGTACTACTGAAGTCGTTTCTTTGGTATCGGTACTTTGCTATTTTTTATTTTTGACAACTTTTACTTCACTACATTCTTAAAGAAAATACTGTACTTTTAACTTCATACATTTTCCCTGACACCTAAAGTACTAGTTACATTTTGAATGCTTAGCAGGATAGGAAAATGGTCCAATTCACAAACTTATCAAGAGAACATCCCTCACTAAACACAAATGCTTTGTTTGTAAAATATATCTGAGTGTTGGAGTGTGCCCCTGGCTATCCGTAAAAAAATAAAATAAAAAACGAAAATGGAGCCATCTCGTTTGCTTAATATAAGGACTTTGAAATTATTTTAACAATTACATTTGCTTTTGATACTTAAGTATATTTAAAACCAAATACTTGTAGACTTTTAATCAAGTAGTATTTTACTGGGTGACTTTCACTTTTACTCGAGTAATTTTCTATTAACTTATCTTTACTTTTACTCAAGTATGACAATTGGGTACTTATGCCACCACTGCAATTGAGTGCAGGAAATGCAGAAATGATACAAGTGCTAAATGTGTTTAGGTTGAAGTTGAATTGAACAGTATTCAAAAACTAAAAATACCATTCAAAAATACTATTCAATTAAAAAAAAAAATTATACTGTGGTATAATATTTTGGCCATATCGCTCAGCCCTGGGGTAGACCTAATGGGATCACAACCTAGTCTACTGGTCATGATCTGTATACCTTCACCTCTAACCTGCTCGATTTAAACCCATCACTAAATGTATATACAGGTAACTGCCAAAATACAGAAAACACCAACATAAAGAGTCTTAATAGGGTGTTGGGCCAATACGAGCCAGAACAGCTTTAACTCTATTGGAGGGATGAGACACCATTCTCCATGAGAAATTCTAGAATTGTGTGTTTTGTTGATGGTGGTGGAAAACACTGTCTCAGGCGCCACTATAGAATCTCCCATAAGTGTTTAATTGGGTTGAAATCTGGCGACTGAGACGGCCATGGAATATGGTTTACATCATTTTCATGCTCATCATACCACTCAGTGAACACTCGTGCCCTGTGGATCGGGGGCACGGATTGTCGACCTATGGGGACATTGCCATGGTAGCTAAAATAATGGCATGCCCAGCATTTTTTATATATGATGGGATGTTGATGGGATGTTAATTGCTTAATTAACTCAGGAACCACACTTGTGTGGAAGCACCTGCGTTCAATATACTTTGTATCCCTCATTTACTCATGTGTCTCCATTATTTAGTTACCCAACAGTCCCCATCTGAACTGACTTTCTCTCGCTCGCTCTCCTGTTGCTTCTTCTGTTATTACCATACTGTGAAAGCACTGATCCTATCCATCTCTCCAGCTGCAGGGAGACGCCCCACACACACACACACACACACACTAATCACTTCAAACACACAAACTAATGGTGATGTACTCACAATGCACTTCCCGTATCTGGTGTACTTGCGTCCTTTGTCCGACACGGTGTAGAGGTAAATGAAGTTGTCATGTGATCCCACCGCCAGCAGGGTGCCATCTGAAGGATGGAACAGGTAAATTATCCACCATACTTTATTCTCCTCCCTAACCGTTTATTGGTTTAACAATTCTCCCATCAAATCCAAGTCTACGGTTAGGATAGAGTGTAAGACAAGCTCCACCCACCTACGGAGAAGCGTATGACTGACAGCTGCTCATTGCCGTCTGTATGAATGGCCACCAGGTCTCTGGTCTCCGCATCGAGAGCGTACCACCTGGGAAACGGGGGGGAGAACATCGCTGAGAATTTAGAAGAATGGACTATTCCCATACAGGCGTGAGCGATAAGAGATGGGATTAATAGCCACTGCTGTGCTTCAGAGTTCGAGATAGGGTTAAGCAGAACTTACTTTCCTGAGTGAGTACCGATGGCCACAACAGCACCACTAGGGTGGAAGTCTGCACAGTGTCCATGCTCCTGAGAGAAAGAAACAGCAAGAGGGAAGGGAGAGACGCAATTCAAACATACGAGTCGTTTTTTTTGAGTAAGGCCTGAATCCTAACTCAAAATGTGTTTGCATGCCTTGATCTCAATCAAATGTTTTTTTTTTAAACTTGCAGCAACATTTCAATTACGTCTGTGAATAAAAACTCTAAAAAAGGCCAGTGAATGAGCGCGTATTCTTAATCTGCAGTATAGAATAGTTCCGACAGGGAGGTATATTAGTTCTTACATCCAGCAGCCTGGTCCATTCCAAGCAGTGGTCCACAGAGTTCCACAGGCACACCTGCCTGTCCTGGGCACAGGTGAGGAACAGGTCCTTGAAGGGGTGAGAGGCCAGCCCCCACAGCTCGTCTGTGTGACCCTAGGGGCGATAGGTCAGAGGTTGGGGGGGGGGGTGCGGATATGTAGTCACTTTATCCAACGTGACGACACACTTGAGTAGTTAACACGGCTTGCAGAGTAGTTAACACATATTCCGTATGGTCGCCCGTGTTACTGTATGGGAGAATCAAAATCCACAGTATCAAGTTCCAACCAACTAAGCCATTTGAAAACACACCACCACTTACGCTCTAATGACCTCCTTCACATGGGAATAGTGTGCCTCAAAGAGGGGGCAGACGAGGGGAGAAGGGGGTGGGCTCAGTTGGGTGCCCTCAAAAGAGGAGATAAACATCTCTGCCAAGCCTGTTTATACAGAGTTGAAATCGCTGGAAAATGTATGCAGAGTTTTACCACGCAGCTCTCTGGAAAATAGCAGCGTCTCCATCGCTCTGCTCTTCCTCACAGAGAAGAAACGATTGGGAAAGCAGCTAGTGAGGCGGCCGACACTGGCATCCCTACAACAGGGCTGCCATAGCAAGGGCCCTTGCAGTCCTCAATTGGCATTTTGGTTCTCACACCCTGGATGTTTTACACACCTGGAGTACGTAGTGCTGGCAATCAGCTAGTCAGCAGTGAGAGAGAAATAGAAAGCGAGAAATATAAACTTCTCTCACCTGGACTTCCACCTGGAAGCCGTCATTAAACGTCCCCCTCAGGACGAAGTTACGCGACGTGCCCACCAAAAGCTGCTCGCCCTTGCCCTCAGCCACAGCACGAATGGTTCCATATTGATCAGGGACCTGCAGGGGACACAGCTACATTGAGATGTACGTTCATATTCATCACACTGAACATGGGACATATTTACGTTCGTATGTTTGTGCATAAACCACGGCGCATTGGTGTGGAACGGGTCTGTGTTGCATTCTGCACGGCCGAGACGGCACCTCTATGTCCCTCTCTGGGTTGAGGCCGTGGTCCCACAGGATGATCTTGTGGTCCTTGCCCCCTCCGGTCAGCAGGGTCCCGTTCCTCATCTGACACAGAGTGAACACACTGCCATCATGGGCCTTGATCTGACGACTGATCTGGTACGCACCTACAGGGAGGGGGGGAAGGGGGGGGACAGAATGACAGACAGACCGAGAGGGAGGGAGGGAGAAGTAAAATTTGCCCAGAAGGAAAGAGGGAGAGGAATGAGAGAGGCTTGTAAAACAGCTCACAGCAGAGATTTCTGGGAATAGGATAGCACAAATAGTTGACATTCGTTAGTGTGGTTTATACACCACGCTACAGGCCAGCTCTTGTTGTTTTCTCAGGGGAGCATTTGTGTGTGGGGGGGGGGGGTTAAAAGAGGGTGCGCGCGCGCGGTTAAGAAGATGGCTGTGGAAGGCATGTTCGAATGAGTGCGAGCACGCACGTCTGTGTGCGCCGGTGGTCTAGGTTTGATGTGTCTACATTCTCCACATTCTGATGATCCCTCCTCCTGTTACAAGACATTCTCTGCTGACAACACAGACAGATGCACAGCGAGGCAGGCCCATTCCTCAAGGCTAGTTACACTGAACCTGAGGCCGTGGAATTCTCAATGGGGGTAATATTGTGTGGCATTGGGAGGGTGTGTAAGTAGAATTAACGTGTATCAGATAAGTGTTTCTGTCGGTTTCTGTATCGCTTGTGCTCCCCCACATTGGCATGACCTTCATCCCTGCAGAGCTCAGACAGATGTGGACCCACACACGCACACACACATACTGCACACGCATCACAGGAGCCCGCTGAGGGGAGAACGGCTCATAATAATGGCCGGAACAGAGCAAAACGGAATGGGATCAAAAAAACAGTACAAGTTAATGCGTTTGATCCATTTGATACCGTTCCACTGATTCCGCTCCAGCCCTTACCACGAGCCCCGTCCTCCCCAATTAAAAATGTGAAACCAAGTTCCTGTGAGACACATGCATTCCCACCGTCTAACCACCGGGGACGCTCAGGTAAACAAAAAGAGATGAACAGTTTTTCATCCATGGCGCCTGACCCTGCTCATCCAGTTCCCCTGTACGCCACAACCAAAACTATTACTGCTCAAACCTTCCCCAACACCCTCCGCCCCCCGGGCACTCTGGCCTGCCAACACGCACACCCACTCTCCTTCCCCCGCCACACTTTTCTTTTCCCTTCCGTGTCTCTCCTTCAAAGGCTGTTTTCTTTTCGCCAGTCTCAAACCACCCTCTTCCAGTCGCTCTCCTCTGTGGCTGAGACTCACTGGGAAGGTTTTCCTACTTGTGTTACTCATGTACGATAAATGGTCAGACGGTTTTTACCAAAGTGACTAAAGTTTAAAAGAAATATTCAGTAGGCTTTACATGGCTTTACATGCGAGGGAATCGAACCCGCAATCCTGGTGTTGCAAAACACCGTGCCCCAATCAACCGTGCCATCGGTACTGGAGCACTATACGGCCGGGTGTAGGGACTGCCTGCGAGGTTTAAAGTACAGTGGAAGGTATATGAGGTATTGTGTGATAGTGTACCTTTGGATCCCTTTCCCTGAGGCCGGCTCCACTAGGTGGAGGGAGTCCGTTTGTGATGTTCAAGGTACAGTGTAAGCTAGAAGGTGTACGGTGTACCTTTGGGGCCTTTCCCTGGGGCCGGCTCCACCGTGCTCCGGCTCCATATCAACATGACGCCTCCAGAGTCTCCAGTCAGGATGTCCCCGTTGTTGAGGAAGGCCAGACACTGAACAAACTTGGGCTTCTCGTATTTCTGAAACGGGACAGGGAGAGACGGGAGAATGAAATGTCTGTGTAATAATTGGCGTCTGTGTTTAGGGCAGAGAAAGAGACTGTATTCATGTATGGGTAAAGGTATACATTACATTCTAGCGTCACATTGTTATTTAAGTTTTTCACTTTTGTTGACAGGTAGGGGTGTGGAGAGTACTCGGACAAAACAAGTATCATAGCGAATGGAGAATTTTCCGAATACGAATGTGATTATTATTTTTTTTTTGTAACTATCCATGTTCTGAAAAAATGTATGTCAGCTCCCAGCACAATTGTGTACAACTGCAGGCCGCAATTAGAGGCGGTTCTGCATGTGCTCATTCGGGCCCTGAATTGCGGGCTGCCGTCCCACCCTTTTCTCCCAGCACGCATCTCTCGGTCACAGTGTGAAGGGCTGTGCGCTCTAAATAACTAAATTGGCCAGTTCGGCTGTCTGTAAAGAAATGGGCAGGGTGTAGGTTGAATCTGCTGCACCGATTGGATTATAACAAGCCCGGCTTCCCATCCCTCCCACACGGCTCCGTTTTCACTCGTCTCATCTCCCCTTCTCTCTACAAACAGAATGTGTAATTAGCTCGTCATCGTAGTTCTAGCTATCAATCTAGTTAGTTATATTTTTTTGTCGACGTTGAGGAGGCCATATCGTTGATTTTGTCTGTCTATGGGGCGTTGTAGTAGCCTACGTTGTCTGTCCGTCAATATTGCATTGCTGACATCGTCTTTGTCGTTATGTTGTGAGCTAAGCACATATGTTCGCTTGCTATTATTATTTTTTATTTTTACAGAGCAACAGATCAGCTTGGTTCAAGTGGATATTTTTAAGTCATTTAAGTTTTTAAGAACTGGACAAGTGGAAAAAATGTCCTTACCCCGAAGATGCCCTGCTTGCGTGCCAGCGAGGTGCCAGCCCAGGTCCAAAAGAAGATGTGTGACTTGCCACAGGTTACTATGGTGTTGGCATCAGTAGGGTGGAACTCCACCGCAAGGACCACCTCATTTGTAGACTAGAGGAGGTGAAACAGTCAAAAACAAAATCTATTTCAGAACCAAATCAAATGCTTTTACGTATTTTAGGCAGAATTGCACAGCATAAAAACACCCCAGGTTTCCCGGACCTTGATTTCAGCAATTTTGGATTTCTTCTGCCAGTCCCAGACAGTCAACATGTGGTCGTTACAATCATCAATCACCGCCAGGTGTGTACCGGAGTCCTGTAGGAGAAAGGCAGGGTATGTCACGTAAGCATAGCTTGTATGAAACATAGATCCTATTGTCTGCAATTCAGTTAATATGGCATAACATCATCATATAATTCCAGTTTAGGCCTACATATTCACAGATACATACTGTATGTAAGTGAGAGGGCATGGAAATCTAAAGATGAATCCACATGTTGCAAAATGGCCATAAAGCAGGCAGGACTAAACGATACTCTTCTAAGTGGTTAGCCATCGAGTAGATTTGGCATAATGGTATCGACAACAGCATAAGATAACCTTCATTCAAGCTTTACCATTATTTGATAGGGAAAATCCACTGCTTAGTTCGACCTTTGATCACATAAGGGGATAATGAATCACTTAGAATGCGTAATTGTGTTTGTTTGTATGGAAAATGGGTCACGGTGTGTTTGTCGGTTTGCGTCTGAAGGGAGCCAGACATTAAAAGCTGTGTTCCGGAATGTGCTAACTGAGGACAGAGAGAGAATAGGAACATTAAACTACTACTGATTAGAGAACCTATTGATGTATTGAAGACCGCAATAACACCAGTCTGGCCAACTAGCCTGATTATGAAAAGGCTCAGTCCAGAAACACACAGCACCTAGAACCCCAGAACTGAGTAGAACCTCTAATCTAGATCCACTGGCTGTGATGCGAGTCTGTGATCTATCAGATGAGTTGTGATATGGACCCTTCCCAGACAGAATGGGGGTTCATTTAATGGACTACACCAGTTCCCACAAATCGCATAATGATTAACACTTCCTGGATTATACCATTAGAGGAGCTACGGGTACCCACCGCCTTGGAGAAGGCCAGGGAGCCCACCCCTCTCTCAAACGTGCCCAGGCCGATGACCTGCAGGGTGGACAGGCTCACCGAGTCCCACACCCTCACGTGGGGCTGCAGCGGCTAAAGAGGGAGAAGAGGAGATGCACATGATTTAACAAGCCATCACTGTAGCCAAACTCAGACACTATGGCTGCATTTGCAGTATACTCTTTTCACAGCATCCTTTCCTTGTTTCCTTCCCTTCACAAATCACTGGTAGGTGAGGAGGAGAAGAGAACAAAAATGTTTTTGTAGATAAAAGGACTGGACAGATTCCCACCCAAATTGCTTTTCATCTATCATATCCTCTAAGATCAGTGGTCATGATGGAATGGGGGAAGGAGGTGTGGAAAGGAAGCAATTTTTTTTTTTTTTTTTTTTTACTTGAGAAAGACTTTAACAAGTAGTCAGTGAGTGAGTGGTGCGGGATCCAGGCTGGCTGACAGGCAGGATACTCTTCTACAGAGTCGTTCCAGGAAGGTTAGAGGCAGTTCGGCATGTTTAGACCCAGAGAGCTTAAATATAATTAGTTGCATGAGCGCACTGATTGTTGGTGCGGTTGAGTAAATATGGAGCACCTGCGTCTGGGTCTATGCCTGTCAAAGACGTGAGTGAGCCTGATTGTGCAAAACGCGAGCAGAAATACTATAACCGTACACAAGAAGAGACCTAGTGCAAACAAGGATTATGCTGTTCAACACAACCACAGGTGTCTCGCCGTATTCAGCGGGCTGGAATAAGACTACTAAACTCACTTGGAAAAACTCATGGCGTTACATAGGTGACATTTGAGCCCTGTGACTTGCCCATTGTGTGTGTGTGTGTGTGTGTGTATGAATGATAGGAAAGAAAACAGCATCTGTGCTCTTAAATCCGGATTAACAAACATGAAATGTACATGAACAAAGAAATATCACACATGCGAACATACCATTAAAGGATTTAGCTAGCAGGAAGTCAGGGGGTTAGTAATGGGTGAGGTGGTGGGAGTGTGACTCACCCGGCCGTCCTTGTCCACTCCCGCAATCTGTCCCGTGGCAATGCGGATCTTATCGGGGTGAACGGCAAGGCTAGTGAGTTAAACGGAGAGCGAGACAGAGAGAGAGTGAGAGAGCAAGAGAAAATCATAGACAGATAGAAATGAGACACAAAAACATGAATAGATTGTCAAACCAATAACATTTCTTTTTTTTATGTCGTAAACTACCTCCCTATTGAAAACCCCTACAGTCAAAAACAATCCGTCGTAATGAGAGGAGTATGTCAGGTGTAAAATTAAGTTGAGAGGGAGCTGCTAGACTGAGCTGACCCGTTTGCCTGTCTGGCCCACAGCCTGATGGGAGGAAGTTAGGCTTTTCGTTTCAAACAAAGGCAGTTTTGAGTCAGGGTTCTGCCAGCACAAGGACTAATTTCTCTCTTCTACCCAGACAGAAGATGTGTATATCTCATTTGCATAGTCTTTATCTTAAAAGGCCTCTGAGAGGATGGAACCTGGAGACAGTTAAGCTGAACCATCGTGTCTGTGACAACTATTTGCTTAATCCACATTAAAAAGGTTTTGTAATGAAGTGTTTGTACATTATTCAGACCCTGGGGGACACATTGTTGTATCATCTGAATCTAGTGTATCTACTGTATGCAGAATACACAGCCCGTGATGGTGTGTATAAGCTACTGTAGGAATTCATTACCTGATACTACACAACGAAGGCTGACCAATACTACCAGCTCACCATTTGACACAGTCAGTGTGGCCAAGGTAGTGGCGCTGTGTTCTCTCCTCGTAGTTGAAGAGCACGACCACGGAGGCTATGAAGTATACACTCTCCCCTGTAGGGAGCAGGTACACGTTGGCTCTGCAGTCTCTCCCCCTGTAGCCATACCTGACATAACGACTCAAGGAACCACAACAGTATTCTCCTTTCCATCATCTGCCACGTGAAAACAACTGGACAGGTCGAAACTGAAGACCCATAAAGGCCTCCACCTTTTTGCTTTGGACATCTGTCTCCGAGCCCAGAGACTCACAGACAGACAAGAGGGAGAGACCGAAGGCCAGGGACACACGGAGTAACAGAGTTCTTGGGACCAGGCACCGCTAAGAAGAAAGGATACACCCACTCCAGTTTGAGTTTCTCCGGAGGCAGCTCTGTGCGCACGTCCTCATAGTTCTCCACGTCCGCGGGGATGAACATAGTGATGGGGCGACCTCGCATGAACATCTTGATGTAATCTCCCTCTGCGAAGGAGACGGACAAAACATTTTTTTAAATTTTTTATAGCAAGCTATATCACGATCGCCATTTTGACTCGCTACATAGAGAGGAATTCTGGTAACACTAAACCCGTGCTTTTGCAAACACATTCAACATACAGTATTAGCACAGGTATAAGTATAAGCAGGTATAAGTACTTTCAAATACTATTTGAAAGTATTCAGGCAGGCTAGAGCAAACACTCAAAGAAGCAGGCCTGAGTAGTGGTGGTTCATGTTTCCCCTTAACAGAAAACCGTTACGGTAAAGCATAAAAAATGGCTGTGGGTCAGACAAATACCTCTTGTTTAATAATGGTTCATATAGAGGCATGCGTCAGAGAGCGTAAGTGAGAGTGCATGACATGACTTTAGTCCACGAACCCAAAGACGTCTGCAGCGTGACTGCTCAACACCCTCCGCACCGTCACACACAACCACTTAGTGTGACAACACCTTTTTTTTTTTTACATAAAAACCTACAAAAGCCTTGAAAACCCGAATGAGTTCAGTTAAGTGTGCTGCACGTGCTTTCCACTCATCCAGGGATGAGATACTGCATAGACCGAGATAGATATACAGATAGAGGGCGAGTCAGACAGAGAGAAGCGTCGGGTACCGTGCAGTGGAGCAAAGCAGCGAGTCAGCAACCCCAAACTCAGCTGAAATGTAAAAAAAAAAACGTGAAGGGGGGATAGAAAAAATAAAAGATGGGGAAAAGAGAGCAAAAGGAGGAGGGTGGGGGGGGTAGATTAGTGGTAGACAGGGATCAGTGGAATGTGTGTTTCTACTCTCCTAGTGAGAGAGGACGAAAGGGAGATGGTTGGACAGGGGGCCAAACTTCACCATTGCTCAAAAAATGGAGCGAGGGCTTTCTTCCAGTTTTCCCAGATTGAGGAGGAGCATACAGTAGACTCAAACTGAAGGGCCAGAATTCATCCCAGGACCTACCTAGTTATTACTAGTCAGAATGTACTGGTATCACTAAAGGCCAACACACTGCCTTGGACACTGTAATACGTTTAGCCATTGTCTGCAGTATTCTTCCTAACTAATCCATTCCCCCACTGCACAGTGCATTCGGAAAGTATTCAGACCCCTTCACTTTTTCCACATTACGTTACAGCTTTATTACTCTAAAATTAATTAAATCGTTTTTTCCCCCTCAATCTACACGCAAATCCCCATAACCCCATAATAGCAAAGCAAAAACAGGTATTCAGACACTTTACTTTGTTGAAGCACCTTTGGCAGTGATTACTTGGGTATGACGTTACAAGCTTGGCACACCTGTATTTGGGGAGATTCTCCCATTCTTCACTGCAAATCCTCTCAAGCTCTGTCAGGTTGGATGGGGAGCGTCACTGATCAGCTATTTTCATGTGTCGCCAGAGGTGTTCGATCGGGTTCAAGTCCGGGCTCTGGCTGGGCCACTCAAGGACATTCAAAGACTTGTCCCGAAGCCACTCCTGCATTGCCTCTACCGTCGCCCCCAGTCTGAGGTCCTGAGCGCTTTGGAGCAGGTTTTCATCATACTTCGCTCCGTTCATCTTTGCCACTGAAAAACATCCCCAGAGAATGATGCTGCCACCACCATGCAGGTTTCCTCCAGACATGACACTTTGCATTCAGACCAAAGAGTTCAATCTTGGTTTCATCAGATCAGAGAATCTGGTTTATCATGGTCGAAGAGTCCTTTTTGGTGCCTTTTGGCAAACTGCAAGCAGACGGTCATGTGCATTTTACTGAGGAGTGGCTTCCTTCTGGCCACTCCACTATAAAAGGCCTGATTTGTGGAGTGCTGCAAAGATGGTTGTCCTTCTGGAAGGTTCTCCCATCCCCGCAGAGGAGCTCTGTCAGAGTGACCATCGGGGTTCTTGGTCACATGCCTGACCAAGGCCTTTCTCTCCCGATTGCTCAGTTTGGCCAGCTCTAGGAAGAGTCTTGGGGGTTCTAAACTTCTTCCATTTAAGAATGATGGAGGCCACTGTGTTCTTGGGGACCTTCAATACTGCAGAAATATTTTGGTACCCTTCCCCAGATCTGTGTCCCGACACAGTCCTGTCTCGGAGCTCTACAGCAAATTCATTCGACCTCATGGCTTGGTTTTTGATCTGACATGCACTGTCAACTGTGGAACCTTATATAGACAGGTGTGTGCCTTTCCAAAGCATGTCCAAAGAACTGAATTTACCACAAGTGGACTACAATCAAGTTGCAGAAACATCAAGGACGATAAATGGAAACAGGATGCACCGGCTTTGTCATTATGGGGTATTGTGTGTAGATTGATGAGGAAAATGTTTATTTAATCAATTTTCAGAATAAGGCTGTAACGTTACATAACAGGAAAAAAGTCAAGGGGCCTGAATACTCTCCAGATGTACTGTGTCTGTGGTCAATAATGCCAGGAAATGGCTGAATTCGTTGAAGTAGCTGAATTCCAGTCCAAAGTGTGTCTGTGGAGGTAAGCGAGCACCCCAGCCAGTAGACTCAGGACCAACCACCTTCCTCACATGACCAGAAGCAACCTGCCTGAGCAAGAGTGGGACACTTTTAACCAGACGACACTCAGCTAAGTAGCAAAGGCGGGGCATGGCATACTGGCACAGCTATGCCCTTTATGTCGGGCATCGCCTGATGACAATAAATGGAGGAGGGTGAGAAAGTAGAGGGAGGGGGGGGATTGAGAGAGAGAGAGATTCTGTCTGTGTTTGACATGATAAAGAGAATCTCAGAGTTAGATAGACAAGACAAGCCAAAAAGCAGAGAGGGTGGGGCAAGCGCTCGTCCCAAGGCCGGCAGCTCTCCTCGCTATCTGACAACTTACCTGCTTGGCTGTTTTTCTCACGGGTTGACATTTTGGCTGGTCATGAGACAGAAACAATGTCACTCACACACAACGATAGTACACAGGGGAGAAGAGCTAGAATGATCTGAAGACAGCAACGATAACTAGTTGGGTCTACACAATAGGATGAAGGACTAGGTGGAAGGAAAGGGGACATGTTTGGAAGGAACAACAAGATGCTAAGGCTTTGAAATACAGCTCTTCTCTTACCTAAAAAAGCTACTCTCAAACCTACACAGTACAGCACAGCGTTTTCATAAGCCCAACGAGAGCATACTTTAGGGCTATATTGCATCCTATTGTACAGATGAATTAATAAACTATCTGGTTGTCAACAGATGTGCCAATTGTGTCGGTATACCGCAGTACACACAGTGGGGAGAGCAAGTATTTTATACACTGCCGATTTTGTAGGTTTTCCTACCTACAAAGCATGTAGAGGTCTGTAATTTCTATCATAGGTACACTTCAACTGTGAGAGACAGAATCTAAAACAGAAATCCGGAAAATCACATTGTATGATTTTTCAGTAATTAATTTGCATTTTATTGCATTACATAAGTATTTGATCACCTAACAACCATTAAGAATTCCAGCTCTTACAGATCTGCTAGTTTTTTTTAAGAAGCCCTCCTGTTCTCCACTCATTACCTGTATTAACTGCACCTGTTTGAACTCGTTACCTGTATAAAAGACACCTGTCCACACACTCAATCAAACAGACTCCAACCTCTCCACAATGGCCAAGACCAGAGAGCTGTGTAATGACATCAGGGATAACATTGTAGACCTGCACAAGGCTGGGATGGGCTACAGGACAATAGGCACGCAGCTCGGTGAGAAGGCAACAACTGTTGGCGCAATTATTAGAAAATGGAAGAAGTTCAAGATGACGGTCAATCACCCTCGGTCTGGAGCTCCGTGCAAGATCTCACCTCGTGGGGTGATGAGGAAGGTGTGGGATCAGCCCAGAACGACACGGCCCAGAACGACACGGCAGGACCTAGTCAATGACCTGAAGAGAGCTGGGACCACAGTCTCAAAGAAAACCATTAGTAACACACTACGCCGTCGTGGATTAAAATCCTCTCGCGCACGCAAGGTCACCCTGCTCAAGGCAGCGCATGTCCAGGCCCGTCTGAAGTTTGCCAATGACCATCTGGATGATCCAGATGATCTTTTTGGTCTAAATTCCACTCGCCGTGTTTGGAGGAAGAGGAAGGATGAGTACAACCCCAAGAACACCATCCCAACCATGAAGCATGGAGGAGGTGGAAACATCATTATTTGGGGATGCTTTTCTGCAAAGGGGAAAGGACAACTGCACCGTATTGAGGGGAGGATGGATGGGGCCATGTATCAGATCTTGGCCAACAACCTTCTTCCCTCAGTAAGAGCATTGAGGATGGGTCGTGGCTGGGTCTTCCAGCATGACAACGACCCGAAACACACAGCCAGGGCAACTAAGGATTGGCTCCGTAAGAAGCATCTCAAGGTCCTGGATTGGCCTAGCCAGTCTCCAGACCTGAACCCAATTGAAAATCTTTGGAGGGAGCTGAAAGTCCGTATTGCCCAGCGACAGCCCCGAAACCTGAAGGATCTGGAGAAGGACTGTATGGAGGAGAGGGTCAAAATCCCTGCTGTAGTGTGTGCAAACCTGGTCAAGAACTATAGGAAACGTATGATCTCTGTAATTGCCAACAAAGGTTTCTGTACCAAATATTAGGTTCTGCTTTTCTGATGTATCAAAAACTTATATCATGCAAAAAAATGCAAATCAATTATTTAAAAATCATACAATGTGATTTTCTGGATTTTTGTTTTAGATCCCATCTCTCACAGTTGAAGTGTACCTATGGTATACATTACAGACCTCTACATGCTTTGTAAGTAGGAAAACCTGCAATATCGGCAGTGTATCAAATACTTGTTCTCCCCACTGTAGCTCGAGAGGTTCCATTACGCGGCGGGGGATGACGAACTTAGAAGAGAGAGTATATTCACCTTGGCTGATCACTGGGTCTTTATGCCTGGACGAGAATGGAGAAATAACAATAAAAAGGTCAGACTGTGACTTGAGACTACGAAACAAGTAAAGGTTATCTGACAGCTGGGCCAATTTAACAGCGTTCTCTATTAGGGAGGGACTTTGGATGAACACAATATAGGGAATTAAGGGGCGATTCTTGGATGATATTACACTATCTGAAAAGGTACTCTCAAGCTAATGAATACCCCATAAACGAAATGCAGGCCAGTCTCACCTCTTAGTACAAAACATAGACCGGAATTCAATTATTGTGCATCACCGTACTTGCATTACACTTTCACACCTATGTTTACATCAGATTTGTGAAGCGCGTCCCATCAGCCACTCACTTGTCTGCGTTCTTCACCACCTTGGCCAGCAGTTTGGAGGTGGAAGCAGCCTTCACCAGCTTGTTCCTGCTCTCCTCGCCACTCTCCCAGGTACTACTCTGTGAGCGCTCCATTCCCGTGCCCCGCTTCGCACTGTGACCCCTACACACACACACACACACACACACACACACAGAGGGTACAGGGTGCACGCAAAAAAAAAATAAACAGTTTGTTTTATACCACAGAGACGGATAGAGAGGGGAAGAAAGACAGTTGGCTAGACAGAAAGAAAGCTGGAGAATGGATGAGTGCCATGGTGAGTTTCTTGAATTTGTTCAATTAGTAGAACTGTAAAAAGTACATTAAAGTGTGCAACTATGAACTAAATTATTATTTTTTGGTTTGTTGCAGATTTATGCCATATACATTAAAAGTACAGCCCAGAGCTTGAACCTGACCAGGCCACCAAATGACCTCACAAGGAAAAGAAAAACACTGTACCTTTAATGCACTTAATTAAAATGGAATTATTTCACTCATGGTACGCATCTTTCTAGGGTTAATCTGGACCTGAAACAGACGCGCACAAATGCAGAGATACAGATGCATCAGGAGGTACCCAGGTGAGTAGCAGGCAACCCTCAGGGGTAGAATCGATACCTGCTGATGTAGCCGGGCACACAGAGGAAAGCCCACCCCAGTCACAGATTAGTACACGCAGGCTGGCAGAACAAGTCAAACCCCTCCCCAGGCTTCAGCAGACAGAGGAGGTCAGTGAGTTTAGCTGTAAGAATCACACTGCAAGTAGAGTGAAGAAAGGAAGGTTTAGAGAATGGCTAGAGCAGAGAGAGAACAGCAAGAGAGCGAGAGAGAGAGAGAGAGAGAGAGAGAGAGAGAGAGAGAGAGAGAGAGAGAGAGAGAGAGAGAGAGAGAGAGAGAGAGAGAGAGAGAGAGAGAGAAGGGATTGTGAGAGAAAGAGCATGAGCGTGAAGAACATGGCGTTTTGTTCTACCTCCAGGGGGCCATAGTGACACTGAGGGGGCAGATAGGACTGACGCTGAATGTTGGGGGAGCGGTGGTGGTTCAAGTACGTTACACTGCTTCATTTACAGAGTCTGTACTCTCTCCTTATCTACTGTACGGTGAGGGAGAGACAGGGACAGGAAGAGAAAGACACCCAGACATCCTCTGCTTATTCTAACTGCCTGCATGGAATTTGGAGGGAAAACAACAACCTAGCCCGAACAGAATATCTCCATAACCCTACTACACGCACGCACGCAGTACTGGTACAGTATCATTGCTCTACAGCAGATATGTAACGCACACTGAGTGTAGAAAACATTAAGAACACCGGCCCTTTCCATGACACGGACGGACGGACCAGGCGAATCCAGGTGAAAGCTACGATCCCTTATTGATGTCACTTGCTAAATGAGCTTCGAAATCAGTGTAGACGAAGGGCAGGGGACAGGTTAAAGAAAGATATTTAAGCCTTATAAGACAATTGAGACATGGGTTGTGTACGTTTGTACGTCTCACCCACAAACGGGGTGTGGTACTAGGGGCCAGGGACACCAGTTTGAGTGTGTGAAGACCTGCAATGCTGCCGGGTTTTTCACACTCAAGTTTCCCGCGCGTATCAAGAACGGTCCACCACCCAAAGGACATCCAGCCAACTTGACGCAACTCGGGGAAGCATTGGAGTCAACATGGGCCAGAATTCCTGTGGACCGCTTTCGAAACCTTGTAGAGTCCATGACCTGACGCATGTAGGCTGTTCTGAGGCCAAAAGGGGGTGCAAATCAGTATTAGGAAGGTGTTCTTAATGTTTTCTACACTCTGTGTCTGTTGGTTAAAAGCCCTGAATGGTACACTCACATCTTCAAAAATAGGAACAGACGCCCACTTGATACTTTCAATCCAACCAGAGGATTGAATAGCATGGGAAAGGACCATTTAAGAGGTAAATATCACCCTATAATACTCATCCCCAGAAAGAGCCCCGACTGTGCTGCTTAGAAGCCTGGCTCATTTCAGATTGGGACACACACACACACGCCAGCGGATGAGTTTTCCGGGCTAACGTTCTTGGCACAGCAGCGGCCCTGACTAATATCCTGTCACTTGCCCAGTCTAATGGGCAACGATGGGTTCACGGGTACTCTTTGTGAAACTTAATTGGTTCTCAATGTTTCTGAGAATAATTTATATTGATCTGTGTTATGGGTAATGAGTGCGAAGGCAGTGCTTCGATTCGTGAGAGCAGTCGGTCTGGAGCGTGTGTGTTGGCGTGTGTGTGAGAGTCTAGGGCTGGCGTGTGTGTGTGTGTGTGTGTGTGTGTGCATCCGAGTGGGTGTCCCGAATGGTACGAAGCACAGCTTGTACATGACAGATAGGGCCTCTCCTATTCCTAATGGAGAGAGGGCTCAAACTGTTGCAGATGAGTGCAGAAGGGTCAAATGCTAACCATTCCTACTAGTCTAAAAGAGAAGTGATGCAGTTTGAGAAGCTAAGGTCTGCAGTGGCGGAGTCTCTACAGGGAATGATAGCTGAAAGTACAGGTGAGAGACAGAGAAGAGAGAGAATAGGTTAATAACCAAAATGGTTTCAAAAATGAAAGCGATCTAAAGAAGCATGCCAACCAGTCAAAGGGTAAAAGCTAAAGTCATGAGCATTCAGAGTGTCGGAGGGCATTGCGTTGGTAAGGTGGGGGGTGGGGGGGCAATCGACAATCAAAGTGGGCATCTTAGGAACCTTTTGGCTGGGGAGGTGCCCTTGCTCTCCGGGGCCTGCCTTTGGGACTGAGGGGGGTGGGGTGAGGGGGGGTGGCTGGAGACGGAGGGGGACGGAGAGGGCTGTACGGGGCTGGCAGGGGAGGGTTTATCGTTAGCCTGGTTGGGCTGGGAGGGCCCCTCCTCCTTCTCCTTGATGCCCTCCATCTGAGGCTTGTCCTTTTTCCTCTCCGCTGTCTGACCGCTGTGGAGACAACCAGGGGGTCAACCAGAGGATAACCAAACAGCAGAACACAACCAGTGGAGACATGGGGACACAACTAGTGGAGACATGGGGACACAACCAGTGGAGACATGGGGACACAACCAGTGGAGACATGGGGACACAACCAGTGGAGACATGGGGACACAACCAGTTGAGACATGGGGACACAACCAGTTGAGACATGGGGACACAACCAGTGGAGACATGGGGACACAACCAGTGGAGACATGGGGACACAACCAGTGGAGACATGGGGACACAACCAGTGGAGACATGGGGACACAACCAGTGGAGACATGGGGACACAACCAGTGGAGACATGGGGACACAACCAGTGGAGACATGGGGACACAACCAGTTGACACATGGGGACACAACCAGTGGAGACATGGGGACACAACCAGTGGAGACATGGGGACACAACCAGTGGAGACATGGGGACACAACCAGTGGAGACATGGGGACACAACCAGTGGAGACATGGGGACACAACCAGTGGAGACATGGGGACACAACCAGTGGAGACATGGGGACACAACCAGTGGAGACATGGGGACACAACCAGTGGAGACATGGGGACACAACCAGTGGAGACATGGGGACACAACCAGTGAAGACATGGGGACACAACCAGTGGAGACATGGGGACACAAACAGGTGGAGACATGGGTACACAACCAGTGGAGACATGGGGACACAACCAGTGGAGACATGGGGACACAACCAGTGGAGACATGGGGACACAAACAGGTGGAGACATGGGGACACAAACAGGTGGAGACATGGGGACACAAACAGGTGGAGACATGGGGACACAAACAGGTGGAGACATGGGGACACAACCAGTGGAGACATGGGGACACAAACAGGTGGAGACATGGGTACACAAACAGGTGGGATATATATATAGGAGGACAAATAGTGACAAATAACGAAACACGGGTAAACACGGACACCGTTGACGGTAAAATGATCCTAGATCTGGGCAACTTCTACCCTCAGCCTTCACTACTGAGAGACCTGCAAAGCCTCAACTTCCTGCATAGGCAGTGAACAGCTGAGGTCAGTATATTTGATTAATATCTAGTTACTCATCGAGGACGTGCTCAGCAATGCTTAGCCATAGGCTTAGCTACATGCGGTGACAGGTACACTCCATCACTACGTCACTGTCCTGAAAGTACCAGGGAAGTGTATAGGCTTTATTCTGCTGAATCACTGCAAGATGCAAGGGAGAAAGTTAAACACGTGGTCAACATTCAACAGTTTCTTTTCTGGGAGGAATTAATGTGGTGTTTCAAAGCAAAAAAAAATATCAATACAGGCTCTGCAACAATGGCTGCCCATCTGATACAAGCAGGTCTAGAGTTGTGCAATGACTGTTTTTGAATGGTGTGTGTGTGTGTGTGTGTGTGTGTGTGTGTGTGTGTGTGTGTGTGTGTGTGTGTGTGTGTGTGTGTGTGTGTGTGTGTGTGTGTGTGTGTGTGTGTGTGTGTAGCATATGTAACTTTGTATGCGTGTGTGTAGCGTATGTAACTTTACGAGTGTGTAGTACCTCTTGGCAGCTGAGGAGAAGGTATCCTTCCTGGTGACGGAAACTGTGGAGCTGTCTCGGTCTCTGTGACTGGGCTTGCGGCTGCTGGAGCTGCCGTTGGCGATGCAGGACATAGAGTAGGCCTCGCGCAGGGGAGTCTGGCCTGCAATGGGCAGGAGAGAGCACAGTCAGAGGGGACAGTAAAACCGACGCAGTATATACAAGTAACTGCCAAAACACTTGAGCAAATGAAGGATACAAAGTATATTGAAGGCAGGTGCTTCCAACACAGGTGAGGTTCCTAAGATGATTAACCTTGTATCATGCTTAGGGTCATGTATAAAAAATGCCCAGTTGCCCATTATTTTGGCTACCGAGGCTAGAAGATCTCAGTGACTTTGAAAGAGGATCTCAAAGGAGCATAGGGGGTTTAAATGGTGTGTGTGTGTGTGTCTCTCTCTCCGTCACCAGATCTCAACCCAATACTGGATAGGCGCCCGAGACAGTGTTTTCCACCACCATCAACAAAACACCAAATGATGGAATTTCTTGTGGAAGAACAGTGTCACATCCCTCCAATAGAGTTCCAGGCACTTGTAGAATCTATGCCAAGGAGCATTGAAGTGGTTCAGGCGGCTCGTTGGCCCAACGTCCTATTATTTAAGACACTTTATGTTGGCGTTTCCTTTATTTTGGCTGTTACCTGTACATCAGGATACAAATGGGAGGAAAGTTGATGTATAAGACCGAGAGAAAGAGAGCGAGACAGCGAGAGAGAAAGAGCATGAGAGAGAGAGAAGGAGACACTGTCTACTAGGGCTGGTCCCAATTAGTCGACTGGTCGATAGGCTGTTGGTCGACCAAGATTTATTTTAGTCGAGGAGTAGCAAATACATTATTTTTTTTATTTTTTTAACGGCACACGAGGCACCTGTCTGATTCGCACCCATGTCAGTGAACTAATCCATTGCAGAGGCTGAGACTAATCCATTGCGTGCATGGCACAGTCCAAGAAGGGGAGTGTGGCTAAAATGCACGTCTCTCTCCAGAACGTTCTCTCTCTCTCCCCCGCCAATTTGTCCACATTCATCGTTTCATAACTTCATGGTGTGAATTGTTTGCCTTGATTGTTAGTGTATATCAAGTCCCCATTGCATGCATCACCAGTAGTAGCCTACATTTTCCGTTCATTCCTATCATTTCTACAATGTTTGTTTGGTTGTGGTCACTTCTGTTCATCCATTCACTATATTATTATTTCAGTCTTTTTACCGTTCTCATTGGCCATCGTTGTTTGCAGAGTGCACAACCCTACGCTAAGTTTGGATTTATTTAGTTCCATTTACGAGTTTTGTCAATTTGGTCAGTCTTCTGTCTGGGGCACTACTGTCAATGTTGAGTAAGGACATGCACCTGATTACGCATAGAATTCGGACTATAGGCTACCTGGCCTGCATGCAAATGTAAGCATATAGCCTAAATGTGCCCATTTGGGGATTTGATGGTATTTCTGATAGGTTAACGCACCACCACTAATTACCTGTGGAGCTTTTCAAAGTAATCTTTTCTTCACCTCAAACAGTAAGCAAACAAAGTCTGTTTTTACAGCTGTTGAGAATGACAATAGTTCCTCAATTGTATTTGAAAACTATTTATAGCCCTCTCCCTTTTCAATAACCCTTTCAGCGTGAAAGGGAAAAACGGTCATATATTTTATACAACGTTGCAAGTTTGCTAGTGTGAGCTTCCTCTGGACCCAAGTTGATACAATGTTTCAAGTTCGCTGCAGACAGGAAATGCATAGCCAATGCGATTAATAGGATATGTTCTACCCGCAGACCGCAATGGTTTTATTTGTTGTAGGCTATTCTTACTTAGTTGGCAATAGAAGTTACTTCTTTAGGTTTGTATCATTTTAATTTAGATTTGGATTACCCACATGACAATGACTTTGCGATACGAAGACGTTATTATAAATGAAATGAAACTGTTTGATGAAAATGTGCATATGAAGACCATAACAGACACGCAGATTGGTAGAAATTGAAAAAAA
The DNA here is from genome assembly GCF_023373465.1 of Oncorhynchus keta. NCBI lineage: Eukaryota > Metazoa > Chordata > Actinopteri > Salmoniformes > Salmonidae > Oncorhynchus > Oncorhynchus keta. The sequence goes on along the minus strand of NC_068422.1, from coordinate 45,790,844 downwards.
AAAAAAAATTGGCGTTCCGCACGAGAAAAGGTTGCCGACTCCTCCGGGTAAACCTATTTACAGGAAGCTTCAGGAGAGAAACTGTCTACAGCAGTATATAGGGATTAAAGGGAGTGGGAGTGGTTGAACAACAGAGTATGAGATTATGACTGCTCAACAGACATGGTTGAAGAGTCTAATCCATGGGAGAACAAAGATTAGGGAAAGCAGATGTAAAAAAGCATAACAAACATCCTTCCTCCCAATGAAGCGTCTATGCCACTTCTGTAAAAGGCACAGACACAACGGTAGCGTTTGCCAGCCGAGAACACTTAGCACCTCTGAACAGAGTGGCGGACGTCATTTGCAAGCCAATTCTACATGTAGAAACGACCAACAAATGTCAGCAGTCAGACGCCGACGACGGGTGGTCCCCAAAACATACCGCACCGAAGGAACGGGCAGACACACAGCTGACCGTTCCTCTCTACGATGTGTGGGGGGGCAGGGTTGTTTGGGGGCACGTGGCTCCCCAGTGAAAGCCTGATTCCGTGCCAGTGGCACAAGGCCCAGTTAAACGGCCCATTACCCCCCAGGCACAAACAGACACAGCATGGTGGAAGAGGTGGCCTCCCTACCCCATCCACCAGCCCCCACCACCTCCCTCCTCTCACCAGTCTTCTCCCCTCCCCCTCAACATCAAGACAAAAGACAGCCTGAGTGTGTTTGGGGAAAGACTGGAAATGCTGGTACACAAGGCCAGAGGAAGAGTCAACGAGTATAATGAGTGGTCAACCAAAATCAATCCCATTCTAGAGACTTCAGAAAGTATTCACGCCCCTTTCTGAAACCATGTTTTCACTTTGTTATTATGGGGTATTTTGTGAATAATCTATTTAATTTTAAATTCAGGCTGCAACACGACAAAAACGTGGAATAAGGCAAGGGGTATGAATACATTCTGAAGGCACTGCATATCAATGATGACTGATGCCTTGCGAGAGGGAGGGTCTTCATCCATCAACCTGGCTTCCTGATCTCATAAACCTGTTTCTCTCCCATCGAAGCCATGTGATTGACAGGTTTGTGTGTCTTGTGTGTGCGCGTGTGTGTGTGTGTGTGTGTGTGTGTGTGTGTGTGTGTGTGTGTGTGTGTGTGTGTGTGTGTGTATGTCTGCAGTGTTCATAGTGTCACAATTCGTATGCCTTCATATGCCTTGGCTTCATCATTCATGATAATACATTATTTGGAAAAGAGAAATATTTGAGGGAAAAGGGTGGAAATAACGAGGGCTGGAAAGAAAGATAGGGGGCTGGAAAATTAGAAAAGAGAATGAGAGAAAGGGATACAGTGCTGGCCAATAATGCAAGTGATAGAGGGGAAGAGAGACTGAACGAGAGAGGAAGATATTTCTGGGTCTTAATAAGTTAACAAGAGCAGGAAGGGGCCGTGTGCCTTCGTGCTCTCTCTCTCTGTGTGTGTGTGTGTGTGTGTGTGTGTGTGTGTGTGTGTGTGTGTGTGGCAGTGGAGGTTTGCATACTCTGAAGAGTTGGCTTTGAAGTCAGAGCATGGGTGTCTGCAGAGAAACTAAACTGAACCATGTGATTTCCTTTGCTTCCTGTCTGCTTCAGTCCCAGATTACTGCCCACGCACCGAAAGAGCAGCACAACAGAGTTAAAGCACAAAAAGCTCTTCTACTGTATGTGCCAAACTGCCAATTGCCATAACACATCAACTCCATAACCCCTAAATAACATCAGTCAATGTCAATGTGCCAGGAGTGCTGACTAACTCACTAGAGTAGTACGCGCAAGCACACACAGCAAGGGGTTGCCAGGGGTCGCCGTTATGGCGATGGACGGTATTAAGTAAGAGAGTGACGTCATAATGAGATTTTTAAAAAGGTGATCGGAAGAATGGAGAGCTGACCGGAACGAGGGATCAGAGGGGGCTGGAGGGAGGAGTGACAGATGATGGACGGAGGGGATAGGGGTGTAGTGGGACGTGGCACGGAAGAGCTAAGCAAGGGTGACACCGGACGAGTGCAGTCACACAATACAGTAACTCCTATCCTGCCGTTCATATGCAGTAAGGGTCCTGTTCCAATACTTTTCAAGTGCAGCCTTATTTCCTTGGGGGAACTGTAATCTGACATGACTGGAAAAGTGAAAGCATTGAGATGGAAACTTTGCTCTCACTCTATACATGTTGGATCAGTGGTTACCTCAGGAAAGGAAGGAAGGACGCATTTCAAAAAGACTAAAAAAGTATTCGAACGGGGCCAGGATCTCTCTTTATCTAGGACCCATGCATGGTTTCCCAGCCAAGACACTACCCAGAGAGACACATCCACATGATCATATACAATAATTGGTTCCATTGGCGAAAGTAAAATATCAGGAAAAGGCTGCAGAGTCGCCATACACACAGATAATGTTCCACTTTCCACAATTAGGCCCCCCTGATCACACACACACACACACACACACACACACACACACACACACAAGATAGAGGGTCTTATTGTGTGCAGATAGACAGGACTGAAGTTAGTTAGCCAGGCTATAGGCGAGTGAGTGGTGGTTATTACCGAAGCCCGATTACAGAACCCAGATACTCCACAATGACCATGGGCACGACACACATTCTCTGTCTGTGTCGCTCTCTCTGTCTCAGCGTCTCTCTCTGTCTCTCTCCGTCTCAGCCTCTCTCTCTCTCTCTCAATGTATTTTCCTTCTCTCCCTTTCTGTCTCTAAAATGGAGCTCAGTCACCTTCTTTCTCGCTCTCTTTCCCTCTGAGAGCTGGGAATTCCCTTCCCCTCCTCTCTGTCCTACTGCTGGCTGGGTATATCAGCCTCCACTTTATCACTGAGCATAGAGAGAGGAATGGCTATGGCACGGTGTTCATGTGTCAACCAGAGGTTGGGTTATCGTGTGAGAGAAAATGGAGCAGAGTACATTTGTCATTGAGAATATAGTGTTAGCTTGTGATTATATGGGATGTGTAATCATGTGTTGCTGTGTGCAGGTGTGAGAGGCTAATAAAAGCCAGGGGTCAAGGTTAGAGTGGCTCCATCCTGAACTTCCTTAACGTAAACAAGTGGAGGAATACAGGACAACACTCTCTTCCACAACTACGACCTGGTGAAGAAATGCAAGGGAGAGGAGAGGGGCTGAACGAGCCACTGGGAAAGTGGAGATGAATGGAATGTCCATTGCTGGAAGGAAGTTATGGTAAATGGAACAGTGCAGATGGATTTGACAGTGCATGACCAGCTTATGGTGGGGAGAAGGTGCTTATAAAACTGTCCTTTGCAGGTATTGAGAAACTACCCATGGAGATTTCTGAGGGTTTACAAAAACCTGCAGATTGCAGGTATAATCATAATTTCATATAATCATGAGAGTGCCTCAGATGGTGACAGTGACGACAGAGACAGTTCAGGGGTGACTGACTACCTTTGGTGCTAGTCTGTTTCTTGGCGGTGGTGGCCGTGTCCTCGGAGAGCGCCAGGCGTCGCAGCACGTCGGCCAGCGCCGCCTTCATCACGGTGATCTCATCCTCTTGCTGCTGGACACGCAGCTCCAAAGACGACAGACGGTCCTGCACGTCAGACGCACTCGCCGCTGAGATACTGTCATCTACAGAGAGGAGACGGGGGTTAGATACGGTAGACAACACACGTTTAGACATCCACCCACCAAAAGAGACCCACACAAACAGTTTGGCCTTACCCAGGCCTCCTTTAACGTGTACAATCACATATTTGTGATCATTGTTGAATGGCCCCCTGCGGCGTACCATCGCAAATATGTGATTGGAACGGTAGCAACAGAACGTGTGATGCAACAAACAGATTGCGCTGACAAAAAAAAATGAAGTTAGCGACCCAACAGCTAGACTTCAAAATGTACCACTTCTCTGGTGAGGGCAAGGGAGAAATGTAATGTTGTTCAGCTAAGCTAACAGCAGCTACATTTTTAAAAAAATGTTTGTTTATGTTTGACAAGCAAAAACTCCCTCATCACAGCATTTCATTCACTATAAAACAAAAATAAACAGTCAAACAGTCAAAGTCAAATATGGCTGCGCACATTGCCCGAAAAATATGAACTTAGTTTGGCTACTTTTCAGCAATCTTCAATGTACGTGTTACAGTGTATACAAGATCAGGAGCACATGGCTTGACAAGTCATTTCCACTTTTTGACAAATCACAAAGCAAATTAAATGTTATCACCTCACAGATCATGACCCCAAATACAAGCCTACTGCCTACTCTAGCCATAGCGTGAAAGCTAAACAGGGTTGCCAGATTCAGGTGACCCCATTTTAGGGGGGATTGTGGGAGGAGTTAATTTAATTTGTGGGGGATTTCAAGTCTATGGGGGGGGTAGAAAAGGGGGACGGTATCATTGGGGTATATACAGGAAATATTACTATGATGAGTGATTTATCAATACATGGGGGGCAAACACAGAAGTTTATAAGCTAAATAAAAACAAAACCACTGGAAAGGGGGTCTGAGCTGGCAACCCTGAGTAACGATAGTTCAATCTAAGTCAGTCGAGTGAACTGACTTATATCCCTTCACCTCGTTTTGATATAACATCTTTGGTCTGACAGACATTTACGTGAAAACCAGAATGCATTGTATGTCAACAAACATGGAGCCACACATATCTGGCATTTAACTTAGCATTAGCTCATCATAATCAGTACAACCATCCAAAAACTATTTTACACACATCATACGTGTCCATTACAATATATGCAAGAATCAGAAAGATTTATTTGTCACCAGTACTTGAAAACATGAGAATAAAACATTAAATACTTCTGCTCCATAGTATAAAGATAACGTAACAAGGCACTTACTTTGATAGTAATAATAACTTTGGACATGTACTTTGGACATGGTGTACGTTTCTAAGGAAAACAACAATGAAGGCAATGTGTGTGCCAGCCAGAAAATGTGCCAGGGGGAAAAAGTTTGTAAGTCATTTTCTGACTGGAGATGCGCAAATGTTTGCATACTTGATCTGGGGAAACACTGGGGAAGTGCTTAGGAAAGTTGAAAAGAGAAGTTTGTCCTTCTCAGTAAAGCCTCAAACATGTATTGTCCACAACTGTGAAACGGGCTATTTCTATGTGAATTTATGAGGAAGCGCAACACACCTCAATTCAAACGGTTAAAAAATAAAACTTGCAAAAAATTAAATTACATTAACAAGCTGAAACAGTCTATAGATAATTAGCAGGCAGCGTAGCTTGGTTTGAGGGCAGTGTGGGTTAACTGTCCTGCTGCATAACAATCACATTTTGAAACCGTGAGTGCATAATTATTATATATTTTATCATCAATCACTCTGGGGCGACCGAGATATTTGGAACTCATGCATGAAAAGACTCCATAATGTTTAATCTGTAGGTGCTACAATGCAAACAATTGTGTCATATGAAGTTAGCGCATGCTCTGTAATGAGTAGTTTATGAATATTGAAAATATGAAAAACATTTGATTTGCAAAATTGTTCAATATATTATTGAACATAAAAATACTCGACGGGCATATCATAGTTCCAGAGTTGGATTTCTGCTTATCTGTAAAGGCGTACTTGTCGCACCTGGTGAATTCCCTAAGGCCCCACTGTGAAAAAAATATGGGAGAAAAAGAGTAGAAACACAGGCATGAGGGCTTGAAAGCTGCTGAGGATGATAACTGACTCTATATATCTTTAATCTGAGCCGAAATAAAAGTGTTTGTGCAGGGAAGCCAGGCATTCCACTACCCAAGAGTGGTAAAGTGGCCTTTAGTGGTTCTAACAGCAGCCGTATCAGCTTGCTGACAGCTCTTAGCAAACAGTTGTAAAAAATGGTGTTTGACTAAATTACAATCCTATTTCTTTGTAAATAAATTAACAACAGACTTCCAGCATGCTTATAGAGAAGGGCACTCAACATGTACTGTACTGACACAAATGACTAAGAAATTGATAATACGATGATTGGGAGCAGTACTGTTAGATTTCAGTGCAGGCTTTGATATTATTGACCATAACCTGTTGTTGAGAAAACTTATGTTTTATGGCTTTTCAACTACTGCCATATCATGGAATCAGAGCCCTCTCTAAAATAACTCAAGAGGGTTTTCTTTAATGGAAGCTTCTCTAATGTCAAACATGTAAAGTGTGGTGTACCGCAGGGCAGCACTCTAGGCCCGCTTCGCTTTTCTATTTTTACAAAGGACCTGCCAAGGGCATGTGTGTCCATATATGCTGATGATTCAACCATTTACACGTCAGCAACCACAGCTAATGAAGTCACTGAAACCCTTAAGAGTAACAGTCAGTTTTGGAATGGGTGGCCAGTAGTAAACTGGTCATGAATATCTCTAAAACTAAGAGCATTGCGTTTGGTACAAATCTTTCCCTAAGTTCTAGACCTCAGCTGAATCAGGTAATGGATGGTGTGGCTGTTGAGCAATTTGAGGAGACTAAATTACTTGGTGTAACTTTAGATTGTAAGCTGTCATGGTCAAAACAAAGATCCAATGGTTGTAAAAAAATGGGGAGAAGTTTTTCTGTAGTGAAGAGATGCTCTACTTTTTTGACACCACAATCTAAAAAACAATTCCTGCAGGCTCTAGTTTTATCTTATCTTGATTATTGTCCAGTCATATGGTCAAGTGCTGCAAAGAAAGAAAGACCTAGTTAAGCTGCAGCTGGCCCAGAACAGACCAGCACGTCTTGTTCTTCATTGTAATCTGAGGGCTAATATTAGCTTAAGTGCTAGATCAAGCTTGTTAAAGCAGTAGAGACAATTCCTTCCTGAATTAAGATCCCTGCGGTCTAATATTTTTTTTGTGCACGCTGCAAACTGTGTTTTGAGATACTTGCATAACTGTATGAGCTGGGTTTTCTGTCTTCGTAGCATTTGTTAGCATTCTGACGGTTTATGTTTGAACAACAACAACAAAAGGTATCCCTTGTGTGCACTGCCGGTAATACCGTATATCACAGGATGGTACAGGCATGGTATGAAGGTATTCCATGCCTCTACAATATAAATACAGGGAAGGTTCAGCTGCTCAGTATTTGTGAGAAGTGGGTTTCAGGCTCAGGGCTGCTGCCAAGCCGAGCCGTGGTTTAGGTCCTGATTGCTGGACGGAATTGGGGTAATTTGCAGTGAAGACAGTGAGAGAGCCTCATCTCTAAGGCTAGCCTGTTAATGGGGTGCTGATGAACCCTCTCTACTCAGAAGGAATTTGAACTCCCTCACCGACACAAAAAAAAACACTGTGCAGACACAGTCACAATTTAAAAGTGCTAGAGAAAACATCTACAGTCAAAAAAGTCTAGAGCAAAGTATTAACAAGTTAAACAATGAGAAGACTTAACCCCGAACTCAAAAAGTGGATTCAACGATGGTAAACAATAAAAGCTCATCCAAAGGCCAAAACATTTTTACAATGTTTGTGATGCTAACATATCAAGCTAACCTTTAATATAAGCGCAAAGAGCAGTTTCTGGCCAATAAAGATCATTTTAAAAAAGGATTTAAGAATGTGCACAGCATGCTAGTAATATGGCATACACGCCTGCACGTACATACACACGAATGCGCGCAGACCGAGTGAGCAGTTACCGTGCCCTAGATGAGCAGAGAGAGAGAGAGAGAGAGAGAGAGAGAGAGAGAGAGAGAGAGAGAGAGAGATCGAGTGAGTAAGAGTGTATTTATACTGTACATTTGCTCATTTAGCTATTTTCTATATTGTATTTAATGTATGTAAACTGTGTCAATGTACTTTGCGAATAAATGTGATTCTGAAAAAAAAGAGTGAGTTATAGAATCCATTGCCCTTTATGGTTGTGAGGTCTGGGGTTCGCTCACCAACCAAGAAATCACAAAATGGGACAAACACCAAATAGAGACTGTGCATGCAGAATTCCGCTAAAATATGCTTTGTATACAACATAAAACACCAAATAATGTATGCAGAGCAGAATTAGGTCGATACCCGCTAATTATCAAAATCAAGAAAAGAGCAGTTAAATTCTACAACCACCTAAAAGGAAGCGATTCCTAAACCTTCCATAACAAAACCATCACCTACAGAGAGATTAACCTGGAGAAGAGTCCCCTAAACAAGCTGGTCCTGGGGCTCTGTTCACAAATCACAGACTCCGCAGAGCTCCAGGACAGCAACACAATTAAATCCAACCAAATCGTGAGAAAAAAAAGATAATTACTTGACACATTGGAAAGAATTAACAAAACTAGAATTCTACTTGGCCCTGAACAGAGAGTACACAGTGGCAGAATACCTGAAAACTGACTGACCCAAACTTAAGGAAAGCTTTGACTATATACAGACTCAGTGAGCATAGCCTTGCTATTGAGAAAGGCTGCCTTAGGCAGACCTGGCTCTCAAGAGAATACACAGCCATACACCAATCTACTCTTACATGGAATGTAAATCAAACACATAGCCATCAAATAGACAAAGACAAGGCCAGGGAAAATAGCTTAAGCGTTAGCACAAAGCTATCACAGACACAGAGAGACCAGCAGAGAGCAGAGGCACTCAATCCGAAACAGAGACCAATCAAATCAAACCGTTAGTAGTCACATGCTTCATAAAACAACAGGTGTAGACTAACAGTAAAAATGTTTACTCAGTGAGAGGAGAGCTGAGAGGGTCTGAGAGAGCTCAGTGGGTGAATCCTGGGCACGGAGGAGCAGTCTTTTCTTTCTTGCTCTCCATCAGTCTATATTGTCCTGTACTGTTAAAACATGTGTCCCCTCTCCTTGCAGGGTGAAAGGCTTTGACCTCATTATTGGACATAATTTGTCTATCCAAAGTAACTGAATCCCTGCTTAGATGTGATACAGGGCTGAATCAAGCAGCCAGAGGGTGTGAAATTCAGTGGGAGTGTAGGCTACAGTGTAAACTCACTGAAGACTATTCTCTAGCCTTCCTTTGATACTGACTTTGATGTGAAACAATAGCATGTATTACAGCACTGAGCTGGTGGCACACAACACACAAACATGGACAGGGAACAACCCCCCCCCCCACACACACAAACTCACCACACACATCAATCAAATATATATACTTACCGAGACTCTGCTGTCCATCACTGCCTTCTTGTTAATAACACCACAGTTACAACAACACTTTTACTACATATCTTTACAGATCAGAGATTCTTTTTTTTATAAACTGAAATGCTAAATGTAAAAAAGTGTTGACTGCAGGTATTTCCTTAATAGCTAAAAATATTTTTAAACGTCAAAATAAATAGTTTCAACAGTATTAAAAACGTTTCCATGGCCATTACCAAATTCCCTGGCATACCGCCCAAGCCTACAATCTACTATGACAACTTTCAAGAGTAAGTTGGAAACCATCCCACAGTTTGGGAACCACTGATCTATACTGAACAAAAATATGAAATGAAAGATGTAAAGTGTTGGTCCCATGTTTCATTGGCTAAAATAAAAGATCCCAAAAATGTAACATATGCACAAAAAGCTTATTTTGAGCACAAATTTGTTTAAATCCCTGTTAGTGAGCTTTTTTTTGCCAAGAGTATCCATCCACCTGACAGGTGTGGCAAATCAAGAAGCTGATTAAACAGCATGATCATTACACAGGTGAACCTTGTGCTGGGGAAACTAAAAGGACACTCTTAAATGTGAAGTTGTGTCACACAACACCACAGATGTCTCAAATTGAGGGAGCATGCAACTGGCATGCTGACTGCAGGAATGTCCACCAGAGATGTTGCCAGAGAATGTAATGTTCATTTCTCTAGCATAAGCTGCCTCCAACATCGTTTTAGAGAATTTGGCAGTACGTCCAACCGGCATCACAACCGCAGACCACGTGTAACCATGCCAGCCCAAGACCTCCACGTCCGGCTTCTTCACCTGCGGAATTGTCTGAGACCAGCCACAGGGACAGCTGATGAAACCGAGGAGTATTTTGGTCTGTAATAAAGCCCTTTAGAGATGAAAAAATATATATCTGATTGGCTGGGCCTGGCTCCCCAGAGGATGGGCCTGGCTCCCCAGTGGGTGGGCCTAATTCCTCCCCTGCCCACCCATTGCTGCTCCCCTGCTCAGTCATGTGAAATCCATAGATTTGGGCCTAATGAATTTATTTCAATTGTAACCCAGTAAAATCATTGAAATTGTTGCACGTTACGTTTATATTTTTGTTCAGTAGAGTTTTTATTTAGAACAAAAACAATCTGTTAGCCTTCCAGTACCCTTCACATGTGTAGCTTGTTGTTTATGTTGGCCAATCAAAGCAGCAAAGAGGTTCAATGTGTAGCAAGTGGAGTGAGATTTCAAAAACTTGCGAAATGAGTATGCTCCAAATGAGCATCCAACAGGTAGGCTGTTGTTTTTCTCTGAATGGGGTTTGGTAGAGGGCGCAGCATGTAGCTGTTTAGCTTAGCTACAGCTAGCTTTGCTACTCCAATCAAGACGGGCCCTGTTATATGGGATGATAAATAACATTGTGGCTGCTACAAGTTAGCTAGGTCTTGGCTGTAGCCGAGTTGCCTTGGCTAACGTTACTGCGTCTCTCACGGTCCCATCTCACACTGGCCTCTCTCCCTCGCGCAGCAGTGCTCAGGTTAAAAACGTACATTTAAAATAGAAACGCATGTATTAAGAAAATCCAGATATCCGATAAAAATTAATGATACTTTTGACGTTTATATATTTTTTATATTCATAAATATTGTTCTTGAAATAAAAATACTACTCATATTATAGAGCAAATGGTAGCGCGAAATATGACACCAATTGTTGCTTTGTAGCACCTACAGATGAAATATTATGTCGCCTTAAAGGAGGCCTGGGTAAGCCCAAAATGTGAGAAATATGCCAACTTTGAGCAATTATTTCTCAATTATGCTTTTAGATACAAAATGTCAAATATATGTCAACAAATCTTTCTTCCAAAGGAACATTTAAATGGATTACATTTTCATGAAATTCCCAAAATCAACTTCTATTGTCCTGGTTTTGTATGGAATACTTTTGCAGTCATGGCCTCTGCTCTCTCCCAGCCCAGGTTACTGTCCCATCAGTGTTTGACAGACATTTGCTACTGCAGGACTCTCTCCTCCCCCTCCTTCCATCTCTTCATCCCACTCCTTCACATACTGTAGGTTTTAATGAAGGAGGGACAGCCATGCTAGATTTACATATTCACATGTCATTCGTTGTGCTTCTGTCCCCTGAGGTATATCTCCATGTGTAGACACACACACACACACACACACACACACACACACACACACACACACACACACACACAATGCTAGATAGTGTCAGAGATCACTCGGGACTCAGTATGTTTTAACCATGCCTTCAGGTCATCTCATTGGACACGCTGGGACAGAGTCTGCATTGGGACTGGGCTAGAGAAACCACACTGCTCAACGTGTTAAAATACACACACACACGCACCCTCTTTCTCACTCACACAGAGGGGGAGATTAAGGAGATTAAGGAGGGGCAGTAGGAGAACGTGGGAAAGCAGTGTGCACCCATGTGCTGATTCATGATCCCAGCCTCAGGCAATAGATAGTATAACATTAAGCTAAAAAAAAAATACATATGCACAAACGCAGACAAGCTACCGCGCGCACACACACACACACACTTCAGTCTGAGTTTTTAGCTTTCATAATGACGTGGGAGTACAGCCATGCATTGACAAGGTCACTCTCATCATCTTACTCTCTCGCACAATCACTCTCCATCCCGCTCTTTATTGGAACCTGTCCTTTCCTTCTTTAAACCTCGCCACATGCGCTCTCATACTTCTGCTGCTTGGAGGGAATCCATTGACATACACTCAGTGGCCAGTTTATTAGGTACACCACCCGGTTCATGAAAATAGTTTGCTCCTACAGACATGGTCCTGGTCACGGATGGGCTATTGCAGATGATCACATCGGATTCCACTCCTATCAACTAAAAACAAGAAGAGGCTCGAGTGGGCACATGATCCCAAACACTGGACAATTGAGGAGTGGAGAATTATTTTTATTTTTTTTATCCCCCCCCCGCCCATTTCTGTTGCGTCATGCTGCTGACAGAGTCAGGATTTGGCGTAAGCAGTATGAGTCCATGGCCCCAACCTGCCTGGTGTCAACGGCAAAGGCTGGTGGCTTAATGGTGTGGGGAATCTCATCCTGGCCCACGTCAGATCCCTTGATACCAATTGACCGGAGTTTTCATGCCCCAAAGAATTCAGGCAGTTCTGGAAGCAAGAGGGTCAGACCCGGTATTCTCGACCCCTCCCGTCTCAGCCTCCAGTAATTATGCTGCAATACTTTGTGTCGGGGGGCTACAGTCAGTCTGCTTTATCTGGAGTATTTCTCCTGTCTTCCGGTGTCCTATGAGAATTACAATTATGCTTCCTCTAACCGTCTCTCTTCTCTTGGAGGAACTGAGCCCTAGGACCATGCCTCGGGACTACCTGGCCTGATGACTCCTTGCTGTACCCATTCCACCTGGTTGTGCTGCTGCTCGACAGAGTTTCAAGTTCCTTGGTGTCCATATCACCAACAAACTACCATGGTCCAAAGATACCAAAGACAGTCGTGAAGAGGGCAAAACAAAACGTTTTCCCCCTCAAGAGACTGAAAAGATTTGGCATGGGCCCCCACATCCTCAAAAGGTTCTACAGCTGCACCATCGGTACCAGAGCGCCAAGTCTAGGTCCAAGAGGCTTCTAAACAGCTTCTACCCCCAAGCCAAAAGACTCCTGAACATCTCATCTTATGTCTACCCAGACTAATCGAACCCACAAATGCTGATGCTCCAGATACTCAGCTCAGCCTAAAGAAGGCTAGTTTTATTGCTTCTTTAAATCAGCACAACAGTTTTCAGCTGTGCTAACATAATTGCATAAGGGTTTTCTAATGATCAATTAGCCTTTTAAAATGATGAACTTGGATTAGCCAACACAATTTGTCATTGGAACACGAGTGATGGTTGCTGATAATGGGCCTCTGTACAGCTATGTAGATATAAAAAATATATTTTTTAAATTTAACCCGTTTCCAGCTACAATAGTCATTTAGAAGATTAACAATGGTCCCACTGTATTTCTGATCAATTTGATGTTATTTTAACGTACAAAAAAAATTTGCTTTTCTTTCAAAAACAAGGGCATTTCTAAGTGATCCCAAAGTTGTGAATGGTAGTGTATGTCTGCCTATAATTATGTATGTGTAAATCTGTGTGTATGATATAGTGAGAGCGGAAAAGATAGAAATAAAGATTAGATCTGTAATCGTTGACTTTGTTTTCTCATTCATGCTGCTGCCTCTCACTCAACACCATTTTGATTTATGTTTTTCTTTCATTTGAGGAGGGTGTGTACTTTGAAGAAAGGCGGCACGGGGAAGCTGGGGTACGGTGAGTACCTTGAACGTCGGTGAGAAGTGAGGGAGGGAAAAAGAAAAGGGAGGGACAGCATTTGCCAAATTAAGTGTTGTAATAAGAAGACAGAATACCAACTGGCCTACTAACCTCTCCCACAGCCCTAAGAGTGCCTCCTCACTACACACACACACACACACACACACACACACACACACACACAGTATAGAAATTACTCATAACTGTTATAAACTGGGTGGTTCGAGTTTATAATAGCAATAACGTACCTCAAGGGGTTTGTAGTATATGGCCAATATACCACGGCTAAGGGCTGTATCCAGGCACTCTGCGTTGCGTCGTGCATAAGAACAGCCCTTAGCCTTAGTATATTGGCCATATACACCACACCTCCTCGAGCATTATTGCTTAAATATAAACTGTTGAACATTGTTACATATTACACACACAAACATACTAGTTACTCAGTGACCAGCAGTGCATGGACCTGGTGCAGTACTGCGTGGCTATGACCATGTTCGTTCAAGCACAAAGCCAGGAATTAGTAACAGGCCTACTGCAGGCCTACTGAGACGTTGAACTTATGGACACACCGCTATGATCTATGACACTCCCATCCTTCTCTCTACCTAACTCTGTCTCACTCCATCTACAGCCTGAGCCATTACATTTTTATTTATCTCTTCTGTGTCGCTCTCCACCTCATGACATGCCCAGTGCCACGCCCAGTTCGCCACGGAGTGTGTTGTTGACGAATTGCGCTTTTCTAGCCTGAGTTATACTCTACACCGTCATTAATTTTTTACATTTACAAAAACCCAAATGAAAAAAAAAAAATGGGTGAATTGTGTAGGCTTACCTTGGCCTGGCGTTTTTAATAGCCGTGACCAAATACTTATTTTCCACCATAATTTGCAAATAAATTCATTAAAAATCCTACAATGTGATTTTCTAGATTTTTCTCTCATAGTTGAAGTGTACCTATGATGAAAATTACAGGCCTCTCATCTTTTTAAGTGGGAGAACTTGCACAATTGGTGGCTGACTAAATACTTTTTTGCCCCACTGTAGGTCCTGGATGGTAGGAAGCTTGGCCCCAGTGATGAACAGGGCCGTTCTCACAACCCTCTGTAGCGCCTTATGGTCAGATGCCGAGCAGTTGCCATACCAGGCGGGGATGCAACCGTTCAGAATGCTCTCAATGATGCAGCTGTAGAACCTTTTGAGGATCTGTGGACCCATGCCAAATCTTTTCAGTCTCCTGAGGAGGAAAATGTTTTGTTGTGCCCTCTTCATGACTGTCTTGAGTGTGTTTGGACCATGATAGTTCGTTGGTGATGTGGACACCAAGGAACTTGAAACTCTCGACCCGCTCCACTACAGCCCCGTCTTTGTTAATTGGGGTCTGTTCAGCCTGCTTTTTACTGTAGTCCTCGATTATCTCCTTTGTCTTGCTCACATTGAGGGAGAGGTTGTTGTCCTGGCACCACACTGTCAGTTCTCTGACCTCCTCCCTATAGGCAGTCTCATCATTGTCGGTGATCAGGCCAACCACTGTTGCGTCATCAGCAAACTTAATGGTGTTGGAGTCGTGTTAGAACAGGGAATACAGGAGGGGACTAAGTACACACCCCTGAGGGGCCCCCGTGTTAAGGATCAGCGTGGCAGACGTATTGTTGCCTACTCTTACCACCTGGGGGCGGCCCGTCAGGAACTCCAGGATCCAGTTGCAGAGGGAGGTGTTTAGTCCCAGAGTCCTTAGCTTAGTGATGAGCTACATGGGCACTATAGTGTTGAACGCTGAACTGTAGTCGATGAACAGCATTCTCACATAGGTGTTTCTTTTGTCCAACAAAGAGCTGCAGTTAGTTTCAGAAAGGGTGGCAAGGAATAAGTTAGTCCTAAACATAAAAAACTAAAAGCACTATTTGGAACAATTCATTCACTAAACCCTGAACTTCAACTAAATATTGTAATGAATAATATGGAAATTGAGCAAGTTTAGGTGACTAAACTGCTTGGAATAATCCTGGATTGTAAATTGTCATGGTCAAAACATGTTGATACAACAGCAGCTAAGATGGGGAGAAGTCTGTCCACAATAAAGACCTACTCTGCCTTCTAAACAAGACTTAACAAGGCAGGTCCTACAGGCCCTAGTTTTGCTGCACCTGGACTACCGTTCAGTCGTGTGGTCAGGTGCCACAGAGTGATTTAGGAAAATGACAATTGGCTGAGAACAGGGCAGCACGGCTGGCCCTTAAATGTAACATTAACAATATGCATGTCAATCTCTCATAGCTCAAAGTGGAGGAGGGATTGACTTCATCACTACTTGTTTTTGTAAGAAGTTGAATTCACTGAACGGTAGGGCTGGGCAATATGGCAAATAAATTATCACGATATCTATATATTTTTTTCATTCAATAACGATAATTACCACGATATTAATCAAATAAATGTTTAAAAAGGTGCATATCTGCTTCAAACTCAAGAATGCCTGAACAAACCATAGTTAGAGAGTTGGGCCAGTAACCGAAAGGTTGCTAGATTGAATCCCCGAGCTGACAAGGTAAAAATCTGTCGTTCTATCCCTGAACAAGGCAGTTAACCCACTGTTCCCCGATCAACTTATTTACAATGACAGTCTTTCTTAACTGAATTGCCTAGTTAAATAAAAGTTACTTTTTTTATTATGTGAACTACACATAAAATTATACTTGAAGGAAAATTGTTTCATGTTTGCAGCCAGGGAGCGCTTACCTGGGTTCAATTAAATCGATAAGCCTCTTGAAACCTTCCTTTTCGACTGTGCTAATTGGTAGCATCCCTAGCAATGCAATGCAATGCATAATAGAATTTGTGATGTCTTTGTCTTTTCGATGTTTGCTTGTAGGACATAAACGCTGTCAGTGTTGACTGCTTTTGGGAAAACATCCCTAGATTGGCTGGTGCTTGAGGGGCATTTTATCAATACCGTGGCGCAAACTCTAACTTCCTGCATGTTCCAAACAGTGACTTTGCTTCAGATGTTGAATAAGGGTTGTCATATTACCAGACTTTGTAGCCACCTGTCTACGGCACAATTTGCACCGAACGTTGCTCTGCTCTTTGTCGGACTTCAAAAAGCCAAACCACTTCCAAGTTACTGAAACAGTTTCACCCTTTTTATCAATAATTTATTGGGAAGCTGCTCCTTCTCCATGGCGATCACTGCCACTGTTTTCTTCTACACCACTCATTCTTCGTGGTTAATAGTGGCGACTCCATCACTCGAGGTGCTAAGTGGTTTTTAGTGGGCGTATACCTCTCCACGTGCATATTGTCACTTCTCCTCACGTTCCTGCTGTCGTCACAAAGGTGAACTGGACTGCTGTACCAAATTATTCTATATCGACATTATCAAAAATGAATCTAAACGTTTTGATATCGTTATTGAGCGAAGTAATTACCTCGATAATTATTGATATTGATTTATCGACCAGCCCTACCGAACGGTCCGCTTAAACCACTGGCACACAGCTCGGACACCCAAGCATACCTCACAAGACATGTCACCAGGTCTTTTCACAATCCCCAAGTCCAGTACAGACTATGGGAGGCACACAGTACTACATAGAGCCATGACTACATGGAACTCTATTCCACATCAGGTAATTGATGCAAGCAGTAGAATCAGAATATATATTTTTTTTTAACATAAAAATACACCTTTTGGAACAACGGGTACTGTGAAGAGAGACACGGGTACAGACACACGCACATTGTAATATCGTTGTTTTACATTTTGTATTGTAGATATGTAGTGGTGTAATAATGTTATATGAAGTACTGTTTATCTTTTGTTTTGTGTGTGCTATAAGTGCCTTAATGGTGTTCGGACCCCAGGAAGTGTAGCTGCTGCCTTGGTAGCAGCTAATGGGGATCCTTAATAAATACAAATACACTCAATCCATCCGCCTCTCTCACTCTTCTCACTGATACAAATCCTCCCTGCTATAAAAAGACAGCTTTACTGTCTCAGTCCTCTCCTCAGACCAATCAGCAGCAGTCTCAATGGAGTGAGCTCTCTGAATGAACAGTGAATGGCTTGGAGAAAAAGAACATAACGATCCACACACAGACAATAAAACGAGTGCAGACGTAATTGTGTGGGCCCGAGTCTATGGATAAAAAAGTAAATGATCGGCCACACACAGACACACAACACACACATTTTCCTACTTCTATAGTTTGACTACAGACCCACCACAGGATATGACCAACGCACGCTTAGAAAGTATTCTCCGTTAGAACCACATGCATGCCATTTCTGGTAAACCACACAGACACTATTGTATTGCAGAAGACAGATTCTGGAGCTAACGCCACCTCAAGTGCGTAGCTGGGGGGAAACCCCATAGAGCACACACACGCGTCAATGAGCCTCCACATGGAGCTCGCGCTCCACCAACCTCCGAGCTTTGATTCTTTTACTCTGTCTGGGAACAGTAACAAAAGCAATACTACAGCAAAGCAAGGCAATGAAGGCTATTGTAGTACGGTTACGGAACAGTAGATTACCGGCGCAGTGGTTGTTCAGCACCGCGTTGGTGGTCGTAGAGTTGCATGCTGGGGCCACAGACACCGAGCCCTCCTCCATTCTCCTCTCGCTGCACACACAGAAACACCTCTTTGGCAAGATCCAGGCAGCTTCCTCCCTTTTTTACTGTCTGAGAGTGTGAGTGAGTTTGCTGGCTTGACCGATAGAAGTCTGCTGTGTGTGTGACTGTATATACATATACACACACCCACACCCACACGTGAGTGATAGAATATTCCTCGTCTTAGGCAGTCCAGTTTTTCCTCGCTCTCGCTTTCTTGAGTCTATTTCCTTTGTTACTTTTTTTTTTTTTATATCCGGTACTTGTCTTCCTTGACAGCAGGCAGAATGATTATTGGTTGTCTGTCTGCAGAGAGAATGCTTTTGGTCTCCCCCTCGTTCTCCCTCGCCTGGGTCTGCTCTCTCCCCGACATGCGCTAACACACAGTGCCACCGATGCACGCTCACACAAAGCCCAGAGTGAATGAGCAAGAGAGTGAGGCAGGAGGAGATAAAGACTTTAAAAAGAAAACCTTGGCTGGCTCAGGGAGTGGCTAAAGCCGAGCTGCTGCTGTTGGCTCACAGATTTTTAACCTCTGGAGTGCTGACAGCAAAACAGCTCGTGAAAAAAAAAATAGAGAAAGCAAGAAAGAGAGAGAACAAGGGAGAAATACAGGGAGGAGGGTAGACCATGTAGTGGTGTCAAATTCCCCCTCCCCCAGGAGCCTTGCAGGAGTCCCTATACCCTACTCCCTTCCCCCTCTCATCCTCTCCCTGCTTTACCTATCCCCTCACAGACTACTTTCACACACCTCTCACCATCACAGCAGTCACCTTACAGGACTGACAGTCTTATACCCGTCATCATACCCACTTAACCTACCTACCGTCTGACAAGAACCGTACCACCCTAATCACTATGCCACCTTTAGAACTTGGCAATTCAACTAATGAATTCCTAGATCTTATTCACGTAAAGATTATAACATCACCCTAGAATTACAATGATATGATGTGAATGTTCCTTGAAATGAAACCCACTGTTCCTCACATGAATGCAGGAGCACAGCCAGGCTACGGGGTCTGAGTGGGAAGCAGAGAGCACTATGATCGAAATCCATTCAGTGCGTTCCTGTCTATTTTTCATTAAGAAAATATCCAAGTTTTGGTGGAACAGAGTGCATCGTGTGTGTATATATATAGGCATTCTGAAGGACCTTCTTTACCATGTTCACGTGTATGTGGTTCTTTAAGACCGCACATGTGTGCATAGCCTAACTCCTGCTAGCTACGTAGAACACAGTTGAAACCGAACCTCAGCCCTGTGCCTTAGTGGGCCAGCATTCAAAAACAACACAGGCAGGGTTTTGTGAATTTGAGGCTCGGAGGGAGTGCGGGTCCCAGCCGATGGCGGCTTTCAAACCAGAGTGAACCATTTAACTCTCCACTGTTTGTGAATGGGGCACTGTCGCAGGGCACAGCCAGAAAGGGGGAGAGTGAGGACAGAGAGAACAGAAAGGGGGAGATAAGAGAAAAGGGGAATGAGAGAGAAAGAAAGAGAAAAATGTAAGAGAGAATTCTTTCAAGACAAGACTGACAAGTTGGAAGGAGAAAAACAACTGGAAAAGGGACTGGTGACTAGCCTGGAGGAAAAGGAGAAACCGAAAAGGGAAGCAATTCCCACAATATGTTTCTATAATGGGCTCTGCAATGACTCATGGTATGGACAAGGATGGGGTTCTCTCACAAGATGGATGAATTGAACAGGTGAAAGGAGGAGGGGCCAGTGTCAGCGGTGTGAAAGATGAGGTAGCCAACTGTGACACTGCAGTTGTCCTCTTAGAGAAGTAAATGAGCTTTTAACACTTGACAGTAGGGTTGGGCAGTATCCAGATTTTCAGAACCATCATAACCTCCTCTCACCCTTGAATTTACGTTATTGCCGGTTTAGTACACAAATGTGCGCAACAACAAAAAAAAACATTTTTAAACCCATTGGGCATCTATTACCAGAATGCTAACAAAATTAGCACTAGTAATAGCAAATGTGCATGGAGGCTGAAAGCTAAATACGCTAACAAGTGCAAGTGCAAATGAAAATAAAATAAATTGCAAACACGGGCAATCCAGCTCATAAAGTTATATAGGTAGGAGCTATCGAATGTCATTTTTGGTGAGTTTATACTTACAAGTGAATGTGAACAAGAGGCACTAGGGAAATGAGCAATGTTTTGACGCATGCAGTACTGGCTCTCCAGCACCTGTCTCCGTGTGGAGTCTGGAGTTGCTAGGGCAACGAGCCTGCCTGCTCTAAGGAGGGAGGAGCAGAGAACGGAGTGGAGAAAAAATAGCAAGGAAATTAAGATAGCACTGGCAGCTGTGCAAATAACTCATCCAAAGCGCTTTGCCTACTCAAACGCAGAAGAAATGTAACAATATGATGCCCCATCACCTTATTAATTCAGCAACTTAGATAGAAAGTTAAACTAGGGCTCGTGTTAACGCATCATTTTCAGACAGGAAGAAAATATAAAAACAAATATTTTGCTGCGTTTCATAAAAACAGATCTAAAATGATTCTTATTGTAATTCCTGCTCAGCGTCAAACTAATGTTGTGCTTCAGTTGCACTTCTAAACTCGGATGATAATTCAGGATTGGGCATTCTATCAGCAGAGTGCTGCAACTGATTTTTAGTTTTTTTTCTCAGAAAATCAAATTTTCTCCAATAAAATGCAAAACCAACTTCAAGCAAGACATTAGGAACTGTAGCTGGCTACATTCTTTCTATGATAGGCCTAAACATTAGAAATTATGGCCATGTGCCATTTTTGCAAAAAATACCACTTTTTCATTGTTCAATTTCGTTGTTTTTAAAAAATTCATTTACTAGCCAAATGTGTTGCACTAATCTATTTTCTGTGATGTGAAATCTATAGTTGCACATCCCTGATCACTCTATTGAAGCAACAAAACAAACACTTGACTTTCAATATAAAATGCACCCCTTGTTAATTAATACACAGCTACACTCAACTGCTCCTGATTTGTCTTGTTGTGCTATTTAGAAACGGGACTGGCTCAACTGTGCTGGGGAAGTAAGGTTTATAATGTAAAATAATGTGACAGTTGGAATAAGAACGGGATTAGATTTTAAAAAATAGCAACACATGTTAAAATGTATTGGAAAAACTTGAAAAGAAAATCGTTTGAACAGTATTGATGCTATTGAAAAACCATCCTGTGGCCATTTCCCCAGTATACCGCCCAAGCCTAACATGCTGACCAGACCGGACACGTAGCGTGCGCAAAATAAATTTAGAAATCCATGTTATTCAATTAACTTCACCCCACACTGCTCGCGCGTGCCAACGAGCGTCTGCGATGCCAAGGGCTAAAATAGAACTCCTTTCTATTTCTGATGCAGATCGCATTGAAAGTCCTGCCTCTCCCATCTCCTCATTGGTTATACCCACGTGGGTGATTGAAAGACTAAATGTTTTGCCGGTTGTCATGGTAAGTGTAGATGTCAATCACCATATAAATTCAAAGATGAAAAAGCCTGGAAGGAGGAGAGATGACTAGAAACGATTCGGTTGTGTTCCGAATCAAACAACTACAAGTGTACTTGCTCTAGTTCCTCAACAGCACAGCTAGGAGAGCTCAAAAATATTCTTATCATATTACGGAACGTATCCAGAGTATTTTCAGATTTCATTATCAACAAATGTGGGCGATAAGTACAGTAAATGTCAAATACACATAAAATCAACAGTACAATGTTTGGATTCAGTCTCGTGAACTGCTGTGTCCTCACCATTGGTCTAATCGTTTTCCCATAATCCCCAAACTTAACTGCTACCATGGTTATACATTCCATATTTCTTCTGTAAGCATCATTTCAATGTAGTCCCATCCATAGGCCAATTCCCATGAGTGTACGGGGATGAGTGCAAGTGGATTATTTTGCTCTTTACTCAGTCGGATAGGCTGATCAAAAGCCTGTGACTTGTCTGATCAACGTGCTTCAACACCTGCATTGCTTGCCGTTTGGGGTTTTAGGCTGGGTTTCTGTACAGCACTTTGAGATATCAGCTGATGTACAAAGGGCTATATAAATACATTTGATTTGATCAACCAATGTGATTTTGTTTCACTGAATCTACGCATATTTGGTATTATTATTATTATTATTATTATTATAATTGGTCTCTCGCTGGGAACATAAGTGGGTGTTAGGCCTATAGCTCATCTATTTGTTCGCGCATCTACCACTGATAAGAAACATTTAGCATGAAATAATGTAGCCTAAATCAAGTGTAGGGCGACTATTTTGCTCGATCGCGTATAGGCAACCCTAAAAGCCTGCAGAGGTTATGAAATATAAACATGAGCGAGACTCGCATGCTTTTGAAAATATAAACTCAGCAAAAAAAAGAAACATCCCTTTTCAGGATCCTGTCTTTCAAAGATAATTCATAAAAATCCAAATAACTTCACAGATCTTAATTGTAAAGGATTTAAACACCGTTTCCCATGCTTGTTCAATGAACCATAAACAATTAATGAACATGCACCTGTGGAACGGTAGTTAAGCAATTACGGTTACAGTTATAAAAACTTAGGACACTAAAGAGGCCTTTCTACATACTCTGAAAAACACCAAAGGAAAGTTGCCCAGGGTCCCTGCTCATCTGCATGAACGTGCCTTAGGCATGCTGCAAGGAAGCACGAGGACTGCAGATGTGGCCAGGGCAATAAATTGCAATGTCCGTACTGTGAGACGCCTAAGTCAGCGCTACAGGGAGACAGGACGGACAGCTGATCGTCCTCGCAGTGGCAGACCATGTGTAACAAGACCTGCACAGGATCGGTATATCCGAACATCACACCTGCTGGACAGGTACAGGATGGAAACAACTGCCCGAGTTACACCAGGAACGCACAATCTCTTCATCAGTGCTCAGACTGTCCGCAATAGGCAGAGAGGCTAGACTGAGGGCTTGTAGGCCTGTTGTAAGGCAGGTCCTCACCAGACATCACCGACAACAACAGGCACAAAAACACCGTCGCTGGACCAGTGCATGATTTTCTGCAAGACAGGAATGTCATTGTTCTGCCATGACCAGTAAAGAGCCCGGATCTGAATCCCATTGAGCACGTCTGGGACCTGTTGGATCGGAGGGTGAGGGCTAGGGCCATTCCCCCCAGAAATGTCCGGAAACTTGCAGGTGCCTTGGTGGAAGAGTGGGATAACATATCACAGCAAGAAGTGGCAAATCTGGTGCGGTCCATGAGGAGATGCACTGCAGTACTTAAAATGCAGCTGGTGGCCACAACAGATACTGACTGTTACTTTTGATGTTGACTCCCCCCTTTGTTCAGGGACATATTATTCCATTTATGTTAGTCACATGTCTGTGGAACTTATTCAGTTTATGTCTCAGTTGTTGAATCTTATGTAAATACAAATGTTTGCTGAAAATATACACAGATGACAGTGAGGACGTTTACTATTATTTTCCATCGGTATCATAATGTAGATACTCTCAATGTAAAACCCTACGCCTGCTCCCTAACAAAGCGGAGTGAGGGTGGGAAAGAGATGAAATGTGGATTTTTTTTTTTTAAACATGGGCTTGTGCTGTTTCAAAAGATGTTGGGGGGTTTCATGGAGACATTGGCAGAATGTATTATATATTAAACTATGTACTTCTTGCAGGTTATTTTCTTATTTTGATTGGCAATCTACGGGTAGGTTTTATAAACGTATAATATGAAATAGATTATGTACATGTAACCCCCTCAAACAAACAAAAAATCTAAATTGGCTACCAAAAAAAAAGTACGGGCTTGGGCTTTCAAAATATCTCTTTTTTTTTTAAATATTATGACAGCCATTCCACACATTGCGTGGGAAAAACATAGGCTAATGCTTTTGTTGTTCATTAGGCCTACTCATCTTGTTGGCTGACGAAAAGTAAATGTGGACAGTTCTTCCAGTATCTTCAATATGCACCTCGGAATTGGAAAAGGACATGCACAGTTACGTCCCCAATGTGTCGGTCTTCACTTGTAGCCTGTGAGAAAGACCTGATCACATGACAGAGCCATGTGAGAGGCGCTTCGGATTGCGCAGCACACTCAGGGAGAAGGGCACAACGCAGCACTCCGGGCCACAAAAAGGTATGGATTTTTTTTAGGGTGCATGACAACCACAAAGGGGATGCCGCCTTGAAATTGGAGGCATTATCAAGTGCTTGTCAAATTGGGAATGAGAGACTATTGGAGTGCGTACAGCCTGAGCAAAAAAACAAAGCAGAGCTCATGCCTTTCAAGCAACCTTTTTCAAATCATCATTAGTCTCATCATTCAGCCTTACAATGTATTAAAAATCAAAACATATAGCCCAACGTTTGTAGAACAACTAAAGTTACATTAATAACTAAATTAAGCACATAGGAGTACCTATTTTTTGTTAACCCCTAAACACTGAATAGCAGCATGTGCACACTCCCTCACATCGTTTGGAGAAAATATTTATAGTTTATTCAATTGTATTTTTAATACTATAAAATAATGTCACGGAATTATAAGCAGGTATTGTCTGCTAAATGAACTAGTGTAGCCCACAGGACAACTCAGTATGCTATTCTGGTCTTCTGACAGACTACATTTTCTTCATATCATGCTTCTTAAGACCCGTCTAAATTCAATAATGGATTTATTGTGAAGGTGTTGGCTAGATTACATGGATTTCTTACTTTTTAAAATGGCTTGTAGGCTGTGTGTGGAAGCCAGGAGACGCTAAACGTGTTTACGTTATTTAAACTTCAAATACCGTGAGACCGACAGTTATTTGCTTGACAATAACCAGCTGACGGAATTTCGTGACCGCCACAGCCCTAGTGGTGCCAGTTTCACCATCTCACACCCACACTGCATTATGAGCTACGAGGCCAGAGCACAGGGCCTTGGTTCAATGAAGTGTCATGGCGCCCTTTCCAGTAAAACACTCTAGCCCAGAGAAGGAAGGCGCTGGCCTGGAGTCACGACACTAACGTTTTTTCCACTACCCCATGGATAAGGACCTGTATACAACCATCTGTGTGTGTGTGTGAGTGAACCTGTTTCTATTTGTCAGCAGCCCATTTGCATACACATGTGCATGTTTCAGAGACAGTAACTGTACAGCACTGAAATGAAGTGGAAATTGCATACTAGACAGTGTGAGGGGGAACAAAAGAGAGAGTGATATGAAGACAAAGAGACAGACGGGGGAGTCGGGGCGGATACATGACGGTTCACTCGGGAAAGTAACGTGTCAGAGGTTAGGGGTGGCACCCTTCGATTGGGGAATGCCTGCATGAGGATCTGGAATGAAGGTTGAAGGGAAGAGGAGGAGTGGAAAGAGAGGGGGAATGGGTTTCGGTAACCATAGAGGGATGTGTTGGACAAACTGAGACATGTTCTTAGGAGGCCCGTTACACGTGTCTGTCTGTCTCCCAGAGCGCCTCACAATGACAGACAAGTAAAGCAAGCATAGCATTGTAAATTACACACACAGTCGAAGTGCTCTGCTCGGAGAAGACGGGCCGGGAACAGAGAAGGAGAAAAAAAAAAAGAAAACGCAAGGATATCAGGATAGTGGCAGCTGTATAAATAACTCACGCAACGGTCTTTGACTTCTCAAACACGGCAGAAAGCTGACACAATATGATGCACCTGTACTTGCTTAACTCAGCCACTTACTTTGATTAACTAGCAAGCTAAACTTCGGGGTAAGGTTAACTCAGAATTCTGAAAGCAAGCAAATAACTTGCTGCGTTTTGTAAATGCAGACAGAAAATACTTCTTACTGAAATATCTGCTTGGTATCAGACTCATTTTGTGCTTCAGTTGCATTTGTCCACGAGAATTCACGAACAGGCATTCTATTGGCAGGCAGGTGTAGCTACTTTTCTCGGTGTAGCCAGCGAACTTTGCTGCGATAAAATGCAAGATTAACCTTAAGAAAAACATGACGAAATGTAGCTGGCTACATTCTTTCTATGATAAACAGTATAAATACGATGGCCCCAGTTGACTGCAGGTATTTATTTTTAAAAGTAGCTACAAATATTAAAATGTACTGACTATTTCCCCCCAAAAAACAGTGTACACTATATACATAAGCCTACTACAAAAACACGCATGCGCGCACACACACAAACAGAGAGAGTATATCAGTAAATCAAAGACACCACAATGTAATCGTAGTATGCAGAAATAAAATGTTTAAACGTAAACTGTGTGAAAGACTGAGGGAGGTCTTTATCAAATCCATTCCTATACCGGTTCTGTTCTGAATCGGAGCCTTATTTCAGTCACAGTATAGTTTTAGACCACCCTACAAATTGCTGACACACACTCACATGCTCGGTCTGTGCGTCAGTATGCATTAATATATGCACATACGTACAAGAGCAGGTGTGTGTGAGGAAGTAAGACATTGTGTGTGTGTGTGTGTGTGTGTGTGTGTGTGTGTGTGTGTGTGTGAGGAAGTAAGACATTGTGTGTGTGTGTGTGTGTGTGTGTGTGTGCAAATTGTTGTGTGTGTGTTTGTGCTTGCAGGGGTTTATTTGTGTGTGTTTCTGGAGGGCCCTGTATTACAGCCTTCTAAAAGCAGCAGGAGCCTGGATCCGGGGCTGTGGTACAACCGAAACGTCACTGACACTGACAAGCCGACACTTGTCAGTCTGACTGACTGCAGCACGCAGACACCAGCCTTTCACCTAGTTTAACTGCCGGTATCTTGGTCCTTTGTGCCTTTCCGACCCGAGTAATAAAAAAAATATTTAAAAAAACAAAAAGGAGCAAAATAACAATTACCCTCAAAACCTGGGCAGAGAACGGAAGAGAGAAGCAGGAATCTGGAAGCTGTGTGTTCCTGCTTGCCTCCAATTCCAGGAAAAGCAGCATGGACCTTGGGAACTGAGGGAGGGAAGGAAGGAGGGAGAGGGGTGGTTGAGGTTGCACGGACGACCGTACATCAGAAAAAAAACTGCCGACGACCAGGACTCCAGAGAGAAAGAGCGCTCTAGCCCCTAGCCTAAAAAGTTGTTTGTGAGTGCTCAGAACACCCTCCATAACTAAAAAAAAAATTTAAAAAAAAAGGAATATCTGCAAAAAGCGTCAAAACATAATTTAAACGTAATGTAAAAAAGCTATTTCACCTTGCCTATGGCCACAACCCCGCTGTGTCACTACATTTTGGTTGAACAGAGACCAGGGCACAGGCATTGTATTTTTTCAAGATCCAAGCTGTCGTTTTTATTTGAAATGTTAAAGCAGACTCACCGCTGCAAGGATTTGATATAATACCAGACTGTACTCTAAAATCTATTTATTCACTTTAGCACTTTAGCATGGGTTATATCAGTTCAAGGTCACTTCAAATCTAAATCAAAGTTTATTGTCCCACTTCATGGGACAATGAGATCACAATGCTAAGAATGAGGTAGACTGGAGCCCTCAAAATCAGCTCTCTACCATTAACTTTAGCACCTTGTATCTCAACACAATATGTTGAGACAAGCTGTCAGTCAGACAGCACCCCCTCTATCTGTCAACCAAGGACACTCCCACCATCTGCACTCTGCAGGGCTAGGCCCAAAAAAACTCCACTGTGATTGGATGGGTGACAAGGACACACACACACACACACACCTCCCCCTTCCTCCACACTGGTCACCTGGTCATAATGTAAATACCTCTCGTCCGTCTTCCAGTTGCCATGGAAAAGTACAAGAGGAAAGTTGGACTGACTGCAGCACAGGACTCCCCCTCCTCTCTCGGTCTCTGAAATATTCCCCATTCTGATTCAGCATCACTGCACTGAGCAGGAAGACAGAACCGGGTCATCACCGCGGGACAGAATGAGGTCATCACTCTGCACCACTCTACCGCAGGGCACCGCCACATGGGGTTCTAACACAGCAAAATCAGTTGTGTACTAGTGGTGTACTGTGGCCCTGTATCTAGTAGACTGAGACGACTGTATATCCACTTATAGCCCGTTAGTGTTATAGTCACAGACATGGTTGAGGTATCCACTAAAATTATGGAAACTCAGTGTATTTGGACATAGGCTGTACTCAACAAGGGTGGTCAGCTAGGAAGCTCCCGTGTTTGCAGAGCTGTGAGGGGGAGGTGTGGTGAGTAGGCAGGAGGCAGTAACAGTAAAGGTTAGCTGGTCAGGAGAAGAGTGGGGGCTAGGCAGTAGAGGGAAATGCACTACGCAGCACATTCATGATTTGTAGGTGACAAACGGCTAAAAATAAGTGTCTGCAGCACAGAGCAGTCACAGAGACAGGACAGGCAACATAATACTGGGGCACATTGCAACACAGACCTACATACTGAAAATCAAACATATCTAATGAATATACACATGGAGGAATATTTACACACTCATACCAATTCATGCATTATAGCCCTACTAACAAACATGAATTAATGCAGTAATATATATATATATATTTCATGGTAATGAACAAACACATCAACACCCCCCTCACACACACAGTTGGTGTTTAGGCACACAAATACCTTCCCCAAAAACTGTTGCCACAAAGTTGGAAGCACAGAATTTTCTAGAAAGTATATGTATGCTGTAGCGATAAGATTTCCCTTCACGGGAAGTAAGGGGCCAAGCCCGAACCATGAAGAAAAAACAAAACACCCCCAGACCATTATTCACCATCCACCAAACTTTACAGTTGGCACTATGCATTGGGGCAGGTAGCGTTCTCCTGGCATCCGCCAAACCCAGATTCGTCCGTCGGACTGCCAGAAGGTGAAGAGTGATTCGTGACTCCAGAGAACGCATTTCAACTGGTCCAGAGTCCAATGGCGGCGAACTTTACACCACCCCAGCCAATAATTGGCATTGCGCATGGTGATGTTGAGCTTGTGTGCAGCTGCTCAGGCCATGGAAACCCATTTCGTGAAACTCCCAACTGACAGTTCTTGTGCTGACGTTGCTTCCAGAGGCAGTTTGGAACTGGGTAGTGAGTATTGCAACTAAGGACAGATGATTTTAACACGCTTCAGCACTCAGCAGGCACATTCTGTGAGTTTGTAAGGTCTACCATGTCACGGTTGAGCCGTTGTTGCTCCTAGACAGTTCCACTTCACAATAAAAAGAACTTACAATAAACCGGGGCAGCTCTAGCAGGGCAGACATTTGGTGAACTGACTCGTTGGAAAGGTGGCTCTTCAGTACGGACCAATCTACTGGAGATTGCATGGCTGTGAGCTCGATTTTACACACCTGTCAGCAACGGATATGGCTTAAATATCCGAATCCACTCATTTGAAGGGGTGTCCCCATACTTTTGGCCATGTAGTATACCTTACATCACACACTGTTAATCATGCTATAATCATCAGTCACTCACTAAGCCACCGCGTGGTGCCAGAATGCTCTCTGGTCCAAAAAATGTTGTCAAATCCTGGACAAACGGCATTTAGGAGTGCCCTGCTTTGTTTGGTTACACAGTATTGATGGGTGGTTCCATGTAATTTCAGCAAGCCATGAAACCCATAATCTCAGATCGTTCTGAAATGATTGATATAGTTAGAAACAGATAAGATTAGCATTCTTGCAACATCATGAGAATTTAAGCAAAATAATATCCAATAAAAATAGTACCCAACATCCAATTTGGACCAAACTTAACACATGAGGAATCCAAAGAAAAGTCACACATGGACCTGTCGCGATACGAAACCTTCAGCCCCGCCCCTTGGCCGGCAGCGGGGTGCTAGAGGTGGTTAGCGTCCCGTTCCCTGGATTGGACAGGGCACTATAGGTACTTCAGGTTCTCTCGGTATAACCAGGACCGCTCGCGTAGCCCTGCCTCTCTTTCTATATCGAAGCGTTGTCCGCGTAGAGAGGTCTTTTGCCTTGTCACTCTCAACGGTCTAGCTCTAGCTGGGATGTGTGAACCCCACCGTTCTCCTCTAGACTCTTTGCTTCACCACTAATTGGTCCTTGAGTTGTTATTAAGCAGTAGTCCTACCAGTCTCTATATGATTTCCCTGTGGTTGAGTATTTCCCCTCTGTGATGTATCTAGTTTAAAGTGTGAAGACCTTTAGTCAACTTAGTCTCACTACTCTGCCCGTCGGCTATGTATCGCTTGGAAAATAAAACTTAGATAGATCGATAAGACAATTAAATGAATCACTACTGGACACACCTTCCTCCTTGTCTTTTAATGGTAACTCATTCTGTCATAGCGCATTGATCCCCGTTTCCAGTGTCCCGGTAGCGGGGAGTGTCAGAGTTGTTACCTCCCGTGCCGTTAACTGTCTTTGAGAGACCCTTTTGCTTGAGACAAAATAAGACTACCGTTTATTTTTGAAAACACTCTGTTTTTCGTCTTTTACAATCAGACACACTTCAAAATACACAATTTGTTACTCGGTCTCACACAGCGTTAATCAAAAACATGCAATTGACTTAATGCTCTTATAAAATGCCTGGTACAATGATAACACTTATCTCTATATTAAATACTTATAATAGTTATTTAATTACCTTTGAGAGATGACGAGGAGGCCCACGAGATCAGGAGCAGAGTTTCAATCGGTCAGAGTTCTTTTATAATTTAGTTAGTAGCGACTCCCCTCTACTGGCTGAGAGGTTGACTTGGAGTCGGCGGTTTACTAAATTGAGAGATTCAAGTTTGGACTGGATGAGAGAACCCACTGGTGATTCCCTGCCCCACATGGAATATCAAAAAGTCTGTGTCCGCAACGAGGTTGAGATGCTGAGCTCAATCGAGAGGTTCCGGAGAACACTTCTGGATATATTTGCATCAACACCCACGCGCCTGGCGCAAAATCACAGGGTCAATTCAGACATCCATAAGAGAAAGCAAGGGATAACCTTAAGATCTAGAGTGGCTCTCAACCCCGTTGAACTACCGTAGTGTCAGTGGCCCGCAACAAGGTCGAGATGCTGAGCTCAATCGAGAGGTTCCGGAGAACACTTCTGGATATATTTGCATCAACACCCACGCGCCTGGCGCAAAGCGACAAAACAACTGGTCAATAGTTAAGCGGTATATCGGAGAGTCCCTTCTCAGATCCAACAAGTTAGAATCTTTTAAGTCATTTGAGTCAGGTGTCAATTTACCCGAAGTCAAATGGTTGTCTAAATGAATTCAGAATTCAAGAAGTCAGCGCCAAAGTAATGGCAAATGTCTCTTTATATACCTTTTGATTCTCTGCACCCGATCCGCTGCTCCTCCCATTCCGTCAGAGTAGAGAGGGTGATGACATATCTTACAACAGGAAATACTTTTCTTACAGTGCATATATGGGCCTCTGGTTATGACAGAGCCTATTACTCTAGCAACAATGAGGAAACACTTTTCTTACAGTGCACATATGGGCCTCTGTTTATGACAGTGCCCTTACTCTATCAGCAATGAGTCTATCAGCTGTTCCCATTCAGAGGTGTCACTTGAGGCAGAGGGTGATCCTTCCTGACACCAGTCAGGTTCAATAGTTGGTTGGCTTGAGTCGTCTTCTGGTGGTTTTGCCCAATCCGGTATTTCAGTAGGCGAGGTCATCTCTGTCTCTACCCTTGGTGGGTAAGACAGGGGAAGAGGACCAGGAGGTAGCTCCATTTGGCGTTTTACTACAGACCCCTGACCAAACCCACCCAAACAACCAGTTCTCTGTGTCTGACAAGTAGTATGGAGCTGTGATTTATTCTCAGTGAATTTGGTGTTGTATTTTACCCAGTACAGAGAAATTAGCCATTAAAGTTGTTTGGTTTTATGTCCAATTCTGCATCCTGATATTACCAAGATCTTACCAGTAGATGGTGGTGTTCCTATTAGTAGGTTATTTGTTCCCTCCCACTCAATATTAAAAGGGATAGTACACACAGATGACAAAAATGGCAATATTTTTTTAAATTAAAGTTCTGGGGGGGTAGATCAGTTTTAAAATTGCATATAGTTTGTGGCTTCTATCAATGTAATTGTCTGTATCATTTCCAATCCGCACATATGCATACAGTTGAAGTCGGAAGTTTCCATACACTTTAGACAAAAAAACAGAGTTTAAATGTTTCACAATTCCTGACATTTAATCATAGTAAAAACTCCCTGTCTTAGATCAGTTAGGATCATGTGAAATGTCAGAAAAATAGTAGAGTGATTTATTTCAGCTTTTATTTCTTTCATCGCATTCCCAGTGGGTCAGAAGTTTACATACACTCAATTAGTATTTGGTAGCATTGCCTTTAAATTCTTTAACTTGGGTCAAATGTTTTGGGTAGACTTCCAAACTTCCCACAATACATTGTGAATTGTCTCATTCCTCTTGACAAAGCTGGTATAACCGAGTCAGGTTTGTAGGCCTCGCCTCCTTGCTCGCACATGCCTTTTCAGTTCTGACCACAAGTTTTCTATGGGATTGAGGTCAGGGCTTTGTGATGGCTACTCCAATACCTTTACTTTGTTGTCCTTAAGCCATTGTGCCACAACTTTGGAAGTATGCCTGGGGTCATTGTCCATTTGGGAGACCCATTTGCGATCAAGCTTTAACTTCATGACTGACGTCTTGAGATGTTGCTGCAATATATCCAAATAACTTTCCTCCTTCATGATGCCATCTATTTTGTGAAGTGCACCAGTCCCTCCTGCAGCAAAGCATCCCCACAACATGATGCTGCCACCCCCTTGCTTCACAGTTGGGATGGTCTTCTTCGGCTTGCAAGCGTGCTCCTTTTTCCTACATAACGATGGTCATTATAGCGAAACAGTTCTAATTTTGTTTCATCAGATCAGAGGACATTTCACCAAAAAAGTACGACCTTTGTCCCCATGTGCAGTTTCAAACCATAGTCTGGGGGTTTTTTATGCCGGTTTTAGAGCAGTGGCTTCTTCCTTGCGGAGTGGCCTTTCAGATTATGTCAATATAGGACTTGTTTTACTGTGGATATAGATACTTTTGCACCTGTTTTCTCCAGCATCTTCACAAGGTCCTTTGCTGTTGTTCTGGGATTGATTTGCACTTTTCACACCAAAGTACGTTCATCTCTAGGAGACAGAACGCGTCTCCTTCCTGAGCAGTATGACAGCTGCGTGGACCCATGATGTTTATACTTGCGTACTATTGTCCGTACAGATGAACGTGGTACCTTCAGGCATTTGGAAATTGCACCCAAGGATGAACCAGACATGTGAAGGTCTACAATTGTTTTTCTTAGGTCTTGACTGATTTATTTTGATTTTCCGATGATGTCAAGCAAAGAGGCACTGAGTTTGAAGCTAGGCCTTGAAATACATCCACAGGTACACCTCCAATTGACAGGTACACCTCCAAGCTTCTAAAGCCATGACAATGTTCTGGAATTTACCAAGCTGTTTAAAGGCACAGTCTACTTAGTGTATGTAAACTTCTGACCCACTGGAATTGTGATGAAGTGAATTATAAGTGAAATAATCTGTCTGCAAACAATTGTTGGAAACATTACTTGTGTCATGCACAAAGTAGATGTCCTAGCTGACTTGCCAAAACTATAGTTTGTTAACAAGACATTTGTGGAGTGGTTGAAATACGAGTTTAATGACTCCAACCTAAGTGTATGTAAACTTCTTCAACATACTGTTGTGAAAGAATACCATTATTTTTTTTGAGGAGAGTGCACAATTTTGAACATGAAAAGTTACTATTAAACAAATTACCGTAATTACCGGACTATAAGTCGCTACTTCATTCCCACGCTTTGAACCTCGCGGGTTTATACAATGACGTGGCTAATTTATGGATTTTTCCCGCCCCCAAAAAACTGAGCACAGTCACATAATGTCACGTAAAATCGAGCGCGCGCAAACTTCCCATCATTCTGATTACGGTAGTAATTTTGTCACCCTCATCATGGCAAAGACACGGAGAAATGCATATGATGCAGCTTTCAAGTTGAAGGCGATCGATCTGGCTGTTGGAAAAGGAAAGAGAGCTGCTGCACGGGAGCTTGGCCTTATTGAGTCGATGATAAGACGTTGGAAACAGCAGCGTGAGGAACTGACTCAGTGCAAAAAGACAACAAAGGCTTTCAGAGGGAAGAAAAGCAGATGGCCCAAAGTATTTGCAGCCACTCGACATCAGTGTAAATCGTGCATTTAAGGTGGCGCTCCTTGTTCAGTGGGAGTCTTGGATGACAAGTGGGGAGAAATCCTTCACTAAAACGGGCTGCATACGAAGACCAACTTATGGTCAAGTCTGCCAGTGGGTCCTGACAGCGTGGAGCATTGAAGAAAAATCCACTATCATCAACGGGTTTCGAAAGGCTGGACTGCTGCGTGTTGAAGGGGCAGCATGAGCTCAGCGGGGTATTTGCCTCCGGATGAAAGTGACGAGAGCGACAATGAAAACCATCCAACATCGGATGAAGCAATTCTGAGGCTATTCATCTCCGACACCGAAGGGAGGAGGAAGATAGTGACCAAGTTCATTTGTTTCAATGTACCGGTAGGCACCTGCGGCTTATAGACATGTGCAGCGTATTTATGTACAAAATACATATTTTTTCATAATTCAGTGGGTGCGGTTTATATTCAGGTGCGCTTAATAGTCCAGCAATTACGGTAGGCACATGAGGTTGATACAAAATTGAGCCGAAATACAATAGTTTATTGATCAGGCTAAAACTTTGTACATACACTGCTGCCATCTAGTGGCCAAAATCTAAATTGCACCTGGGCTGGGATAATAAGCTGTGGCCTCGCTCTTGAATTTCAGAGATGATGGTACAAACAAATACAAAATAACAGTTGGTTTCGTCCTTGTATTATCATTCACCAGAACTATTGTGTTCTATCGTCAAAAATTATTTTCACATTTCCACAAACTTCGAAGTGTTTCCTTTCAAAATGGTACCAGGACCTGAGCTACAAGCTTCAGGGCATGAGCTACAAGCAGTTAGATTTGGGTATGTCATTTTAGGTGAGACATTTTTTTTTTAAAGGGGCTGATCCTTAAAACCTCTTGGATCTACCCATCCCGGATCCGGGATAATTGTCATCAACTGATACTAAGTAGCATAACGCAACGGACAAAATAAATCTTACTAGAAAGTATTCATATTCATGAAATCACAAGTGAAATATATTCAAACACAGCTTAGCCTTTTGTTAATCACCCGGTCATCTCAGATTTTGAATATTTGCATTTGTGTAAGTTTATTGATAGTCTAGCATAGCATTATGCCTAGCTAGCAGCAGGCAATCTGGTCATGAAAATCAGAAAAGCAATTAAATTAAATCGTTTACCTTTGATGAGCTCCGGATGTTTTCACTCACGAGACTCCCAGTTAGATAGCAAATGTTCCTTTTTCCAGAAAAATTGTTGCGTCATTGTCACGGTCATTTTTCAAAATAAAAGCCTGAAACTATGTCTTGTGATACTAGACACATTAAGGAAGCCATAGAAAAGGAAATCTCGTTGATATCCCATTCACTGCTCAATAGGGAAGCATAGGAAGGGACTCTTATTTAGAAACCGCTGCGTTCCTGATTGGATTTTTCTCATTCTTTTGCCTGCAATATCAGTTCTGTCAGACAATATCTTTACAGTTTTGGAAACATTAGTGTTCTCTATCCTATGCATATTCTATTTTCTGGTCCTGAAAAATAGCCCGTTTACTTTGGGAACGTCATTCCCCCCCCAAAAAAAATGGCCCCTAGATCAGTCGTT
Source organism: Oncorhynchus keta (assembly GCF_023373465.1). Lineage (NCBI taxonomy): Eukaryota > Metazoa > Chordata > Actinopteri > Salmoniformes > Salmonidae > Oncorhynchus > Oncorhynchus keta. The sequence continues at coordinate 45,755,086 of NC_068422.1, read as the reverse complement.
CTTAAGGTATCCCAAATTCCTCTTTCAAAAGACACCATCAGCGACAGAATAGAGGACATGACCAAAGACATCTTGGCGCAAGTAGTTGCAGATCTGACTTCAAGCCCGGCAAAATTCAGCCTTCAACTCGACGAGACCACAGACGTTTCCAATCTAAGCCAGGTCGCTGTATTCGTGCGCTATGTGAAAGACGACGTGATAAAAGGAAGATTTTTATTTTGTAAGCCTCTTACAACAACAACTAAGGCAGCCGATGTGAAGAAACTTGTGGATGACTTCTTCAAAAACAACAATCTTTCGTGGGATATGGTTTCTGCAGTTTGTTCGGACAGAGCTCCAGTCAGGCTGGGAAGAAAGTCTGGTTTTGGTGCGCTAGTGAAAGCCGATGCACCACACATCATTGTTACGCATTGTATTCTGCACAGGCATGCGTTGGCAACAAAAACCTTGCCTCAAAACTGGCAGAAGTATTACAAATTGTAGTGGAATGCGTGAACTATGTGCAAACTAGTGCTCTGAGGCACCGCATCTTCAGTGACCTGTTTAAAGAAATGGGCTCCGAATTCGAGGTACTTCTGTACCATTCTAACGTTCTGTGGTTATCCCGTGGACAGGTGCTGAATCGTGTTTTTGCCATGCGTGTGGAATTAGCCCTGTTTTTGCAAGAGCACCAACATTGTCATGCAGATTGCTTCAAAAATTCTGAGTTCATTCTCATTTTAGCGTACATGGCTGATATCTTTGCAGCTCTCAATCATCTCAATCAAAAGATGCAGGACGTTGGAGTCAACATCATCGAAGCGGAGGAAAACCTGAATGCTTTTTAAAAAAAGATACCGTTATGGAAATGACGAACAGAGAACGATAACTTCGCAAACTTTCCCCTGCTGGATGACTGTGTAAGTAAGATCGAAGATGTATCTGGAATTGGAGATATTTCTGTACCCGCGGAACTGAAGCAAGCAATTGCCACGCACTTAGATGAGCTTGCAAAGTCTCTCGACGGATACTTCCCTACAAGAGAGTCATATCCAGCATGGGTGAGACAGCCGTTCACGTTTAGTGTTGAGACAACAGATGTCAATGATGAATACCTCTATGAAATCATTGAAATTCAGCAGAGCCAGGTTCAACAGCAACTCTTCAGAACAACAACGCTTTCAACGTTTTGGTGTCAACAAATGGTAACGTACCCTGTTATTGCTAAGAAAGCTCTGGAGATTTTCATACCTTTTGTTACAACATATCTTTGCGAGCAATCCGTTTCGAGGATGCTGGACATAAAAACGAAGAAAAGGAACAGACTTTGTTGCGAAGATAACATGAGAGTGGCACTTGCCAAGGTGAAGCCGCGCATTTCTGAACTGGTCTCTGAAAGGCAACAGCAGAAGTCACACTGATTTGCAGTAAATATTAATTATTATGTTTTTGTTTGTGTGTGAAAATCATGTTTTGATGATTTTGTTCTTTGAACACAGTGATGTTGATGCACGGTTCATTTTGTACAGCAGTAAAATATATACCTATGTTTTGAATTTAAAAAATCATATTTTATTTTTCCAATTAAGAAGGGTTCGGTGAATGCGCATATGAAACTGGTGGGGTTCAGTACCTCCCACAAGGTTAAGAACCACTGCCCTAGATTCAACAGGTTAAGAAGTTTTAAGAATAAATTGTTATTTACAAGGACAGCCTACTCCTTCCTTGTAAATAGCCCAGTACTGTACTGAGGACCGACATTTTCCGTTCCAGCAAGTACCAGTCAAAAAGTTTGGACACATCTACTCATTCAAGAATGTTACTATTTTCTACATTGTACAATAATAGAGAAGACTTCACAACTATCAAATAACACATTCCTATTTACAAGGTCAACCTACTCCTTCCTCCTCGACAGGGATTTGAACCCCGGTCTCCCACGTGCCCTGCATTCTGTAGTTGACATGACCTCTCACTTTTGTAAGGAATTAGGCACTTTCCTGTGTTTCCTACAGAATGTACTGTAGACTGCACAGTAGCCTAATAAACATATTTCATTAACCTGTTACTCCTAATTTTTCAAACATAAAAAAACACTGCTGCTCAAAATATAGATGTATGATATATGTTATAGAAAACACTAGACGTTTATAAAAAAAACTGGTTAAATCACTGCTGGGAATAAAGAACATGCGTTTCATTGAAAAGTGCAGGAAAATCTGATCACTGAAAATGGAAATAAATATCCATGCGCCACTTCCAGGAATTGTTAAAGGTGAACCGAATTAAATGAGGCCGAAAAAGCTTCCACACGATGTCTAGAGTCTTGTCATTTGCATTCTTGGTCAAACCGAATCAAGGGAACCGATTGGTCTCCGAATGTTTTGGTTGAACATTTTTACCAGACGGACACCTATAGAATTTACATCGCCTCCTGATGAATTTTATCGCTTATTAACGTGTACTAATACCTAAAGTTGCATTACAAAAGTATTTTGAAGTGTTTTGTGAAAGTTTATCGTTGACTTTTTTTAATTTTAAAAAATGATGTTACTTTATGAAACACTATTTTTTTCGTTTATCACAGTCTTCATAGATCGATATCTAGGCTATATATGGACCGATTTAATCGGAAAAAGGACCCAATAGTGATTATGGGACATCTAGCAGTGCCAACAAAGAAGATGGTCAAAGGTAATGAATGTTTTATATTTTATTGTGCGGTTTGTGTAGCGCCGACTATGCTAATTATTTTGTTTACGTCCTCTGCGGGTCTTTTGGGGTGTTACATGCTATCAGATAATAGCTTCTCATGCTTTCGCCGAAAAGCATTTTAAAAATCTGACTTGTTGCCTGGATTCACAACGAGTGTAGCTTTAATTCAATACCCTGCATGTGTATTTTAATGAACGTTTGAGTTTTAACTAATACTATTAACATTTAGCGTAGCGCATTTGCATTTCCAGATCTCTAGATGGGACGCCTGCGTGCCAGGTAGGAGCAAGAGGTTAATAAAATAATAATAAAATAAAAAAACACTTTCAAAATGCAGATGTTGATATAGTTATGGATATATAATGAATTACCATGGGAATAAATAACACTGATTTACAGAAAAAGGAACAAAGTTGTCTAATAAAGGCAAACAATTCCGAATCCTCCAATCCTGTAGCCAAGTCCTGTAGCCAAGTCCCGACCATCACATTGTACAGCACCATAAATCCTGAGGGTTTCGTTGTTTCATGGAATAGAAACATCAAATTAATTAAGCAAGTACCAGTCAAAAGTTCAGACACACCTAATCATTCCAGGATTTTTCTATATTTTTACTATTTTCTACACTGTAGGATAATAGTGAAGACATCACAACTACGAAATAACACCGGTCTCCCGCGTGCCCTGCATTCTGTAGTACAGACATGGCCTGCTCTCCCTTATGTAAGGAATTTGGCACTTTCCCATGTTTACTACAGTATGCATTGTAGACTGCACAGTAACCTAATAAACAAAAACACATTTTGTTAATATAATAATTGTAACGGCGTTCGTTTGTCGAAAGAGAGTCGGACCAAAATGCGGCGTGGAAGTTACTCATGTTCTTTAATGAAAAAACAACGATACATGAAATAACTGTATATATACAAAAACAACAAACGGAACGTGAAAACCTATACAGCCTGTCTGGTGAACACTAACACAGAGACAGGAACAATCACCCACGAAATACACAGTGAAACCCCAGCTACCTAAATATGGTTCCCAATCAGAGACAACGAGAATCACCTGACTGATTGAGAACCGCCTCAGGCAGCCAAACCTATGCTACACCCCTACTCAGCCGCAATCCCAATGCCTACAAAACCCCAATACGAAATACAACAAAATAAACCCATGTCACACCCTGGCCTGACCAAATATATAACGAAAACACAAAATACTATGACCAAGGCGTGACAATAATGAACAAAAAAACTGTTTCAAAATGCAGAAGTTGATTTAGTTATGGATCCATAACAAATTACTATGGGAATACATATCACTGATTTACAGAAACATTGGAACAAAGTCGTCTAATGAAGGAAAACAATTTAGAAGCCTACTCCCGACCATCACGTTGTACAGCGCCATATTTTCCATTCCCTTAGGGTTTTGTTTTTCTCTGAATAGAAACAATAATATTATTCAAATTAATTGAGCCAAATTTCTTAAAATCAATACTATGTTATTACAAAAAAAGGTTAAATTTCTGGTAATGCCAATACGGAAGACTATCAACTGCTTCTCAAAGATGCCCTCTGGTGGTCAAACTAGCAATAACTTGCAGTACCAGAAAAAAAGATTAAATGGTGTTAAATGGTGTGCTACAGAATGTTGTGGCAGTGCGCAAGGTGTGCCACAGTATGATGCAACTTCTAAAGGAGGAACCACTGTACAGTGCATTCGAAAATAATTCAGACTCCTTAAATTTAATCCACATTTTGTAACATTACAGCCTTATTATAAAATGGATTAAAAAGTTTATTCCTTCAATCTCCCAAAATGACAAAAAAAAAAATTTTGCACATTCATAAAAAAATTATTAAACTTAAATATCACATTTACATACACTACCGGTCAAAGGTTTTAGAACACCTACTCATTCAAGGGTTTTTCTTTATTTTTACTATTTTAAACCTTGTAAAATAATAGTGAAGACATCAAAACTATGAAATAACACATGGAATCATGTAGTAACCAAAACAGTGTTAAACAAATCAAAATATATTTTATATTTGAGATTCTTCAAAGTAGCCACCCTTTGCCTTAACAGCTTTGCACACTCTTGGGATTCTCTCAACCAGCTTCATGAGGTAGTCACCTGGAATGCATTTCAATTAACAGCTGTGCCTTGTAAAAGGTTAATTTGTGGAATTTCTTTCCTTCTTAATGCATTTGAGCCAATCAGTTGTGTTGTGACAATTTAGGGGGTATTACAAAAGATGGTATTTTACCAAATAGGGCTAAGTTCATATTATGGCAAGAACAGCTCAAATAAGCAAAGAGAAACGACAGTCTATCATTACTTTAAGACATGAAGGTCAGTCAGTACGGGAAATTTCAAGAACTTTGAAAGTTTCTTCAAGTAGAGTCGCTAAAACCATCAAGTGCTATGATGAAACTGGCTCTCACGAGGACCGGCACAGGAATGGAAAGCCCAGAGTTACCTCTGCTGCAGAGGAGAAGATCATTAGATTTACCGGCCTAAGAAATTCCAGCCCCCAAAAAATGCTTCACAATACAAGTAACAGACATCTCAACATCAACCGTTCAGAGGAGACTGCGTGAATCAAGCCTTCATGGTTCAATTGCTGCAAAGAAAACACTACTAAAGGACACCATTACGAGCAATGAACATTAGACCGGTGGAAATCTGTCCTTTGGTCTGATGCGTCCAAATTTGAGATTTTATGTTCCAACCGCCGTGTCTTTGTGAGACGCAGAGTAGGTGAACGGATGATCTCCGCATGTGTGGTTCCCACCTTGAAGCATGGAGGTGGTGGTATGATGGTGCTTTGCTAGTGACACTGTCAATGATTTATTTAGAATTCAAGGCACACTTAACCAGCATGGCTACCACAGCATTCTGCAGTGATAGTCACAATTAGCGCAAACCAGGTGGGATGGCCTATCATTTGTTTTTCAACAGGACAATGACCCAACACACCTCCAGGCTGTGTAACGGCTATTTGACCAAGAAGAAGAGTGATGGAGTACTGCATCAGATAACTTAGCCTCCACAATCACCCACCCTCAACCCAGTTGAGATGTTGAGTCTGACCAAAGAGTGAAGAAAAAGCAGCCAACAAGTTCTCAGCAAATGTGGGAACTCCTTCAAGACAGTTGGAAAAGCATTGTAGGTGGAGCTGGTTGAGGGAATACCAAGAGTGTGCAAAGCTGTCATCAAGGCAAAGAGTGGCTACTTGAAGAATCTCAAATATATTTTGATTTGTTTAACACATTTTTTTGATTACAACATGATTCCATGTGTTATTTCATAGTTTGTCTTCACTATTATTCTACAATGTGAAAATAGGAAAAATTTGGAAAAACACTGTCAACTATGGGTCCTTATATAGACAGGTGTGTGCCTTTCCAAAACATGTCCAATCAATAGAATTTACCACAGGTGGACTCCAATCAACTTGTAGAAACATCTCAAGGATGATCAATTGAAACAGGATGCACCTGAGCTCAGTTGAGTCTCATAGCCAAGGGTCTGAATAGTTACGTAAAATAAAAATATATTTATTTTTATAAATGTGCAAACATTTATAAAAACTTGTTTTCCCTTTGTCATTATGGAGTAGTGTGTGTAGATTAAATAAAATAAAAACCATTAATTTAAAATAAGGCTGTAACGTAACAAAATGTGTATTTAAAATGATCCACCTTCCTTGTGCATGAATCTGTTTGAACAGTTTGCACATTCCATCATATGTCAGCAAAAATAGATCTAATCGCTTCTTGTCTTATCAGGTGAAAAGATAAAATGGCAAGAAGAAATCAATATTTTAAAATGAATAGATTTGAAAACAAATTTATTCGCAGCTGCTGATTCCAGTGAGTGTAATTGAGCAAATTACACGCATTGGTGCCAATGTTAAGAGTTGAGAAAGTTGATATTTGAAATTATAAGATACTCTTGTACTGTGGTCTGTAATTCAACATGTGTTATTGTGGTTGTTGCTAGCGCTATTGATGTAAACATTATTTTCCCCATATATATTTTCGGCAGACTCCCTGTAGTACCACCCGACCCACGGTTCAATAACCCTTCTCTAATCCTAGCACTCTGTGATCTACACAGACACACGCCCCCCTGTCATCAGCATCACATCCCTGCCTAATCCTGATTAGAGATACCCCGCAGAGCCCCTATGCGCCCCGCAAACACGCAACCTGCCTGCACCCTGCCTCCATCCCGTCCATCCTCTTTCCCGTCAACTCCCCCACCTTCCAGTTGGCCTTGCCAGTAACTGAGGGGATCGAAACATCAAGGCTGCATTTAAAAAAGAGGGGACTGAGGAGAGGCATATCCTACCTTTAATTTAATCTTAAGGCTTTTTCTAACTGCTTCAGCAACTGCTAGGACTGGGGAGGAAATACAGTGCATGGGAAAGTATTCGGACCCCTTGAACTTTGCGACATTTCAGGCTTCAAACATAAAGATATAAAACTGTATTTTTTTGTGAAGAATCAACAACAAGTGGGACACAATCATGAAGTGGAACAACATTTATTGGATATTTCAACAAATCAAAAACTGAAAAATTGGGCGTGCAAAATTATTCAGCCCCCTTAAGTTAATACTTTGTAGCGCCACCTTTTGCTGCGATGACAGCTGTAAGTCGCTTGGGGTATGTCTCTATCAGTTTTGCACATCGAGAGACTGAAATTTTTTCCCATTCCCCCTTGCAAAACAGCTCGACCTCAGTGAGGTTGGATGGAGAGCATTTGTGAACAGCACTTTTCAGTTCTTTCCACAGATTCTCGATTGGATTCAGGTCTGGACTTTGACTTGGCCATTCTAACACCTGGATATGTTTATTTTTTAACCATTCCATTGTAGATTTTGCTTTATGTTTTGGATCATTGTCTTGTTGGAAGACAAATCTCTGTCCCAGTCTCAGGTCTTTTGCAGACTCCATCAGGTTTTCTTCCAGAATGGTCCTGTATTTGGCTCCATCCATCTTCCCATCAATTTTAACCACCTTCCCTGTCCCTGCTGAAGAAAAGCAGGCCCAAACCATGATTCTGCCACCACCATGTTTGACAGTGGGGATGATGTGTTCAGGGTGATGAGCTGTGTTGCTTTTACGCCAAACATAACGTTTTGCATTGTTGCCAAAAAGTTCAATTTTGGTTTCATCTGACCAGAGCACCTTCTTCCACATGTTTGGTGTGTCTCCCAGGTGGCTTGTGGCAAACTTTAAACGACACTTTTTATGGATATCTTTAAGAAATGGCTTTCTTCTTGCCACTCTTCCATAAAGGCCAGATTTGTGCAATATACGACTGATTGTTGTCCTATGGACAGTGTCTCCCACCTCAGCTGTAGATCTCTGCAGTTCATCCAGAGTGATCATGGGCCTCTTGGCTGCATCTCTGATCAGTCTTCTCCTTGTAGGAGCTGAAAGTTTAGAGGGACGGCCAGGTCTTGGCAGATTTGCAGTGGTCTGATACTCCTTCCATTTCAATATTATCGCTTGCACGGTGCTCCTTGGGATGTTTAAAGCTTGGGAAATCTTTTTGTATCCAAATCCGGCTTTAAACTTCTTCACAACAGTATCTCGGACCTTGCCTGGTGTGTTCCTTGTTCTTCATGATGCTCTCTGCGCTTTTAACGGACCTCTGAGACTATCACAGTGCAGGTGCATTTATACGGAGACTTGATTATGTAGCAAAAGGTGGCAAAAGGTCGCAAAGTTCAAGGGGGGCGAATACTTTCGCAAGGCACTGTATTGTGGCTTTTATGAGCCAGCTGTCACCTCAGACAGTTCTACCAGGTAGGGGCCACAGTCTTCTACCTATTGGGATAGCCATGGCAGGTACAAGCAGGGATCCCATAGCCAGACACATAGTGGGACTCTATGATAATTGGGATGAATAGTGTAGCGTGTGTGTGTGTGTTCGTGCTCCCCTGAACTGTGGGCAGAAAATAACCACCAGACACGAGTGGAATTTAATTTTTACATTACATTTTTTGCTATACTTCCTGGTTCTACATAGCGATCAATTGGAGGATATGCAGTACCACTAATGAGAAATCGCACACACGCACTCTTCAGTAGAAAGAAGAAACAGCCAGCAGTCGGTCTCTGGGAAGAGCTCCAAGCCCCCCCATGCCTTCATCATCTGTTCATAGTAAGAGTGGAGACATGCTGAAAGACAGGCAGAATCATAGGCTGTGCAGGCCTCCCATTCATCTGTTTACTAACACCCAGCACATGACCATGACGCACGCACAAACACACAACCGCTCTCACAGACAGGATCTTCAAAATATACCCTGCAGATGCATAAAAATAAAAAAAATACGCAACAAATCAAGTTAGAAAAATCCCACAAAAACATCCCCCTAAACCATGATGTGGTAGCAGCTCTGTGTTTTTGTAGTGTAGTATTGTCAATGGGTCTGGGGCAACTGGCTGACTGTCTCGCTCTCGCTCTCGCTGTCCATCTGTCTGTCCACACTACTCTCGGTCTCATATAACCACTCCATGCTCAGAATAGGACAGTCCTATTTATTTTTCATTCCAGCTGTAATGTAATACATTGTTATGGAGGTGAAGAACAAAAAAATACAAATGTGGGACGTGACATTCCACATCTGGAACCGCTCTGGAGCACGTGCATCACTCTCCAGAACTCTGCTCTCCAGAACTCTGCTCTCCAGAACTCTGCTCTCCAGAACTCTGCTCTCCAGAACTCTGCTCTCCCTCTCCAGAACTCTGCTCTCCCTCTCCACCAGGAAGGAATTCTGTAACCTGATCCTCTAGTTGTCTTTAGTGCACTAACCAACCTCACAGGGCCCGGTGGCATACACACACACACACACACACACACACACACACACACACACAGGGATTCAGTGAGCCCTGACCCACACTCACTCAGAGGGAAAATATCAAACATCACACATGTAAACTATAGGTCCAAAACACCATACAGACAAGCGTCAATACATATCCCACAAGTTCAGCGAAGTCAAAAATACACAAGCTGCGCTGATTTTGCCCCAAGCTATTTTAATTTACTAGGCAAGTCAGTTAAGAACAAATTCTTATTTTCAATGACGGCCTAGGAACAGTGGGTTTACTGCCTGTTCAGGGGCAGAACGACAGATTTGTACCATGTCAGCTCGGGGATTTGAACTTGCAACCTTCTGGTTACTAGTCCAACGCTCTAAACACTAGGCTACCCTGCCTCTCTCAACATTCATTTAATAGCATTACCCCAAACACAACACACTAGTTAACATGTGAATGGGACAGGGGGCAAGGGCGGTGAACACTAGCAGCTGGCTCCTGTGAGTTCTATATTTAAATCTCATTTGACAGTTAGAGTGCTGATTGGGTGCAGAAGGGGATCAGAGGGGCGGCAGGGGCACTCTGAAGCCATCCCAGTGGCCTTTCACAGCCATGCCTACAGGTGCCCCGTTAACTGCCCTGGCATTGGCCTGGCCCAGTGGAACTGCCATCCACTCACACCCTGCACATGAATCACCCAACTAACACATCTACTGACTGATGTTCACTACCGAAGTGCATGTGTGTTGCTGGTCACATATATCAATGACCAAGTCCTCTGACTTCATGAGTATACAGCAAAGGTTATCAACTAAAGTTTGATCCTATTTTGCAGAGGTGTGAATCTCTTATTTGAACAACGATATGACACGCTATCGATGCCCAGGGCAACGAGGCGATACGCTGTAGTACCGTGGCAAGTAAACAGGACATGAAGCGGATTTCAACTTCTTCAGGGAAACAGGCCTAATGTTGGAAACAAACATCATTATGTTGTCATCCTGAGTCACATGTATTTATTTTCAAAAGCTATAGGACACCATATTGTACAAACACTGCCCAGAAAGTACTCCGAACCCTTGACTTTTTCTACATTGTTAGGTTACAGCCTTAATATAAAATGGATTTAAATAAAAACCCTCAATGTACACAGAATACCCCACAACGACAAAGCGAAAACAGGTTCAGAAATGGTTTGTAAATTTATTAAAAATAAAAAAATACATGTTTACATAAATATTCAGTCCCTTTACTATGCAACTCGAAATTGAGCTCAGGTGCATCCTGTTTCCGTCGATCAACCTTGAGATGTATCAACAACTAGATTAGAGACTCCCTGTGATAAATTCAATTGATTGGACATGAATTGGAAAGGCGCACACCTGTCTATAAGGTCCCACAGTGCATGTCAGAGCAAAAACCAGGCCATGAGGTCAAAGACATAGTCTGTAGAGCTCCGAGACAGGATTGTGTCGAGGCACAGATCTGGTGAAGGGTACCAAAACACATCTGCAGAATTGAATGTCCCCATGAACAGTGGTCATCATTCTTAAATGGAAGACGTTTGGAACCACCAAGACTCTTCCTAGAGCTGGCTGCCTGGCCAAACTGAGCAATCGTGGGAGATGGTCACTCTGAAAGACCTCCAGAGTTCCTCTGTGGAGATGGGAGAACATTCCAGTAGGACAACCATCTCCGCAGCACTCCACCAATCAGGCCTCCACCAAAAAGGCACATGACAGCCCACTTGGAGTTTGACAAAAGGCACCTAAAGACTCACACCATGAGAAACAAGATCCTCTGGTCTGATCAAACCAAGATTGAACTCTTTTGCCTGAATGCCAAGTGTCACGTCTGGAGGAAACCCGGCACCATTCCTAAGATGAAAAATGGTGGTGGCAGCATTATGCTGTGGGGATGTAGTTCAGTGGCAGGGACTGGGAGACTGGTCAGGATCGAGGCAAAAATGACAGAGAAAAGTACAGAGAGATCCTCTAATGAAAACCGGCTCCAGAGTGCAAAGGACCTCAGACAAGGGCGAAGGTTCACTTTCGAACAGGATAACGACCCGAAGCACACAGCCAGGACAACGCAGGAGTGGCTTCGGGACAAGGATCTGAATGTCCTTGAGTGGCCCAGCCAGAGCCCAGCCTTGAACCCGATCGAGCATCTCTGGAAAGACCTGAAAGTAGATGTGCAGTAACGCTCCCCATCCAACTTGACAGAGCTTGAGAGGATCTGCAGAGAGGAATGGGAGAAACTCCACAAATATAGGTGTGCCAAGCTTGTAGCGTCATACCCAAGAAGACTCAAGGCTGTAATCTCTGCTTCAAAAAAGTACTGAGTAAAGGGTCTGAATACTTACACAAATGTATATTTTTAAAAAATGTTTAGAAACCAGCTTTTTGCTTTGTAATTATGGGGTATTGTGTGTAGTTTGATGAGGGGGGGGAAAAAAAATTCATCCATTTTAGAAGAAAGCTGTAATGTAACAAAATGTGGAAAAAGTAAAGGGGTCTGAATACTTTCCAAATGCACTGTACAGCAGGTTTTTAAAGTACCAAAGACTTTGTTCTGCTTCGCGGTTTCATTTTTTTGCTATGGAAAGAATAGCCCAATGCTGGTATTGTCACAGCCCTAGCAACCACACAGCTGCACCAATATCTATCACTGCAAAGCCCCAGCCCTAAAGTTCAGTAGATACCGAACCTGATGCTCTGTCATTTTTTTTTAAATGTCACTGTACATGTGTGTAATAAAGACCCTTCCTAGTCAAGCAAAACAAATAACAATCCCATAAAGTAGCATTGCATAGAATGTCTGGAAGGGTAAAGCAGATACAAGTTCCTTTACACAGTGTCTGTATATGGCATATGGGGTTCTGTTGCTCATGCCCAGAGGGCAGTGTGTTTAGGAAAATATTAAAAATGTTTGATAAGCGATCGCATAATGTGTATATGTAAAGCAATGTGGCCTTACTCAGAGTGAGATAAGGAGAAAGAGACAACAGCCTTCTCTACTAGGTCCTGCTCTGCCCAAGACCCTGGTGGGCAGTGGACACAACCCCCCCCCCCCCAAAAAAAAATGTGTGTGTGAGAGAGAGAGAAAATCAGCACAGTGTTGAGGACAGGCTGGCACAGCCTGCGGGCACTGCAGAGCAGTTACGACTGGGCATGTATTCCTCAGCGTGCTATGCACCAGAAGCCTCATACGCTGTGCGGGCACTCTCTCACGTACCCTCCACCACCTCCTCTGTCGTGGTGCTCCAGGCTAACGGCCTCCAACTTCACTGTACTGCATTGAGTGCATTCAAGCATGAAGGATAAGGAGGGAGAAAACTGGGATTCACTGACACCACACACACACCGCATTCAAATGGGAAGGACAAAGACAGAATGACACTACCACCACTCGATCTATACTTTACTTTACTGCACACACACACACACACACACACACACACACGATGACTCCCACTAAAATAATTGCCTGTGGCATCTCCAAGCAACTAAATTTTAAAAAGACATGCATGTGTAACCCATCAACAGCAAGAATTTTACCGATATTGAGAGCAATTGATGCCATGCATGTTCCATCATCACTGTAATCAAAAATTAACACTGTCGTCAGAAGTCACCTGCAGTAAACTCTGGGAGGTGTTTTGTTGACCATCTGTGATTATCTTTCCTATGGGGTGTGGATTTGACAAAATGTACAGTATTCTGTAGGGTATTGCATTATTGTTTACATATACAGCACTGCGTCTGAGATTCGTAAAAACGTGATAATAAGGAAGTTGACCCACGCAGTATTTGAGCATATTCTAATCATTTACAGTCCTTGGAGATAGTCACCTGCCTTTTATCTAATGAGGAAGTTGAATTCCTTTTGTTAGAACGTCAGTCAGTTAAAATGTATTGTGTAACGGTTACATTAGTACCTTTGGAAGGCCCCCTTCTTGGAGTGCCACTCATCTGACACGTCCCCTCTTCACACACACACACGCACACTCTGCGCGCGTCAAAATACGCGGCGCTGGCAATGCTCTCGCACACGACCCTACGCGCACCCGCATTGGCAGACTGACTGGATAAATAAATCATTTCTTGCCGAATCTATTCTTCAACCCACACGTCTTTCAAAAGGCTCTCTGCCATAGCAATAGCAGGCAATGGACGTAGAAAAAAAACAGATACGCACAACCCAGTGCGTATGAGAGAATAGCACAAGATCAGATGCTTTGTTACAATAGCCTATTGCATGCAGTGTGGTACGTAAAGTGAAGCCAACTTGTGATATCCAGCACAGAAAAACAGAGCTCATAAAATGTGGTGCCCTTTGACACATTGGAGCCAACTTGGTGTCAAGGTGATATGTTACAATGTTGACTCGATTGGTTTAATAAATAAGCTAGAGCACTGACACGTGTGGGCCTATACATGAAGACACAATACGTTCCAGGCTGCTATATGAATTGCGATGCTTTTCGCATTGACCACGTCCACCAGTTAGACAGACATATTAATAGGCTAGTATTCGTCTGTAACTTACCCAAACTGCCGGCGAAACCGTCCATTTCTGGGAGAAATAGCCGAGCAGACACCAAAAATATTCCTGTTATGACGGGTCCTATTCAGGGAACAGTGGGTGAATGTCGGACTCTATACCGGCTATCCAGACTGGCAGGCAAGGCGGAAATTTCTCAAGCCAACTGTTCTCGCAGTGGTCGCGACCGTATCGTAGTAAACTGGGGATCTGTCGAGTCGCAGTGAATTCTCAGTCCGGAGCAACACCGTGGTTCTCAGGGCCAGTTGATCACACGCTCTTGCTTGACTCCACGATAGCACACCTCCGCCGGGGGAGGTAGGACAGGCAGAGCTCGGCTTTCGCATTTCCGACTCCGCCCGCTTTGGCACGACTTGCTTCCCTGGAGTGGCTAGTCTGAGCGCGTCTCAATTTGACACAGTTGAGGATCCCTATGTGCTGGCCAATATATACACTACCGTTCAACAATTTGGTGTCACTTAGAAATGTCCTTGTTTTTTTGTTTTGTTGTCATTAAAATAACATCCAATTGATCAGAAGCACAGTGTAGACATTGTTAATGTTGTAAATGACTATTGTAGCTGGAAAGTGTTTTTTTTTAAATGGAATATCTACATAGGCGTGCAGAAGCCCATTATCAGCAACCATCACTCATGTGTTCCAATGGCACATTGTGTTAACTAATCCAAGTTTAGCATTTTAAAAGGTTAACTGATCATTATGTTATGTTTGCACAGCTGTAAACTGTTGTTCTGATTAAATAAGAAATAAAACTGTCCTTCTTTAGACTAGTTGAGTATACGGGGCATCAGAATTTGTGGCTTCGATTACTGGCTCAAAATGGTCAGAAACAAAGGACATTCTTCTGAAACTCATCAGTCTATTCTTGTTCTGAGAAATGAAGGCTATTCCATGCGGGAAACTGCCAAGAAACTGAAGATCTCTTACAACTCTGTGTACTGAAATTGCAGTCCACCTGAAGTAAATACAATTGATTGGACATGATTGTCCATATAGGGTCCCACAGTTGACAGTGCATGTCAGAGCAAAAACCAAGGCATGAGGTCGAAGGAATTGTCTGTAAAGCTCCAAGACAGGATTGTGTCGAGGCACAGATCTGGTGAAGGGTACCAAAATACTTCTGCAGCATTGAAGGTCCCCAAGAACACTGTGGCCTCCATCATTCTTAAATGGAAGAAGTTTGGAACCACCAAGGCTCTTCCTAGAGCTGGCCGCCCGGCCACACTGAGCAATCGGGGGAGAAGGGTCTTGGTCAGGGAGGTGACCAAGAACCCGATGGTCACTCTGCTCCAGAGGTCCTTTATGGCTAATTCATCCCTACCTCCAGTAGGGAAATACTTCAAAAGGCCTGGGAGAAGTTGCCACTCTCCATGTCTGCTAGGGTGGCTTGGTTAGATATGAGGGTCTGTCTTCTGATTGAAGTGCCGCAGTTAGAGTGCCATTCTCTTTCAAGGTGTCTGCTAGCTCTTTCAGTGATGTAAACTCATGTAGCTAGAGGGAAAGTGCAGCGTCTAGGCGTTTCAACAATCCCGTGCCATTGTTGTACGAGTTAATGGTGAAGGGTCGATTATCAGGCTCCTGTTCATCAAATACCAAGATCTGTCGGCCATTAGTGATTCCTCTGTTTGTGACATGGATAAAGTGCCTACATGCTGCAGAATACCAAGCAGCAATATGCTCTGTATAGAAGAGGTATTCTGGTCTCCAATTAGGGTATGATCAGCAAACAATGTCTCTGGATTTTCCCTCAGCAGCCTTTGTTTGTGATGCTGTTTAGAATGTTCAGAGTTATTTCCCTGCTGGTAGGTCAATGGTATGGGCCAGGATCCTGCTGGTAGGTCAATAGTATGGGCCAGGATCCTGCTGCAGTAGCCATTGTTTAATTTGAGTATTGATGCATGCAACTTTTGAAACAATGCACTTTTTATAACGAGAATATAAAGCTATTCAATGTGTAATTTAGTGTAACACTGTACACATCAATTACAATGTCTAGACAATCCGACCTCGCCTGTATGTGATTTGTCTGTTTCCTCTTCAATGCCTTGCATTGTCTTTCCTTTGGAAATCCTCCCTAATTCCTCCAAAGGAATTCCCTTTTCTGTGGGTTTATCCTACATGTTTTCTTATTTCTTCTCATTGTCCTTATTGTTCTAGTCCCTCAGTCCTGCACTTGTTACTTTTCACTTGTTGCCAGATGATCAAGATGACTTTAGTAGACTATCTAGCTTTCAGAGCCAGGTTGTGATCATCTATCAAAACCAACCAAATCTTCTGAAAGGAGAAACAGACAAACGTGGCTACATGAAAGGAGGTGTAAGTCCCCACCTGTGTGGACGCCCACCTGGTTTGAAGAAGGGTCAATTATTGCAAAATGTCCATTGGCAGTGCATTTATTGTGCCTGCTGGCATATTTATTATGTTGACGGAGACAGCACTTATTTTAGCCTACAACAAGAGTTCCAGTTCCAGGCGAGGAATATTTGCAGTTGCAGGACAAATAAAACAAATCAACACCTACCCTAAGTGTTAATTACTCTTTACAGGGCACCAGGCTAACATTTCACCCGGTGCCACCGGTGTCACTAGCTTTTGAGGTTGGTTGGTGGCACCAGCGCATGATTTGCTGGGTGAGTCGTCATCTTACAAAGTGATTAATAGTGCTTTATTAACCCAATGAGTCCCTCCGTAATGCAGGCGTGATTTAGGACTTCCAACCCGTTTTCTACATTGTGTGTTTGAGCTAAAGACTACTGGGTTGCACCATTCGATTAGTCCATTCTTCTGCACCTGTAGATACCATTAGTCTGTGTTATTAATGGGGGCTGAGCTACACAAGAGTCGTTAGAAAGTAAGAGGTTCTTCTCCATAGAAGATCATAGGAAATCCCAGGACAGTGTCTATAATACTGTAATAAGCTCACACAGTTGCTGTCACAAACTCCAAACTCCACACAGTTGTCACTGACTAGTTGGATATTTATTTCCCACTTGAGCAAACGATTTATGTACTTACAGCATTCATACAAATTCATTTTTATCAGGTTTTTGCTTTGGCTGGCCTTATTTTTTTTATTGACATTTGTTAAACAAAACTCATGAGCGCAACTCTTTATGCCAAATTATTTTGTGTTTTACGTGTAGCCCTGATTTTCCTGAAAATAAAATGTTAAAACCCTTCATTGTGAGGCTAATTATAAGGGCTGGACATGCAGATAAATGAAAGTCAGATAAATGAAAAGTATATTCTTTGCTGATTTTCTCGGGACTGATAGGGTTAAAAAGTATAATAAATAGACTACGGAATTATTCAAGATAAGTTGTTTCGTCTAACACGACCATCCAAGCAGGAATGCGTGATTCAATATATTTGGATGGGCATCCTAATTCAGTGATTGTCACAAATTTTGGGTTGACAATTAGACTATAGTTGGGGTTTAGGATTAGGATTCCAGAATTATTATTATATTCTTTTCAATAGAGATGAATTGCATACATCTTTATGTGCACTAACTAATATCATAGGCTTATTCATTAGGGGGAAAGTAAGTGGAAACTCAAAACACAAATAACTAGATTGCTATCTCTAAATACAATACCCACTGTTAGTAGCCATATGTAGGCAACTTCCCATGAGACCTAGGCCTTTGCTCTCGAAATGGCTGGTGCGCAAATTGTTGCTATTGAACTGAATGTTTAGAGTTGAGAAATACAAACAGTACCTACAGAAAGCTGAGACCCTGCTCTCTTTTGACAGGGACAAGGGTGACGAAGCTTCCAAAGCTGTGTCTTTCCCACAATTGCATTTAGAAATGTTATAAGATCAGAATGCATTCTTCTCTTGAGTGCATGGTAGGAGAGGAGAGTGACTGTGGCTTTGTTCATCACAGCAGCAGGCGCCAGCAAAATCATAGGGGCAGATAAGGGCTGGACCAAGGCATGAGGATAATGCACTTCACTGTTTGACCAGATCATGGTTTTAGCCGGCCAAATGTTGGCGACAATGTAGATTGTGATCCTTCTGCGTTTATAGGCACCCTTTCCATGTTTTACTATCCATGATCTTGGGTGACATAACTGATGACAGAGTCTGACCAGGTCTCTTTGCTGGTGCAACATTTTCCTTTGAATGTGAGTTTGCGTTAATTCAGCGCAGCCTATCAGAAAACCGGACCGGACCCATCTTGCTGGGGAGCCGGCTGTTGCCCACATGATTAGCTAATGGCTCATTTAAGATTAGTATAAAATAAATTGCTCCAACTAATTTCAAGAAAATATCTTAACAGGCACATGGGCCGCCGGCCGTATCACCTTTTTCATTGTTTTATTTTTATATATGAATAAATATTTTTGTGTGTGTCAATTTTGACCAGCCCACCTAACAAAACAATTGTCCAGCCCATCTGGCATTTGCCAGAATTGCCAATCCGCCCCTGTCTATAGGGTGCCGTGACACAATGCATGACAGTCTGACAAAAAAAGAAACCGTGTGGACTGACTGGACTTTTCACAATTGACCATTTGAATCCAAGATCTATGGTTTATTGGTGGTTGTCCTTTCCCAGTAGAACTCGGGTATGACATCACCATATCTCAGTCTGTGCCAGACACTGACCCGTCTTACCAGAAGACACTCGTTCCATCCCACTGACCAGCTGGAAACCTCAGGAGGTAAGCCCTCACCCTTTGACAGAGCCAATCAACCAAATGCCCGACCAGTGAACTTTCTGTAATGGCTGGTCCCCCCTACTGTAGGGATGGTAGGAACTGTGTGTGTGTGTGTGTGTGTGTGTGTGTGTGTGTGTGTGTGTGTGTGTGTGTGTGTGTGTGTGTGTGTGTGTGTGTGTGTGTGTGTGTGTGTGTGTGTGTGTGTGTGTGTGTGAGATAAAAGAGATAAAGAGAGAGAAAGAGAGAGAGATAGAGGTGTCATTGTGAGAAATTGAGTGGGCTAACCCTGGCAGGACAGACGGAAGACTGTTTCCAGGAACAGAACCTTCCTCTCTCCACATGCTCTGTTATGCTGATAGAGGTCATGATGAGGGGGGCTTGTATTACTATCCTGGTGTGTCCTAGAAATTCCCCAAAGTCCCCACAAGGATAGTAAAACAAGAACATTTCTCCCTCAAGTCCCCACAAGGACAAATCTTTTTTTTTAGGCTTTGTTAGGGTAGGGTTAGGTGTTAAGGTTACGTTTAGGGTTAGTGTAAGGGTTATGGAAAATAGGATTTTGAATGGAAATAAATTGTAGGTCCCATCAAGGATAGTAAAACCTACTATCCTTGATGGGATGTGTGTGTGTGCCAGTAAGGAATCCGGTTGTCATCTTGTATCGCAGTGGAGTAAATTACCCTCAGAAAACACCCTCCCTCTCCCACCCTCTACCCCCTCATTGCCTGTTTCCTGGCAGTGTGTGACCCCACTACACCAGTAAACCCCCCACCACCGCACCCCACCCGCCTTGCTCAAACACCCCTACCACAAAGCTCCCCATTTCTTCTGCTTTTATGAAGGATGGAGGGAGAGAGAGAAGAAAAGACAGGGCCAATCTTTTATCCTCCTTCACGGTCCAGAGGGGATTGAGGCTTGGGGCCTCTGCCTGTGGGTTTATCCAGCAGGGTAAATGATTTTCGAGGATGCTTCGGAGGCAGTCGGACGATGAGTAATCCCAGAGCGAACCTGGCAGGTTGATGAGTAATCCCAGAGCGAACCTGGCAGGTTGATGAGTAATCCCAGAGCGAACCTGGCAGGTTGATGAGTAATCCCAGAGCGAACCTGGCAGGTTGATGAGTAATCCCAGAGCGAACCTGGCAGGTTGATGAGTAATCCCAGAGCGGACCTGGCAGGTTGATGAGTAATCCCAGAGCGGACCTGGCAGGTTGATGAGTAATCCCAGAGCGAACCTGGCAGGTTGATGAGTAATCCCAGAGCGAACCTGGCAGGTTGATGAGTAATCCCAGAGCGAACCTGGCAGGTTGATGAGTAATCCCAGAGCGAACCTGGCAGGTTGATGAGTAATCCCAGAGCGAACCTGGCAGGTTGATGAGTAATCCCAGAGCGGACCTGGCAGGTTGATGAGTAATCCCAGAGCGAACCTGGCAGGTTGATGAGTAATCCCAGAGCGGACCTGGCAGGTTGATGAGTAATCCCAGAGCGAACCTGGCAGGTTGTGCAGCCAGCTCCTTCCCTTTGGCTTGATTGGAACTGACCGGGACTGTGTCTATTGTTTTTATGTTTCCAATGAGTCACTCAATGCATTGTACTACTTTTAGCCTCGTTATTTTTGCTGTCTCGTATGTTTTAGAGGCACATTCATAGCAAAAACTACTCCAATGTAGGCTGAACAGTACATTATTTGGACGTTTCATTTGATTGAGTCTGTAGCTGCAACTAGTAGACATGCTGAGGCCATAGGCTACGTTTACACAGGCAGCCCAATTATTGGCAAAAGATCTGTTCTGTTTGTTCAAAAGACCAATTAGTTGAAAAATATCATAATTAAGCTGCCTGCTGTGTAAACACAGCCCTAGTGGAGGTTTTGAGCCAGAATGGTACATCTCTGAATGTGTCTTCTTGCTGTCGGGCAGATGGGGTTCGCCCGGTCTGTGCTCACAGTTTCCTGCTCAGCCAGATGTTTCTGAGAGAGAAAGAGAGAGAGAGAGAGACAGAGAGGGGGGGTCAATTCACACTAGGGGGCTCTACTCTGCTCCACAGGCTATTGTTTTTGGTAATGAGTCAGTAAGTCAATGCAAGTAAGACAATTAAAGTCTATTCCTAATAGATGTTGAATATTGTCTATCTGTATATTATGTGTATGAAAAAGAAGAAGAAGAGAAGATTTCAACGCAATATATTTAGTACTGTTGAGATGTTCTGATCAACTTTTACTTGAACAGTGGCGCACTCTAGTGGTTGTACATGATCATTGCACCTAATGCACTTCCAGCGCTCACAAATATTAGTTTGCTTACTGCGCAGTCTCCTTTAGGCAGAAGGGTTGCTTCCCACATTAACAAGTGCTGTTGCTCTATGTCCGGGATTACATACTGTGTGATTTTTTTTTACAACAGCCATTCTAATCCAGCAGGTCCATTGCACATGATCTCAGGTTTATCTTTTATATATGATTTTCACACTTCACTTTAACCAAGTATATGATTTCATATCATAAGCCCGCCTCCCCATTACAGACTACTATTCGACTACAAGAATCTTCTTCGGGGAGTGTAGGAATTAATTTTGTGAATCCTCAAAACATAAACTCATTCCTGCAACATTCCAATCTCATACCTCCCTATACTTATAAACCCAGTCCTGATATGTACAATACTTCATTCTATGAGAAAACCAATCTCATACCTCCCTATACTTATAAACCCAGTCCTGATATGTACAATACTTCATTCTATGAGAAAACCAATCTCATACCTCCCTATACTTACATACCCAGTCCTGATATGTACAAAACTTCATTCTATGAGAGAACCAATCTCATACCTCCCTATACTTACATACCCAGTCCTGATATGTACAATACTTCATTCTATGAGAAAACCAATCTCATACCTCCCTATACTTACATATCCAGTCCTGATATGTACAATACGTCATTCTATGAGAAGACCAATCTCATACCTCCCTATACTTACATACCCAGTCCTGATATGTGCAATACTTCATTCTACGAGAAAACCAATCTCCTACCTCCCTATACTTACATATCCAGTCCTGATATGTACAATACTTCATTCTACGAGAAACCCAATTTCATACCTCCCTATACTTACATACCCAGTCCTGATATGTGCAATACTTAATTCTACGAGAAAACCAATCTCCTACCTCCCTATACTTACATACTCAGTCCTGATATGTACAATACTTCATTCTATGAGAAAACCAATCTCATACCTCCCTATACTTACATACCCAGTCCTGATATGTACAATACTTCATTCTACGAGAAACCCAATCTCATACCATGCTGTGACCATGCTACAGTTAATGTACTGTTACCACGGGACAGTTGATTAATGCTTTACCATATTAATAACATCAATAAGGATGATAATGATGATTACCGTGGACATGGCAGCCAGCTGTTGCATTATGCTGAAGGCCTGTTTATGCGGTGGGCCACTCATTAGCCATGTTTTCATAGCCTCATTATAACGCCATATTTCTTATGCTGTTTGCCCTGGAGTTGGGTTGCTGAGAGATTGTGATAATTTTCCATTCTGCCATAACTCCATGGTGTGTGGGAATGTACAGTAGAGGAGGTACATACAGCACAGCAGGCATCGGACGGGAGGAGGTGGAAGGCGGTGAAGGGACTTTCCTTCTATCCCGATAGATCTCTTGCAAATATGTTTTATTTCTCTCTGGCTCAGGCTCAACCCAGCTAGCACAAAACGTTCTGAGAACCATATGTTTCTTAGAGCTTGGTGAGAGTGTGGTTGTCCTATGGTTATTTTGCATACAACCTTCCCACAACTTTCTGGGACTGGTGCAGGATAGTTGCTCGGCGTGGGAACATTCTCAGCACATTTAAGGAACTTGACAAAAAAAACGTATTTCATTACTTTAACACAACTTTTTCTAAAAGTCTAATAAACACGGTTACATTTGATTTACATTTCTAGGAACGTTCTCCAACTGGTTTGACACGGGAAATGTTCTCAAATAGCTCGGAGAACGTTAAGAAACAACTCTCTTCTGTGGGAATTTCAGTACTTCACAATAACTTTTCCTGCAGGTTTCCTCTGGTTCTATTTAACGTCAAGTTCCATCAAAACCACAAGAAAACGATGGTAACATTCAGAGAACGTTCTGAGAATGTTATTTAAACGCAGATACATTCCAATCTCAGCATCAAAAATACTCTCTCTATCCTCTATTTTTGTTAAGTGTGTTCAGGTGTGTTGACCGCTCCCACTAATTGGCCACACCTAAGGAATGCTTGTTTTCTTTCAAATAGGGTCTGTTTGAATAGACTAACAAGAACAGCTTTGTATGAGTTTAAAAAAACATGACACGCTGGCTCCACCCTGGTGACGCAGTTGGCTAATTCCATTGATCGAGAACAGAAGATCATCGGTTTGAATCTCAATGATGCCATGCCACAATAAAAAATACATGTGTTTGCATGATTAATGCCTAAGCAAACAAATGTCCTATGTTGATAAAAATGCATAGAGCGTGTATGATATACTCTACATTTAACATCGTTTACAAAGCTCAGGTATTTAGTGTCATTAGAAGTCAGTGTTGTTAAAGGTCTTCTTGAAACATTCTCAGAATGTTATTAAATAACCTAGGAATTTCCGTTCTCAGAAAGTTAATCAAATCTCCCAGGAAAACCTTCGGGGAACCATAGTAAAATGTTCTCAGAACTTCCCTGCAAGCTAAACATGTATGTTCCCTGAACAGGCTATATTTTCACTTCCATTCTCAGCGCTTTACATTTTTTTTACAGTAAACAACATGGCTTCACTCCAAGAACTAATGGGAAACTAAAAACTACGTTCCCACAACTTTCAAGGAACCGAATGTGATGTCTGGGATATTTACACTATCTAAACATCTAGTGTTGAATCCGCACTGACTTTCGCTGGTGCTGGTTTTGTAGATTTAAGTAGACAGTTGCCACTGATTGTTGTTATGTGGACTTTCTTCAGTTATTGACTACTGGGTCTCTTGTATGGTAACTTACAGGTAAATGCTCTTTTAGGTTTGAGTGTTGGTACTACAGTATGAGCTCAGTATTGGGGTTAGAGTTGAGGCTAGCATGGTGTACTCTTCAGCTTCACACAGAGAGCCCAGGCCCCTGTTAGTAGAGCTGGGAGACCACTGGCCAGGTTTCCTGCTTTCATCACTCTCTTTTCCCACTTTCCACCTCCTCAACTTTCATTAGGGCTAAACAGCCCCATAGTCCCTTTAACACCCCCCCCCGTTCCCCCATCCCAGGCCCCATGGTCTCCCTGTGCCACAATAGCCCCAGTGACCCCCACTCTCCACCAACACCCCCATCTTTATTCTCCCCACTGTCAGAGAGTGCAGCGAAGGGGAATGCCAGCGTTAAGGCCCACAGAGAGAGCAAAGCGCAACCACTCTCCCAAGTCTCTGTTATTTCACTTTCCCCACAGCCCTCTCTTTCCCCCTTCCTCCTCCTCCTCTCCTCCCCTCCTCCCTCGCTCGAAGGGAGCGAGACGAATGAGCGAGCTAGCGAGACGAGAGATGGACTGTAGATAAACGCAAGCCGGCAGAATGGAGGAGAGGAGGAGAGGAAAGAGCCAGGAGCCTCCTTCACAGCTTTGTATTCTTCAGTCCAATTCTGTTTATGTCGACACTTCACAGGGCTTTTACCACTGCGGGACCATGGTGTAAATGAACAAAGAAGTTCCTGTCTCTATGCACCCTGTGGTCTCAATTTCAATAAATAACAGCAACATTGAAATGTTCAATTACTGCTCTTCACTCACGAGTCCCAGAACATGGCAAACGTTCTGAGGCCCCTGGGCTTTTAGAGGGGTTACAGGAGAGTAGCTCACTATACAGTTGAAGACGGAAGCTTACATGCACTTAGGTTGGAGTCATTAAAACTTGTTTTTCAACCAATCCACAAATGTCTTGTTAACAAACTATAGATTTGGCAAGTCGTTTAGGACATCTACTTTGTGCATGACACAGGTCATTTTTCCAACAATCGTTTACAGATAGATAATTTCACTTATAATTCACTGCATCACAATTCCAGTGGGTCAGATGTTTACATACACTGAGTTGACTGTGCCTTTAAACAGCTTGGAAAATTCCAGAAAATTATGTCATGGCTTGAGAAGCTTCTGAAAGGCTAATTGACCTCATTTGAGTCAATTGGAGGTGTACCTGTGGATGTATTTCAAGGCCTACCTTCAAACTCAGTATGCTTTTGCACTGAGAAAAAGAAATCAGCCAAGACCTCAGAAAAAAATTGTAGACATCCACAAGTCTGGTTCACCCTTGGGAGCAATTTCCAAATGCCTGAAGGTACCACGTTCATCTGTACAAACAATAGTACGCGAGTATAAACACCATGGGACCACACAGCCGTCATACCGCTCAGGAAGGAGATGCGTTCTGTCTCCAAGAGATTATCGTTCTTTGGTGCGAAAAGTGCAAATCAATCCCAGAACAACAGCAAAGGACCTTGTGAAGATGATGGAGGAAACAGGTACAAAAGTATCTATATCCACAGCAAAACGAGTCCTATATCGACATAACCTGAGAGGCTGTACAGTAAGGAAGAAGCCACTGCTCCAAAACCACCATAAAACCGCCAGACTACGGTTTGCAACTGCACATGGGGACAAAGGTTTTTGGACTATTTTTTGGAGAAATGTCCTTTGGTCTGATGAAACAAAAGTAGAACTGTTTGGCCATAATGACCATCGTTATGTTTGGAGGAAAAAGGGGGAGGCTTACAAGCTGAAGAACACCATCCCAATGAGGAAGCAAGGGGGTGGATCATGTTGCGGGGGTGCTTTGCTGCAGGAGGGACTGGTGCTCTTCACAAAATAGATGGCATCATGAGGGAGGGAAAATTATGTGGATATATTGAATCAACATCTTAAGACATCAGTCAGAAAGTTAAACCTTGGTCGCAAATGTGTCTTCCAAATGGACAATGGCCCCAGGCATACTTCCAAAGTTGTGGCAAAATGGCTTAAAACTTCTTATGGCTGGGGGGCGGTATTGAGTAGCTTGGGTGAATAAGGTGCCCAGAGTAAACTGCTTGCTACTCATGCCCAGAAGCTAAGATATGCATATTATTAGTAGATCTGGATAGAAAACACTATGCATTTTCTAAAACTGTTTGAATGATGTCTGTGAGTATAACAGAACTCATATGGCAGGCAATTCCTAAGGCTTCCACTAGATGTCAACAGTCTTTAGAACCTTGTTTCAGGCTTCTACTGTGAAGGGGGAGCGAATGAGAGCTGTTTCAGCCAGGTGTCTGGCAGAATACCATGAGCTGGTCACGCGCGTGGCTGTGAGAGCGACCTGTGTTCCATTGCATTTCTAAAGACAAAGGAATTGTCCGGTTGGAACATTATTGAAGATTTATGTTAAAATCATCGTAATGATTGATTCTATACATCGTTTGATATGTTTCTACGAACTGTAACTGAACTTTTGACTTTTCGTCTGGACCTAGTGCTCTCGCCTCATGAATTTGGATTTGTGAACTAAACGAGCGAACAAAAAGGAGATATTTGGACATAAATTATGGACTTTATCAAACAAAACAAAAAATTATTGTGGAACTGGGATTCCTGGGAGTGCATTCTGATGACGATCATCAAAGGTAAGTGAATATTTATAATGCTATTTCTGAAAAACTGAAAAGGCGTGTGCGAGCAAGGAGGGTTACAAACCTGACTCAATTACACCAGCTCTGTCAGGAGGAATGGGCCAAAATTCACCCAACTGATTTTGGAAGCTTGTGGAAGGCTACCCGAAACGTTTGACCTAAGTTAAGCAATTTAAAGGAAATGCTACCAAATACTCATTGAGTGTATGTAAACTTCTGACCCATTGGGAATGTGATTGAAAGAAATACAAGCTGAAATAAATCTTTCTCTCTACTATTATTCTGCCATTTCACCTTCTTAATATAAAGTGGTGATCCTAACTGACCTAAGACAGGGAATTTTTACTAGGATTAAATGTCAGGAATTGTGAAAAACTGAGTTGAAATGTATTTGGCTAAGGTGTATGTAATCCTCCGACTTCAACTGTACGTATACAGTACATATGTTCACCTATGAGAATAAGATAATAAGAAATCAGTGAGGGAGCACACAGTGGATTACTCTATCAACGGGCATGGATTTTAGGTCATTGATTGAAGGAATTGTGTGCCAGGCATTGTAAATGTTCCTGTTATCAAGACCACAGCGAGTCAGCAATTTGGAAGACCTGAATCACAGAGGCATTGGCGAGCAATGCTACCATTCTGAGGCACACCCTGCCTTGTGCGCACATGGCCCCTCTCCCTCTTCCTGCCGGCCTGTCTGTCTGACTGACTCGGAGACATTGTCAACCCTCTGGATTACAGCAGAGACCACAGTACACTGGAAGTGCTCCGCTTCCCTCTCCATCTGAACAAACACACAGGGTGGGAGAGGAGAGAAGACAAATCCGCGCGCACACACACACACACAGGTTTATGCACACACGCGTGCTCATGCGTGTACAACACGCACACGCACGCTCCACAGCTCCTTGCTCCTATATATACATTATTCACGTAAATATTTATTAAATGCATGTAATGGAACATACCAAAGCTAGGAACCCTTTTTTTCTCCTCTCCCACTTGATGTGAAAATAACCAGTCCCAGGAGTGGTGTAGCACAAAGTGTTTCCACTAGATGGCGAGAGGGGGCTGTATAGTTAGACATTGCAGGGTGTGTGTGTGTGTGTGTGTGTGTTGGCTGTGCAAGAGGCTCAGTTCTTTGTCTAAGTTGTGTTTTGGGTTCTGCTGCTCTGTATTCTGTTAAGTCCTAATTTCCTCTTAGTGCTGACATACCCCTACCATCCCAGACCTCCACTCACTCCCTCTGGCACAGAGCAACTAGCCAACCATACCTCCACCACCCCCTCTCCCACTCTATATCCAACACCAGCTACCTCTCTCCCTCTCTGTCAACCTCTCTCAAACACACATTCTCATTCTCTCTTCTCTTTCTCTCTATTCCCACGTAAAACAAATACTACAGTTTACTGTAGAATACTGCACTACTTACTATAGAATTCTATCGTAAACTGTAGTATACCGTAGAATACTATGCTACACACTGTAGTATCCCTCTATAGAGTACCACAGTATGACTCATACTACCCATAAAACCTAGTGGTCAAACAGGGAAATGGTTCCAGTAGGGGATTTTAGAAACACTGAAAATAAGGGCTGTGTTTCGTGTAGGCTTACCCTGGTATGATGTTTTGATTACTGTGTAAATCTCTCCAGGACAAGGTGCCTTTTATCAATATATTAGCCTGTATTTACACCCCCAAAATTAAATGCTAATTAGCTGCTAATGTGGCTATCATAAATGCCATTGATGATCTGGTCGAGACTGCTGAATGGAGGTAAAAGTAAGAGTCTCTATATTAACTATCTAATGTTAGCTAAACGTAGTAATTAATACATTGCTTACATTTATTTCAATGGACAATTATGTGAACTGCCTTGCACAAGTTTAAATTTAACACAATACCTGTTCGCAAAGGTATCAGCTCGACATTACTTGCAGGAGCTTGCAGGGATTTGTAGTACTTTGAGGCTAATTAGCATTTTCGAATCTGAAAGTAAATATATATATTGATGAAAGTCACCTTGTCCAAGAGATATTTACAAGGTTATACAAACATCACGCCAGGGTAAGCCTACATGAAACACAGCCCTTATTTTAAGTGTTTCCTAAATCCCCTATGGGAAGAATGAATGATGGAAAAACGATTGGAACCATTCCCGCGTTTGACCGCTAGGTTTTATGGATATTATGACACCTCCACTGTGGGGCTCTATCGTGTGTTGTACTTACTAATTAATGTTGTAGTACCCTTAAGCAATAAAGCCCGAGGAGGTGTGGTATATGGCCAATATACCACTGCTAAAAGCTGTTCTTTTTAAGCATGACGCAACGCAAAGTGCCTGGACACAGCCCTAAGCAGTGGTATATTGCCCACATATCATTGCTATTATAAAGTGGTTACCAACGTAATTAGAGCACTAAAAATAAATGTTTCGTCATACCTGTGTTATACAGTCTGACATGCCACGGCTGTCAGCCAATCAGAATTCAGGGCTTGACCCACCCAGTTTATAATGAATAATACTACAGTAAATACTACTGTCTTATCCACACAAAAAGGCACTCTAGTTAATACTACAGTAATGTCGGCGAAAACACTACAGTCTGCAAAAACACTACCCTTTTTTAAAATCTATAGTAAATATTACAGTATTTCATTTGCAAATTCCCTGCCCATTCCCCTTCCCCCATATTGTAATTTATGCCACCCATAAATTAGAAACCTACGTGCCAAGTATAGACCATATATTGTGTTCTTTATAGGTTATAGAAAAGAGCAGAAGCTCTGAACTATCTGTTTTAGACCCCAGTCCTGCCTACCTACAGGTTATATCATTTTGGTGTTTTAGTTTTTCTCCAGAACATTTCCTGAAGGAGAAGGCCTCCACTTCTATTTGAAAGATAATGAAACAAAAACACTACAGTAAATTCTACAGTAATGTCAGCAAAAACACTACAGTAAATTCTACAGTAATGTCAGCAAAAACACTACAGTAAATACTATAGTCCGCAAAAACGATATAGTAAATACTACAATTGAGTACAGTCTTCAAAAACACTACAGTAAAAATACAGAATACTACAATTCACAAAAACACTACATTAATCACTATATTATATACTATTGTTTTATTTACTAAAGTATTTATGCTATGCTTAACTGTAATACTACAGTATACTACAATACTACAGTAAACACTATAGTGATAGCTGCAGTAAAGTCTGCAAAAACACTTCAGTGAATACTATAGTATGTTTTCATGTGAGTTTTCTCTACTTCAGTTGTCATCCCCCCCTCAGCCCTCCTCTACCCTGCGCCTGCTCATTCCTCTACTTCGGCCCCCTAACCATCAGTCAAACACGATATGCTAAAATGTGCGAACGGCCCATGCCAACTTTTTATTTTTGTGATAATCTGGAAAATGTACATTTCCACCACAAACATGTCTATATTTTTGATTGTTGTCTAACTGATCCCAGCTGTCTTGTTGAGGAGGCAGGCCGGTGCAGCACGGCGTTGACAACTGAGTGAATGGAGAAAAATGAATTAGCAGGCCTGTTTATAAGTTAAAGATGTGACCCTACTAACAGAATACAGCCAGAACTCAACCGCAACTTTATATACAAAAGAATTGTAAAATGTGAAGTTTATTTGGACAGGGACAATGTACAATGAAAACATAAATCTCAAAAGTGAGAAGTGAGGCGTTGCACCAGATTTAGCTAACAGTTCATTTACGTCTATAGTCCCCCAGCAGGTGAACATATAAACATGAAAACATTATATGCAAAAAGAGAAGATACATAAAGTGAATTCGGAAAGTATTCAGACCGCTTCCCTTTTTCCACTTTACCTTACATTTCCTTCATCAATCTACACACTATAAATAACCAATGATGCCAAAGCAAAAACTGTTTTTTTGAAATTCAGCAAACTTATACAAAACAGAAATATGACATTTACATAAGCATTCAGACCCTCTCAGTACTTTGAAGAAGGGCCTTGGTCAGTGAGGTGATGCTTGGGCATTGGCCTGAATGCCAAGCGTCACCTCACTGACCAAGGCCCTTCTCCCTGGATTGCTCAGTTTGGTCGGGCGGCCTGCTGTAGGAGCTCTACGGACAATTCCTTCGACCTCATGGCTTTTTTGCTCTGACATGCACTGTCAACTATGGGACCTTATATAGACAGGTGTGTGCCTTTCCAAATCATCTCCAATCAATTGAATTTACCACAGGTGGCCTCCAATCAAGTTGTAGAAACATCTCAAGGATGATCAATGGAAACAGGATGCACCTGAGCTCAATTTTGAGTCTCATAACAAAGGGTCTGAATACTTAGGTATTTCTGTTTTTTATTTTGTATAAATTTGCAAAAAATTCCAAAAACATGTTTTTGTTCAGTATTTATGGTATATTGTTTGTAGATTGATGAGGAAATGTTTTAAATTTTAATCAATTTTAGAAAAAGTTTGTAACGTAACAAAAATGTGGATGAAGTGAAGGGATCTAAATACTTTCCGAATGCACTGTACATCAGACTTTTAGAAAGCCAGGACATACTTTGCAGACGTTTCAAAACTGAGGTCAGTGCATTACACATACAATTCTTTGCATATATTGCTGTTGGACCTGATGAATTTGAATTGTAAAACAAATAATAAACACGTAATTAAATCAAAATATTGTACAGAGCCCAGTTATTGAACCTAATGAAATTGCACATGAGTGTGTATTGCTGTGTATTCTGTTGCATATAAAAAAAGTCAATGTGACCTTTCAAATCAATGGGAGCGTGTCTGATTGGACTCAATCTTTTTTTTTTCCTTAGACGAGAACGCTTTGAAGCTGCTATGTGCTTTCAGCAAGGAGGGGAGGCCATTCCATTTCATTTAGCTTTGCATTGGAAAGCAGATTGGAAAAACCTGGTGGACCGGTATGGGATGCCGCAGCCTCCGCTGGTAGAGGTTCTTGTGATCCTGCTATTTAGGTATGATCAAATGCCTTCAGACGTGTGTTAAGTTACAGTAGTGGTACCGTGGGTTGTTCTACTGGTGCAGGTTTGGGTTGGAGAGGTGCCCAGCCAACTGATCATGGAGGAGTTTGAACGTGTCTGTTTAGTGTAACTGTCAAGATTTCTGATACGTATGTTATGTGTGCGTTTACCACATCATTACCTGACCGTTTTTGATCAAGAGACCTTGGCATCATGTTAACCTTCCCTGTGACCCAACACCCCCCCATACCCCCTCTCCCGCCACCTCCGTCACCCCTCACTGTAGGATCAAGCACCAGGAAATGAGGAGCGGGCCGCGATGTGTGTGGAGACATGGCCCGGGTGTGGAGGGGCTGCAGGCTGCTTCTGCAGAGTGGTGTGGTGCAGCCCCACCCCCCCTCTACCCCTCCGGACCCCCACCCCACACCCCTCTCTGGACCCCCTGATCAAAGACCCAGCTCACCCCTGGCTGCCGTGACAACGTGCCCACAACGTAAACAGGATGGCCAGTGTACATGAAAACATTGAATAATTTTCCCCGAACAGCCAGTGGAGTGGACACTACTATTAGGCCCAATAGAATCGACAGCTTGTACTCAGAAGTGTTTACAGGTCGTGCATATGTCACTTCCTCTGTGCCGTTGCTTTAATGTAATGAGGGCAATTTCAGCGATGTGATTATTATCATTTAATGAACGTTTGCACTTTAGTCACGATACTGTACTTTCACAGGAGATTATTAGTTGTAAAGGGCAAAGCACTGACTTTTATCTAAACCACTCTGTGCTGTACTGTACCCTTTAAAGGGGTCATCGGCAGTTGAAATAATAACAAGGTGGTTTGCCGCCCGTTTCCTTAAAAAGCTGAGGGACGGGGCTGGAGAAATGTAACCACTCAAATTTATAGAAAGTGCTATGGATTCGAGGACTGACCATATACACGATCCAAAATGATCGTTTTAAGACTATATGGCATTTGTTTACATTTCCTTTGTGTTTACAAACATTGGAGCCAAACAAGCTTATGTTTCGGGCTGTGAGGGAGTACGACAGTTAAACTAAACCAATGAGGCATTTCTAACTTATGTTCTTCAAGACTCAATGGCTACAATATCGTTCATTTATAAGTCCAACAATGGATGTATAAACAGCTGAATGCCCCGTTAAAGGTGAACTCCGTCACAGTGGAAACAGATCCCCCAGCCGGGCCACAGACGCATTTGTTATTGATTTTATTTTGAGGAACTGAGCAGCATCGTGGTACAAAATGGTAGTACATACACCACTGTTCCATCGTGTACAAACTGATTTGGCTTCTCTGCAGTAGACAGGCAGCCTTAAATCACACAATTGTGTGTGGAGATAATGTGCAGCATTGTATCGTGGCATTTGATCAAATTCTCTCTGCTAATTCAGCAAATATACATGAGAAAGCAAGCACAGCCACAACTCAAAAGCCAGCGTGACAGCATTTGGTGGGGGTTTCATGGAGCTTGTCCCATGTGGGTGTAAGTGAGACACACACACAAACCCCAGTGTTGAAACCAAATGCACTTGGCTTTGTGAAAGTACAATAAACTTTTCCCGGATTGGAACACTTCCACAAGCAGGAAGTGAGCCTGAGCCCAGTGTTTAGGTGTGGAGTCTGGACTGGACCTCAGGCCAGAACCTGTTGTGGAACCCTGACTGACACAGTCAAAAGGCTACGAACAGTCATAAAAGCTTGTGTTGCACCACTTTTAGTTTTGAATTTTGTACGTTGTTACTCGGCTGTTGAGAGTTCCGTGAAATTCAAAGAAATATGACTTTAAATACAATTGAGAGGCCTTAAATTGAAGTAGACACATGGGTGGAGACGGGTTCACGGAGAGGGGAGGATGGAGTGTGTTTGTCCGAGATGAATAGTTACAAACAAGAGGAACAGAGGATAGACAGAAGGCCACCCAGTGGACACCCAGGACTTCAACAGGAAAAAGAGGAGACAGATGGAGGAAAGGGGAAACATAATACAGACAAGATATAAAAGCCACTGCTGGACTTGCTACTGGAAACACTAGACGTCCTCCGGCTGCAGTACAGCACTCTGAACTTAGGTTGACT
This sequence comes from Oncorhynchus keta, assembly GCF_023373465.1. NCBI lineage: Eukaryota > Metazoa > Chordata > Actinopteri > Salmoniformes > Salmonidae > Oncorhynchus > Oncorhynchus keta. Next base: position 45,721,519 of record NC_068422.1, on the reverse strand, counting down.
CCACCGCAGTCACAGATTCCACTCTCTTTGCCCTGGAGCAGACCACTCTGTCTCCCCAGACACTGTGCATGGCCCACAGATTGCACCAACCCAACCTGGAGGGGGAGAAAAGGGGGGTGAAACCAGACGTTATTCCAACACTCTCACAACTGTGGTGGATGACGCTGTCTGTCTATGAGAAAAGACAGAGCACAAGATGATTAAATATCTGGGACTGTGTGTATGCTTACCAAATATTTCCTCCACATTGCGCCAGGGATATACACAGCATTCGGAAAATATTCAGACCCCTTGACTTTTTTCCACATTTTGTTGCGTTACAGCCTCATTCTAAAATTGATTTAATCAAACGTTTTTGAGAAGGTTTTGAGAAAAAAAACAGAAATACCTTATTTACATAAGTATTCGGAACCTTTGCTACGAGACTCGAAACTGTGCTCAGATGCATCCTGTTTCCATTGATCATCATTGAGATGTTTCTACAACTTGACTGGAGTCCACCTGTGGTAAATTCAATTGGTTGGACATGATTTGGAAAGGCTCACACCTGTCTATATAAGGTCCCACAGTTGACAGTGCACGTCACAGCAAAAACCAAGCCATAAGGCCGACGAAATTGTCCGTAGAGCTCTGAGACAGGATTGTGTTGAGGCACAGATCTAGGGAAGGGTACCAAAACATTTCTGCAGCATTGAAGGTCCCCAAGAACACAATGGCCTCCATCATTCTTAAATGGAAGAAGTTTGGAACCACCAATACTCTTCCTACAGCTGGACGCTTGGTCAAACTGAGCAATCGGGGGAGAAGGGCCTTGGTAAGGGAGGTGAACAAGAGCCCAATGGGTACTCTGACAGAGCTCCATTGTTCCTCTGTGGAGATGGGAGAACTTTCCAGAAGGACAACCATCTCTGTAGCACTCTGCCAATCAGGCCTTCATGGTAGAGTGGCCAGACGGAAGCCACTCCCCAGTAAAAGGCACGACAGCCCACTTGGAGTTTGCCAAAAGGCAGCTAAAGGATTCAGACCATGAGAGACAAGATTCTCTGGTCTGACGAAACCAAGATTGAACTCTTTGGCCTGAATGCCAAGCATCACGTCTTTAGGAAACCTGGCACCATCCCTAAGGTGAAGCATGGTGGTGGCAACATCAGAATCGGAGAAACTCCCCAAATACAGGTGTGCCAAGCTTGTAGCGTCATACCCAATATGACTTGAGGCAGTAATCACTGCCAAAGGTGCTTCAACAAAGTACTGAGTAAAAGGGTCTGAATACTTACATAAATGTGATATTTAAGTTTATTTTATAAATTGCAAAAAATTCTAGAAACCTGTTTTTGCTTTGTCATTTTGGGGTATTGTGTGTAGATTGATGAAAAAAAAATACATTTGATACATTTTTGAATAAGGCTGGAACGTAAACAAAATGTGGAGTGAGTCAAGGGGATTGAATAATAATGTGTATGTGTGTGTGTGTGTGTGTGTCACGAGGTGGAAAGGTGACAAGTTCAAGGTCTGGTATTGAGCAGGCAGGTTGAAAAATAACACAAAGGACAGTTTAACATTTATTTTAAGGCATGGTTTTCCCATTGTTCCACTTCAGTTCCATTTCAGTCGTTCCATTCCGGTCATTTGCTTCGTTTCCAAACATTTCATAAACATCATTTCTTACTATTAAAACCATGCAAGTTAAAATACAGACATATAAACCGAAACAAAAAGGGACACAGGAAGCGATGCAGCCCAGGAAGGCAGATTTTCCTAAAGATGGTACTTTAGCTCAAACAAACTCCATTCTCCATGTGCTTTTACCATAAGAAGTGATCCCGCTCTCTGGCAAAACCAAGGATCCACCATTCCTCCAGACTGTACTCACATCCTGTGGGCAGCCACAAAGAAACACAAAACAGCTGGGGGCGTTAAATACATGCTGCTGAAGTCACATGACCAGGTTATTAACCAATAGAAATGCTTGTTGGGTTAAACATGCAAATGAGTCCCACGTGACACATGCATGCATGTGTGTCAGCGTGTGTGTGTGTATGCATGCTCGTGCCTGCATGGGGTGTACAGTATGTGCATGAGTCAGGATTCCATTACTGTTAGAACCATAGTCGAACCGTCTGCACTTTTCAACGGAACTAAATCGGCAGCACCTAGCTAGGCTACTGTAGACATCTGCTTATCTCCTTCATGTGAGGCATGTTTGTTACTGCGGCGTAGGGCCCTATCTGACAGGGCCCACAGCAAAGCCATTAAGAACATACAACACACAAATGCTAGATTGAATTTCATGTGAAGGGAGGATCTCACATTGAAATTCACTTCCAGTGGCAGGCCTCTGGTTGTGTGAGGACCAGTAAAGGACTCTAACATATGGAGAGAGAGGAGAAGGCAGTCAGCGGCTGACACTTTAAATACCTACTCTAAAAATGTTACACTGGAGACGACAGGATTTATTCGAGAGAGGCGCAAAGTACACATCAAAACTGATGCTAAACGTGTCTTCTTACCTTTGTCTTTCCCTCTGATGCAAGTGACATACATTCCCATGCACACAGTAGCTCTTTGTGATGTCAAACTGCATTTTTGGAGGTGACAATTTCTCACTATTGTCTGAAACAGGAAGGATCGTCGACAAGTGATATGAGAGGATGATTCAATATTTTCTTTGCCATAACATTTTCACAAAAGATACTGCTTTGTACGCTGCAGTTTATGCCACTGTAATCTCAGTGTCCTGCAAACAGTTCAATACGCTCAATACGGAAGTGGTCAGATGATGCTAAACTACTGGACTGTTTTGCTACCACAGACTGGAATATATTCCGGGATTCTTCCGATGGCATTTTAAGGAGTACACCACATCCGTCACCGGCTTCATCAATAACACAGTGACCATATGTACATACCCCAGCCAGAAGCCATGGATTGCAGGCTAAATCTGCCCTGAGCTAAAGGGTAGATCTGCTGCTTTCAAGGAGCGGGACTCTTATAAGAAATCCTGCTATGCCCTCCGACGTACCATGAAAAAGGCAAAGTGTCAATACAGGACTAAGATTGAATCCTACTATACCGGCTCTGACGCTATTCGGATGTGGCAGGGCTATCAAAATAGTACGGAATACAAAGGGAAGCACAGCTACGAGCTGCCCAGTGACACGAGCCTACCAGACGAGCTAAATTATCTCTATGCACGCTTCGAGGAGCAACACCGAAGCATACATGAGAGCACCAGCTGTTCCGGACGACTGTATGATCACGCTTACCGTAGCGATGTGAGTAAGATCTTTAAACAGGTCAACATTCACAAGGCCGCAGGGTCATACGGATTACCAGGACATGTACTCTAAGTATGCGCTGACCAACTGGCAAGTGTCTTCATTGACATTTTTAACCTGTCTCTGATCGAGTCTGTAATACCAGCATGTTTCAAGCAGTCCACCACAGTCCCTGTGCCCAAGCACACCAAGGTAACCTTCCTAAATGACTACCGACCCGTAGCACTCACATCTGTAGCCATGAAGTGCTTTGAAAGGCTGGTCATGGCTCACATAAACACCATTATCCCAGAAACCCTAGACCCACTCAATTTGCACACCGCCCCAACAGATCCACAGATGAAGCAAACTATATTGCACTCCACACTGCCCTTTCCCACCTGGACAAAGATGGGAAAGGACCTTGAGACTAAACACCTAAAAATCTTGAGACTAAACACCTCCCTCTGCAACTGGATCCTGGACTTCCTGGCAGGCCTCCCCCAGGTGGTAAGGATAGGTAAGAACACATCTGCCATGCTGATCCTCAACACGGGGTCCCCTCAGGGGTGCGTGCTCAGTCCCCTCTTGTACTCCCTGTTCACCCACGACTGCATGGCCAAGCATGACTCCAACACCATCATTAAGTTTGCTGATGACACAACAGTGGCCTGATTATTGTATACTTCAGTTTATTTAGTGAATACTTTCTTCTTAATACTTAGTTTTTTCTTAAAATTGCAATGTTGGTTAAAAGCTTGTAAGTAAGCATTTCACTGTTGTATTCGGCGCATGTGACAAATAAAATTGCATTTACTTATTTGAACACATACAGCAAGCCTTACTTAAACCGCTCCATACTTTCTCTCATATCTTAAAACGTTGTCCTCAGGTTTGAATTCAATGTAGTAAAACCACCACCATGTTCCCTGAGACTCCATGCGGCAGCTAGACATGACAGACGTATTTTTAGAGGATGAAACAAAACCAAATAGTATTTATACACACATTTCAGTGGCAAGATTAAACTATTAGGCTTGGCTGGGGAAATGTCATGTTGGTTTGAAAAAATGGCTGCGTCTACTGTGAGCCAATGATGTGGGTGTTCTCTGTAGCTTCGCCAGGAGGCCTGAAAGACTTAGCAGCAAGCGAAACAGCAAACCTCCCATCCCTGTCTGTCTCAGAACTCATCAACTACAAGCTCTTCATTATAACAAATGTAGTATGATCTCTTTAGTTAGAGTAGGAGGAATACAGATGGCTCTATTCTACCCTACATGTCAATGTCCTGGATATATCTGTCATGGTCTAAAGTCAACTGGTGTTGGTTGTTGTGTTTTTAAACACGTTTTGAGTTAGAGGCTTTGTGTGTGCGTGCTTGTGTGCCTGCCTTTCTGCCTGCAAGCATGTGTGCATGTGTGAACGGGCGTGCCTGGGTGTGTGACTGTGTATGTTCATATGTCTGTGTGTGTGCATGTATGCGTGCAGCTTCGTGTGTGCGTGGCAATGTGTTAGTACAGCATGGCAGTATTTAGTGGGTATAGGAGTGGTTTTTACTGTGGTGTGATGTCACCCCTCCAATGGAGGTTCCCAGGCTTCTCCCAGGGAGAAGGTTTCATGCCTGACTCGAAGAACAGTTACTCCTGGAATTGTAATCTTTCATGTGGGGAGGAGAGGCCTTGAAGACTGGTAACCACGGCACAGCCAGCACACAGCAGAAGAATTTTAAAAGAACTTAGAACTTTCCAAAATGTCAAATGGAACCCAATGGGATCACGCTGGGATCCTACTATGGTGAAGTGAGTGACCTGAGTTTGTTTCGCGATTGCATCCAAAAGATAGTGTGTTTCTCTCGTAGTGTGTTTCTCTCATAAATGAACCCTTCTTCTTCTTGGAATGGCCATAGCAGACCTAACACTGCTAGACGACATTCTGTAGATCGTTGTTAACAATATCAACAGGAAATATCAATTCAAGGCCCTCTCACCGGTAGTAACTCTTCTGCAAGTGACATTGATCCATGAATTGCCATGGTGGACTAGTAAGCCCCACACTGTCTCCATCTGGGTCAAGGTTCATTTCTCTCTCTCTGTCTGTGTTCCTGGCTCCAGAACTCCAGAGTGTGGCATCCTGCTCTACTCTGCACACGTGTTTCTCTGGAGTAGCTCCATCCATCACAGTCACAGCAGAACCAGACAGGGCTGAGCTGGTTGATCTGTCAGGAGCCTGGCTCACATCAAGACAGCCAAAAAGTGAAACTACTGGAGCGGAAACCCCCAGAGGACAGAGGGCATCGTCATGACATTATGACAGTCACAAGTCATAGGTCGACTGTCTGGAGGTGAGGCATGAAAGGCCAGAGGAAAACCATGGTTTCACTCTCATACACCCAGGCACGTGCACAGATAGGGCTCTGCCTGTGCAGAGCTCATGCCCCTTTGCCCTTCCAGTCACCAAAGTGCCCTTTTGGGTGGTGGGGTAACCAAAGTTTTTTGTTATTGTTGTTCGGAACCCACTGCCCGCAAGTCGTCTTCAAGTTCGCCACCCCCTATCCCGTCCGTTGGTTGCGCCTGTTGATCTACCCTGTGCAGAACCTTTTTCCTAGTCTGCTCTGTATGGAGATTGCAAGCGCCCGGCATCCAAACATGCATGGCTTGAGAGATGCGCTCACCAGTCAAGTGTGTGTTGCTAGCTACCCAGTTTAAGTTTAACCAGTACTGCCACGGCAGCATAACATTTGATTAACACTCGCTAGCCTAACACATGATTTAGCCTACATCATCCTCAATATTCGTTCTGGTTGACTGATACGCACAGTAGAGAGAGGCAGAAAGATATAGAGAGGTAAATCTCAATCAGTTAAAAAAAATAGAGCTAGCTATCTAGCAAATTACATCAACCATCTACATCAATGATCAGCTGATAGCCAACCCTCTTTTCCCGATGTCAGTCATGTCTTTAGGAGGCACTGTGGCTTTACAGTTTGTGACAAAGAGTGAGTGTGTTGATGCAAAAATAAACAGGACTATGCTCCAGAGACATTTAGGTATGTATGAATTTCGAGATATGAATGAAGAAAGTACAGCAAAAAAATGAAGTGAGGTTGACCTTTTTCCAATTTTGAGCACCTGCCCCCTAAAATGTCTGTGCATGGCCTTGCCTACACCTCATCCATTAGCGTTTAACATAGAGCTATGTTTGGAGCATAGATCAGCACACAAGTTGTATTTCGTATATGCGACTCCCATATATGGACCTTTAGTGTCTGGTTATGCTTTTCTATGTCTGACCGGAATCCCCCATCTGTCATTTTCACTTGATCTCTTAATTGATCAGTGGGCTTTGAACATCCATCGTTCAGTTGATGTCATCCATCTCTCACACTGAGAATGAATTACAGGGATTGAAAAGGCATACCTCTGGTTACTTTCATTTCACTTCCAGAGGGATCAATGTATAATGTGCTGCTTGAGACATTTTGTGAAAATGTTGGCTCCTTATTGGTCGTTTAGAGGGAAGAGGTGGGTTGCCATACAGAAATGATCATAATTTTCACACACACACACACACACACACACACACACACACACACACACACACACACACACACACACACACACACACACACACACACACACACACACACACACACACACACACACACACACACACACACACACACACCAAGCCTTGCCTCTGCAGTACAGCTTATTTTATGGTACATTAGGAGCACTCCAGCAGTGTCTGTATGACAGATCGGGCGCATTAGGATCAAATAGCCCACTCTGCTGCACTATCTGCCTCCTGCCCCAAATATACACAGCATATGGCCCATAAGCAAATCATTTTCCCTTCTGCTGGGACCGGGGAGGGGGCGCTGGAATGAGAGGCGGGGCGAAGGCAGACCGTGGAGACTATCTGAGGCAGCTCCCTCACTCAGAAAACGAAGCTGCTCTCCCCCTCTGATCTGGGCAGTGGGCTGTTGGAGTTCTTTGCTTTTTCTTCTTTTGCTAATATATATTTTTTTCCCCCCACACCAAATACGGAACATACACATACGAACAACAACTTACAGACGTACACAAACAACGAGTACATCTCCTCTGCACAGACCTGTATGCTCATACCCTCATCCCTAGTGCCTGCTTTATTGTTTGCCACTTGGCCTTAAATTGTACCAATTTGTTTTTCTCGGTCACCTATGCTATTTCAATATTTCACTAATAAATCATTAGAATTTTACATTCTGTTAATGATGGAGGATTGATTGATTTCCAAGTTTTACAATATAAACTTTTTCAAGATGAGTGAAGGGAATAGAATTGTCCAGCCGATTGGGTATCTCACTATATCCCCCGTATGCCATGTCTTGAAGTATGCAGACAGATGAATTATCAGTAAGTTTATATTGTAGTACTTTTGGACTTCATTGCATTCCCAAAAAGCATGGATTACTAAGTCATTGTTAGTTTTATACTTAAGACATGACTGCCATTGTGCTGTAGAATTTGTGCTGTAGAATTTGTGAATCTCTTGTATAATACATTTCATACATTAGTTTCTACTGAATTAACTGTACATTTTCATTAACTGTAATATCGTTAGTTATGCTCCAACATTCCCTCCATCTGCCAACATCAGTTCTTTTTAAGTCTTGGTTCCAATAGCTTACATTTTCTTCTAATAGATTGTTCGTTGGATATGCTCTCTTCAATGTATTATACTGTATATTTTACCTATCATATGAACATCATTTTCTGACTTAAATCAGATTCCCTCAAGGTTGCTCTGATATCCTAAAGACTCCAAATATACAGTGCTGTGAAAAAGTATTTGCCCTATTTCTAGTTCTCTACTTTTGCATATTTTTGCATCAGATCTTCAACCAAAACCGCATATTAGATCCAGGGAACCTGAGAGAACAAATAACTCAACAATTATACTTATTTAATTTATTTCATAAACAAAGTTATGCAACACCCAATGCCCCTGTGTTAAAGAGTAACTGCCCCCCCCCCCTCACACTCAATAACTGGTTGTGCCACCTTTAGCTGCAATGACGCCAACCAAACGCTTCCTGTGGTTGTTGATCAGTCTCTCAAATCGCTGTGGAGGAATTTTGGGCCATTCTTCCATGCAGAACTGCTTTAACTCAGCGATATTTGTGGGTTTCCAAGCATGAACAGCTCGTTTCAAGTCCTGCCACATCTCAATTGGGATTATGTCGGGACTTTGACTAGGTCATTCCACAACTGCTAAATTGTTTATTTTTAGCCATTTGCATGTAGACTTGATTGTGTGTTTTGGATCATTGTCTTGCTGCGTCAACCAGCTGCACTTCAGCTTCAGCTCACAGATGGATGGCCTGACATTCTCCTGTAGAATTCTCTGATACAGAGCAGAATTCATGGTTCCTTCTGTTAAGGCATGTCGTCCACCACATTCACATATTGTACATTGGAGAAAGACTGAAATTTAAGTGGTGTGGTCAGTTTGTATTACCTTGTAAATAAAATACAATTATAGTGGCTGGTGGGGATCTACTTGGGAGATTAAGGGCTCTGAGAAGTGACTGATGACCTCCAAGTCACCCCATCCCAATCCCCAGGATAAAGCCCCTCTCCTTCTCACCAATTACCACCATTGAATGTTAATTATAATGACAAACAAAGATAATAATGATTCGACATCCTTTCCTAATCTGTCCAGAACTCTTATCTTTACAACGGGCTTGCAAGTTGCACATTTAAAAATTAAAAAAATTACAATGTAGTATAATTGAGTCCTTCTCGCTCTCTTTCCCCCAAAAAATCCAACCGTCTCCACCACCCCCTCCGGGTTCTCCCCACTTTACCCCACCCAAGCCAAGCTTGTCCCAGCCTCCTATCCTTACCCACCCTTACCCACCCAAGCCAAGCTTGTCCCAGCCTCCTATCCTTACCCACCCTTTCCCACCCAAGCCAAGCTTAACACCACCTCCCAACCTTCGCCTCTCTTATCCACCCAGGCTAAGTTTTTTCCAACTTCCCTTTATCTCAGACACATTTACAAAAATGGACAATGATTGACATACATGCTATATTTCCTCTTTTATATAGTCTTTTCAGTGACCGTGTATCTCATTGGCATTGGCTAATTCTAATTCAACAGTTACTTGAGGACGGTAGAGTCTGGATTGTATTGGTGGAGGGGGAAAGAATATTGTTACTCTCTTCCGGTTACTTGGGGATATATTGATCTGTCAACTTTATAGGCATAATTTAAACTGTGTTGTCTGGCTGTTACATGTAATCACAGTTCTGACGTTACAAAACGAAGCTACTCACTTCTGTACGCGCATGAGGTTTTATATCACCGGTTCTGCAAGAATACTGAGAGTAGGAGAGAGAGAGAGAGAGAGAGAGAGAGAGCAAAGCCTTCCAGAATCTCCATTTGACGCCTGATGAGAAGGAACTTAATTTACTTTATTTCTTCCCTAATATTGATTGTTAATTACAGCACATTCAATCAGGGGGAGGAGAGTGTAGACCGCAGCCAGGGTTGTGTAGAGACTCCTACGCAGTAAACAACACTTGAGGTTTGAGATTTACTGAGTCAGCCTGCGAGAGAGAGAGCGAGAGAGAGAGCGAGCGAGAGAGAGCGAGAGAGAGAGCGAGAGAGAGCGAGAGAGCGAGCGAGAGAGAGAGCGAGAGAGAGGGGGTGTATGTGTGTGTGGGGGGTCTCAAACGTATATTGTGGGACGGACGTTACTAGCCAAACTGGTGTCATGGTTATCAGTGGAATTCTCCAGGGAAGTTTCTTGCTGGACAATATCTCGTTTGTGGATGTCTGTCCCTCTTTGTTGCTGTTATCAGAAGAGCCGGTCTGCGTCTAGACAGAATTTATCGAGCAGGCAGGCATTCTCGGACAGGTGATCGGCCAACTCTGATAGTTAGGAGTGGTGAGTTCTCAGTCTTGAATTGATCAGAAAAAGTGAACACCAAATAGCACAATATTTGAGTGAAAGCTAAAAATACATGGTTGGAATAGGAGAAATGGTAACAGTACCAGCGCAGTACCAGGGGAGTACCAGGGGAGTAGAGTAGTAGAGATTGTAATATTAGGAAGATCTTCTCAGTGAGATACACTCTTAGAAAAAGGGTTTGAAAAGGGTTCTTTGGCTGTCCCCATAGGAGAAGCTTTTTTAGTTCCAGGTAAAACCCTTATTGATTCCAGGTAGAAATCTTTTGGGTTTCATGTGGAAAGAGTTATATATGGAACACAAAACAGTTCGTCAAAGGGTTCCCCGAAGGGGACAGCCGAAGAACCCTTTTAGGATCTACACTGAACAAAAATAAACATTGTAGCGGCTCTTGTCGAAAGGAGTGAACCAAAGCGCAGTGTGGAAAGTGTTCATGATTTTATTTTCAAAAAACACTAAAACAAAATAACAAAATTGAAAACGAAAGTGAATAGTTCTGTCAGGTACAGACACTAAACAAGATCCCACAAAACCCAAAAGGAAAATGACAACTTATATGTGATCCCCAATCAGAGACAACGATAGACAGCGACCAAAAACTAAGAAATAGAAAACATAGACTTGACCAAACAGAGAATAAAAAGGATCTCTAAGGTCAGGGCGTGACAAACATGCAACAATTTCTAAGATTTTACGAAGAGTTACAGTTCATAAAAGGAAATCAGTCCATTTAAATTAATTCCTTAGGCCCTAATCTATGGATTTCACATGACTGTGAATACAGATGTGCATCTGCTGGTCACAGATACCTTTTAAAAAAAGGTAGGGGCGTGGATCAGTTAACCAGTCAGTATCTGGTGTGACAACCATTAACCTAATGCAGCACAAAACATCTCATTCTCATAGAGTTGATCAGGCTGTTGATTGTGGCCTTTGGAATGTTGTCCCACTCCTCTTCAATGGCTGTGTGAAGTTACTGGATATTGGCGGGAACTGGAACACGCTGTTGTACACTTAGATCCAGAGCATCCCAAACATGCTCAATGGGTGACATGTCTGGTCAGTATGCAGGCCATAGAAGAACTGGGACATTTTCAGCTTCCAGGAATTGTGTCCAGATCTTTGAGATGGTTTCTGACAGTTGTAGAAATGTTTAGAAAGTATTTGGTTGTGCAAACCCACAGTTTCATCAGCTGTCCTGGTGGCTGGTGTCAGACGATCCCGCAGGTGGAGAAGCCGGATGTGGAGATCCTGGGCTGGCATGGTTAAGCGTGGTCTGCAGTTGTGAGGCCGGTTGGACGTACTGCGAAATTGCCTAAAACAACGTTGGAGGCGGCTTATGGAAAATAATTGAACATTCAATTCTCTGGCAACAACTCTGGTAGACATTCCTGCACTCAGCATGCCAATTGCATGCTCACTCAAAACTGCACACTTTAGAATGGCCTTTTATTGTCCTCAGAACGAGGTGCACTTATGTAATGATCATGCTGTTTAATCAGTTTCTTGATATGGCACACCTGTCAGGTGGATGGATTATCTTGGCAAAGGAGAAATACTCACTAACAGGGATGTAAGCAAATGCGTGCACAACATTTGAGAGAAATTATATCCAAGAACAAATGATTATTTATTTGCAAGTTCACCTCAGGCCCCGGCCCTGCTCCACCCACTGACCTGATTACTCTAGATTAGAGAGGCTGACATGATGATTGCAGCACAACAGATCTTCTTCCCTCATCTCTTTCATAGCACATTGTGCGGCAATATCTTGGACAGATGTTCTGCATTGAAGCAAGGCCTACACTGATCTGGAACAATGCCCTTACCCATTCCTCTATGGCTGCTCCTTATATGCCTGGTCAGGCCACTGAACTTTCTTTCTTGACTCTCTCCCACTCTTAGTCTCTCTCTCTCCCAATATCTACAGTATTTCTCTCTCTGTCTGCCTCCCTCCCTCTCTCTCCACCTCCCTCTCCCTCCCTCTATTTTTCTCTCCAACACTGTCCTCTCCCCCTTCTCTGACATCTCCAACCGAGATATTTCTAATGACATAAATAACATTGTGTTTATTGGAGGGTGGGGAGTTCAGGTGTCAGTATTTGGACAGGCTCTCACCACTCCCTGATATTAAGGCTAATTGAGACAACTCTATGTGCATCTCTGTTCTCTTCCTGGTGCTGGCTGGTCTTTGGCCTGTGAGCCTGATTGCTCCCAGCTTGTTACCAGCCTGGATCATGATCGGTTGGGTCATCAAGGGGATACAAGATGACTGCTGGGGTAGTGACTGAGTGAGAGGGAGATAATTCAATGGTGGTTCTTGCATATAAGTACAGTTTAAACAAATATTTTTGATTGGTTTTGGTTCCTTTTGTATGTGTATTAGGATATAATGTGCTGATTTAGATCAAAGGTGATAGGAGTGGTGCCATTTGAAGTGGAGAAGACCCCTCATCCGCGCCAGTGATGTTATCCCACACCCCTTTTTTGTTGAAATGCATCAAATATGTCAATGTAATGTTTTTTACTCATTCATACTTTTTCTGCCGTTTCCAGGGAGGACCGATTACAGAACGAACAGACAGAAAGACTGTGCCCAGTTTTACCACAAGAGGGCAGACTCAGAGGGCATACTGGTAGGCTGCCTACTCACCCAACCACTCACCATTCACCATTCACCATACCCATACCGGACCTGTTTCACTGGCTTCACCTGGGACTACAGATACATCCTCCCCTCCACAGGTTTTCCTCCACATTTTCCCAAATTTCTAAGAGATGGCCCATTTAGTCAAATGATGGTGTTCCCCTCAAAAGCCATCTACCAAGGCAGGGAGCCATTGGCCTCTCACTCGGTCTACACTTGCATGATGGTGAACATAGCTCAAAGAGATAACACATTTCTCTATGGGATTATGGAAAGCAGTCGGATACATGTGATATAGATTAACAAGATTCTACTAGATGCCAAAACTGTCCAGAAACAGCAACTGTGCCATTTTCAGCTGATTTTTCAGCCTTGTTCTTTGTGGAATGTTTCTAGAGATGAGAGGACAGAGCAGTGGGGTTGGGACTGGGGGCCTGAACAGAAACTCTTTCATATCAGGAAATCAGTCAATTGAAAATATGTTAGGCCCTAATCTATAGATTTCACATGACTGGGAATACAGATATGCATGTGTGGTTACATATACCTTAAAGAAAATGGGACTCAGGAATGGGCCTCAGGAACTCATCATGGTATCTCTGTGCATTCAAATGTCCATCAATAAAATACAATTGTGTTCATTGTCCATAGTTTATGCATGCCCATACTATAACCCCGCCGCCACCATGGGGCACTCTGCTCACAACGTTGACATCAGCACACAACACCATACATGTGGTCTGCGGTTGTGAGGCGGGTTGGAGGTACTGTCAAATTCTTTAAAATGACGGCTTATGGTAGAGAAATGAACATTTAATTCTCTTGCAACAGCTCTGGTAGACATTTCTGCACTCAGCATGCCAATTACACACTCCCTCAAAACTTGCGACATCTGTGGCATTGTGTTGTGTGACAAAACTGTACATTTTAGAATGACCTTTTATTGTTCGCAACACAAGGTGCACCTGTGTAATGATCATGCTGTTTAATCAGCTTCTTGATATGCCACACCTGTTAGGTGGATGGATATTCTTGGCAAAGGAGAAATGCTCACTAACAAGGTTGTGCACACATTTGGAGAGGAATAAGCTTCTTGTGCGTATGGAACATTTCTGGGATCTTTGATTTCAGCTCATGAAACATGGGACCAACACTTTACATGTTGCGTTTATATTTTTGCTCAGTGTAGAATGGAATAGAATAGAATTTCATATTATAAAGATAATAACAATTCACCTCAGATGCATGTTCTACTGTGCAAGTGTATCTCTATAAATATGTAATTTAGGAGTATGACTTATGATCTCTGACCTGCCGTGGCCCCAGTAAGTGTTTGATGCTGCAGCTCTGAAAGGACATCTGTCCCTCATGGTTGGACGAGACTTTGAAGTTGGCGGAAGTTAACCATGGGGACCACAACAGAACATATCTCTCTCTGTCTGTGGGCCAGGTCGGACCTGCTTCATGTCAGGATCAATTACAGGCCAGTCTCCTTAGCTTTCCTTGTTAGAGAGAAAGCTTTTGTTCTTCACTGGGTGAGACATATGGGCAAGGGTTCGGATGTCATTGCATGGTCAATTCCCAGTTTTACTCTCCTTACTGTTTATGGGAAGTCTCACCTCTCACGTTCTCATCTCTTCTCACCTTCCTGTTCGTCTTCATTGATAACCAATTGCTTTGATCCGAAAGGTTGTGGTGCCATTGGTTCCATTATACCAGTCACTGACACTCTATCTCCAGTGACGCAGTTCTACAAGACAGGATGCTGCGGTCTCCCTTAGTGGTACTCCACACACACACACACACACACACACACACACACACACACACACACACACACACACACACACACACACACACACACACACGCACACGCACACGCACACACACACACACGTCTGTTATTCCTCCAGCTGTCACCACAGCAACAGAGCTTGACTGTCTCAGGGTTCTGAAGGTTCCTGGTAAAAATAAACAAAGTCCAGGAGCAGAATCAACCGGAGGAGAGGGAGAACGAGAGGAATGAGAAGTACTTAGTTCTCACAATGCCTTGGATGAGAAGTTCTCACAATACCTTGGATTCTCCAGCCATACAACATACGTGACCAACAATATGGTCATGCATCCCTCATTCCATTTACCGTTTCAGGTGCAACAAATGAGCTGTGTCCCTGGTCCTCCCAGGTCCAGAGTGTGTAATGCTCTGTGTTTTCCCTACATTTCAGTAACCTGTGCTGATTGCTGGGGTGCATAGGAAACACTCAGCAGACCTCCTCGTGTTGACAATGCTGGCCTTTGTGGTTGGTTCCTGGCTGGAGTCAGAGCCTTCTGTAACCAGAGCAGAGCGGTGGAGGCCGTCTTGCCTGTTTAGCCCTACAGTGAGCAGATGGCACATTCAGCACATTCACTACAGTGGGCTGTATCAGGGGATGGATGCCCTGGCCTGGGGGACTTGTGTGTGTGTGTGTGTGTGTGTGTGTGTGTGTGTGTGTGTGTGTGTGTGTGTGTGTGTGTGTGTGTGTGTGTGTGTGTGTGTGTGTGTGTGTGTGTGTGTGTGTGTGTGTGTGTGTGTGTGTGTGTGTGTGTGTGTCTGTGTCTGTGTCTGTGTGTGTGTGTGTGTGTGTGTGTGTGTGTGTGTGTGTGTGTGGTGTGTGTTAGGGAAAATAGGATTTTGAATGGGACTGAATTGTATGTCCCCACAAGGTTAGCTGCGCAAGACTGTGCGTGTGTGTTTGTGTGCGCGCTGCTGTCAAACGCACAGTCATAAATGAATTATAGTGAAAATAATACAGGTCCAGAATACAGCCTACAGTAATCACACAAAGCCACAGACAGACAATCACATTCACAGAAAAAGAGAGAGCGTTAGACAGAGAAAGCATGCTGTCGCTTCTGGATTTAATTTCCAATAATCCTCAAGCTTTAGTGAATTCAACACTTTTGTACTCGCTCATGCTTTTCACTCCGTCGTAGCATAGCCTATGAAACAAACATGCCTGCCTCTCATCCAAAACAGACAACATTGTAAATCAAGAGATCGTTTCAATCTAAAAATTGTCAGCCTAGATCCGTTCATGTTCTAACCACATTACACGCCTGTCTATAACAACTTCTTCCCAGTGACATTTATGGTCCAATAACTTTGCTGTATATCATTCCTCTGCTGTTTGTCTAGTCTGAAGAATATCTGTAGGAATTGTGGCATTACAAAAGCGTGGTTTATAATTAGGACCAAGAGTTTGTTATAACCACATAACCTGACCAGGAAAAACTCCAGGTCCTAGTTATGGGCTACTTATTTCCTGGTCAGGTCATGTAAAACTCCTGGCTCTATACTGTATAGATAATCATCTGGCCAAGAGACAGCCTAATTGGGCATTGTTAGTGAGTTTTAATGATGACATCTCCCCCTCACTGTTTACCTGACCAGACCACCCTTAGCATAGCCTTTACTTAACCAGGCAAGTCAGTTAAGAACAAATTCTTATTTTCAATGACAGCCTGGGAACAGTGGGTTAACTGCCTGTTCAGGGGCAGAATGACAGATTTGTACCTTGTCAGCTCGGGGGTTTGAACTCGCAACCTTCCGGTTACTAGTCCAACGCTCTAACCACTAGGCTACGCTGCCGCCCCTTCTTCTTCGATCCTAGTCAGAATGACCTACAAGGTCCAGGGTGGAATGTTAGTGTGTGTGTGTGTGTGTGTGTGTGTGTGTGTGTGTGTGTGTGTGTGTGTGTGTGTGTGTGTGTGTGTGTGTGTGTGTGTGTGTGTGTGTGTGTGTGTGTGTGTGTGTGTGTGTGTGTGTGTGTGTGTGTGTATTTCTCAGTTTGAAGATGGTGGAGTATAAAACATTTGCCCTTAGAACACCAAGAAGAGGTGAGTGTGTGTGCATGTGTGTGTATAACAGAGTGTGTCCATGCCTGCTCGCAATGGTAAATATAAGCCCTGGCGGTAAGCTCTATAGGTCCAAGGGTGTGTCAGAAAAGTTTAGCTATTTTCACAGCCAAACAAGCTAAATTAAGTATGCAGGTAGGAATATGTGTATGTTTTAGGATGTACAGTGTATTTTCAATTCAAGGAACTCGGATGGACATATAGACCATGTAGTCTTTTCCTGCAGTCAATGACCAAAAGCCTCTTTTGCTCCATGGGTGGAATGTTATTAATCATTTTCATAATTTCAAAATTCATTTAAAGGAAAAAATGATATTTGACGGATATCTGTGTTTCTATGTCAAACAGTTTTGTTATATTTCAGCCTTTCTGACTTTTGTGAGCCTTCTCCTTGGTTGGAAAATGGCTGTATGGTTTTCTGTGGCTAGGCGCTGACCTAACATAATCACATGGTGTGCTTTCGCAGTAAAGCCTTTTTAAAATCGGACACAGCGGCTGGATTAACAAGAAGTTTATCTTTAAAATGGTATATAATACTTGTATGTTTGAGGAATTTTAATTAGGAGATTTCTGTTGTTTCAATTTGGCGAGCGTCCCACACATCCCCGAGAAGTTAAGATAACATTTGCACGTCTATACAAAATACTAGACTCATATCATTTGTATCGTTGACTATGTGCGAGGCAGATTCTCAGAACAGTTCTGCATTTGATATGCCATTATAGGAGGATGGGATAGTTTGGAGGAGCTGTCCTTGGTAATCAGACGAGTGGCACTCTTTGAAAATGGGGATGGATTGGCCTGCTTGAACAAGCAAAATGAAGTATGCTGGTATGTGAATTGTGAACAATGAAAAGGCATGAGGGGAAAAAAACTCTAATATTTCAAGTCACTCTCAGTAGACTATTTAAAACCTAATTTATTCATAGGTTACTTGGACAATGGCCAGGATAAAAAATATTCACCTATGCAATGCTGCTAAACCAGCATTAATTGAAGATGCAGTCCGGGATCTTGAGCACGTACAAATTCTTAACATATTGTACGCAGGACGTAAGATATCATACGAACGGTTGTGCACAATTTTCAGGCGCCAGTTTTTGCTCGTGAGCACTACTTTCAAAACTGCTGGCTGAAATTATACAAAAGGCTATGCCTTCCCTCCCCTTATCATGTTAAACAAAATGGGGGGAAACCAATCGTTGTTTTAGTAGCACAAAAGGCATATCTCTCTTCCATGGGCAGTGAGCGTCATGGCTGGTTAGGCTGCGCTTCTTGACATTTTCAACTGTGTTAATTTTAAGACCTGCTTTTTGCAGGTCTTAAAACTTCCCATTAGTGCTGCATGAAATGGTCACTTTTGCACTTGTTTTTACGGATACACCTCAAATATTGCCACCCCTCACATCTCAGAGCAAGCGGGATGATGTTAAACAGGTAAATTGCCTAAATTGGCGTTAGGGCTGGAAAATGTCAGTACGGCAGTTTTTACATGACGAAATTGCAAAGTAATGTGTGTTTGACATTTGCGCCTCCTTAGCGCCAGCCAAAAATAGAGCCCTGTGTGTGTGTGTCCAATGAGTTATCTGCAATGATGAATGCCTGTATGGATAAGCTGGGCCCAGTGAGATGACTGCTATCTGTGTGGCGGGTGATGTCCAGGAGGCCAGGGTAGGAGGATGTTTGTACGGACAGCTGCAGACTGCTTAGTGTGTGATTTATGTCTCTCTGTTGCATGAAGAGAGCTTTCTCTCTCTCTCCTCTATTGAGCCATTTCTGTCAGGCTACACGTTGGACTAGAACTGTCTGTGCTGCTCTCGGCTGCATCGTAAATCAAACACCCCCCTTCCCCAACCGAAAACCTCCTCCGTAATTTAAAAAAAAAAACTACATTTTTGATAAAGTGTTCTTTATGCCAATTTATGCTCACTACAGTTCATATCCCTCGGAATCTTGTCTTGACACAGTGTTTCTCAGTACATTTGATATGCTTCGCATCATTTGGCGTTTGAATGAACAGGGCCATAAACTATGAGGAGCGATCATACATACAGCCACATCTGAGGGTTCAGTAAATACAGTACATGCTGTGAAATAGTCAAATGGACTCTGGACTGTACTTCATAGTCTACTGTTGGTTTGCTATCCACTGTTGGTGCATTGTGTTTCCTTTGATTTATTTAGCCATCATCCTGTCCTATTGGGGTGTTTGTGTGTGGTTAACGAGGACATTTTTGATTAAGGGGACTGAAAAGGGCTGGCGGGTCAGATTCCATTCACACCGGGCCGAGTTGGTAGAGACTAGGGCCTTCGGCATGGTGCCGATGTTGGCTAGGCCAGGCTATGGGTTGCGAGTACCACAGATGTCCCTGCAATCTAGTCAGTGTCCTGCCCTTCGCACAGTGAGAGCGTTAACAAGACATGAAGCAGGATGAAATGAAACATATCTCGTTGTTGCCTGTGAGAGGGAAATAGTGTGGACACACACACACACACACGAGTGCGTGGACAAACATAGGTCCAACAAATGAGCTGTCAGTTATCACAAACAAATTGTCCCACTCTCTCTCATACACACACACACACACACACACACACACACACACACACACACACACACACACACACACACACACACACACACACACACACACACACACACACACACACTGCACTTTAACAATCACACTTGTATATCAGCACCACACTTCCTCCAGGAGAGAAGTGGGGGCATGGCAGGGTGAGAAAGCTATCCCAGGTGCCACAGCTGCCCTGGAGATTGCAAAGACATTTACCCAGGGGTCAAACAACTTGAAATGCTTGCACTCAATGTTGAGGTATCGAAAGACTGCCACATTACTGTGGTAGGATGTTATAGATATCTGATAGCCCTGAGTGAGACGCTAGTATCTTTCACAAATTGCATGGCAAAAATCAAGTTCAGGGAAGTAATTATTGTTGGTAATCTAAACTGGGTTTGGTTCAAGCCTGCCTCTGACGACGTCAAGACTTACTGTGAAACTATGAATATAACTCAGTTGATAAATGCCCCGACACATCCTAATCTGAACTGTCCTGAGAAATCAACCCTTGTTGACTGTGTTTTCAACAGTTCTCTGAACAAGGGTTTTTACATGGTACAGTAGGTATTTTGTTGCCTTACTGTCTGAAATGAAAACAAATTAAATCAGAAAAAAACTCTGAAAATGTATTAAAATTAATACAGTAAAAAAAACTATTGGGATAAATGAAACACCCCCCTGAGTTTATACTTGGTGGAACCACCATTTGCTTGAATTATAGCCATGAGTGTCTTTGAATAAGTCTCTACTAACTTTGCACACCTAGACTGTGCAATATTTGCCCATTCTTCCTTTCAGGATTGTTCAAGCTCAGTCAAATTGCAGGGTGAACGCTCATGGACTGCACTCATTCCAGAGATTCTCGATGGGATTTAGGTCGGGGCTCTGACTAGGCCACTCAAGGACATTCACCTTCTTGTCCTTCAGCCACTGTACAGTTGCTTTGGCGGTGTGCTTTGGGTCATTGTCATGTTGAACAGTGAACCATCTTCCCATTTTCAACTTCCTGACAGAGGGCTGCAGGTTCTCCTCAAGAATCTGTCTGTGTTTTGCACTGTCCTTCTATCCTGATATGTGCTCCAGTCCCTGCTGAGGACAAACACCCCCACAACAGGATGCTGCCACCACCGTGCTGTACTGGAGGCATGGTGTTCTTTGGGTAGAAGTATTTGGTTTTCGCCAGACATATCAATTTTGGTCTAATCTTAACACGGTACCTTTTGCCACTTGGACTTGGAATCTACAATGTGCTTTTTGGCAAAGCTCAAACGAGACTTGATGTGGCTTTTTTTGAGGAGTGTTTTTGTTGTTGTTGCCAACCTCCCATAGAGGCCAGATTTGTGAAGTGCTTGTGATATTGACCAGTCTTTGCCATAAAGGCCTGAAGCTTCCTCAAAGTCGCCATTGGCTTCTTGGTAGCCTCTCTGATCAGTCTCCTCCTTTCCCGGTCATCCAGTTTGGAGGGACGGCCTGATCTATGCAGGGTCTGAGTGGTGCCATACTCCTTTCTACTTCTTAATAATGGTCTTAACTGTGCTCCAATGGATAGACAAAGCCTTTGAAATCTTTTTATATCCATCCCCTGACTTGTGCCTTTCCACAACTTTATCCTGTAGATCTTTTGAAAGTACCTTTCCACCCGTAGTGGATTCTTTGCTTTGAATTGCACTACTAAGCAGTGAGGTCCTCTATGAACAGCTGCTTTTATTCTGATCTAATCCAAGTCACTACAATTGATCACAGATGGATGCAAATTAGCTTGATTTGTGATCTGAATGTGGTTGGTTATACCTCAGCAAGTTTGCAATTGCAATTCCAATTGTATTTTAGTAAACCCCCCCGCTTGGATATTGCCCACTGAATGTATTATTGTGTTGGGAACAGGATGGCATCTAGTCCTGATGTTGAAATGGCTAGGAGTTTTTTTGTGACAGTTTCCTGGAGATAACCAATAAACATGCCCCTTTTAGGGAGCTAAATAGTTAAAGGGAAGGAACTCTGATGAGCTGTCAAAACTTCTACATGAGAGGAAGCAAGTATGGGCCACCGCTAAGAGATGACATTTGGATTGTTCCAGGTTCTGTTTCTTGAGGTTTTGGTACAGCTCTTATCAAGAAGTGAAAATCAGAGTATTATTTATCTGCCATGACTGAACCTTAATGACCCATTCAAGTTTTGGAAAGTAATTCAAATGTTGAGAGCAAACTCTAACTATGATTTGCATTGTGTAACTAAGGACTCTAAAATGGTTTCTGACAGAGCTGAACTCTTGAACTGTTTTAATGATATTTTTGTTTCTTCTGGTTTTCTTTTTAAAACGGCATAAAACTCAGATAATTAAGCATTTGTTGATGTAAAAGTGAAATATTACCAGAGTTGAAGTTTTTACCCCTTTTCTGTTTCTGAGGTACATAAAGCTCTAAAGCATATTGACAAAAAAGCAGCTTTCCTGACAATCTGGATCCAAATCAATTGAAACTTTACTGCTGAGCCCCTAACCTACCTCTTTAATCTCACCCTTGAGCTAAATGTTCCCTAGTGTTTGGAAGTCAGCCTATGTTCTGCCCTGTTTGAAGGGAGGAGAACCCTCTAACCGGAATAACTTACAGGCCTATTTCTAAGCAACCAGTTCTAGCTAAAATCCTAGAGACCCAATTGTGTCAGTTATGTGTCAAGTACATTTGATCTAAGTTTCAATCAGGTTTCAGAAAACAGCATGGCACTTTTACTGTGTCTTCCTTTTCATTGATCTGTCAAAAGGTGCGCAGTTGATCATGATATTATGTTGCAAAGACTTGTCAACATAGGATTATCTGATCAGGGAGTCTCGTAGCTCAAAAGCAACCTATCAGATAGAATTTCACTGTGTCCAGGTTGATGGCACGTCATCTGATATGATAACTGTCCAGAACGGAGTGCCACAGAGCTCTGTTCTTGAACCGCTGTCATATACCATCTATATTAATAATGTCGGTAGAAATGTGTGAAATGCTAGTTTATTTTTTATGCTGATGACACAGTTATTTTTTGTTGTGCAGCAACATAAGGCCTCTGAAGAACTGCAGTCTACCTTTACTATTGTCCAGAATCCACCCTCTCAGCTGAAGTTACTTTTCACTGCTGAAAAGACAAAGTTGATAGTTTTCATGAAATCTAAAATGAAACCTCAGACTCAGACAGTTGGTCACAATGGAGGACAAGCAAATAGAAATAGTAACAACTTACAAGTACTTGGGACTCTTGACGGATGAGTGTCTCACCATTCAACTCCATATCAAAGGTCTTGTGAAAAAGCTTATGCTCAAGTCAGGTTTTTATTTTTGCAATAAGTCATGCTTTTCTTTTGAAGCGAGAAAGAGGCTTGTTTCCGCTCCTTTCGTGCCTGAAATTGATTAGGGGGATATCTTGTTAAATGCCCCTGTTGCATCATTACATAGGCTGGACACTGTGTACCATGGGGTGCTGAGGTTTGTTACTAACTCCAAGGCTCTCACACATCACTGTACCCTCTATATGAGAGTGAGAGCCTTCTTAGCTCTTTGGCAATTAAATTGGTTTGTTTGTATTGATTTATTTTTGTACTTTTTACCCCTTTTTCTCCCCAATTTTATGATTTCTAATTGGTAGTTACAGTCTTGTCCCCCATCACTGCAACTCCGTACGGACTCGGGAGAGCAAAGGTCGAGAGCCATGCATCCTCCGAAACATGACCCCGCCAAGCCGCTCTGCTTCTTGACATACTGCTGACTTCACCCTTGAAGCCAGCCGCACCAATGTGTCGGAGGAAACACCACACAGCTGGTGACTGAAGTCACAGTGCATACAGTACGTCCGGCCGCCTCATGGGTCTCCCGGTCGCGGCCGGTTGCGACACAGCCCAGGATCGAACTTGGATCTGAAGTGATGTGTTGAACACTGCCTTAGAACACTGCACCACTCAGGAGACATTTTTATTTATAAGGCCATATTGAAGCAGCTCCCATTTTACTTGTGTAACAGCATTGTCCAGCAGACAAATTGAAGCTATTGCCTGTACTCACATGACTGTGTTTTGTTGATTTGTGCCTAAGGCCCTTACAGAGCTAGGGGGAAAAGCTATCCAGTTCTCTGCCCCTTCCGCTTGGAACGAGCTTCAAAAAGTCCCTTTTCTCATTTTAACCTAGACAAACTATGATAGAAATTAAGTGGGGGGCTGTTAATGGTTTGACCCTTGGTTGCACCACACTTTCCCAAACCATTTTGCTGTTCAATTTGTAAATGTATGTTTTTTAAAACTGTAGTCCTTTGTGTTTTATGTTGTAAATGTGTCTCCAACATTGTGTGTTGCTATTGTAAAATATCTTAATGAGACTAACCTGGTAAATTAAAGGACACAAAAACTAAAGCTGGTGTGGGAAACACAGAGCTGGGCTGGAAGAGCGTCAATTTGGATAGATGAAAATAGGTAGGCCAGTTGAGAACAAGTTCTCATTTACAACTGCGACCTGGCAAATATAAAGCAAAGTAGTGCAACAAAAAACAACAACACAGAGTTACACATGAGAAAACCAAAAAGTCAATAACACAATAGAAAAATGTACATACAGTGTGTGCAAATGGAATAAGGAGGTAAGGCAATAAATAGAATATAGTAGCGAAGAAATTACAATTAAGCAATTAACACTGGAGTGATAGATGTGCAGATGATGATGCAAGTAGAAATACTGGTGTGCAAAAGAGAAAAAAAAGTCAATAAAAACAATATGGGGATGAGGTAGGTATTTGGATTGGCTATTTACAGATGGGCTGTGTACAGCTGCAGTGATTGGTAAGCTGCTCAGATAGTTGATGCTTAAAGTTAGTGAGGGAGATATAAATCTCCAACATCCTCGATTTTTGCAATTCGTTCCAATTATTGGCAGCAGATTATTCCAGCAGCAACTGGAAAGAAAGGCGGACAAAGGGGGTGTTGGCTTTGGGGATGACAAGTGAGATATACAATTGAAGTCGGAAGTTTACATACACTTAGGTTGGAGTCATTAAAACTTGTTTTACAACATCTCCACAAATTTCTTGTAAACAAACTACAGTTTTGGCAAATTGGTTAGGACATCTACTTTGTGCATGACACAAGTAATTTTTCCAACAATTGTTAACACACAGATTATTTCACTTATAACTGTATCACAAATCCAGTGGGTCAGAAGTTTACACACACTAAGCTCACTTTGCCTTTAAACAGCTTGGAAATTTCCAGAAAATTATGTAATGGCTTTAGAAGCTTCTGATGGGCTAATTGACATAATTTGAATCAATTGGAGGTGTACCTGTGGATGTATTTCAAGGCCTACCTTCAAACTCAGTGCCTCTTTGCTTGACATCATGGGAAAATCAAAAGAAATCAACCAAGACCTCAAAAAAAGAAATTGTAGACCTCCACAAGTCTGGTTCATCCTTGGTAGCAATTTCCAAATGCCTGAAGGTACCACGTTAATCTGTACAAACAATAGTACGCAAGTATAAACACCATTGGACCATGCAGCCGTCATACCGCTCAGGAAGGAGACGCGTTCTGTCTCATCGAGATGAACGTACTTTGGTCGAAAAGTGCAAATCAATCCCAGAACAACAGCAAAGGACCTTGTGAAGATGCTGGAGGAAACAGGTACAGGTACCTATATCCACAGTAAAACAAGTCCTATATCGACATAATCTGAAAGGCTGCTCAGCAAGGAAGAAGCCACTACTCCAGAACCGCCATAAAAAAAGCCAGACTACGGTTTGCAACTGTACATGAGGACAAAGATTGTACTTTTTGGAGAAATTTCCTCTGGTCTGACTGATGAAACAAAAATAGAACTGTTTGGCCATAATGACCATTGTTATGTTTGGAGGAAAAAGCCGAAGAACACCATCCCAAACGTGAAGCACGGGGGTGGCAGCATCATGTTGTGGGGTTGCATTGCTGCATGATGGACTGGTGTACTTCACAAAATAGATGGCATCATGAGGGAGGACAATTATGTCGATATATTGAAGCAACATCTCAAGACTTCAGTCAGGAAGTTAAAGCTTGGTCGCAAATGGGTCTTCCAAATGGACATTGACCCCAAGCATACTTCCAAAGTTGTGGCAAAATGTATTAAGGACAACAAAGTCAAGATATTGGAGTGGCCATCACAAAGCCCTGACCTCAATCCCATAGAAAATATGTGGGCAGAACTGAAAAAGCACGTGCGAGCAAGGAGGCCTTCATACCTGACTCAGTTACACTAGTTCTGTCAGGAGGAATGGGCCAAAATTCACCCAACTTATTGTGGGAAGATTGTGGAAGGCTACCCGAAATGCTTGACCCAAGTTTAACAATTTATTGGCAATACTACTAAACACTAATTGAGTGTATGTGAACTTCTGACCCACTGGGAATGTGTTGAAAGAAATAAACCCTGAAATAAATCGTTCTCTCTACTATTATTCTGACATTTCACATTCTTAAAATTAAGTGGTGATCCTAACTGACCTAAGACAGGGAATTCATACTAGGATTAAATGTCAGGAATTGTGATAAACTGAGTTTAAATGTATTTTGCTAAGTAGTATGTACTTCCGATTTGAACTGTACCTGCTGGAGCGCGTGCTACGGGTGGGTGTTGCTATGGTGACCAGAGAGCTGAGATAAGGTGGAGCTTTACCTAGGAAAGACTTAGATGACCTGCAGCAAGTGGGTTTGGCGATGAATATGTAGCGAGGGCCAGCCGATGACAGCATACAGGTCGCAGTGGTTGTGTCACGCCCTGGTCTAAGTATTTTGTGTTTTTCTTCGTGTATTGGGTCAGGCCAGGGTGTGGCATGGAGTTTTTGTGTTGTGGTGTGTTTTGTCTTGGGGTTTTGGTGTGTATGTATTTGGGATTGTAGCTAGTGGGGTTATCTAGCAAAGTCTATGGCTGTCTGGAGTGGTTCTCAATCAGAGGCAGGTGCTTATCGTTGTCTCTGATTGGGAAACCTATTTAGGCAGCCATATTCTTTGAGTTTGTCGTGGGTGATTGTCCTGAGTGTCTTGATGTCCTTAGTCTGTGTTAGTTTGCACCAGTTAAGGCTGTTTCGGTTTTCACTACGTTTATTGTTTTGTAGAGTTTGTTTTGGATTCGTGTTACGTTGTGTGATTAAACATGGATCGCAATATACACGCTGCAGTTTGGTCCGACTCTCCTTCACCACATGAAAACCGTGACAGGTTGGTTGTATATGGGGCTTTGGTGACAAAACGGATGACACTGTGATAGATTGAATCCACTTTGCTGAGTAGAGTGTTGGAGGTTATTGTGTAAATGACATCGCCAAAGTCGAGGATCAGTAGGATAGTCAGTTTTACAAGGGTATGTTCAGCAGCATGAGTGAAGGAGGCTTTGTTGCGAAATAGGAAGCCAATTCTAGATTACATTTTGGATTGGAGATGCTTAATGTGAGTCTGGAAGGAGAGTTTAGTCTAGCCAGACACCTAGGTATTTGAAGATCTCCACATATTCTAAGTTAGAACCATCCAGAGTAGTGATGCTAGTCGGGCGGGCGGGTCTGGGCATCAATCGGTTGAAGAGCATGCATTTAGCTTTACAAGCATTTAAGAGCAGTTGGAGGCCACGGAAGGAGTGTTGTATGGCATTGAAGCTCGTTTGGAGGTTTGATAACACAGTGTCGAAAGAAGGGCCAGATGAATACAGAATAGTGTCGTCTGCATAGAGGTGGATCAAGGAATCACCCGCAGCAAGAGCGACATCGTTAATATATATATAGAGAAAAGTGTCGGCCCGGGAATGGAACCCTGTGGTACCCCCATAGAGACTGCCAGAGGTTCGGACAGCAGGTCCTCCAACTTCTATCTGGGAAGTAGTTGGTGAACCAGGCGAGGCAGTCATTTGAGAAACCAAGGCTGTTGAGTCTGCCAATAAGAATTTGGTGATTGACAGAGTCAAAAGCCTTGGCCAGGTTGATGGAGACGGCTGCACAATACTGTCAAGTTATTGATGGCAGGTATGATATCGTTTAATACCATGTGCATGGCTGAGGTGCACCCGTGATCACCTCGGAAACAGGATTGCACAGCGGAGAAGGTACGGTGGGATTCGAAATGGTCAGTGATCTGTTTGTTAACTTGGCTTTCAAAGACTTTAGGAAGGCAGGGCATGATGGATATAAGCCTGTAACAATTTGGGTCTAGAGTGTCACACCCTTTGAAGAAGGGGATGACCGCGGCAGCTTTCCAATCTTTAGGAATCTCGGACAATACAAAAGAGAGGTTGAACAGACTAGTAATAGGGGTTACCACACTGGCAGTGGATAATTTTAGAAAGATACTTCCTGCGCCGACAGAGATGGCCGCCTCGCTTCGCGTTCCTAGGAAACTATGCATTTTTTTTATTTTTTACGTGTTATTTCTTACATTAGTACCCCAGGTCATCTTAGGTTTCATTACATACAGTCGAGAAGAACTACTGAATATGAGATCAGCGTCAACTCACCATCAGTACGACCAAGAACATGTTTTTCGCAACGCGGATCCTGTGTTCTGCCTTTCAAACAGGACAACGGAATGGATCCCATGCTGCGACCCCAAAAAACGACTCTGAAAAAAGAGGGAAACGAGGCGGTCTCCTGGTCAGACTCTGGAGACGGGCACACCGTGCACCACTCCCTAGCATTCTTCTTGCCAATGTCCAGTCTCTTGACAACAAGGTTGATGAAATCCGAGCAAGGGTAGCATTCCAGAGGGACATCAGAGACTTTAACGTTCTTTGCTTCACGGAAACATGGCTCACTGGAGAGACGCTATCCGATGCGGTGCAGCCAACGGGTTTCTCCACGCATCGCGCCGACAGAAACAGACATCTTTCTGGTAAGAAGAGGGGCGGGGGCGTATGCCTTATGGCTAACGAGACATGGTGTGATGTAAGAAACATACAGGAACTCAAATCCTTCTGTTCACCTGATTTAGAATTCCTCACAATCAAATGTAGACCGCATTACCTACCAAGAGAATTCTCTTCGATTATAATCACAGCCGTATATATCCCCCCCAAGCAGACACATCGATAGCTCTGAACGAACTTTATTTAACTCTTTGCAAACTGGAAACCATTTATCCGGAGGCTGCATTCATTATTGCTGGGGATTTTAACAAGGCTAATCTGAAAACAAGACTCCCTAAATTTTATCAGCATATCGATTGCGCAACCAGGGGTGGAAACCTTGGATCATTGTTACTCTAACTTCCGCAACGCATATAAGGCCCTGCCCCCGCCCCCCTTTTGGAAAAGCTGACCACGACTCCATTTTGTTGATCCCTGCCTACAGACAGAAACTAAAACAAGAGGCTCCCACGCTGAGGTCTGTCCAACGCTGGTCCGACCAAGCTGACTCCACACTCCAAGACTGCTTCCATCACGTGGACTGGGATATGTTTCGTATTGCGTCAGTTAACAATATTGACGAATACGCTGATTCGGTGTGCGAGTTCATTAGAACGTGCGTTGAAGAGGTCGTTCCCATAGCAACGATTAAAACATTCCCTAACCAGAAACCGTGGATTGATGGCAGCATTCGCGTGAAACTGAAAGCGTGAACCACTGCTTTTAATCAGGGCAAGGTGTCTGGTAACATGACCGAATACAAACAGTGCACCTATTCCCTCCGCAAGGCTATCAAACAAGCTAAGCGTCAGTACAGAGACAAAGTAGAATCTCAATTCAACGGCTCAGACACAAGAGGCATGTGGCAGGGTCTACAGTCAATCACGGACTACAGGAAGAAATCCAGCCCCGTCACGGACCAGGATGTCTTGCTCCCAGGCAGACTAAATAACTTTTTTGCCCGCTTCGAGAACAATACAGTGCCACTGACACGGCCTGCAACGGAAATGTGCGGTCTCTCCTTCACTGCAGCAGAGGTGAGTAAGACATTTAAACGTGTTAACCCTCTCAAGGCTGCAGGCCCAGACGGCATCCCCAGCCGCGCCCTCAGAGCATGCGCAGACCAGCTGGCCGGTGTGTTTACGGACATATTCAATCAATCCCTATACCAGTCTGCTGTTCCCACATGCTTCAAGAGGGCCACCATTGTTCCTGTTCCCAAGAAAGCTAAGGTAACTGAGCTAAACGACTACCGCCCCGTAGCACTCACTTCCGTCATCATGAAGTGCTTTGAGAGACTAGTCAAGGACCATATCACCTCCACCCTACCTGACACCCTAGACCCACTCCAATTTGCTTACCGCCCAAATAGGTCCACAGACGATGCAATCTCAACCACACTGCACACTGCCCTAACCCACCTGGACAAGAGGAATGCTGTTCATCGACTACAGCTCGGCATTCAACACCATAGTACCCTCCAAGCTCGTCATCAAGCTCGAGACCCTGGGTCTCGACCCCGCCCTGTGCAACTGGGTACTGGACTTCCTGACGGGCCGCCCCCAGGTGGTGAGGGTAGGCAACAACATCTCCTCCCCGCTGATCCTCAACACTGGGGCCCCACAAGGGTGCGTTCTGAGCCCTCTCCTGTACTCCCTGTTCACCCATGACTGCGTGGCCACGCACGCCTCCAACTCAATCATCAAGTTTGCGGACGACACAACAGTGGTAGGTTTGATTACCAACAATGACGAGACGGCCTACAGGGAGGAGGTGAGGGCCCTCGGAGTGTGGTGTCAGGAAAATAACCTCACACTCAACGTCAACAAAACTAAGGAGATGATTGTGGACTTCAGGAAACAGCAGAGGGAACACCTCCCTATCCACATCGATGGAACAGTAGTAGAGAGGGTAGCAAGTTTTAAGTTCCTCGGCATACACATCACAGACAAAATGAATTGGTCCACTCACACAGACAGCATCGTGAAGAAGGCGCTGCAGCGCCTCTTCAACCTCAGGAGGCTGAAGAAATTTGGCTTGTCACTAAAAGCACTCACAAACTTCTACAGATGCACAATCGAGAGCATCCTGGCGGGCTGTATCACCGCCTGGTACGGCAACTGCTCCGCCCTCAACCGTAAGGCTCTCCAGAGGGTAGTGAGGTCTGCACAACGCATCACCGGGGGCAAACTACCTGCCCTCCAGGACACCTTCACCACCCGATGTTACAGGAAGGCCATAAAGATCATCAAGGACAACAACCACCCGAGCCACTGCCTGTTCACCCCGCTATCATCCAGAAGGCGAGGTCAGTACAGGTGCATCAAAGCTGGGACCGAGAGACTGAAAAACAGCTTCTATCTCAAGGCCATCAGACTGTTAAACAGCCACCAACATTGAGTGGCTGCTGCCAACACACTGACACTGACTCAACTCCAGCCACTTTAATAATGGGAATTGATGGGAATGATGTAAATATATCACTAGCCACTTTAAACAATGCTACCTTATATAATGTTACTTACCCTACATTATTAATCTCATATGCATACGTATATACTGTACTCTATATCATCGACTGCATCCTTATGTAATACATGTATCACTAGCCACTTTGTTTACATACCCATCTCATATGTATATACTGTACTCGACACCATCTACTGTATCTTGCCTATGCTTCTCTGTACCATCACTCATTCATATATCATTATGTACATATATCTTTATCCCCTTACACTGTGTATAAGACAGTAGTTTTGGAATTGTTAGTTAGATTACTTGTTGGTTATTACTGCATTGTCGGAACTAGAAGCACAAGCATTTCGCTACACTCGCATTAACATCTGCTAACCAAGTATGTGACAAATCAAATTTGATTTGATTTGAAAGAGAGGGTCCAGATTGTCTAGCCCAGCTGATTTGTACGGGTCCAGGTTTTGCAGCTCTTTCAGAACATCAGCTGTCTGGGTTTGGGTGAAAGAGAAGCTGGGGAGGCTTGGGCAAGTAGCTGTGTGTGTGTGTGTGGGGGGGGGCTGTTGGCCGGGGTTGGGGTATCCAGGAGGAAAGCATGGCCAGCCGTAGTGAAATGCTTTTTGAAATTCTCAATTATCGTGGATTTATCGGTGGTGACAGTATTTCCTAGCCTCTGTCCAGTGGCAGCTGGGAGGAGGTGCTCTTATTCACCATGGACTTCACAGTGTCCCAAAACTTTTTGGAGTTAGAGCTACATGATGCAAATTTCTGTTTGACAAATCTAGCCTTTGCTTTCCTAACTGACTGTGTGTATTGGTTCCTGACTTGCCTGAAAAGTTGCACATCGCAGGGGCTATTCGATGCTACTGTTGTACGCCACAGGATGTTTTTGTGCTGGTTGAGGGCAGTCAAGTCTGGAGTGAACCAAGGGCTTTATCTGTTCTTAGTTCTACGTTTTTTTAAAGGGCATGCTTATTTAAGATGGTGAGGAAATTACTTTTAAAGAACAACCAGGCATCCTCTACTGACGGGATGAGGTCAATATCCTTCCAGGGTACCTGGACCAGGTCGATTGGAAAGGCCTGATGCAGGCAATGAGGCAGTGATCGCTGAGATCCTGATTGAAAACAGCAGAGGTGTAGTCGGTGGGCAAGTTGGTCAGGATAATTTCCATGAGGGTACCCATGTTTACGGATTTAGGGTTGTACCCGGTGGGTTTCTTGATCATTTCGGTGCTATTGAGGGCATCTAGCTTAGATTGTAGGAAGGCCGGGGTGTTAAGCATATCCCAGTTTAGGTCACCTAACAGAACGAACTCTGAAGATTGATCGGGGTCAACCAATTTACATATGGTGTCCAGGGCACAGCTGGGAGCTGAAGGGGGTCTATAACAGGCAACAACAGTGAGAGACTTATTTCTGCAGAGATTCATTTCTTAAATTAGAAGGTCAAACTATTTTGGCATAGACCTGGAAAGTATGACAGAACTTTGCAGGCTATCTCTGCAGTATATTGCAACTCCTCCCCCCTTGGTAGTTCTATCTTGATGGAAAATGTTGTAGTTGGGGATGGAAATCTCAGAATATTTGGTGGCCTTCCTTAGCCAGGATTCAGACATGGCATGAACATCAGGGTTGGCAGAGTGTGCTAAAGTAGTGAGTAAAACAAACTTAGTGAGGAGGCTTCTGATGTTAGCATGCATGAAACCAAGGCTTTTATGGTTACAGAAGTCAACAAATGAGAGCGCCTGGGGACACACAGGGTCTGGGTTAACCTCTACATCACCCGAGGAACAGAGGAGGAGTAGGATGAGGTAGTGTGTGACGTATTACTATGACTCCATATTGCATTTGATGTAAGTAGAACAATAGTACCAATTCATGCATCTGAGGTGGAGAGACATACTTGACTTTTTAAGGTCATTGTTTAGTCATGCCTATTGCGTAATTCCATTAACCACTTACAATTTATTTGATTATTTAATTTTACCCCCTTTTTCTCCCAAATTGTGATCCAATTACGATCTTGTCTCATCGCTGCAACTCGCCAAGGGGCTCAGGAGAGGCGAAGGTCGAGTAATGACCCGCAAAATCGCGCTTCTTAACACCCGCCTGCTTAACCCAGCTGCACCAATGTGTCAGAGGAAACAGAGTTGAAATGACGACAGCCTGCAGGTGCCCAGCCCGGCACAAGGAGTCGCTAGAGCGCGATGAGTCATGTTCATCCCCCCTGGCCAAATCCAGGTGACTCTGGGCCAATTGTACGCCACCCTATGGCACTCCCAGTCACAGCTGGTTGTGACACAGCCTGGGAATGAACCCTGGTCTGTAGTGACACCTCAAGCACAGCAATGCAGTGCCTTAGACCGATGCGTCGCTCAGGAGGCCACAACTTACATTTTAAATATCAAAAAAGGCAATGAAGATCTCAAACATATCTAGGATCCTATTTTGAGCCAGTTTGCAACAGCAGGAAAAGAATCCTGCAGAAACAGGAAATGTGAGTTATTATGGGGTTTATAATTATTGGACATTTTTGTAGGTGTTGATATGTTTTTGGTAAGGAAATATGAAGTCTGAAATTTCAAAGCGTAAATTATCATCTTCAGAAGCATTTCTAAACCTTTCTAAACATCAAATACACATGTTTTAAATTACCTGCACTGTAGGAAAGTTCTCCTGCAACAGAGTGATCAAATTAAGATCCTACATCTGTTTCAGCTGCTGGATAATGCCCCATATCCTCCTTGGACAGACCCTTTGGCACCCTCTCTCCTACCCTCTTTGATTCTCTCTCTTCCTCTCCTTTCTCTCTCACACATCCCTTCTGTGGGGTGGTCAGTCTTGGCCCTCTGTTTCCTGGATTATGTGTATCATAGGAAGTCATGGACAGGCCTCCTCTCACTGTCAATTATAAATCACAGAGAGTACAAACTGGTTCAGTAATCACATTGTATTGCGATTACACTGCTGCCCTGTTCGGCGCTGATGCTAAATCTTGGAGCCATGAACTGAAGACTTGTTCTGTGAGAATTAGATGTTCAAAAGAAACACCAAACGTAGCACAATTGTTGGTAACCTTTTATTAATGAATTTGCATAGGAGCAAGAGACTATTGCTAGATTATTCCTCTATGGTATAAATGTACACACACATGAAAATGACTAAGAAACCAGCCAGTTGATCCAAAGCCCATTCACTCCGAGGTGAGTTGTGTTCTGCAGTCATCTGATCGAAGGCCTCCAGCAACTCACAAACACTCACAAAGAACTTCATTCACCATTGATTATCGCTGGCAGTGTTTTCACTGTTTAATGGGAATCCTCTTTCCTGATTATACCGGCTCCTGACTTCCTCTCTAAACCACATTTACATTACTCCAGTCACCCCTTCCCCTCTTTTCACTGCCCTATCCTCCTTCTAGCGAGAGCACCCTTCGTGCCAGCTAAGTCACCTGAATTGCACGAGACAGCAGACCTTATTAGTAAGCATGTAATCTTCTTCGTTGTCGTTGTCTTCTTCTTCTTCTTCTTTCTCTCCCTTTCACTCTCTCCTCCCCTTCTCGGACATATCATGTACACAATGATATCTCCCAACTTTAGTCACAAATCAACACACACCCATCCTCCTGGAGCAGGGCACACATTTAGACATGTATTCAGCAGCAGTCTCTGAATCGGGGAATCTGGATACGATGGGACAGTTGTGGCTGTTGTAGATGATACAATGTGTCTTTGTCAATATGTCTTTGATGCATTTTGAACAAAGACTTAGGTACATAAGGTAAAATGTAGAAAAATAGATTGTAACTCAATGGGACTAACCTGGATAAATAAACTCAACAAAATTGGCGCATACTGTATCATGCAGTGACATTTATTCATGATTCAGACAAATATACGTGTGGAGTTTACAATCACATAGCCTCTTTATGGGCAGTACCTTCCCTTTATTTAAATATATATGTTGAAAATGAGTAAACTGGTGATGGTTAAATTATGCCCTGAGTGCTGTGGTGCAGCTCTGAGCTGAGGACTTCATGTAGCTTTGAGCTCTGTGAAGGAGTGCTAAGCACTTTGTGTGACTTGGAGCTCTGTTTGAGCACTGGGGATTTTTCTGCTCTGTGAGAAACATGAAAATGTTTTGACTGGCAGAGGGTGGAGGGTTTTCTGCTTCGGGGTAATCCTGTGATTTTCTGAGACTAAAAAAAACTTCAAGATCTGCTCGGTATCTTAGCATCCACATGCCAACAACATCTCATTATGTTGTGAGGACTGGAGACATGAAGTGTGATAGTATGAAAGAAAGCGTGAGAGAGGTCTTGAGTCAATAATTTTAAATATACACTCACAATTGATACTGACCAGGGTTTGGGCGCTACAAGCTGAACAAGCATGTCCGCTAATTGAGCAAAAGCACCTTTTGTCAATCATTTGTTTATTTTAATAGGCAAGTCAGTTAAGAACACATTTTTATTTTCAATGACGGCCTAGGAACTTTCTTGTTCAGGGGCAGAAGGACAGATTTTCACCTTGTCAGTTCGGGGATTTGATCTTGCAACCTTTCGGTTACATTTCCAACACTCTAACCACTAGGCTAATTGCCACCCCATTCGCTAGCGCTTCATCATCTGAGGCGGTTCGTGATGTTTAACAAGAGGGAGGATTTTTTTATTGTTATGAGCATGGTTTTATTGCAGCATATTGAATGACTGTCATTCATATTCCATTCACCCAGTTCAATGTAACATTAATAGGTTTAGGCTAATATATGACACTCAAATTGTCCTTATACCCATCATGATGAATAGCCTATGCATTAAAGTTTACAATGTAGGTGCACAGGTCAAATTGTTTTTTTTTGTAATCAAGGTGACAGACATTGACACATTCAATACCACCTTGCACACTGTTGCTTGCATTTGCTGATCTAGGGTGTAATCATTAGTCCAACAGTTGCAAATGAGAGTTTCTATTGGATAAATGTAGGTATGTTAATCCCAGTTTCGTTATGTTGGCTTCCTTTTAAGAAACGTTTTTCAACAGAATCGGCAGAATGAATAGGGAAAGGGAAAGGGGGATACCTAGTCAGTTGTACAACTGAATGCATTCAATTGAAATGTGTCCTCTGAATCAGAGAGGTGCGGGGGGCTGCCATAATCAACATCCACGTCTTCGGCGCCTGGGGGACAGTGGGTTAGCTGCCTTGCTCAGGGGCAGAACTACACATTTTTACCTTGTCAGCTCGGGGATTTGATCCAGCAACCTTTCAGTTACTGGCCCAATGCTCTAACACCCCTGATCACATGCAAACACTGTTTACTTTCATAGCAGTCACATACAAACAGCATGATCATTTTGCTCTTTGTGGAATTCATTCTAGCATCTACACACTCTCCTCTTCTCACCTTTTCCCTATGCTTGTAGACTTCAGTGCACAACACATCAGATGTCTGTGACCAGGTGAAAAAACCTTTCCAAGCCAATCCTTCATATCATAACTGCTCACATCTACACACAGCCTACATTGTTGTCACCATATTAGCTAACCTCATAGCTGTCAACATAGCTACTAGAACTAATGTGTTAGTAAACCCACTACAATCATGCAGTACAGTGCAGAGTCAGCAAGTAGTTTAGCAGTTACATTAGTGGGCACGGGGGCAATAAATTAATAAAACCAAAAGCTTATGTCACATTCTCACAGGTGTGACTAATTACCTTGTTAATGCAGGAAGCAATCTCATTGGTTAAATTGTATGTTCCCTACTTGTATTTAACCTCTTGAAGCTAGGGGGCACTCTTTTTATTTTTGGAAAAATAACTTTCCCAAAGTAAACAGCTTATTGCTCAGGAGCAGATGCTAGAAGTTGCAAATAATTGACAGCTTAGGATAGAAAACACTCTAAAGTTTCCAAAACTGTAAGAATTATGTCTGTGAGTATAACATAACTGATATTGCAGGAGAAAGCCTGAGGAAACGCATCCCTATTGACCATCGAAAAGGGATATCATCCAGATTCCCTTTTCTATGTCTTCCCTAAGGTGTCTACAGTCTTTAGACGTAGTTTCACGCCTTTATGTTGAAGAATGAACGTAAACGACCACATTGCGTAAGTGGCCAGCTGATGGCTCTCAGAGTGATTCTTGCATAAAAAAGAGAGAGTTAGCCATTTTTCCTCCCGGTCCTACTGAAAAGCCAACTGTCCCGGTTGATATATTATCAAATAGATATTTGAAAAACACCTTGAGGATTGATTATAAAAAATGTTTGCCATGTTTCTGTCGATATTATGATATTATTAATTTAGATTTTTTTCGTTGTGACCGGTATTTCCGGAACATAACATGACAAACAAACAGAGGTATTTTGGGTATAAAAATAATCTTTATGGAACAAAAGGAACAAGCTCTGCCACCTTTCACCGCAGATGCGGAAGGGCACCATCGGTGGATGCAGTAGATTGCGATGCAGCCCAAGTGTAGCGATTGTCGTCAGGAGAAGAGGACCAAGTTGCAGCGTGGTAAGTATTCATAACTTTTAATAAATACGAATACTTGAACAAAACACGACAGACTAACGAACTGTTCTGCAAGGTGTAATACACACAAAACAGAAAACAACTACCCACAACCCATAGTGGGAAAACAGGCTGCCTAAGTGTGGTTCTCAATCAGAGACAACGACAGACAGCTGTCCCTGATTGAGAACCATACCCGGCCAAAAACACAGAAATACAAAAACATAGAAAAAAAGAACATAGAACGCCCACCCTAGTCACACCCTGGCCTAACCAAAATAGAGAATAAAAAGCCTCTTTATGGCCAGGGCGTGACACCAAGCTTAGATTTATGGATTTTGATCCGGATTATTTTATTATGCTATTTAATTTTCACTGGGCTGTGGACATTGACTGAAAGAGGTTAAATTATTTGATGATGTCACAGTAATGAGTGAAGAGGTGTGGAGTCAGGCGCAGAGAGCAAAGATGTGGGCAAAACAACACGCTTTAATGTCCCGGAAACACAACATGTACAAAGTGAAAACACAAATGAACAGAAATATAAACGGACAGCGTGAAACCCAAAATGCAAACAAAAAGCACTCAACCAACATAACAGACGAACAAGCCCGCACGAAACAGAAGCGGGCTAAACAGACTATATATACCCTATCCTAACAACCAAACTAGAAACAGGTGCTACCAATTAGACAAAACTAAACGAACACAGAACGGATCGGCGATAGCTAGTAGACCGGCGACGACGACCGCCGAGCGCCACCCGAACAAGAAGGGGAGTCACCTTCGGTAATATTCGTGACAGATGACGTAAATATATTTAGTATAGTTTTATCTAAAAAGGATAACTTTTTAAATGTTTCACTATTATTATCTTTATATTATTCACTGAGGATGGTCCTCCCTTTCCTCCACACACACTCATGGCGTTAGATATATTATTCCTGTGCTGTATATGTGGACTTTGTGTACATGCACTGCAGTAAGTTGAGCTGGGGGGGGTTAGTAATGCTGACTGTTTGACTGTACCTCCACTCTGTCCTGGTGAAGAATGGGCCTGTCACAGCCCCAGAACAGTTCCCAGCTGTGGGCCAGTGTGATTGAGACGCAGGGTTCTGGTAACTGGGCCTGACACACAGTAAGGAGAAAGCGTTCAGAGCCACATCTATCATGCTGTAGCCAGGATCTGCTAGCCCCCCAAATCAGGTCAGAAACGATCCACAGCCTGGCCTGCTAAGCCCACCGACACAGTGTTCAGTACCATTTAGACCAGGGGTGTGAAACTCATTTTGCCCCGGGGGCCTCATTTGGTATTCAATGCGTTCTGGAAGTCCGCACTGAATTTTTTTGTATATTTCTCCACTGTAAAGATTTGTAAAGAATGATCATCTTTCCATCGCTTTGGGAATTGTATATGTTCTGTGACTGTCTAGCTTTCATTTCAGTAAATATTAGAGAGCTGGACACAGTCAAGAAACTGCAGGAATGTCGGTCCATTATCATGTCTACGTAGTTTATATTTGGTTTAAGTAATTGTGTATATATACAATACCGTTCAAAAGTTTGGGGTCACTTAGAAATGTCCAGGTTTTTGAAATTAAAGCACATGTTTTGTTCATTACAATAACATAAAATTGATCAGAAATACAGTGTAGACATTGTTAATGTTGTGAATGACTATTGTAGCCGGAAAATCTACATAGGTGTAGAGGCCCATTATCAGCAACCATCACTCATCACGTTGTGTTAGTTAATCCAAGTTAGAAAACCCTTTTGCAATTATGTTAGCACAGCTGAAAACTGTCGTGCTAATTAAAGAAGCAATAAAACTGTCCTTCTTTAGACTCGTTGAGTATCTGGAGCATCAGCATTTGTGGTTTCGATTACAGGCTCAAAATGGCCAGAAACAAAGTCTTTCTTCTAAAACTCATCAGTCTATTCTTGTTCTGAGAAATGAAGGTTATTCCATGCGAGAAATTGCCAAGAAACTGAAGATCTCGTACACCGCTGTGTACTACTCCCTTCACAAAACAGCGCAACCAGAATAGAAAGAGGAGTGGGAGGCCCCGGTGCACAACAGAGGAAGAGGACAAGGACAGAGTGTCTAGTTTGAGAAACAGGCGCCTCACAGTCCTCAACTGGCAGCTTCATTAAATAGTACTCACAAAACACCAGTCTCGACGTCAACAGCAAAGAGGCGGCGCCGGGATGCTGGCCTTCTTTAATCAGCACAACTGTTTTCAGCTGTGCTAATGTAATTGAAAAATGATTTTCTAATGATCAATTAGCCTTTTAAAATTATACACTTGGATTAGCTAACACAACGTGCCATTGGAACACAGGAGTGATGGTTGGTGATAATGGGCCTCTACGCCGATGTAGATATTCCATAAAAAATCTGCCATTTCCAGCTACAATAGTGATTTACAACATAAACAATGTCTACACTGTATTTCTGATCAATTTGATGTTATTTTAATGGACAAAAAAATGTTTTTCTTTCAAAAACCTGGACATTCTAAGTGACCCCAAACTTTTAAGAGACACAGGGTTCTGGTAACTGGGCCTGACACAGTAAGGAGAAAGCGTTCAAAGCCACATCTATCATGCTGTAGCCAGGATCTGCTAGCCCCCAAATCAGGCCAGAAACGATCCACAGCCTGGCCTACTAAGCCCACCGACACAGTGTTCAGTACCATTTAGACCAGGTAGTGTATATATACAGTACCAGTCAAAATTTTGGACACATCTACTCATTCAAGGGGTTTTCTTTATTTGTACTATTTTATACATTGTAGAATAATAGTGAAGACTTCAAAACTATGACATAACACATATGGAATCATGTAATAACCAAAAAATCGTTAAACAAATCAATATATATTTTATGCGTGAGATTCTTCAAAGTAGCCACCATTTGCCTTGATGGCAGCTTTGTACACTCTTGGCATTATGGGTTATTGTGTGTAGGTGAATGAGGAAATATTTTTTTAATCCATTTATCAACGAGGACGTAATGTAACAAAACGTGGGAAAAGGGAAGGAGTCTGAATAGTTTCCCAATGCACTGTACACTACTTGAGGCCGAGGCTGTTATTCACCCAGACCCAGACCAGATTGGGATTAAACCAGACCTTCCAGCAGAAAAAGACTCTGGTTCCTGTGTTTGGTTTGTGTGTTTGGCAGGCGTCCTGAATAGGGAGGGCAGGGCAGGACGGGCGCCCATGGGAGAGATGAGACTTCCCAGTGAAAGAGCCGCAATAATGGGGAATTTCACGGCTGCTGGTTAGGATTGGAACCCCCTGAAAGGACCAGTCTGTGTGAACATCAGCCCCCGCCTGGGGGGGTCACCATTGTTGGGGTACGGAGTGGGGATATGGGAGTGACATCATCATCATTAATGCCAATGAGAACAACAGCTGTCTCATAGAGCTATTCATACTTTCTGATATTAAGTCTACAGAATCAGTTATGGTTCATGTATTACTGCTGTATTGTCAACTATCACAAACAATATCTAGCCCTTGGCAATAACTGAAATTGAGTCACCAAATGTTGGTTTGTGTGCTTGAATGGAGCTCTCTCTCCCTTTTTCGCTGTATCGCCCGCTTGGGCTCATCTCTCACTCTCTCTCTCGCTCTGAAAGGATGGGTTGTTGTACTCTGAAAAAAGCATGTGTCCCTCTTTTCTGAGCTAGAGATTCAAACAGACCTGGGGTTCTTTTAGGTCACTGCTGCCATTCTCTGTTCTGTGCACCAGCAGCCTCATCAGCCAATCAGATCCCTACATGATGTTTGAAGTTCTTTAACACAAAGAAGTTCTTTGAAGTTATTCATTGTGACAGTGCTCTGTTGAGTCAGCTGACATCGTCAAACCTTACGCACAGAAGCGGAGCTTATATTTGAGCCCCAAAGTAGGCTATGTCATGGTGGGTTTTCTACTTTTCCATCTTGGAATTGCTCTCAGACCATCTGGACAGTTTATTTTGAGACTTTTACCTTTATTTAACTAGGCCAGTCAGTTAAGAACAAATTCTTATTTATGATGACGGCCTACACCAGCCAAACCAGGACGACGCTGGGCCAATTGTGCGCTGCCCTATGGGACTCCCAATCACAGCCGGTTGTGATCCGTTGAATCTTTGTTTTTTTCCTCGTGTGAGCAGTGGGAGAAGTGGCGGAATGGGCTGATCAAACGTTGACTAGCCTGCATGATTTGTTCCGATTTGTTCCAATTTGTTCCGCTGGCTTGTACAAACACAGCCCCCTCTGGCTCCCTCAGAAAGCAGCAGAGGAAGAAAAGATGGTGTGAATATATATATATATATATATATATATATATATAAGGTGAAAGCATATACAGTACATTTCTAGGTATTTATTTGGACAGTGAAGCTAAAACGTTTAATTTGGCTCCATACTCCAGCATTTTGGATTTGACAGTACAGAATAATGTCAGCTTGTATTTGATGGTATGTTCATACATATCTTTTTTACCGTTTAGAAATGAAAGCACTTTATGTATCTTTTCCCAACCCATCTGAAGGTGTCCTAAGTATTTGGACAAATTCACTTATATGTGTATTAAAGTCTCATATTCCTAGCACGCAATGACCTTATCAAGTTTGTGACTCTACAAACTTGTTGGATGCATTTGCAGTTTGTTTTGGTTGTGTGTCAGATTACGCAATATAACTGAATGTTAGATAATGTACACTAAGTGTACAAAACATTTAAGAATACCTTCCTATTATTGAGTTGCGCTTCTGCCCTCAGAACCGCCTCAATTCGTCGGGGCATGGACTCTACAAGGTGTCAAAGCGTTCCACAGGGATGTTGGCCCACGTTGACTCCAATGCTTCCCACAGCTGTTTCAAGTTGGCTGGATGTCCTTTGGGTGGTGGACCATCTTTGATACACATGGGAAACTGTTGCGCGTGGAAAAACCTGGCACCTACTACCATACCCCATTCAAAGACACTTAAATCTTTTGTCTTTCCCATTCACCCTCTTAATGGCACACATACACAATCCACAATCCGTCTCATTTGTCTCAAGGCTTAACAATCCTTCTATAACAAGTCTCCTCCCCTTCATCTACACTGATTGAAGTGGATTTAACAAGTGACATCAACAAAGGATCATAGTTTTCCCCCGAAATTGACTTGGTCAGTCTGTCATTTTAGAGTCATTTTTATTGTAAATATGAATAGAATATGTTTCTGAACACTTCTAACGTTACTGTGAATGCTATCAAGATTACGGATATCAATGGATGAATTGTGAATAATGATGAGTGAGAATGTTACAGAGGCACAAATATCATACCAAACTCCGGTCTTGTGTCGGTAACATTATATACAATGCATTTCTTTGATCTCAGATGGTGATGCTCATTATCTGTATGGTGAATAAAGTGCTTAAATATAGTGAGTCTGTCGCCTTAGAGTTAAGGATGGCCGTCCTGCTGTAAGGTACATGTGCAAGAGGTCTTGTGTTGGCACACATTTTGTAGCAGCATGGTAAAGTGTGTCTAGAGTGTGCAGGTAACACCCTGGGCCATTCATGTACGGAACATCACCAAAGGAGACCAGAAAAAAGGCGACAACAAAGTCTTTACTTGCTTGAAATGAAAAAACAAGACTTGTTCCTAAATTAAAAGGGAGCTGTTGAGGGACATAGTTTAATCAAGGTGAAATCCCATGCACTTTTATGAGGGTCACCACCAATACTATCTCAAAGGTATTTGTCAATGGCCTTTTCTCATTTGCATTCTCCTCGTGTCCTCTGTCCTCATCTCCTTCTCAAAACTCATTGGATGAGAAAGCAAGAGGTCCCACCCCTCTGACCTTTTTCTCCAATGGGTTTTGAGAAGGAGACAAGGAAAGAGAAGAAAGGACGTGAGGAGTATACAATTGAGAAAAGGCCTGTGTGTCTGTCATTTGGCATATTCTGTATACATCAAAGGAGGTTGGTGGAACCTTAAATGGGGAGAACGGGCTCATGTTAATGACTGGAGCAGAATTAGTGGAATGGTATCAAATGCATCAAACAGGTGTTTGATGCTATCCCATTTGCTCTGATCCGGCCATTATTGTGAGCTGTTCTCCCTTCAGCAGCCTCCTGAGGTATGTGTGTGTGTGTGTGTGTGTGTGTCGAAAGTGTACATACACCTTAGCCAACTACATTTAAACTCAGTTTTTCTTCAACCAGCATGCCTACCACGTCATTCTGTAGAGATACGCCATCCCATCTGGTTTGCGCTTAGTGGGACTTATTTGTTTTTCAACAGGACAATGACCAAACACACCTCCAGACTGTGTAAGGGCTATCTGACCAAGAAGGAGAGTGATGGAGTGCTGCATGACCCTTTTCATAATCATCCAACCTCAACCCTGTTGAGATGGTTTGGGATGAGTTGGGCTGCAGAGATAAGGAAAAACAATCAACAAGTGCTCAGCATATGTGGGAACTCCTTCAATGCTGTTGGAAAAGCATTCCCCACGAAGCTGGTTGAGAGAATATCAAGCGAATGCCAAGCATTTCGCTACACTCGCATTAACATCTGCTAACCATGTGTATGTGACAAATAAAATTCTATTTGATTTGAAGCTGTCATCAAGTCAAAGGGTGGTTCCTTTGAAGAATCTCAAATCTCAAATATATTTTGATTTGTTTAACACTTTTTGGTCATTAAATGATTGCATCCTGTTTCCATTGATCATCTTTAAGATAATAATAATAATAATATGCCATTTAGCAGACGTTTCTACAACTTGATTGGAGTCCACCTGTGGTAAATTAAATTGATTGGACATGATTTGG
Organism: Oncorhynchus keta; assembly: GCF_023373465.1. NCBI lineage: Eukaryota > Metazoa > Chordata > Actinopteri > Salmoniformes > Salmonidae > Oncorhynchus > Oncorhynchus keta. The sequence continues at coordinate 45,677,478 of NC_068422.1, read as the reverse complement.
AAAGGCACACACTTGTATATAAGGTCCCTAAGCCAAGGGGGCGGCAGGGTAGCCTAGTGGTTAGAGTGTTGGACTAGTAACCGAAAGGTTGCAAGTTCGAATCCCCGAGCTGACAAGGTACAAATCTGTCGTTCTGCCCCTGAACAGGCAGTTAACCCACTGTTCCTAGGCCGTCATTGAAAATAAGAATTTGTTCTTAAAAAAATTAAGGTAGAAGGAATTGTCCATAAAGCTCTGAGACAGGATTGTATCGAGGCAAAGATCTGAGGTAAGCTTCCAATTATTTTTTTTTGCAGCATTCAAGGTCCCCAAGAACACAGCGGCCTCCATCATTCTTAAATGGATGAAGTTTGGAAACACCAACACTCTTCCTAAAGCTGGCCGTCTGGCCAAACTGAGCAATCAGGGGAGAAGGGCCTTGGTCAGGGAGGTGAGTAAGAACCTGATGGTCACTCTGACACAACTCCAGAGTTCCTCTGTGGAGATGGGAGAACCTACCACAAGGACAACCATCTCTGCAGCGCTCCACCAATCAGTCCTTAACCTGTAGTGACACCCCATCCCGTGAACGGGACCGTTGTCATCATCTGACACTAATTAGCATAACGAAACAGACATAAATCTTCCTAGAAATTATTCCTATTCATGAAAATCACAAGTGAAATATATTGGAACACAGCTTAGCCTTTTGTTAATCACCCTGTCATCTTGTCTAGCGTTGCTTTACAGCCAACGCTAGACAAGCATTTGTGTAAGTTTATCATAGCCTAGCATAGCATTATGCCTTGCTAGCAGCAGGCAACATTGTCACGGTTTTCACTCACGAGACTCCCAGGTAGACAGCCAAAGTTCATTTTTCCCAAAATATTATTTTTGTAGGCGAAATAGCTCCGTTTGTTCTTCACGTTTGGCTGAGAAATCGCACGGAAATTGCGGTCACCACAACGGCAAAAAATATTCCAAATTAGCTCCATAATATCGACAGAAACATGGCAAACGTTGTTTAGAATCGATTCTCAAGGTGTTTTTCTAATATCTATTCGATAATATATCCGTCAGGACAATTCGTTTTTCACTAGGACCATTGGAGTAATGGCTACCTCTGTATTTTACGCGAGAGCAATGTGGCCGCCTACGGCTATTCTTCAACAGAAATGCGTAAAACTATGTCACAATGCTGTAGACACCTTGGGGAATTCGTAGAAAGTGTAAGCTCGTTGATGGTACATTCACAGCTGAATAGGGAGTCATTGGAACGCAGCGCTTTCAAAACCTGGGGCACTTCCGGATTGGATTTTTCTCAGGCTTTCGCCTGCAACATCAGTTCTGTTATACTCACAGACAATATCTGTACAGTTTTGGAAACGTTAGAGTGTTTTCTATCCAAAGCTGTCAATTATATGCATATTCTAGCATCTTTTCCAGACAAAATAACGTTTTTTTTCAAAAATGAAAATACTGCCCCCTAACACCAAGAGGTTTTAATGGTAGAGTGGTCAGACGTAAGCCACATCTCAGTAAAAGGCACATGACAACCCGCTTAGAATTTGCCAAAAGGCAACTAAAGGACTCTCAGACGATGAGAAACAAGATTCTCTGGTATAATGAAACCAAGATTGAACTCTTTGGCCTGATTACCAAGCTTCATGTCTGGAGGAAACATGGCACCTGTAACGTCGTTCTTCGTTTGTAGAAAGAGAGTCGGACCGAAATGCAGCGTGGTGGTTACTCATGACTTTAATGGAAAAAGTGAAACTACACAGAGACAGGAACAATCACTCACGAAATACACAGTGAAACCCAGGCTACCTAAATACGGTTCCCCATCAGAGACAACAAGAATCACCTGACTCTGATTGAGAACCGCCTCAGGCAGCAAAACAAAAGCAATAATCATTCACCAGGTATTGATAACGTTGTGTTTTATAAATTACAATGACAATAGTCATAATTGTATATACGTGGCACCTTTCACTCTAAAAGTCATTGTACAAATCAGTATTCCTGTGTATTAAAACCTGTTGGGGATAGGGCTGTCTACTGCCCCCGCTGGAGTAATTGCGTGCCCATAGTAAACCATTTTTTTTTTGTCAAAAGTTGCTAATATATGCAAATAAAAAATATTATTGAATAGAAAACACTCTAAAGCTTCTAAAACCGTTTAAATTATGTCTGTATGTAAAGCAGAACTCTCAGGGCAGTCATTCTCCCAAACTCTCTCTTGTCATCAGAAAAGTTGGCCCAACTTTGACGTCATCGCCCCCACCCTCCCCAAGCACCTACAGGTCTGGGAACAGTCTCTGTCTTCAGCGCGATCTCAGCTTTCAATGAGGATTCTCATTGTGAGAATCGCGCGCTCACGAGAGTTTTGGCGGGCCGAAACCTTTCGGTCACGCGAAAAAACAGGTCACTCTCATGCGCACTCTGCTCCGGTCCTGTCTTTTTTCCAAGATCGATTATACAATGCATGCGTTTCTGTTCGTCCTCACGATTGCTGTACACCTTTATAACATGTTAAAGCTTGATTATGAACTTAGTTTGATAAGTTTAGTCAACATATAATATGTAAGTTCAACGTTTTGGTGCGTATCCACTTGACTTTTGGCTACATTTCAACCGAAATGTGTCGTTTGAGAACCGAAAGACACAGACTGCAAAACTAAACGCTGTTTTTGGTAAGTATAATTCCTTCCAGGTCTTCTGATGGAAGAACAGCAAAGGTAAGGGAATATTTATGTGGTAAATGTGGGTTTATGTGGACTCCAAGATAGAGGAGCCATAATGCTACTTTTTGAGCGCCGACTCATAGTATAGCCTAGTGAACGAAACCTGTAACGTTAAAAATAAATGTAACACAGCGATTGCATTCAGAAGAAGTGTATCTAACTATATATATGTAGAACATGCATATTTAGTCAAAGATTATGATGTGTATTCCTTGTTAGCTGACGTTATCTGCCGGAGCTATCGTCATTTCTCAGGACATTTGAGTAGCATTTTTTTGAACGATGCATCATTGTAAACAGAGATTTATGGATATATATAGCATATTATTGAAAAAAACATAAATGTACTGTGTAACATGTTATATTACTGTCATCTGATGAAGATTTCAAAAGGTTAGTGCATTATTTTTCTTTTAATCCTGCGTTTGTTGATTGCATATTTTTTTCAACTTGGCTATGCAAATTAGCTGTGTCTTCGGTGGTGGTTTGACATAAATATGTGCTATGTTTTCACCGTAAAACATTTTAGAAATCTGACTTGCTGGGTAGATAAACAAGGTGTTTGTCTTTCATTTGAGCCATTGGACTTGTTAATGTGTGGAGGTTAAATATTTTTAGGAATACTTTTGCGTTCCATGCGCCACCTTCCAGCTGAACATGGGGGGTGTTCCAAAATTGGAACCCTAGTCCCCTTCTGGTTCAAGTGAATATGTTTGATGCCAGAAAGAAAACAGAAGAAGCTCTGATAATAGTAGTGCAATACTATCTCATACTAATTGTCTGGTGTCTTTATTTTAGAATGTGTATGCAGATGAACTCTGTGCAAAGTGCAACGTTTGTTATTTTCAGAGGAGAATGAAACAGAAAAAGCATGATATATTTATTGACTTTTTCCCAGTGTGTGTCTACACAGGTTGTTGTGTAAACAGAGATGAATAACCTTGCAGGTTTGATTGAATCTGACTGATAAACATTAACAACCCCAAATTCCCCTGAAATGACACTGATGACACAAGTGGAAGTTGTGTGTATATTATTCCCCATTGGTCAGTAATCATTACGCCCCTGCTAACCGTTGATTTAAAAAGAGGAAAACAGAGGAGGTTTCAGGTGAAACTGGTTTGCTTCCCTTCATCGGGATTCCCAAAAATATGGAGAGGTAATTTTCAATCCCGATGACTTCTGTGAACTCCACAGTCAATTCAGCATCATTTATACAGTTCTTTTTGCAAAGAACTCAGAATGGTTCTTGAAGGCTGATTTAATAATAGTAAGTGTGATACTGTCAGTGATTTGTTGTTCTCTTTCTACAGTGCACTCAATCTAACGGGGAAGCTGGTGTTTTTGCTGGTCCTGATCTATGGCTGTTATGGTGACCTTCAAGGTGAGAGTTTCTTTGAGAGAGATTTTATTCTTACCCTGGTAACAGTCTATGGGCAAGGTTTGACAGAAATCCATGCTTTGGTTTAGTTTACTTGGACACTGTGTTGTAGACCTGGAATAACGTTTAAACTATGTTTTGTGAATGCTACTATTTTTCAGGGGGAACAAATAGTTACTTTGGAGACGACTACAACTATTTGAATACAGATCTCAGAAAGTGACTACCTTTCAAAACTAGTTTAATACAGATCTCAGGAAGTGACTACCTTTCAAAACTAGTTTAATACAGATCTCAGGAAGTGACTACCTTTCAAAACTAGTTTAATACAGATCTCAGGAAGTGACTACCTTTCAAAACTAGTTTAATACAGATCTCAGGAAGTGACTACCTTTCAAAACTAGTTTAATACAGATCTCAGGAAGTGACTACCTTTCAAAACTAGTTTAATACAGATCTCAGAAAGTGACCACTTTTCTAAAACTATTGGATTGGCTGCCTTCAACTAATGGCGTAAATAAATAGAGCACACACAATCTCCTCTACTATTCCAATCTTCAATCTGACAGTCATTTTTGATCTACACAATACATTTCTATCTGAACATTTTGTAAAGGTCCATTCTCCTGAATGTCCATTTCCTCATGTGTACATAATACAATCAAACCAATTAACAAATGATGTTTTGTACAGATGCAGTAAGTATAAGTAAGTTGTTATACTCAACTACTTTACTGTTTGACTCTTTCAACATGCCACTGAAAAGGTTCAAGGTTCAATTCAAAGCCATTTGCAAACAGCAAGTTGGATGCTTAGCAAAAGCAACTTTGAACCCCTTTGTCATCTGAGGGTGTGCTCTTGTTTCAAACACACACTATACCAACTTTAAAGGGATAGTTTATTCAGAATACAAACTAACAGGATTGTCCACCTACCTTGGTTGTAGTCGATTCAAGAAGACAGTTTTGGGATATTTAGTTTCCTTTCGACACGTGATAGACATATTTGGTTACTGTTAGCATTCTCAATAACACTTAACATTAACCTGTTCTTGTGCCTGTGTAATAAAACTGTTACTACTTTTGGAGCAACCTGTATTATTAGCTTGTTGATACATAATACTTTGGCAATTGCATAGCAATGAGCTGAGAATTTTTGTAACTACTAGGAATAGTGACTGTTCCTTATTCCACTTATGTAATAATTACATTTTGAAATTCTGAAGCAATGTCCAATGTCCTATATAGCAACACTGTTGCTATTGTAACAATCAGAAATGTACTACACATGTATTGGAACTTGATGTCAAGTGATACTGAATTACCTTATGTCTCACTCTATGAAAATATAATTATTTGTCATTTTGAAGATGCATATCTAAAAGCTCTCCAAACCATGTGCTTATGATCATATATTTAGACTAGTTCAACTAACTGTTGTAGTTTTTTGGTTCTTCATCAAACATTTGGCAGCCATCAAATAATGTTTTATTTTGTTTTCATGTGACTTGCACATATTCAAATACCTTCAAATATTATTTGGATTTATGAGAGGTATTACAAAATAATTTATTTTTGCCTTTAGTTGAAACGCTATATAAATGATATTCGACTACCTCAAGTATGTGAAAAGTTTGTATTTACAAATAAACTACAAGATACAACTATTTTCTACCCAGGTCTGCAGTTACCAAATGCAAACTTTTTTAGTGTTGTGGCACAAATCCGATGCAAGTCAATAGTCCCGATATTAAAAATGTTTGGGCTTCATGTCCAAATTATCTAGAAGTAACTTCATCGAGCTACACAAAACATTTTAGATGATTTGGACGTAAAGTCTTAACATTTCTAATATTGTGACTATTAACTCGCATTGGACTGACTTGCAGGTTTGTTTTAACATTATTTAATGGTGAGTTTGACTCTCTCCATGTCCTACAGATCTCTCAGGTAAGGTGTTCGTAATCCCAATGACGACAACCACCTCACACGTAAAGCTCCATGCCAACGTCTCAAAGCCCATTTCTGCTATGACCATGTGTCAGAGGTTCAACTCTGAGCTAGAACGAGGCCAGTCCCTTTTTTCTCTAGCAACCCAGTCTCATGACAATGATTTGTTGTTGTACAAACGCTCCATGGGTGTGTACCGAGTGCATATCAGGGGATATATACTGGATTTCTTCAGTTTGCCAGATTCAAAAAATGAATGGATCTCCATCTGCTGGACCTGGGACTCTAAAACTGGTCTGACCCAGCTGTGGGTTAATGGCAAGCGTAGTGCACGGAGGATTCTTCAACCTGATACATCTGTAACTGGCACACCAAGTATAATGTTAGTCCAAGAGCAAGACAGTTATGGCGGAGGTTTTGATGCCTCACAATCCTTTGTGGGGGAAGTTACTGACGTCCACTTCTGGGACAGTGTCATCTCTCCCTGTGAAATACAAATGTATATGGAGGTGAATAGATTTACTCCAGGAAATATTCTCAACTGGAAAGACTTGCAGTTCAGTATTGAGGGGAAAGTGTTCATAGAGAAAAGTGAATTTAAAAATGAATGTCATAATTATTAGCAAAAAAAAAAATGCTCAGATGTGATCAGCATTCACAAGTAGATAATGTAACATAAGATGCATGTTTGTTGTTCTGCTGTGTCATACTGTTGTTTATGTCTTGAATCAAATCAATAAATCCTTGATTTTAGATGTTCTCTGCTCATGACTCATTGCTGACATAAAAAATAAATAAACAAAAATGATAATGCTGTTATTATGGATGACCAGTCCTTGCATCCATAGCTCTGCCTTCATGGCTCTGTCTATGAATTTGAGAGCGGTTACAGATCTCCAGGCCCATCCCTCAGCTTTTTACCAAATCAGAGGTGGGGTGACCGCTTTGTTAGTGTTAAAAGGATTCTAGCTTTAAAGACCTAAAGGTTGACTCAGAAATGCATGAAGTGAGGCTAGACTTCTCTGTTACGTTGGTACTGTAGCTACCACATTGTAGGTCGCTTTCCCCTGCTCAGACGTTGCATGCATCAAACATTAGTTTCGTGCCACGTAATTGACTGTGTCATAGGGCACCAGATTGCTGTAACATTTGATGTAAAATACCTATCAAGGCGTTTTAAGATGTGGCATGCGTCAGCAACGCCTGGACAGAGGAACGCGCTCCACATGTGACTGTGTGAGAGCCAAGTCTGGCATCTCTCTCATCTCATCAGTATCGATGTAGCTGTTGTTGGAGAGAAAGTCTGCCAGCCGCCTAGCTACAGTGCTGAAGAAGAGCTTCCCTTCGATACTGAGCAAGGAGATGATCCTGCACTGGTCTATTAGGGTTGCAAAGTTCTGGTAATGTTCCCAAAAGTCCCAGGGGTACCAGAAATCCTAGATCTCTCTAAATAATAAAGGATAATATCAAAAAATATACAGTGCTTTCGGAACGAATTCAGACCAGTTATTCTAAAATGTATTAAAAACAAACATCAGCAATCTACACAAAATACCCTATAATGACAAAGTGATAAAAGGTTTATAGAATTTGTTTGCACATTTATATATATATATATATATATATATATACTGTATATTTATATATATATATATATATATATATATATAATCTTATTTACATAAGTATTCAGACCCTTTTGCAATGAGACTCAAAATTGAGCTCAGGTGCATCCTGTTTCTATTGATCGTTGTTGAGATATTTCTACAACTTGATTGAAGTCCACCTGTGGTAAGTTAAAATGATTGCACATGATTTGGAAATGCACACACCTGTCTATATAAGGTTCCACAGTCGACACAGCATGTCTGAGTAAAAACCAAGCCATGAGGTCAAAGGAATTGTCTGTAGAGCTCCGAGAGAGGATTGTGTCAAGGCAAATATCTTGGGAAGGGTACCAAAACCGTTCTGCTGCACTCATTTTCCTCAAGAACACTGTGGCCTCAAGACTCTTCCTTGAGCTGGCCGTCCAGCCAAACTGAGAAATCCGGGGAGAAGGAGTTTGGTCAGGGAGGTGACCAAGAAACAGATGGTCACTCTGACAGAGCTCTATAATTCTTCTGTGGAGATGGGAGAACCTTCCAGAAGGCCAAACATCTTTGCAGCACTTCACCAATCAGCCCTTAATGTTAGAGTGGCCAGACGGAAGCCACTCCTCAGTAAAAGGCATATGACAGCCCATTTGGAGTTTGCCAAAAGGCACCTAAAGGACTCTCAGATCATGAGAAACAAGATTCTCTGATATAATGAAACCAAGATTTAACTATTTTTCCTGAATATCCAGAGTCACGTTTTGAGGAAACCTGGCACAATCCCTATTGTGAAGCATGGTGGTGACAGCATCGTGCTTTGGGGGTGTTTTTCAGCGGCAGGGTCTGGGAGACCAGAGGGAAAGATAAATGGAGCAAAGTACAGAAAGATCCTTGATGAAAACCTGCTGCAGAGCGCTCAGGACCTCAGACTGGGGTGAAGGTCCAAGTTCCAAAAGAACAACAACTCTAAGCACACAGCTAAGACAACACAGGAGTGGCTTCGGGAGAAGTCTCTGAATGTCCTTGAGTGGCCCAGCCAGAGCCCAGACTTGAACCCGATCGAACATCCCTGAAGAGACCTGAAAATAGCTGTGCAGCGATGCTCCCATCCAACGTGACAGAGCTTCAGAGGATCTACAGAGACGAATGGGAGAAACTCCCCAAATACAGATCTGCCACGCTTATAGCGTCATATCCACAAAGACTCGAGGCTGTTATCGCTGCCAAAGGTGCTTCTACAAAGTACTGAGTAAAGGGTCTGAATACTTATGTAAATGTACTATTTCAGTTTTTTATTTGTGATACATTTGCAAAAAAATACATAAACCTGGTTTTGCTTGGTCATTATGGGGTATTGTGTGTAGATTGATAGATTAGATTTGATTATAACAAGGTTGTAATAAAAAAATTTTGGGGAAAATTCAAGGGGTCTGAATACTTTACGAATGCACTGTATGATGCGACTATAGGCTATTGAGGATTTGAAAAAGTCACAATAAAAGTTTGCCTCAGGTTGCATACGCTGTTCCCTTATCAAGTGATCATATTTTCACCCATCAGCCTGCTCTCAAAAAGTACAGAAACGACACACGTCAAATAAGCAGCTTGCTCAACTAAATCTTTAGTTTTAGTGGAAATTGGATCACAAAAATCTACCTGTCTATATTTGCAGACAGATCTTTGAAACCTCGAATTTGATCATCCAACTCATGAAACAACATGATTTCTCTTGGATCTGTTACATCTGTCTATTGAATCCTTTGTCATACCAGACTGATATGTTAAGGGTGGTTCAGACATTCAAATGACAATTTCTTATTTTACTGGCCACAGTCTGCTTGGTGGTTGGTTATAGTTGGCCTATAACTACACAATCAAAGAATGAGGGTTGGGAAAGCTTTCTCTGGAACTTGACAGTGAAGCTGACCTTTTAGCAGTAATGCCATTTAATTATTTGGGCTCCATGAAAAACACAAAACACGCCAAGTAACGAAACACGGATTCACTGATAGACAAGAGCAGTCACACAAATTCTAAATACAACCATATACAAACAATGCAACAAAAAACACAATAATCATAGGAACAACACAACTTAACCAGTAACGTGTGTGTTACCTAGGGCTGTGGTGGTGATCATATTACCGCCATATCGGCGGTCATGAGTCACGACCACGGTCAAATTCCACGTGACCGTTGAGTCACGGTAATCTCCTATTATGCACTCTGGATATGCGTTGGGAATACCCAACTCGCTAACGACCGGCTAATGGCCTGGGAATCCGTTTTCTGTTGTCCCTCTAACCATGATGACTAATTCAAAGCATTTAAGACATTGCATGTAGACCACCCATACACATATTAAAGGTTATGCATAAGCATAGGCCTATACTGTATACGAGCACAAGCCTGACAAAAAAAAACTGAATTCAAATATTGATCGTGCCGTTTATACAATACACTGTCTAATAGCCTACTGGATATTACGCATGGCAGAAAAACATAAACAATATACAGATTTAAGATGTCTTTGGTACATCATTTGTCTATCCTATACTCTAAAATGAATCACCGTTGAGTGTGGACTGCATTATTATTCATACTTCTATCCATGAGTTTGGGAGAGAAAGTATAGCCCTAGGCGATGCTGTTGGTTCACTGATTGTGCAGGGTGCCTTACAGAGTTAGCTTACAATTATAATGAATTCGTAGTTGATTTTGAATAGCCTAGTAATAGGGCATTATTATATTTTCATAATTATTAGGCTGACACATTACCTCATCAGTGTATGTTTCCATCTTCTCCTCTCGCTCCTCCATTCCTTTCTTGAGCACACAGAGATATGGGCTGTCACAGTTTAATTAAACATGTTTCGTTGTATAAACATGTCGCTATCGATGTTCCCTGAACAAATTTCACTTGGTTTGCCAAATGAAGCTTTGGGTAGCTGCAGGGACACTGTTTGAGAGCCCACAGCATACAGAGTTTGGGCAGAATATCACCTGTCACGAAGCGAGAGTTTGCTCCTCAAACAGCGGTTGATGTATGAAGTGAAACCAGTGTTCTTATAAGCCCAGACATTTCTATTTATAAAGCATTTCTATAAGTAAAGTATTCAGACTCCTTGGATTTCTCCCACCAATAAATTGCTTCACAGCCTTATTCTAAAATGGATGAAATTGTTTTTCACTTATCAATCTACACACAGTACCCCATAATGACAAATCAAAATCAGGTTTTTAGAAATGTTTGCAAATGTATTACAAATAAAAAACTGTATTCAGGCCCTTTTTTCAGTAATTTGTTGAAGCACCTTTGGCAGCGATTACAGCCTTGAGTCTCCTCGGGTATGACACTATGAGCGTGGCAGATCTGTTTTTGGGGAGTTTCTCCCATTCGTCTCTGCAGATCCTCTCAAGATCTGTCACGTTGGATTTGAGCGTCGCTGCACAGCTATTTTCAGATCTCTCCAGAGGTTTTCGATTTGGTTCAAGTCTGGGCTCTGTCTGGACCACTCAAGGACATTCATAGACTTGTCCTGTGTTGTCTTAGCTGTGTGCTTAGAGTTGTTGTTCTGTTGGAACACCATCACCTTCACCTTACATTACATTTACATTTAAGTCATTTAGCAGACGCTCTTATCCAGAGCGACTTACAAATTGGTGCATTCACCTTATGACATCCAGTGGAACAGTCACTTTACAATAGTGCATCTAAATCTTAAAAGAGGGGGGGGTGAGAAGCATTACTTATCCTATCCTAGGTATTCCTTAAAGAGGTGGGGTTTCAGGTGTCTCCGGAAGGTGGTGATTGACTCCGCTGTCCTGGCATCGTGAGGGAGTGTGTTCCACCATTGGGGGCCAGAGCAGCGAACAGTTTTGACTGGGCTGAGCGGGAACTGTACTTCATCAGTGGTAGGGAGGCGAGCAGGCCAGAGGTGGATGAACGCAGTGCCCTTGTTTGGGTGTAGGGCCTGATCAGAGCCTGGAGGTACTGAGGTGCCGTTCCCCTCACAGCTCCGTAGGCAAGCACCATGGTCTTGTAGTGGATGCGAGCTTCAACTGGAAGCCAGTGGAGAGAGCGGAGGAACGGGGTGACGTGAGAGAACTTGGGAAGGTTGAACACCAGACGGGCTGCGGCGTTCTGGATGAGTTGTAGGGGTTTAATGGCACAGGCAGGGAACCCAGCCAACAGCGAGTTGCAGTAATCCAGACGGGAGATGACAAGTGCCTGGATTAGGACCTGCGCCGCTTCCTGTGTGAGGCAGGGTCGTACTCTGCGGATGTTGTAGAGCATGAACCTACAGGAACGGGCCACCGCCTTGATGTTAGTTGAGAACGACAGGGTGTTGTCCAGGATCACGCCAAGGTTCTTAGCGCTCTGGGAGGAGGACACAATGGAGTTGTCAACCGTGATGGCGAGATCATGGAACGGGCAGTCCTTCCCCGGAGGAAGAGCAGCTCCGTCTTGCCGAGGTTCAGCTTGAGGTGGTGATCCGTCATCCACACTGATATGTCTGCCAGACATGCAGAGATGCGATTCGCCACCTGGTCATCAGAAGGGGGAAATGAGAAGATTAATTGTGTGTCGTCTGCATAGCAATGATAGGAGAGACCATGTGAGGTTATGACAGAGCCAAGTGACTTGGTGTATAGCGAGAATAGGAGAGGGCCTAGAACAGAGCCCTGGGGGACACCAGTGGTGAGAGCGCGTGGTGAGGAGACAGATTCTCGCCACGCCACCTGGTAGGAGCGACCTGTCAGGTAGGACGCAATCCAAGCGTGGGCCGCGCTGGAGATGCCCAACTCGGAGAGGGTGGAGAGGAGGATCTGATGGTTCACAGTATCGAAGGCAGCCGATAGGTCTAGAAGGATGAGAGCAGAGGAGAGAGAGTTAGCTTTAGCGGTGCGGAGCGCCTCCGTGATACAGAGAAGAGCAGTCTCAGTTGAATGACTAGTCTTGAAACCTGACTGATTTGGATCAAGAAGGTCATTCTGAGAGAGATAGCGGGAGAGCTGGCCAAGGACGGCACGTTCAAGAGTTTTGGAGAGAAAAGAAAGAAGGGATACTGGTCTGTAGTTGTTGACATCGGAGGGATCGAGTGTAGGTTTTTTCAGAAGGGGTGCAACTCTCGCTCTCTTGAAGACGGAAGGGACGTAGCCAGCGGTCAGGGATGAGTTGATAAGCGAGGTGAGGTAAGGGAGAAGGTCTCCGGAAATGGTCTGGAGAAGAGAGGAGGGGATAGGGTCAAGCGGGCAGGTTGTTGGGCGGCCGGCCGTCACAAGACGCGAGATTTCATCTGGAGAGAGAGGGGAGAAAGAGGTCAGAGCACAGGGTAGGGCAGTGTGAGCAGAACCAGCGGTGTCGTTTGACTTAGCAAACGAGGATCGGATGTCATCGACCTTCTTTTCAAAATGGTTGACAAAGTCATCTGCAGAGAGGGAGGAGGGGGGGGGGGAGGAGGATTCAGGAGGGAGGACAAGGTGGCAAAGAGCTTCCTAGGGTTAGAGGCAGAAGCTTGGAATTTAGAGTGGTAGAAAGTGGCTTTAGCAGCAGAGACAGAAGAGGAAAATGTAGAGAGGAGGGAGCGAAAGGATGCCAGGTCCGCAGGGAGGCGAGTTTTCCTCCATTTCCGCTCGGCTGCCCGGAGCCCTGTTCTGTGAGCTCGCAATGAGTCGTCGAGCCACGGAGCGGGAGGGGAGGACCGAGCCGGCCTGGAGGATAGGGGGCATAGAGAGTCAAAGGATGCAGAAAGGGAGGAGAGGAGGGTTGAGGAGGCAGAATCAGGAGATAGGTTGGAGAAGGTTTGAGCAGAGGGAAGAGATGATAGGATGGAAGAGGAGAGAGTAGCGGGGAGAGAGAGAGCGAAGGTTGGGACGGCGCGATACCATCCGAGTAGGGGCAGTGTGGGAAGTGTTGGATGAGAGCGAGAGGGAAAAGGATACAAGGTAGTGGTCGGAGACTTGGAGGGGAGTTGCAATGAGGTTAGTGGAAGAACAGCATCTAGTAAAGATGAGGTCGAGCGTATTGCCTGCCTTGTGAGTAGGGGGAAGGTGAGAGGGTGAGGTCAAAAGAGGAGAGGAGTGGAAAGAAGGAGGCAGAGAGGAATGAGTCAAAGGTAGACGTGGGGAGGTTAAAGTCTCCCAGAACTGTGAGAGGTGAGCCGTCCTCAGGAAAGGAGCTTATCAAGGCATCGAGCTCATTGATGAACTCTCCGAGGGAACCTGGAGGGCGATAAATGATAAGGATGTTAAGCTTGAAAGGGCTGGTAACTGTGACAGCATGGAATTCAAAGGAGGCGATAGACAGATGGGTAAGGGGAGAAAGAGAGAATGACCACTTGGGAGAGATGAGGATCCCGGTGCCACCACCCCGCTGACCAGAAGCTCTCAGGGTGTGCGAGAACACGTGGGCGGACGAAGAGAGAGCAGTAGGAGTGGCAGTGTTATCTGTGGTGATCCATGTTTCCGTCAGTGCCAAGAAGCCGAGGGACTGGAGGGAGGCATAGGCTGAGATGAACTCTGCCTTGTTGGCCGCAGATCGGCAGTTCCAGAGGCTACCGGAGACCTGGAACTCCACGTGGGTCGTGCGCGCTGGGACCACCAGATTAGGGTGGAGCGTTTGTATGGTCTGTGCAGAGAGGAGAGAACAGGGATAGACAGACACATAGTTGACAGGCTACAGAAGAGGCTACGCTAATGCAAAGGAGATTGGAATGACAAGTGGACTACACATCTCGAATGTTCAGAAAGTTAAGCTTACGTAGCAAGAATCTTATTGACTAAAATGATTCAAATGATACAGTACTGCTGAAGTAGGCTAGCTGGCAGTGGCTGCATTGTTGACTTTGTAGGCTAGCTGGCAGTGGCTGCGTTGTTGACACTACACTAATCAAGTCGTTCCGTTGAGTGTAATAGTTTCTACAGTGCTGCTATTCGGGGGCTAGCTGGCTAGCTAGCAGTGTTGATTACGTTACGTTGCGTTAAAAGAACGACAATAGCTGGCTAGCTAACCTAGAAAATCGCTCTAGACTACACAATTATCTTTGATACAAAGACTGCTATGTAGCTAGCTATGTAGCTAGCTACGATCAAACAAATCAAACCGTTGTACTGTAATGAAATGTGATACTACCTGTGGAGCGAAGCGGAATGCGACCGGGTTGTTGAGTTCTATCCGGAAGACGTTGGCTAGCTGTTGGCTAGCTAGCAGTGTCTCCTACGTTAAGGACGACAAATAGCTGGCTAGCTAACCTCGGTAAATTAAGATAATCACTCTAAGACTACACAATTATCTTGGATACGAAGACAGCAAAGACAGCTATGTAGCTAGCTAACACTACACTAATCAAGTCGTTCAGTTGAGTGTAATAGTTTCTACAGTGCTGCTAATCGGTGGACGTTTGCTAGCTGGCTAGCTGCTGGGCAGAGCAGTGAAGACTACGTTAGGACGACGAAATACGATAATTACGCAATTATCTTTGATTCAAAGACGGCTATGTAGCTAGCTAAGAAGACATTGCTAAGATTAGACAAATCAAACCGTTGTACTATAATGAAATGTAATGAAAAAGTTATACTACCTGCGGAGCGAAATGCGGATGCGACCGCTCGCTCCAACCCGGAAGTACTACCTTCACCCAGTCTGAGGTCCTGAGCACTCTGGAGCAGGTTTTCATCAAGGATCTTTCTGTACTTTGCTCCATTTATCTTTCCCTCTATCCTGACTGGTCTCCCAGTCCCTGCCACTGAAAAACGTCCCCACAGCACGATGCTGCCACCACCATGCTTCACCATAGGGATGGTGCCAGGTTTCCTTCAGACGTGACTCTTAGCATTCTGGCCAAATAGTTAAATCTTGGTTTCATCAGACCAGAGAATATTGTTTCTTATGATCTGAGAGTCCTTTAGGTGCCTTTTGACAAACTCCAAGCAGGCTGTCATGTGCCTTTTACTGAGGAGTGGTTTCCGTCTGGCCAATTTATCATAAAGGCCTGATTGGTGCAGTGCTGCAGAGATTGTTGTCCTTCTGGAAGGTTCTTCCATCTCCATAGAGGAAATCTAGAGCACTGTCAGAGTGACCTTCTGGTCCTTGGTCACTTCCCTGACAAAGGCCCTTCTCCCCGGATTTCTCAGTTTGGATGGGCGGCCAGCTCAAGGAAGAGTCTTGAGGCCACTGTGTTCTTGAGGACCTTCAATGCTGCAGCAAGTTTTTGGTACCCTTCCCCAGATCTTTGCGTTGACACAATCCTCTCTCGGAGCTCTAAAGACAATTCCTTCAACCTCATTGTCACGCCTTGGTCTTAGTATTTTGTGTTTTCTTTAATTATTTGTTCAGGCCAGGGTGTGACATGGATTTATTGTGTTGTCGTATTGGGGTTTTTGTAGGCATTGGGATTGTGGTTGATTAGGGGTGTGTCTAGTATAGGCTTGGCTGCCTGAGGCGGTTCTCAATCAGAGTCAGGTGATTCTTGTTGTCTCTGATTGGGAACCATATTTAGGTAGCCTGGGTTTCACTGTGTATTTCGTGGGTGATTGTTCCTGTCTCCGTGTTAATGTTCACCAGACAGGCTGTATAGGTTTTCACGTTCCGTTTGTTGTTTTGTATATTTATAAGTTATTTCATGTATCGCGATCATTCATTAAAGAACATGAGTAACAACCACGCTGCATTTTGGTCCGACTCTCTTTCGACAAACGAACGCCGTTACACTCATGGCTTGGTTTTTGCTCTGACATGCACTGTCAACTGTGGGATCTTATATAGACATGTGTGTGCCTTTCCAAATCATGTCCAATCAATTAAATTTACCACAGGTGGACTCAAGTCGTAGAAATATCTCAAGATCGATCCATGGAAACAGGATGCACCTGAGCTCATTTTCAAGTCTCATAGCAAAGGGTCTGAATAGTACTTTTTGTCTGATTCTCTGTATGGTAATAACATTTGATAAAAAAATAAAAATAAATGAATTGTAAAGTGCTTTCTTGCATCATATAACACAACACACTTTTCACCTATTTGGTATAATAGATCTTATTTTCTTGTTTAAAAATCTGTGTGTGGGTGGGGGGATTTGTGTTTTCAGGGACATATACCAAACCCAAACAAACACCAAATGAGGGTTAGGACATTTGAGCAATATTTGCTGGTCAACAATGCAATGAGATAATGTTGAAATCATTGAGCAATTTCAAGGATTTAACATTTCATCCTACGAACTGAATCATTCTATCTTTAGAATTTGATCAAAGTGTGTCAATGTCAGTAAATAAAGAGATTGGTCAAAATAAGCCATTCGAGATGTGCATTTATGCATATTTGAGTATAAAAAAACAATACTACTCCATACTTCACTCATCTTACTGGTTCGCTTGTTCTCAGTGACTGTCTGTTTACACTCTGTGTAAATGGTTGATATTTAAGTTTAGGCATTAATTCCAAGGGTACATTTTTGCTAAAGGGTTAAAACAGAAGAATAAAGAAATGTGTCTTGCACTGGGTTTTGAACTGGCAATCCTCTGAATCGTAGCTCGCAGATCAAGCCCTTCCTTTATCCCCATCCACAACGCCTTAGCAAGCCGCGAGCCCTGTCCACATCCTGGCATCCTGGCGTCCTGGACACATGTCTAATACTGCTACAGGCTTGATGAAGAAATGCTGGCTGATCCCCAGTCAGGGAGAAGCTCTTCCTGAAAGATGGGAGAGTATAATAAAACAACAATTAATAACAGGAGGGTGATATGCATATCATAAACTTCATAAACAGTGCTAAGAAGTTGTGGGGGACCGGCGAAACTGCGGTACACCACTGCCCCAGACCCCAGTGCCAGATAAACCAGGTCTGAAGGGGTTCATTAAAGTCTGAAAGAGTGAGAAACTGGTCGCTCCACTGCTTGACCTCTGACTCTGACCAGCAGCCCTGACCTCCCCGACCACATTCCCCTGATAATACGGGGAAGATAAAGAGAGAGGAGGAGGGGGGAGGGAGGGAGGGAGGGAGGGGGGGGTTGTGTCTAGAGGGGTGGAGAGGGAAGATGGAAGGGGTGAGAGAAGGGGATGTGTGTGTAGAGAGGTGGAGGTGAGGTAGGGGTGGAAGAGGGAAAAGGGGGTCGAGTGGAGAGGGGGGAGGAGAGACTGAGTGGGTGAGAGATGAGGGAGGAAGATAGATGGAGTCTGCTAAAGAGGAATAGAGATGGAGTGGGTGAGAGAGGGGAGAGAAAGAGATGAGTTTAGGAGGGAGGACAGTGTCCATTTCAGCTTTCAGACAGGCTGCCCTGGAGGCAGTATTATCAGACCTGTCACTACACACTGATAAGCCACAAGTTCTGGTTGTCCCCGGCTCCAAACGACACATGTAAGAATTCAGTGTTCGTGCTTCCAGTGATAGTGAGGAAGATACTGGAGGTAAGAGTCCTGGATTGATTAGTGTCTCGCTCACATGAAAGCATATATACACACACACACACACACACACACACACACACACACACACACTTAAATACTTTATTGGAATCCAAGAATCAAATTTACAGGTTGACCACCATTGTTTTTGTAGGTCAGGACTCACGGCATGGGGACATGGCCATCTAAACCTAAATAATCCAAGTTGATCATTTATTGGTGTTTGGGAGATGTGGTCCCACTATACCAAGTTAGTTTTGTGTATGTGCCATCTCACACCAAGAAGTGACATTCCATTAGTGGCTCAGTGAGGGTAAACTGACCTGGGTCCATATCCACAAAGTGTCTCAGAGAAGGAGTGTTGATCTGATTTTAGAGGCTACTTATATAGACAATTTGTATAAAACCCATAAACTGTATTTATGATTATATGACAATATTTTAGGTTGACAATAATTATATCACACACACACACACACACCCCTCCTCAGAGGAGCCTCCACAGAGGAGCCACCACATCCTACTAAAATGTCTTTTTTTTCAGATAGAACTATTGTAACGGCTGTCGTGGGTTGAAGAAGGTGAAGAGGACCAAAGTGCAGCATGGTACGTGTTCATGATGTATATTTATTTGAACTCAGAACACTACAACCAAAATAACAAAAATAGATCAACACGAAACAGTTCTGTCTGGTGGAGAACACAGAGACAGAAAACAAATGAACAAGCGAATAAAGGAAAACTGAAACAGTCCCGTTTGGTGAAAACACTGAAACGGAAAATAACCACCCACAAACAAGAGTGGGAAAACAGGCTACCTAAGTATGGCTCTCAATCAGAGACAACTATTGACAACTGCCTCTGATTGGGAACCATACCAGGCCAAACACATAGAAATATAAACACAAGAACAAAACATAGAATGCCCACCCCAACTCACCAACCTAAAATAGAAACATACAAAAGGAACTAAGGTCAGGATGTGACAACTATACTAAATATAGTCATGTCAAACACCTGAATAAAACAAACTGTTTTGCAATAGTCTCAACAGTCTCAACAGCACCCTGTAGGATAGCACCATGGTGTAGCCAGAGGACAGCTATTTTCTGTCCTCCTTCAGCTACATTGACTTCAATACAAAACGTAGGAGGCTCATGCTCCTCACCCCCTTCCATAGATCTACATGGTTTAGTTTAGTTTATTAGGATCTGCATTAGCTAATGCACATGAAGCAGCTACTCTTCCTGGGGTCCACACACAAATTACAAATACATGAGATAGTACAGAACAATAATAGACAAGAATATAAAATATTACATGAAATAAATACAAAAATATGTAAATAAAATATTTAAGATTTATTTAACCAGGAAAAGTCTATTTTTCAAGAGATACCTAGCCAAAGCAGCAACAATCAATACATAACCGAATAAAAACATACAGCAATAGAATATGATCCAGCCTAAAAAAAAGCATTTACACAGACTCTTCCATTAATATTTTTTATTCATTCAGTGGCACTAACATATCTAGATGAAGCATGGATTGTAGATTATTCCATGCGTCTGGTGCACAAGAAGAGAAGGCAGTCTTGCCTAATACTGTGAATGTCCTGGGGACTTTAAGTAGCAACCACCTAGCAGACCTGGTAAGACAGGAGTTTGCCCAAAAGGGCTTTGTAGATGAACACATACAATTGTAGCTTTCTGCACTTATAAAGTGAGGGCCAACCTACCATTTGGCACAAGGTGCAATGGTGGGTGATTGACTTGCCATTTGTAATAAAGTGCAAGGATGCATGATAAACAGAGTCTAGTCTCTGTAAGACAGAGGAGGTTGCATGCATATACAACAAGTCACCATAATCAATTACAGAGATAAAAGTGTCCTGAACAAGATTCTTTCCAGCCATAAGCAGGAAGCAAGCCTTATTACGAAAATTAAAACCAAATTTCAAGTTAAGCTTCCTCACAAGATTATCCATATGTACTTTTAAGTACAACTTCTCATCCAAACATATACCTAGGCATTTGTAGGATGACACTTTTTCAACAGATAAGCCACCAGATGTGACAATGCTAACCTTCTCTGGCAGAGTTTGAACTCTAGTAAATGTCATGAACTTGTTTTTGTGTACATTCAAGACCAATTTGAGACCATAAAGGGAGGCCTGTAGTGAATGAAAAGAAGTCTGGAGCTCTTCAGCAGCCTGAACCAGAGAAGGAGCACATTAATATATGACTGTATCATCTGCATATACAGTTGATGTCGGAAATTTACATACACCTTAGCCAAATACATTTAAACTCAGTTTTTCACAATTCCTGAGATTTAATCATAGTAGAAAATCCCTGTCTTAGGTCAGTTAGGATCACCACCTCATTTTAAGAATATGAAATGTCAGAATAATAGTAGAGAGAATTATTTATTTAATTTTAATTTATTTCATCACATTTCCAGTGGGTCAGAAATGTACATACACCAAATATTAGTATTTGGTAGCATTGCCTTTAAATTGTTCAACTTGGGTCAAATGTTTTGGGTAGCCTTCCACAAGCTTCCCACAATAAGTTGGGTGAATTTTGACCCATTCCTCCTGACAGAGCTGATGTAACCGAGTTAGGTTTGTAGGCCTCCTTGCTTGCACACGCTTTTTCAGTTCTGCCCACACATTTTCTATGGGGTTGAGGTCAAGGCTTTGTGATGGCCACTCCAATACCTTGACTTTGTTGTCCTTAAGCACAACTTTGGAAGTATGCTTGGGGTCATTGTTCATTTGGAAGACCCCTTTGCGAACAAGCTTTAACTTCCTGACTGATGGCTTGAGATGTTGCTTCAATATATCCACATAACTTTCCTTCCTCATGATGCCATCTATTTTGTGAAGTGCACCAGTCCTTCCTGCAGCAAAGCACCCCGACAACATGATTCTGCCACCCCTGTGCTTCACGGTCGGGATGGTATTCTTCGGCTTGCGAGCCTCCCCCTTTTCCTCCAAACATAACGACGGTCATTATGGCCAAACAGTTCTATTTTTGTTTCATCAAACCAGAGGACATTTCTCCAAAAAGTATGATCTTTGTCCCCATGTGCAGCTGCAAACCGTAGTCTGGCTTTTTTATGACGGTTTTGGAGCAGTGGCTTCTTCCTTGCTGAGTGGCCTTTCAGGTTATGTCGATATAGGACTCGTTTTACTGTGGATATAGATACTTTTGTACCTGTTTCCTCCAGCATCTTCACCACGTCCTTTGCTGTTGTTCTGGGATTGATTTGCACTTTTCGCACCAAAGTACGATCATCTCTAGGAGACAGAGCATGTCTCCTTCCTGAGCGGTATGATGGCTGCATGGTCCCATGGTGTTTATACTTGTGTACTATTGTTTGTTCAGATGAATGTGGTACCTTGATGCGTTTGGAAATTTCTCCCAAGGATGAACCAGACTTGTGGAGGTCTACAATTTATTTTCTGAGGTCTTGGCTGATTTCTTTTGATTTTTCCCATGATGTCAAGCAAAGAGGCACTGAGTTTGAAGGTAGGCCTTGAAATACATCCACAGGTACACCTCCAATTGACTCAAATGATGTCAATTAGCCTATCAGAAGCTTCTAAAGCTATGACATCATTTTCTGAAATGTTCCAAGCTGTTTAAAAGCACAGTCAACTTAATGTATGTAAACTTCTGACCCACTGGAATTGTGATACAGATACAATTGTTGGAAAAATGACTTGTGTCATGCACAAAGTAGATGTCCTAACCGACATGCCAATACTATAGTTTATTAACATGAAAGTTGTGGAGTGGTTGAAAAACGAGTTTTAATGACTCCAACCGAAGTGTATGTAAACTCCCGATTTCAACTGTAAATGAATGAATGGCAACATAGGTAACTAGCTAACACTGTAATTCATAATAGACTGGTACTATGTAGTCAGCTAGCTAACTATACCTATTGCCAGACAGGAAAAAAATGATTTAGCTAAATTAGAATCTAATTTGTGTTTATAAGCTAACCCCATCATTATTACATTTTTTACATTTAAGTCATTTAGCAGACGCTCTTATCCAGAGCGACTTACAAATTGGTGCATTCACCTTATGACATCCAGTGGAACAGTCACTTTACAATAGTGCATCTAAATCTTAAAAGGGGGGTGAGAAGGATTACTTATCCTATCATAGGTATTCCTTAAAGAGGTGGGGCTTCAGGTGGTGGTATTTGGTCATATGATTATGGCAGGGTTCAGTGACAAGCAATAGAGAGAGCGAGAGAGAGAGAGAGCACCACCCATGTTGAGGCAGGGAGAGGACGAACAGGCCATCAGGTGAGAATTTGAGTTACAGTGTTAGGCACTATCAGTTCAACTCCTCATCTTTGCTGACTGTAGCCCAAGTGCTATAACAAAACAGTCGTTGCCTGCATTCTGATTTCATAAGGTTGTCATGGCAGGGATCAAAGACAGTCACTAAGGAGAGGGAGAGCACCGCCCACGTTGAGGCACAAGGAGATTACGAACAGGTCATTAGGTGAGCATTTGATTTATAAGGGTGTCTGGTAAAGCACGTTGCACAGCAATTCACATTGCATACAGATTGGGACAATCGGTTCAACTCCTCATCTTTGCTGACTGTAGCCCAAGTGTTACAGTATAACAAATGCTCTTGCCTAAATGTAGATTTCATTTGGATGTCATGGAGGTTGAAAACGGGGCTGCACTCAACAATGCCACAAACCATGTTGCCGTTTGTCATATCCACTAGGAGAACCTGGATACCGTTGATAGGAAAACAATATGCCCAAATATGCTTTCTGGCAGTGTCATGGGTAAACAGGTATTTGGTGCATTTAAGTGAGTTGAAACTGAAGATCTGACCCCTCTCTCTACCACTATATGCCCACCTTTGTATAAGGTTGCAACCGGTTATTGACTGTTATTGAATGTGTATGTTTTTTACTTGATGGTCAATGACAATGAGTTGTGGCTATGTATTTTTTTTAACCTGTTGCGACAAGCAATCCCGTATCCGGGATCCTATTTATAGCCTCAAGCTCATTACCATAACGCAACGTTAACTATTCATGAAAATCGCAAATGAAATTAAATAAATATATTTCCTCTCAAGCTTAGCCTTTTGTTAACAACACTGTCATCTCAGATTTTCAAAATATGCTTTTGAACCATAGCTAAACAAGCATTTGTGTAAGAGTATTGATAGCCTAGCATAGCATTAAGCCTAGCATTCAGCATGCAACATTTTCACAAAAACAAGAAAAGCATTCAAATAAAATAATTTACCTTTGAAGAACTTCAGATGTTTTCAATGAGGAGACTCTCAGTTAGATAGCAAATGTTAAGTTTTTCCAAAAAGATTATTTGTGTAGACAAATCGCTCTGTTTTGTTCATCATGTTTGGGTAAGAAAAAACCCGAAAATTAAGTCATTACAACGCATACTTTTTTCCAAATTAACTCCATAATATTGACAGAAACATGGCAAACGTTGTTTAGAATCAATCCTCAAGGTGTTTTTCACATATCTATCGATGATAAATCATTCGTGGCAGTTTGGTTTCTCCTCTGAAGAAATGGAACGCGCATGGACCTGGAGATTACGCAATAATTTTGACGCAGGACACCGGGGGACACCTGGTAAATGTAGTCTCTTATGGTCAATCTTCCAATGATATGCCTACAAATACGTCACAATGCTGCAGACACCTTGGGGAAACGACAGAAAGTGCAGGCTCATTCCTGGCGCATTCACAGCCATATAAGGAGACATTGGAACACAGCGCCTTCAGAATCTGGGGCATTTCCTGTATGAAATTTAATATTGGTTTCGCCTGTAGCATTAGTTCTGGGGCACTCACAGATAATATCTTTGCAGTTTTGGAAACGTCCAGTTTTTTTCTTTCCAAAGCTGTCAATTACATGCATAGTCGAGCATCTTTTCGTGACAAAATATCTTGTTTAAAACAGGAACGTTTTTTATCCAAAAATTAAAAGAGCGCCCCCTATCTCGAAGAAGAAGACGTCTATTGCTTGAGCATGGCACCAGACTGACTGGTTTATTTTGAAGTCTTCTGATTGAGCATTATGCCACACTGATTGGTTAATTTTGAGTTCTATTGTTGAATTATTTTATGAATTAATACTGCAAAAAACGTTTCCAGATTGCCTCGACTCCTTTTATGTTAATTGGTTATAAGAAATGAGTAATTCAAGACCATGTACTAGCCAAGTGTGATGAAGGGTACAGAAATATAAATGACGGATTTTGACATTTAAATGTAGTTAAAGAAGGGGTGTGGTGGTGACTTTCTGAACATGTTAAGAGTCGGAAAAAAGTTTAAAGTATTATAGAAAAATGTTGCTATTTCAATTGGGATTGGGGTGTATTGACCAATCAGGATATTTTGGGGTGTATTTTCCCTTCAAACTTCACCAGAAACAACCATTTCACATACCCCGGACGGGTGTTGACACTGGAACCCAATGACCCTGACCCCCCCCATATCTGACACAGAGTTAGGCCCTTGCCTCAACTCATGTCTCATACCCTCATTCAATCACTGCTGTGATTCCTTCACAACACTGTGTAAGTAACCCTCTCATTCCCATTCCCCATAATATTTTACTACATAATATGTGTTTGTAGCCCTCTCATGTTTGGATAAATACCATAGTAGGCCGGCAATTAACACAATCTAATTATTAAACATACACATCAATAATTTTACTCCTTGCTTGGACTCATTCTTAGCTCTTTTGTCTAACTGTGTTGTGTTGTTGTTTTTTGTCTTCCCAGTAAAATCCTGTCCTCAGTGAAAGTGTTGAGCTCCCTGAGGTCTGTGACCACCTCAACCCCTGTCCTGCACTGAAGTCAAGCCTCTGAACACCTCAACTCATTCCTCATATCCTCCAGTGATGCAATCACTGCTGGGATCCCTTCTCAACACGGTGTAAGTAGCCCTCTCATTCCCATTCCCCTTAATATTCTACTATAAAAAATGTTTTAGGTAAAAGTGATTTATGTCTTTGACGATTTTTTAAACATGCTTTGTGTCTCTGTGCTTGTCCCTGTCTGTGCCTATATCGTGGGTCTCCCATCCTCATAAACTTATTTTTCAATTCACCAGCCTCCACCGATACGCACACACACACACACACACACACACACACACACACACACACACACACACACACACACACACACACACACACACACACACACACACACACACACACACACACACACACACACACACACACACACACAGATTCCCAAATGCATTCAGAGACATACACACTCCCTGAGACACAAATAAACATTCTGGTCCTCCCCATACTCCACACGCTGATCTCACAAACACACCCGGAGAGCCTCCTTGATGATTCATTCATTGTGCAACATTAGAATTGGACAGTTTCACTGTAATAGTCCAGGGGAGATAGATTCATGAAGAAAAAAGGGAATGCAACCAGTGGTCTCTGACAGTTAGATATGACTTATTACACAGAGGTCGAGATGAGTGTAAATCAATGTTGTTTCCAGGCCTGTGAGGGAGTTAGGAAAATAGAGTTGTTTGCCAGGGAATGCATCGGCCCAGTACAGGGAGTTAAAATATGATCTTACTTCCTGGCTTGCACACACATTCGCACACACACACATGCCTGCGCAAGTGAGATTTGGTTGGGTGGGCCCCACCTTCCAGCAAAACATTTTAGTTGACCCCTCTTGACAGCGGAGATAAAGCATTTTATAAAGTTCATTTCCATGAAGGCCTGTTTCACGTAGTCTCCTCTGAACAGTTGATGTAGAGATGTGTCTCTTCCTTGAACACTGTGAAGCATTTATTTGGGCTGCAATTGCTGATGCTGGTAACTCTAATGAACTTGTCCTTTTTGGGGTGGCAGGTAGCCGAGTGGTTCGAGCATTGGTCCAGTAACCCAAAGGTTGCTAGACCGAATCTCCAAGATGACAAGGTAAAAATTGGTCATTCTGCTGCTGAACAAGGCAGTTAACCCACTGTTCCTAGGCCATCATTGTAAATAAGAATTTGCTCTTAACTGACTTGCCTAGTTAAATTGAAGGTTACACATCCTCTGAAACAGCGGTAACTCTGGGTCTTCCTTTCCTGGGGCGGTCCAATTAAGAGCCAGTTTCATCGCAGCTCTTGATGGGTTTTGCATCTGCAAAACCCTACCTTGTCACAACACAACTGATTGGTATTAAGAAGGAAAGAAATTCCTCAAAATTTACTTTTTACAAGGCACACCTGTTAATTGAAATGCATGGTTCAGAGACTGCCAAGGGTGTTCAAAGCTGTCATAAATACTTTGAAGAATCTCAAATATAAAATACATTTAGATTTCTTTAACACTTTTTTGGTTACTTCATGATTCCATATTTGTTATTTCATAGTTTTGATGTATTCACTGATATTCTAGAATGTATTCATCATTTGCTATGAGACTCGAAATTTAGCTCATCCTGTTTCCATTGACCATCCTTGGGATGTTTCTTCAACTTGATTGGATTCCACCTGTGGCGAATTCAATTGATTGGAGGTGATTTGAAAAGGCACACACCTAAGGTCCCATAGTTGACAGTGCATGTCAGAGCAAAAACCAAGCCATGAGGTCGAAGGAAATGTCCATAGAGCTCCGATTGTGTCGAGGCACAGATCTGGGGAAGGGTACCAAAAAATGTCTGCAGCATTGAAGGTCCCCAAGAACGCAGTGGCCTCCATCATTCTTAAATGGAAGAAGTTTAGAACCTCTAAGACTCTTCCTATACAGTGTATGGCTGCCCGGGCCAACTGAGCAATCGGTGGAGAAGGGCCTTGTTCAGGGAGGTGACCAAGAAGCCGATAGTCATTCTGACAGAGCTCTAGAGTTTCTCTGTGGAGATGGGAGAAACTTTTAGAAGATCAACCATCTCTGCAGTACTCCACCAATCAGGCCGTTGTGGTAGATTGGCCAGACGGAAGTCACTCCTCAGTTAAAGGCACATGACAGCCTGCTTGGAGTTTGCCAAAAGGCACATAAAGACTCTCAGACCATGATGAAACCAAGATTGAACTCTTTGGCTCAAATGCTAAGCATCACGTCTGGATGAAACCGGGCACCTTTCCATAAGGTGAAGCATGGTGGTGGCAGCATCATGCTGTGGGGATGTTTTACAGCAGAAGTAACTGGGAGACTGTCACCATTGAGGCAAATATGAACAGAGCAAAGTACAGAGCGATCCTTGATGAAAACCTGCTCCAGAGCGCTCAGGGTCTCAGACTGGGGGTGATGATTCACCTTCCAACAGGACAATGACCCTAAACACACAGCCAAGACAACGCAAGACTCTGAATGTCCCTGCGAGGCCTAGCCAGAGCCCGGACTTGAACCCAATTTAACATCTCTGAGGAGACCTGAAAATAGCTGTGCAGCATTGTTCCCCATCCAACCTGACAGAGTTTGGGAGGATCTGC
Source organism: Oncorhynchus keta (assembly GCF_023373465.1). NCBI lineage: Eukaryota > Metazoa > Chordata > Actinopteri > Salmoniformes > Salmonidae > Oncorhynchus > Oncorhynchus keta. The sequence continues at coordinate 45,649,937 of NC_068422.1, read as the reverse complement.
AGAGAAGAATGGGAGAAACTACCCAAATACAGATGTGCCAAGTTTGTAGCATCATACCCAAGAAGACTCGATGGTGTAATCGCTGCCATAGTAGCTTCAACAAAGTACTGAGTGATAGGTCTGAATACTTACATAAATGTGATATATAAAAAAAACTGTTATTGCTTTGTCATTATGGGGCATTGTGTGTAGATTGATGAGGGAAAAAAATGATTTAATACATTTTAGAATATGGCTGAAACCTAACAATGTTGTCAATGGTGTATTGGAGGCGAAGTCAGGTGCAGGAGAGCAGAGTATAATGAACAGACATACTTTTATTAAAGTTCCAAAAATGAGAGCACTACATAAATCAAACGCGCTCAAAAAACAGAACATAAATGTAAAGTGCGTAAACTAACACCACATAACAAGAAACAATTACACACAAAACATGATGGGAAAGAGAGGGTTAAATACAAGTAGATTGATTGGGGAAATGAAAACCGGGTGTTTATGGAAACAAGACAAGACAAATGGATATATGAAAAATGGAGCGGCGATGGCGAGAAAGCCGGTGACGTCGATCGCCGAACGCCGCCCGAACAAGGAGAGGAGCCGACTTCAGCGGAAGTCGTGACAGTACACCCCCCTTGACGCGTGGCTCCAGCGGCGCCGACACCGGCCTCGAGGACGACCCGGAGGACGAGGCGCAGGGCGATCCAGCCGGCGATGGTGAAAGTCCCGCAGCAGTTCAAGATCCAAAACATCTGCAACCGGAACCCAGCACCTCTCCTCCGGTCCGTACCCCTCCTGGAGCGGACCAGCCACCACCGGCCTGACGAGAGACACATGGAACGAGTGGTTAATACAATAATCAGAGAGAAGCTGTAATCTGTAACATACCTCGTTCACCCTCCTCAGGACTTTAAATGGCCCCACAAACCACGGACCTATCTTCCGGCAGGGCAGGCCGGAGGGGCAGGTTACGGGTCGAGAGCCAGACCCGGTCCCCCAGTGTTTGTCTCACTGGGGTGACGGTCCGGGCTGGCTTTCTGACTACGCGTGGCTCGCTGGAGATGGACATGGGCGGCCTCCCATGTCTCCTCCGCGCGCCTAAACCAGTCGTCCACCGCAGCAGTCTCGGTCTGACCCTGATGCCACGGTGGAGGAACCGGCTGGTACCTCAATACGCACTGAAAGGGGGAGGTTAGTGGAGGAGTGGCGAAGCAAGTTCTGTGCCATCTCGGCCCAGGGCACAGATCCTGGTTGACTGTCTCTACCTGCCCGTTACTCTCGGGGTGACCTGAGGTAAGGCTAATTGAGACCCCCAGACGTTCCATAAACGCCTTCCAAACTCTCGACATGAACTGGGGACCCCGATCCAACACTATATCCTCAGGCACCCGGAATACGTGTGTAAACAGGGCCTCTGCAGTCTGTAGGGCTGTAGGGAGACCAGGCAGAGGGAGGAGACGACAGGACTCGTGGTATTTCCTTGTGAGGGAGGAAGTTCCATTAGGAAATACACTGACAGATGTGACCAAGGTCGTTGTGGAACAGGTAAGGAATGTAACTTACCTCTGAGCAGGAGTCTCGAAGCATTACACTGGGCACACACTGAGCAGGAGGAGACATAAACCCTCACGTCCTTAGACAAAGACAGCCACCAGTACTTCCCAGTCAGACAGCACACCGTCTGACCGATCTCCGGATGACCAGAGGAGGGAGATGTGTGGGCCCAAGAGATCAACTGGTCACGGACAGCAGACAGAAAGTATATACGCCCAACGGGACAGTGGAGGGGAGCGGACTCTGTACGCAATGCCTGCTCGATGTCCGCATCCAGATCTCACACAACCGGCGCTACCAGGCAGGAGACCATGAGTATGGGAGTTTGATCTATGGGCCGCTCCTCTGTGTCATACAGCAGGGACAGTGCGTCTGCCTTCTTATTCTGGGAACCTGGTCTGTAGGACAGGGTAAACCCAAAAGGGGTAAAGAACATGCCCACCTTGCCTGACGAGGATTCAGTCTCCTCGCTGCCCGGATGTACTCCATGTTGTGGTGGTCAGTCCAGATGAGAAAAGGGTGTGTAGCCCCCTCAAGCCAATATCTCCACGCTTTCAACACTATCCACAGCCAACAACTCCCGGTCCCCCACATCACAGTTATACTCCGCTGGGCTAAGCTTCTTCGAGAAGAAAGCACAGGGGCGGAGTTTCGGTGGCGTGACCGAGCGCTGTGAGAGCCTGGCTCCTATCCCAGCCTCGGACGCGTCCACCTCTACTATGAACGCCAAAGAGGGATCCGGATGGGCCAGCACTGGAGCCGATGTAAACAGAGCTCTTAGTTGCCCAAAAGCCCTGTCCGCCTCAGCCGACCACCGCAACCTTACAGGACCCCCCTTCAGCAGTGAGGTAATGGGGCGCAGCAACCTGGCCAAAACCCCGGATAAATGTCAGGTAGTAATTGGCAAACCCTACTTCCTTTACCGTGGTTAGAGTCGGCCAATTTACCGTGGTGGGAGTCGGCCAATTACGCACGGCTACAACGCTGTCACTCTCCATCTCCACCCCTGATGTGGAATTGTGATACCCTAGGAAGGAGACGGCCTGCTGAACGTACAGGCATTTCTCAGGCTTGACGTACAGGTCATGCTCCAACAGTCATCCAAGAACCTTGAGCACCAAGGACACATGCTCGGCACGTGTAGCGGAGTAAACCAGAATGTCAGCGATACACACCACTACACCCTGCCCGTGCAGGTCCCTGAAAATCTCGTCTACAAAGGATTGGAAAACTGATGGAGCATTCATCAACCCGTATGGCATGACGAGGTACTCATAATGCCTTGTGGTGGTACTGAACGCTGTCTTCCACTCGTCTCCCTCCAGGACACACACCAGGTTATATGCACTCCTGAGATCCAGTTTCGTGATGAAGCGCGCCCCATGCATTGACTCAATCGCCTCACAGTGATTTGATTCAGACCTCTATAGTCAATGCACGGGCGTAAACCTCCATCCTTCTTCTTCACAAAAAAGAAACTCGAGGAGGCAGGTGAAGTAGCGGGCCGAATGTAACCCTGACGCAGGGATTCAGAGACATATGTCTCCATAGCCACCGTCTCCGCTTGCGACAGGGGATACACGTGACTCCTGGGAAGTGCAGCGTCTGTCAGGAGAATTATCGCACAATCCCCCCATCGATGAGGTGGTTATTGAGGTGAGGTGGTTATTCTTTTTACAGAAGGCGAGAGCCAAATCGGCATATTCTGGGGGGATGGGGGGGATGACCTGGTCTGGACTTCCCACCGTCATAGCACCAACAGAAACCCCTACACGCCTCCCCAAGCACTCTCGCGACCACCCCGTGAGAGCCCTCTGTTGCCAGCAAATAGTGGGGTTATGCAGAGCCAACCAAGGAAGACCTAGTACCACAGGAAACGCAGGAGAGTCACTGAGAAAGAGACTGATTATCTCCTCATGATTCCCCTGCATAACCATGGCCAATGAGATGGTGGCCTCCTTGATTAGCCCGGACCCTAATGGTCGACTATCTAGAGCATGTACCGGGAAGGGCCTAACTATAGGACAAATGGGGAACCCTAACCTAATGGCTAATGCTCTGTCTATAAAATTCCCAGATGCGTCTGAATCGACGAGCGCCTTATGCTGGGAATGTGGGGGAAACTCAGGGAAACAAACAGGCACAAACAGTTGATCAACAGAGGACTCTGGATGAGTGTGGTGCAAACTCACCTGGGGTGACGCCAGAGTGCCCTGCCTGTTGCCTCGACTCCCAGAGGTACCAACACGGCACGGGTGGAACGGGTGGAGACATCCCTAGTTGTGCTGGTCGAGGCACTGGAGAGACTTCCTGTCTCTCCCAGCGGTCCGTGGTCTGAACAGCTCGATCCATCATGGCACCTAGATGATGTAGCATGGCCGAATGTTCCTGGACGCGCTCCTTGACTCCTCTAACCGGGGTCCCTGCTCCTGCTGACTCCATTGGAGGTGTGTAATTCTGTCAATGTTGTATTGGAGGTGAAGTCAGGTGCAGGAGAGCAGAGTATAATGAACAGGCACACTTTTATCAAAGTTCCAAAACCGAGAGCACTATATAAATCAAACGCACTCAAAAAAACTGAACATAAAAGTAAAGCACGTAAACTAACACCACATAACATGAAACAATTACACACAAAACATGATGGGAAATAGAGGGTTAAATACAAGTAGATTGATTGGGGAAATGAAAACCAGGTGTGTATGGAAACAAGAACAATGAAAAATGGAGCGGTGTTGGCTAGAAAGCCGGTGACGTCGATCGCCGAACGCCGCCCGAACAACGACAGGAGCTGACTTCAGCGGAAGTCATAACAAATGTGGAAAAAGTCAAGGGGTCTGAATAATTTCCGAAGGCAATCATATACAGTGTGGCAAAAAAGTACTTAGTCAGCCACCAATTGTGCAAGTTCTCCCACTTAAAAATATGAGAGAGGCCTGTAATTTTCATCATAGGTACACTTCAACTATGACAGACAAAATGAGGGGAAATAATCCAGAAATTCACATTGTAGGATTTTTTATGAATTTATTTGCAAATTATGGTGGAAAATAAGTATTTGGTCACCTACAAACAAGCAAGATTTCTGGCTCTCACAGACCTGTAACTTCTTCTTTAAGAGGCTCCTCTGTCCTCCACTCGTTACCTGTATTAATGGCACCTGTTTGAACTTGTTATCAGTATAAAAGACACCTGTCCACAACCTCAAACAGTCACACTGTCAAAGGACACCAAAAACAAAATTGTAGACCTGCACCAGGCTGGGAAGACTGAATCTGCAATAGGTAAGCAGCTTGGTTTGAAGAAATCAACTGTGGGAGCAATTATTAGGAAATGGAAGACATACAAGACCACTGATAATCTCCCTCGTTCTGGGGCTCCACGCAAGATCTCACCCCGTGGGCTCAAAATGATCACAAGAACCAAAAAACAAAAAACAAAAAATCCCAGAACCACACGGGGGGACCTGTGAATGACCTGCAGAGAGCTGGGACCAAAGTAACAAAGCCTACCATCAGTAACACACTACGCCGCCAGGGACTCCAATCCTGCAGTGCCAGACGTGTCCCCCTGCTTAAGCCAGTACATGTTCAGGCCCATCTGAAGTTTGCTAGAGAGCATTTGGATGATCCAGAATAAGATTGGGGGAATGTCATATGGTCAGATGAAACCAAAATAGAACTTTTTGGTAAAAACTCAACTCGTCGTGTTTGGAGGCCAAAGAATGCTGAGTTGCATCCAAAGAATACCATACCTACTGTGAAGCATGGGGTGGAAACATCATGCTTTGGGGCTGTTTTTCTGCAAAGGGACCAGGACGACTGATCCGTGTTAAGGAAAGAATGAATGGGGCCATGTATCGTGAGATTTTGAGTGAAAACCTCCTTCCATCAGCAAGGGCATTGAAGATGAAATGTGGCTGGGTCTTTCAGCATGACAATGATCCCAAACACACAAGGATTTGAAGGTCCTGGCGTGGCCTAGCCAGTCTCCAGATCTCAACCCCATAGAAAATCTTTGGAGGGAGTTGAAAGTCTGTGTTGCCCAGCAACAGCCCCAAAACATCACTGCTCTAGAGGAGATCTGCATGGAGGAATGGGCCAAAATACCAGCAACAGTGTGTGAGAACCTTGTGAAGACTTACATAAAACGTTTGACCTCTGTCATTGCCAACAAAGGGTATATAACAAAGTATTGAGATAAACTTTTGTTATTGACCAAATACTTATTTATTTGCAAATAAATTCATAAAAAATGCTACAATGTGATTTTCTGGATTTTATTTCCTCATTTTGTCTGTCATAGTTGAAGTGTACCTATGATGAAAATTACAGGCCTCTCTCATCTTTTTAAGTGGGAGAACTTGCACAATTGGTGGCTGACTAAATACTTTTTTGCCCCACTGTACATGTATATATATATATATGTATATATATGGTTGAGTGCCTCCTAGCGTCTTATATCGCTTATGCTTGGGGTTTGGCCTCCACACACACACACACACACACACACACACACACACACACACACACACACACACACACACACACACACACACACACACACAGTGTGACTAAAACAACATGATATTTACTGTAAGTAACGATACACAGCTCATTTCTCTATATATGACACAGCTTCGGGAAAGAGGAAGTCCAATTTCTCGCTCCCCTGAACCACTTCCCCACCCCCGACACCCCTCACATGGCTATTGCTTTACATTTCCAATGTGTCACTGGAAATTCTAACCACAAAACATTCTCAAGGACCTAATAATTTATAGGAAAGATTTTAAAAATTCAGTAAAACTAAACAAATTTGTCCAGACAGCTGATCATAAGTTTGAATCTAAGGTACAGTTTGAAGTTTATATTTTTTCTTTCCAACTCACCCTTACCCACGCCCTTTCTGTCTGTCTGTCTGTCTGTCTGTCTGTCTGTCTGTCTGTCTGTCTGTCTGTCTGTCTGTCTGTCTGTCTGTCTAGTGCACACTGGGCAGTGCAGGCACAATAAACTCTGATGCCCTCGACCTGGGTGGCATGGCTGCGGGCACTGGGTGCCCAGACAGTGCCCTGTATGCTCACGGTGTACTGATTACTTAATTGTCAAGAGACAGTCACCCACAATGCCCTCTGATAGCATCAGGACTGATGGGAATTTGGTGGGACTTTTCCCGAATCCATGCTACTCTATGGAATTCCTCTTTCTTAGTGAAAAGTATATGTTTTGGTTTGTTAAAGAACTGTTCAACCTGTTTTTTCACAAAAAATGTTTTCTTTGTTGTCACAATTTTTTTTAGAATTGCTTTGTGATATCGATGTCTCTGTGTTTGGTGTGTGTTGGTGGGTGGATGTGTGTGTTTGTGTGTGTGTGTGTGTCTAATAACTTGAAACTTGAAACTGTCTGTCTGTCTGAATGTGAGTGTGTGCGTGTCCTTCTCCCTCAGTCTGTAGTATCTGTGTGTGTGAGTGTACAATGCAGGGCTGTATAGAGAGCTGAGGAAAGGGGGAGTCATGAGAACCTGGGTGACTGCCAGACGACCCTGAAATGACCCCTGACTTCATCAAACAGAGAGACAGACAGAGTGAGTAAGAAAGAGAGAGGGAGAGAGAGGGGCAATTCAGAGCTTCCATTCTACTCCCCCTCTCCCTTGTCACCTTTTCTGCGGCACACACTTGTTGCAGCCTTGTAAGCCTGGCGCCTTCTGGGCACGGATATTAGGGCATTAGGGATGAAAGGGTAAGGGCCGCCACCCTGACTCCCTTGAGTTTGTGTGTCTCTCTCACATTCCCTCAATCACATGTTTGTCGGTATGTATCTCTCTCTCTCTCTCTCTCTCTCTCTCTCTCTCTCTCTCTCTCTCTCTCTCTCTCTCTCTCTCTCTCTCTCTCTCTCTCTCTCCATATCTCACTAGTTACCTGTCAAAAACTGTAATCAATAATGTAACGTTTGGATTACCCAAATTCAGTAATGTATTCTGATTACATTCCATTCATTTAGTATACTTAACCGGTCAGAGGCATTAGAAGAAGACAAATGTATGTTACCAATTGAAACACATCTATTGCAGGATAAATCCATGTTAAAGTTTACATAGCTGGCCATATATGGATGTTAAATTTTTTGTTGTCATGGAGGACTATTTATTGAAAAATAAATACTGAGCACTACTGAAAAGTGCTATTTATATGTGACAAATTTGCTATAGGACTATTGTTAAACTTTTTATTGGTGACAATTTAATATCTTGATACAGATTTAACAATAAAAAAAAAACAATGTTTCCCCGCCTCTGTTTTTGTAAAAACAAACTGAGGGATGTAACCACTCTCAGATTAATAGACAGAGCTATGAATGCAAGGACTGACCAGCCATGATATCAAAATGATTGTTTTAACCATGTTATTAGGCTATATAGTGTTTGTTTTTTCTACATTTACTACGTTTACAAACGTTGGAGAAAAACAAGCGTATATTTTGGGTTCTCGTGAGGTGTGACAGTTTGAACTAAGCTCATGAGCCATTTATAAGTTATATTCTTCAAGAATCAATGGAGGTATATAATCTAAAAATGGACGTAGCAACTACAGATTGCCCCTTTTAAGTCTATCAAAAGTGTGCGAGTGTCACGAATCCCACGGAAGATGGTGCCTCTTCATGTTCGGGCGGTGCTCGGCCGGCCTACTAGCTGCCACCGATCCCCTTTTCTGTTTCAGTTAGTTTTGTCTGATGAGTTTAACTTCTTTCTTGTTTGGGTTTTGTTTTGGGCTATTTAAACCCGGTAGGCCCGCCAGCTTTTGTGCAGGCTTGTTGTTCTGTTCATGGTGTGTGGATTATTGTGGATTCCGTTTTTCCGGACAGTTCCGTCCTGTTTGTTGGACTGGGTATTTATGTGCCCTTGTGTTTGGCGTGACCATTACTCTGTTCTTGGAATAAAGATCCACGTTTTGAACTACCCTGCTCTCTGCACCTGACTCCTCCACCCACTACTCCTAGAATCCATTACAGCGAGTTTGAACATGTGTCCATTAGGCCTGTGGATTAAATGTTTTTATCAGCATGAATTAGATTGAGCAATAAAAGCCCCACTTTTATTCCATAAACTGGAATCCGCACTGTGCAGCTGTTGAAAGAGTGCATTTTTCACTGGCTGATAGGAAGCTTAAACTTCTTGAATTCAATCATTATTGCGTTCAAATACACATTTAGATTTGTGAACAGCCATCCACAACAACCACAATCCGTAAGGCGCAAATGGCTAAATGAGAGAGCAACAGTGTAATTCACATCAATTCGCTATGTAGATAACAATAATGAGTGATATCCGTATCGCCGTAGACTACACCACTGCTGTCATCCTTACCTCAACTGTTCAAGTTGGATAATCTTTGGAATGCCGACAGCAGTCGTACCACTGGAAGACATAGCTTGGACTGTAGCCTAGAAAAGCCTACTCCTGCTCTTTGCCCGCGATCCATCAAACCCATTTGTTGTGTCATCATAGTGGTCTCTGACTTGTGGTCAGATACGCTCAGGTGGAGCAAACTTAAACTTGAGCCTTTTTTCAATGCTGATATGAATGTCATTGAGAAAAAAGAGAAGTGTCAAAGATTTTTTTTTCTCGTAATGCTCCTTTCTGAATTTAAAAGTAATCCTCAAAATTGAGTTTTTCAAAAGCATCTGTAATCTGATTACAATTTTTTTGCTGGTAATGTAACGAATTACAGTTAAAAAATGAGGTAATCCAGTACTCCCCAACCCTGCACATACACAAACACCACAGGAGGTTGGTGGCACCTTAATTGGGGAGGATGGGCTCGCGGTAATGGTTTAAGCGGAATAGGTGGTGCGTTATCAAATACATCAAACAGATGGTTTGACGCCATTCCATTTGCTCCGATCCAGCCATTATTATGAGCCGTCCTCCCCTCAGCAGCCTCCATTGACACACACAAACACACACACACACAAACTCAGTACATGATGGATCCATGGAAAAGAAAAACACCGTCAGACAGTAAATGGACATAATGATGGGACGGAGGTAGGTGATAGGTGATAGCTCTGACTGTCACTAGATAATCCTGGAGCTCCATCCTCAGTGAAACCAACATTTCCCTGCCTGTCAGCTGCTTGCTCTCTATCTGCTCCATAGTCAGGGATCTGTCTCTGGGGACACACTTGCTCTCTCCCCTCACAAGGTGTTGACAGTCTGTTAACACAGTACTCAGCGGGGTTCCTGGTAATACATCTCTCCTTCTCTCACATTCTCTATTCTCTATCTCTGGCAGGCTACGCTAGCTGGCCACACAGCCAGCTGAGCTAGACCCATTAGGTCACTGGCTCCATGTCTTACGCTGTCAATGTATGTTTACATTAGTTGTGAGTTAATATATGTCTTGTTCTCCCATTGGATAGTCTGTCTTGTTTAGATCGCATCATATTCCATATATGTATATATATATATATATATATATATATATATATACAGTGGGGATAACAAGTATTTTATATACTGCCAATTTTGCAGGTTTTCCTACTTACAAAGCATGTAGAGGTCTGTAATTTTTATCATAGGTGCACTTCAACTGTGAGAGACGGAATCGAAAAATCCAGAAAATCACATTGTATGATTTTTAAGTAATTCATTTGCATTTTATTGCATGACGTAAGTATTTCATCACCTACCAACCAGTAAAAACTCCGGCTCTCACAGACCTGTTCGGTTTTCTTTAAGAATCCCTCCTGTTCTCCCCACATTACCTGTAATAACTGCACCTGTTTGAACTCGTTACCTGTATAAAAGAAACCTGTCCACACACTCAACAGACTCCAACCTCTCCACAATGGCCAAGACCAGAGAGCTGTGTTAGGACATCAGGGTTAAATTGTAGACCTGCACATGGCTGGGATGGGCTAAAGGACAATAGGCTTGCAGCTTGGTAAGAAGGCAACATCTGTTGGCGCAATTATTAGAAAATGGAAGAAATTCAAGATGACGGTCAATCAGCCTCGGTCTGGAGCTCCGTGCAAGACCTCACCTGTGGGGCATCAATGATCATGAGGAAGGTGAGGGATCAGCCCAGAACTACATGGCAGGACCTCGTCAATGACCTGAAGAGAGCTGGGACAACAGTCTCAAAGAAAACCATTAGTAACACACTACGTCGTCATTGATTAAAATCCTGTAGCGCATGCAAGGTACCCCTGCTCAAGCCAGCGCATGTCCAGGCCCGTCTGAAGTTTGCCAATGACCATCTGGATGATCCAGAGGAGGAATGGGAGAAGGTCATGTGGTCTGATGAGACAAAAATAGAGCTTTTTGGTCTAAACTCCACTCACCGTGTTTGGAGGAAGAGGAAGGATGAGTACAACCCCAAGAACACCATCCCAACCGTGAAGCATGGAGGTGGAAACATCATTCTTTGGGGATGCTTTTCTGCAAAGGGGACAGGACAACTGCACCGTGTTGAGGGGAAGATGGATGGGGCCATGTATCGCAAGATTTTGGCAAACAACCTCCTTCCCTCGGTAAGAGCATTGAAGATGGGTCGTGGCTGGGTCTTCCAGCATGACAACGACCCAAAACACACAGCCAGGGCAACTAAGGAGTGGCTCCGTAAGAAGCATCTCAAGGTCCTGGAGTGGCCTCGCCAGTTTCCAGACCTGAACCCAATAGAGAATCTTTGGAGGGAGCTGAAAGTCCGTATTGCCCAGCGACAGCCCCGCGACAGCCCCGCGACAGCCCCGAAGGTCTGCATGGAGGAGTGGGCCAAAATCCCTGCTGCAGTGTGTGCAAACCTGGTCAAGAACTACAGGAAACGTATGATCTCTGTAATTGCAAACAAAGGTTTCTGTACCAAATATTAAGTTCGGCTTTTCTGATGTATCAAATACTTATGTCATGCAATAAAATGCACATTAATTACTTAAAAATCATAAAATGTGATTTTCTGGATCTTGTTTTAGATTCCATCACTCACAGTTGAAGTGTACCAATGATAAAACATTACAGACCTCTACATGCTTTGTAAGTAGGAGTACCTGCAAAATTGGCACTGTATCAAATACTTGTTCTCCCCACTGTGTATATATATATATATATCAAATGACAGGTGTGGGTTTTCTAGTGGGTGATAAGTAGGTATAACCTTGGCTTCTCTCTGCAACACCACATCCGGTGTCTATGTCTCTTAGGTTTTTACAGTTTTTACAGACTTCTAAATCACTTTAAAGCTACTGGTTGAAGTGAATGTGTGTAATGGTTTGGAAGTTTTGTAATCAGGTGGACTCTTTACGAGGAGACATTTCTTGGAATATAAACAGTCATTAAAGTGCTAAAAACACACAGTAGACCTCGGAGCTGGTCAGCTGACCTCTATACCAGGCGGTGACTCCTGAACAGCTCTTCAACGGGCTACCCAGGCCACTCTTTTACTCTGCTGTTACTCTCTATTTATAATCTATGCATAGTCACTTTAACTCTACCTACATGTACATATTACATCAACTACCTCAACTAACCGGTGCCCCCGCACATTGACTCTATACCGGTACCCCCTTGTTATTTTAATGCTGCTATTTAATTATTTGTTACTTTTTTTTTTTTTTTTTTTTTTACTTATCTATTTTTTACACTTAAAAAAAAATCTTAACTTCTTAAGGCATTGTTGGTTAAGTACTTGTAAGTATGCATTTCACTGTAAGGTCTACTACCTACACCTGTTGTATTCGGCACATGTGACAAATACAATTAGATTTGATTTGATTTGATTTGCAGCAGACCACAGGACAATTCACGCCAGCTTCTGGTTCTGTGTTTCTGTGCTCCCATCAGAGACTCCAAGAACCTCCATCCGAAGTAGCAATCCAGATAATTAGCCTTGCCCAAGTGTGAGCTGAGAAAAGCAAGTGTTACTGGTTTTTGGAAATGTGTGTGTGTGAGGGTTGCCTGCCTACCCAAACTCCTTGCTCCGGCCAAACGCTATGCCACACCCACAGACGTTAGTTCCTCCTTTGCAATGAGTCTGGATCTGAATAGCTCCCGATTTCTAGAATGCAAACACATTCTAACCAATTTTTAAAATTCACCATTGGCTTTGATACTCTGATTGGTTAGAGATGATTCAATCGCTGACGACACACCTCATTTTGACAGGGGGGTGCTTGTGTGTGTGTGAGACAGCGAAAAAAAGGTAGCGAGTGAAAGACATAAAGAGGAAGAGAAAACAGAGACAGTGCAGGTAATACCACTTTCCTCTATATCCTGCCGTCCTCCCCCACCTCCAGCCCACTTGATGCCCAGATGCTAGAGGCTGGTTTTGAGAGCTCCTGTGACAGAAGACAATGCTGCTACTGTTGTGGGTGGGGCCTACGGGGCAAGTGCAGCCAGCAGCCACGTGAGGTGCAAATCAAGACACACACACGCATGCACACACATGCACACATCCACACACACACCATGCACATACACACACACACACATAACACACACTCCGACGGATGTTCTTCATTGAAGCGCGTTTCATATGCTGATCTGGCAACAATGTCATTTCCTAATGTCCAACTGTCATCTACCTCCACCCCTGCAACTGTACCCTGTTCCTGTTTGTCTCTGACTCAGCTGTCTGTCTCTCATTAGCAGCCATTAGCCCTGAGTAGGCGCTTTGGTCCTCTCTACCCCTGCCCCCCACAACCCCCATCTAGTACCCCCTGGCCCCCAGGCTTTACCCCAGGAAATGCCCTAATCCCCCAGGCCAATAAAACACAGACGCTGCCCCTCTCTCTGGAGACACTCCCTCGCTCTTCCTGTCCCTCACATGAATGACGCTAGGCTAGCAGGAGGTTAGTCTCTCTTTCTCTCTCTTTTTCCATCTCTCTTTTCCTCTCTCTCTGCCCCCCCCTACTCTCTCCTCTCTCTCTCTGTATCTCTCACTCTGTCCTTCTCCTCCTCTCCTCTCCTCTCCTTGCCCAATTTTAACTGGCACCAAAGCTAAAACGTTTTCCCTCTAACATGAAAACAAGCTATTTCTGACTGATCTCTCTTGATATGAAGCACATGGCAGGTCTCTTGTTTGTTTTGTGCCCAGGAGCAAGAAAGCGGTCTAGTTTATATACACAGCAATTACGCACATTCATGCATCAACAGCCACATACAGTGCATCCTTAGACAGACAAACATACTCTGAACAAGTAGTTAGGATCACCACACACACACACACACAGGCACACACACAGTCACGCCCACACAGGTGACACATTTTGCCAGTTGGTTTGTTTTGGAGCGGTGGTTTTTGTGGATGAATGGCCCTGGTCTACTGGCAGTTAGCTGGCCTCCATGAACACAGTGTTGTAACAGGCTGGCTGTCAGCTGGGGCCCCGAATCCAATTCAGGAAATTAGGACTTTCCTACGCACTTCTCAGTTGTTGTTATTCAGACTTACCGTATACAGCTGCGTAATGGGCTTTGCAGGTGTGGTTCCCTCTTGGAGTTTTCATTCAATAGGGTTTTCAGTACATTTATCTTAAGCCATCCCTTTATATACAGTGTACCTTAAATTAGAATTTTGTCTACATTAAAAAATATATTTAAAAAAATGTAATTTAAGCATTTCGCTACAAGATACACTTGCATTAACATTTGCTAACCATGTGTATGTGACAAATAACATTGGATTATTTGACTAAGCAAGTCAGTGAAGAACAAATTCTTATTTACAATGACAGCCTACCCCGGCCAAACCCAGATGATGCTGGACCAGTTGTGCGCTGCCCTATGGGACTCCCAATCACGGCCGGATGTGATACAGCCTAGTTTCAAACCAGGGAATGTAGTGACACCTCTTGCACCGAAATGCAGTACATTAGACCGCTGCGCCACTCAGGAGCCCAACAGACTAGAATACATTGAGCAAACAAATTCAGAAAATAGTAATGCCGTCTACTGCATCTTCGTCTCCGTTTCAGCACCAATTGGTACATTTAAAAATTCTCTGATCTTGTAGATTATTTAGGCAATGTTTGGTGTAAGGAAAGTTTTATGAATCAAAGTGGTAGATCTGTGAGTGTGCAGATCTACTCATGTTAACAAGAATCACTTTATTGTGTTGACCTTCCAGAATGTCTGAGGGTCTGTGTGTGTGTGTAGTGTGAGTGTGAGTTGTGTGCAGACCACATGCCCTTTTGCCCTTCCAGTCTCCAAAGTGCCCTTTTGGGTGGTGGTATAACTTCCCGGTTTTACCATTGATGTTCAGAACCCACTGCCAGTGAGTTGTTGTGATGTCCTCAAGTTCACCTGTTGATCTTCCATGTATGGATCTCCCGCTCCCGGTTGTGCCTGTTTCCCAGTCTGCCCTGTACAGAGATCGTGGGCTCCCGATATCCAGACATGCATGGTTTGAGAGATGAGTGTGTGTAGCTAGTTAGTTACCTAGTTTAAATATAAAAATTGCTTAACATTTTTTTTAACCCTTTTTCGTGGTATCCAATTGGTAGTTGCAGTGTTGTCTCATCGCTGCAACTCCCGTGCGGACTCGGGAGAAGCAAAGCTCGAGAGCAGTGCGTCTTCTGAAACACAACCCAACCAAGCCGCACTGCTTCTTGACACAATGCCCACTTAACCCAGAAACACCAA
Organism: Oncorhynchus keta; assembly: GCF_023373465.1. Lineage (NCBI taxonomy): Eukaryota > Metazoa > Chordata > Actinopteri > Salmoniformes > Salmonidae > Oncorhynchus > Oncorhynchus keta. The sequence continues at coordinate 45,634,754 of NC_068422.1, read as the reverse complement.
TGTGTCAGGGGAAACACTGTACACCTCGTGACCATGTCAGCATGCACTGCACCTGGCCCACCACAGGAGTCACTAGTTCGCGATGGGATAAGGACATCCCTGCCGGCCAAACCCTCCCTCATCGAAGCTGGGTCAATTGTGCGCCACATGCTGATCTGCAACAACGTCATTTCCCAATGTCCAACTGCCCTCTATCTCCAACCTGCCTTTAGCTACCATGTTTCTGTTTGTTATTTTGAGCACCTACCTCCTGAAAGGTCTTTGCACGGCCCTGTGTTTGTGTACGCGTGTGTGTATTGCGCATGTGCACGTGTGCGCTTGGATGTGTGTGCGCTTGGATGTGTGTGCACTTGGATGCACGAGAATGTCCATATTATGTTTGTCACTTCCGGTATTTCTACCCAAGTTTCCTTGTGACCAAAATCCCCACTGATTAAGTTGTAGAGAGTATGTGTGTGTTGACAGAAGCACCCTGCTTTGAACACCCAATGGGAAAAAAGGATTCCCCTCTATAGAATGCTCACTGAGTCACATGGCCTCCCTCTCCCACTGTTTAACAGCTTTTCCCTTTGTTCTGCCCAGTCTGGGGTCAAAAGGTTAGGGTCCAACGGTCACACAGACCCATTTCTGCTGGAGCAGTCAGACAAAGAGCCTCACTCACACACCAACACCCAAACACACAAAGTTGCGTGTGTACATACAGGCCCTCCTGACCTCCACACTTCATTAAGAGTTGGGGGAGTAAACCAAAGAGTCTGTGTTCTCTTCATTAATATGTTGTTTTCTTTCCTGGGTGCTTGAGGGGCCCCTTGAGGGTTTCCTTTGGGGCCCCTAGCCCCCCGGCCGGGCCCCCTGGCTGACTTGGCCCTCCACTCCCCCAGTCCCCCTAGCTCTGTGCAGCTGTTTGAGCCAGTGACCCAGGACCGGTCCAGATGGGCTGCAGGCCCATGCCAGCTCTAAGGGCCTCTTTGACTCACACTCCGTCCAAATAGTTCCATGATTGTAAAATTGCGTTTGTTCTCAAAACACTCGTTCTCTCCTTTTTTTTGCTCCTTTTTCCTTTGGCTTGCATTTCCCCCTCTGGAAGTGAAGAATCAGAAACACAGCTCCATGTGTTTCTGTGTGTTTTTGCATGTTTTGGTATTCTGATACATGGGCCAGCACTCTGGGCTGATCCCTGAGAAATGTGCCCTCAATCTTTTCATTAGATGACAGATACAGTGGATTTATAGTCAGATGAGATGGGCTTCGACTAGGCCAATCATCACCATCAAAGGCTGTACAGTATGTACTTCTACTGGACAAACCTGTCATGTTTACGAAACTATTCTCTGCATTGTGCATTTCAGACACGAAACGCCACATATTCGTTTAACCACTTATTAGAAAAGATTACAGTACATTCACAACATTATCGTGGCGTTAGGCTCTGTTCCTTCTTGGTAGCTCACCACCAGAGTGTGCATCGATTTTATACACCTGTCAGGAATGGGTGTGGCTGAAATAGCCTAATCCAGTCATTTGAAGGGGTGTCCACATACTTTTGTAGGTACAGTGCATTCGGAAAGTATTCAGACTATTTTCCTTTCTCCAAATGTTGTTACGTTACAGCCTCATTCTAAAATGAATGACATTTTTAAAAACTCATCAATCTACGCACAATACCCCATATTTCTGAAAGTTTTGATAATGTGTTAAAAAAAATAAACAGAAATACCTGATTTAGCTAAGTATTCAGACCCTTTGTTATGAGATCGTTGAGCTCAGGTGCATCCTGTTTACATTGATCATCCTTGAGATGTTTCTTCAACTTGATTGGAGTCCACCTGTGGTAAATTAATTTGATTAGACATGATTTGGAAAGGCACACACCTGTGTATAGAAGGTGATAAACAGTTGACAATGTATGACAATGCATGTCAGAGCAAAATCCAAGCAATGAGGTTGAATGAATTGTCCGTAGAGCTCAGAGACAGGATTGTGTCGAGGCAGGATTGTGTCAAGGCACAGATCTGGGGAAGGGTACCAAAAAATGTCTGCAGCATTGAAGGTCCCCAAGAACACAGTGGCCTCCATCATTCTTAAATGGAAGTAGTTTGGAACCATGAAGACTCCTCCAAAAGCTGGCCGCCCGGTCAAGCTGAGTAATCGAAGGCCAATCATCTCTGCAGCATTCCACCAACCAGGCCTTTATGGTAGAGTGCTCAGACAGAAACCTCAGTAAAAGGCACATGACAGCTCACTTGGAGTTTGCTAAAAGGCACCTAAAGGACTCTCAGACCATGGTAAACAAGATTCTCTGGTCTGAGGAAACCAAGGTTGAACTCTTTGACCTGAATGCCAAGTGTCACGTCTGGAGGAAACCTGGCACCTTCCCTACGGTGAAGCATGGTGGTGGCAGCATCATGCTGTGAGAGGGTTTTTCAGCGGCAGGGACTGGGAGACTAGTCAGTAACGAGGGAAAGATGAACGGAGCAAAGTACAGAACCCTGAAGAAAACCTGTTCCAGAGTACTTAGGACCTCCTACTGGGGCGAAGGTTCACCTTCCAACAGGAAAAGCACACAGCCAAGACAGCGCAGCAGTGGCTTCGGGACAAGTCTCTAAATGTCCTTGAGTGGCTCAGCCAGAGCCCGGACTTGTACACGATTGAACATCTCTGGAGAGACCTGAAAATAGCTGTGCAGCGACACACCCCATCCAACCTAACAGAGCTTGAGAGGATCTGCAGAGAAGATTGGGAGAAACTCCCAAAATACAGGTGTGCCTAGCTTGTAGCGTCATACCCAAGAAGACTCAAGGCTGTAATCACTTCCAAAGGTGCTTCAGCAAAGTACTGAATAAAAGGTCTGAATACTTACGTAAATGTGATATTTATTTTTTTATTATATAGTTATTGCAACAAACAAAACATGTTTAATCAATTTTTGAATAAGGCTGTAAAGTAATAAAATGTGGAAAAAGTCAAGGGGTCTGAATACTTTCCGAATGCACTGTAGCTACTGAACCATGGGGCTGACAGTCATGACAAAATGAGCAAATACTGCAGGAACTCATCTTGGCTTCCACAACGCAGAACATTTAATCAAATGTAACGCTGAGACCAATTGAGAAGCAGTAGCACTGCCCGTGCTGGAGTGAGATGTACAAAGCACAGTGCTGGCAAAGGAACCGGAGCCATGATAAGTTCCAGTATTTCTATATGTTGCCAGCATCAATGTTGAACAGAAGTTCGCCTGTGGTTGGCATGCAGGTAGCATAACATGAAAGGGAAGATGAAAAGCAGTGTTAGTTGTAGTGATTAAAACCAATATTCCATTGCAAGTCTTAAATTCTTGGAGTGTATGAGAATCCGATTAACATGTGAGTGTCCATTAAACAAACAGAACTGAGAGAGGAACGGGATGGGACCCCTAAAAGCCATCATGTAGACAGCCTCTGGAATAGCATCTGTGTAAACCCAACAACATTGCAATAATGTGAAACTCAAACCTGTGCTACTGAAAGAATAGAAACACTTTTTGATATGTTAGTTGCTGCTACGTAAGCCATGAAGTGTAGTGGTGAGATGGATTCCTGAAACCCTGCTATCGGACCATTAATAGAGGGAGGCTGCATTTGTTTGACTGACATTGAGAATAGAAAGCATAGAACGCATACAGTACCAGTCAAAAGTTTGGACACACCTACTCATTCAAGGGATTTTATTTTATTTGACTATTTTCTATATTGTAGAATATTAGTAAAATAAAACATCAAAACGATGAAATAATACATATGGAATCACACGAAAGTAACCTCAAAAGTGTTAAACAAATGTAAAAAATATATTTTAGATTTTAGATTCTTCTTAGATTCTTCAAAGTAGCCACCATTTGCCTTGATAACAGCTTTGCACACTCTTGGAATTCTCTTGGCATTCTCTCAACCAGCGTCACCTGGAATGCGTTTCCAACAAATCAAGGCAAATGGTGGAGACCTTGCAGTGAAATGCTTACTTCCAGTCTTGAAGGAGTTCCCACATATGCTGAGCACTTGTTGGCTGATTTTCCTTCACTCTGCAAGCCCAACTCATCCAAAACCATCTCAATTGGGTTGAGGTCGGGTGATTGTAGAGGCCAGGCCATCTGATGCAGCACTCCATCAGTTCTGCCCACAAATTTTCTATGGGATTGAGTTCAGGGCTTTGTGATGGCCACTCCAATACCTTGACTTTGCTGTCCTTAAGCCATTTTGCCACAACTTTGGAAGTATGCTTGGGGTCATTGTCCATTTGGAAGACCCATTTGCGACCAAGCTTTAACTTCCTGACTGATGTCTTGAGAAATTGCTTCAATATATCCACATAATTTTCCTCCCTCATGAGCCATCTATTTTGTGAAGTGCATGGTTGGGATGGTGTTCTTTGGCCTGCAAGCCTCCCCCTTTTTCCTCCAAACATAACGATGGTCATTATGGCCAACAGTTATATCTTTGTTTCATCAGACCAGAGGACATTTCTCCAAAAGTACTATCTTTGTCCCCATGTGCAGTTGCAAACCGTAGTCTGGCTTTTTTATGGTGGTTTTGGAGCAGTGGCTTCTTCCTTGCTGAGCGGCCTTTCAGGTTGTGTCGATATAGGACTCGTTTTACTGTGGATATAAATATTTTTGTACCTGTTTCCTCCAGCATCTTCACAAGGTCCTTTGCTGTTGTTCTGGGATTGATTTGCACTTTTCACACCAAAGACAATTAATCTCTAGGAGACAGACGCATCTCCTTCCTGAGCGGTATGACAGCTGCGTGGTCCTGTTGTGTTTAGACTTGCGTACTATTGTTTTTACAATTGAACGTGGTACCTTCAGGTGTTTTTGAAATTTCTCCCAAGGATGAACCAGACTTGTGGAGGTCAACAATGTAAACGTCTAACCCACTGGAATTGTGATACAGTGAATTATAAGTGAATAAATCATCTGAAATAATCTGTCTGTGAACAATTGTTGTAAACCACTTGTCATGCAGAAGTAGATGTCCTAACCAATTTACCAAAACTATAGTTTGTTTACAAGACGTTTGTGGAGTGGTTGAAAAACAAGTTTTAATGACTCCAACCTAAGTGTATGTAGTTCTGACTTCAAGTTCTGAAGTTCTGACTTCAACTGTATTTGGGCTGCAATCTGAGGTGCAGTTACAATACAATACAATTCTGTACAAACTGTCCCTAACTACCCCACTGTGTCTCTCACAGCTTGTTTGAGTTCAGTGTGTACTGGCGGCTATCTATTGTTCCACAGGAAGGTTCTTCACAAACAACAGATGACCTAATAAACATGAGAGCAGTGAACCAAGCCTTGAAGAGTGAGCGGTCTCTAATTTATGTCGCAATGCTCAATCCCTCTATCTTCTTCAAATTACTAAACACATCGCATTATTAGATTGCTCTCTGAAAGCCAATTACTATTCACTTTGTTACTTTCACTAGTCTCCATAATCTGTTTCCTTCAACTAGGACTCCCTTCTTCCCAATACTCAAACAACATTCTGCTTTTCCCCCTATTGCAAGGTTTAAAACAAAAAACAAACATGATAACTTTCTCCATATTGGAAGGCAATGTTTTTTACTTTAGTATACCTTCAAAAAGTTAATCTATATTATTATTACCAATCTCTATTGGATATTCACATTCTGATTCAATATTTATTAAATGTCAATTATTTTCATATTCATATGTAATGCTTTGGAGGGATCAACATGTATTAACTGGGTTGGCACAGTCCAAATATTTCACCATTTATGTATGTCTACGTGCGGGTGTACAGGTTGTATATTATTTGTATTTTTATATTCTTACTTCATCAGATCATTATAATAACCCATTTAACAAATATGATGTTACTTTATTTCTAGTGACCCATGATGCATTTGTGCAACATCACAAATTCATCTTCTACACCAGTGTTCTATTCACACGTGGGTTTAAATATTCACTATTTAACAGCCTATTGGGAAATAGTTATCTCTTCTTTCTCCGTACATTACGTTATACATAAAACTCCACTTCTGAGTTGTTTTATCCAAATTTCAATCAGCTTATTATCCTAATATCAATCTTTCAGCTTATTATCTAGTCCCCTGACAGTTCTCATTCACTCAATGTTTAATAGCTTAATTTCAATCCTCTTGTTATCCAAATTTCAATCAGCTTATTATCCCAATATCAATCTTTCAGCTTATTATCCCATATCTCACAATCACACAACTTTCACATCCACATTCACTATTCCTCATTACCACGTGCATCGTCAACGGTTTTCTCTTGTCATTACTTGCTATGCACCATATGTATCGTCAACGGATCTCTTGCTATACATATAAATGCCACCCCGTATTAAAAAATACCTTGTGTTATTTTTTTAGAGGCTGCAGACCACATAGACATTTCTTCTAAATGCCTACAGACAGCTATCAGTGGGACTTTCCATGGTACCGTTACGCCCTCGCTCTAGTTCTCATAAAACTAGTGAATGGCCTTCTCTCTATAAGACGATGGGTACATTTTAATGCATTAGTCGCCTTGATTATCTTTTTTTTAATACAGATTCATTTAAATTGACTTACTGAAGTCAGGTACCGTCCCTCAATTGTTCGTGGATTACGTGTCTCCTCCTGTGCAGCTCACAGTAAGGGTCTGTTCTGGGTGGGTCTTGTTGTCTTTTGGTCAGACAGGAATTTCCCTCACGCTTCATAAAATGCGCCATCGGTTTTCCTCGCAGACCCCCACCGCAAAGCTCCGCAGGCAGAATCAATCATTGACACCAAATTGTCATGGAAATTCTTACAAAGGGACACTCGAAGTCAATCTTAAATGAATCATTGTTTATTTGTCTTGGTGTTTGACAGACACCTAGATAACGGTTGGAACCTCTGGAGACGTTCCAATCAACTCAATGCACCATAGAACACATATCAATCAGAAGCTCTGCCTGGGCAGTCCCAGCAGTTGTCTTATATATGGCTATACACAGACAAGTTATATTTGCATTATTTAGCATAATTACTCATTACCGTTTTGTTTCATTCATGTGACCGACCAATACTGGTTCATCACATGTGACAGACCAATACCTCACAAGGCTTTTTCTCTCTAAGCTGAGACCTTGAAACTGAGATATATTTAGCAGTTGGTTTATAGAACAGAACATAAAAAGAACACAGAGATTAGTTATAAGAAAAGCACAAACATTACTATTTCCATTATAATGTCTTCACAATTATTCTACAATGTAGAAAATAGTACAAATTCAGAAAACCTCTTGAATGAGTAGGCATCTCCAAGCTTTTTACTGGTACAGTATTTGATTATTCAAACAATAAAACATCATACAGAGAGAAGATGAGACATTAAACTAATGCAGAGTAGCACATCTCAGCCATGACATACCATGACGGAGCATAAAACTAAATACAATATAGTACCGAACCCAAAAAGCAGCAACCAACGGTGGCTACACATAACCACCAGTACTATGTAAATAGCAAAACGTCACTACTGATACTGTTAAGAAGTGCAGTTGAAGTCGGACGTTTACACTTAGGTTGGAGTCATTAAAACTAATTTATCAACCACTCCACAAAATTCTTGGAAACAAACTATAGTTTTTGTAAGTCGGTTAGGACATCTACTTTGTGCATGACACAAGTCATTTTTCCAACAATTGTTTACAGACTTACAGACACTTATAATTCACTGTATCACAATTCTAGTGGGTCAGAAGTTTACATACACTAAGTTGACTGTGTCTTTAAACAGCTCGGAAAATTCCATAAAATGATGTCATGGCTTTAGAAGCTCCTGATAGGCTAATTGACATCATTTGAGTCAATTGGAGGTGTACCTGTGGATGTATTTCAAGGCCTACCTTCAAACTCAGTGCCTCTTTGCTTGACATCATGTGGAAATCAAAAGAAATCAGCCAAGAAATCAGAAAAAACATTGTAGACCTCCACAAGTCTGGTTCACCCTTGGGAGCAATGTCAAAACGCCTGAAGGTACCACGTTCATCTGTACAAACAATAGTACGCAATATAAACACCAGCGGACCACACAGCTGTCATACCGCTCAGGAAGGAGACACGCTCTGTCTCCTAGAGATGAACGTACTTTGGTGCGAAAAGTGTAAATCAATCCCAGAACAACAGCAAAGGACCTTGTGGAGATGCTGGAGGAAACAGGTACAAACGTATCTATATCCACAGTAAAACAAGTCCTATATCGACATAACCTGAAAGGCCGCTCAGCAAAACCGCCATAAAAAAGCCAGACTACGGTTTGCAACTGCACATGGGGACAAAGATCGTACTTCTTGGATAAATGTCCTCTGGTCTGATGAAACAAAAATAGAACTGTTTGGCCATAATGACCATCATTATGTTTGGGGGAAAATGGGGGAGGCTTGCAAACCGAAGAACAACATCCCAACCGTGAAGCATGGGGGTGGCAGCATCATGTTGCGGGGGTGCTTTGCTGCAGGAGGGAATGGTGTACTTCACAAAATAGATGGCATCATGAAGAGGGGAAATTATGTGGATATATTGAAGCAACATCTCAAGAGATCCGTCAGGAAGTTAAAGCTTGGTCGTAAATGGGTCTTCCAAATAGACAATGAACCCAAGCATACTTCCAAAGTTGTGTCAAGGACACCAAAGTCAAGGTATTGGAGTGGCCATTGCAAAGCTGTGACTAGTTTCTTTATTTATATGTTTTCTATTTCTTTGTGTTTGGCCGGGTGTGGTTCTCAATCAGAGGCAGCTGTCTATCGTTGTCTCTGATTGAGAATCATACTTAGGCAGATTTTCCCACCTGTGTTTTGTGTTTGCACCAGACAGAACTGTTTCATTTTGTTATTTTGTTTCAGTGTTCAGTTTGAATAAATAATCATGAACACGTACCACCCTGCGCTTTGGTCTTCTTCTTCAGACGAGCGTTATAGGAGCCCTGACCTCAATCCTATAGAACATTTCTCAAGCTCTGTCAGGAGGAATGGGCCAACATTCACCCAACTTATTGTGGGAAGCTTGTGGAAGGCTATGTGAAATGTTTGACCAAAGTTAACCAATTTAAAGTCAATGCTACCAAATACTAATTGCGTGTATGTAAACTTCTGACCCACTGGGAATGTGATGAAAGAAATAAAAGCTGAAATAAATCATTCTCTCTACTATTATTCTGACATTTCACATTCTTAAAATGAAGTGGTGATCCTAACTGACCTAAGACAGACATTTTTTTGCTAGGATTAAATGTCAGGAATTGTGAAAAACTGAGTTTAAATGTATTTGACTAAGGTGTATGTAAACTTCCGACTTCAACTGTAGCTGATGCATCTGCGGCATGCACAATAAGAGAGACAATGATCATCTACAACCTAGGCCTGCAATAGAGTGTACCTCAACTGTGGGCTTATGGCAAATTTTAAATGCCAGTAAGCCATCAGAGAAGAATAGTTGACCTGATAACTAGAGAAATATGCCCCGTAGATTACTAGATTAGGTTTGCAGACTACAGTTGTCTGGATTAGCTCTCTCGAAAAGAATGTGTCATTAAAGTGATTACAACTCTTGGTCAGTGGGGAGATGTAGAAAACTAATGTCATATTGCTTTTTATTTTGTGATGTTATTAAAAACTGTATTTACCAAATACTGTAACTTGGAATGGATACCCCCTTTATCTGTCAAGTTTGCATCCAATACACGGTGCATAGGATATGAAAAATGATGAAGATATTTGTGTTAAGATAGGAATGTGATTTTAGAAGTCAAACGAGATAATTATATCCTTTGCACAGTCACTAGCCACACCCCGAGTGAGGTCAGAAAAGCATGTCAGTGTGATGGAACCACTCTTTTCGACCAGAGTGCTTAAAAGGACTGGCTAAGAATTAACATATCAGACCAGAATGTCATGAGACCGTAGTCCACACGTTTGAAATGGTTGGAACTCTCAACCTCAACACAAAGTGAAGAAAATTACCTTACCAGACCAGGATATCGCCAGTCTGCAGCTAAATTGGTTTGGAGCCTTGACTCTTCCTTGAGAAGAAAACTCTCCTCTCATACAATCACTGGTACGGCTAAGTAGCTGTTCTTAGGAAACAGCCCATTGGAGACTGGACAACTAAGAAGAAGTACATTGTGATCTTTGGTGGACAATCAAAGCATGTACAAGTAGCCCACAGGAAAGGCTCACCAAACCAACAGTCTTCTGAAGGAGGGCTCGTTCCGATAGAGAAAAGGTGAACGGCATTCAACACGTAATTACATTCTTTACTTCTCATTCCAAATGTGCGGCGGTTCGTGTGCAAGTTATGTGATTAATGTGAGGACAGTCCAATAATTTATCCTCTATAAATGTCATTTTCTTTTCTCCACCCCTTCTCTATATGTGTAACAAGCCATCCTATCTTGTCTCATGTAAGTTTGTATGTGTATTCTGTGTTATTATTTAGTTATCTAGTAAATAAATAATTAAACTAATTTGTGTAGTACTGAATAGTGCTCAAGGCTGGGGTTTTTGCAGATCGAAGAAGGTTGCGACCATTCAGATTATGAGACTGGTAGGTGGTAATGATTAATAAGGGACTGTTGTCGATATATAACTTATATATCTATATATCTAGTTTAATTCGGGAGATGGCAACTCGTTAAACAACTTCTTCCGTGGTGCCCCAAATCCTAATGAGTTAATTGTTACATGATTAATTTAATTGAGTAACAATTAAACATGTATTTAATCCACTAACTGTCACCAGATTAATGAAAGTCACAACAAAAGTGGTTGTAGATTATGATTGGTGCAATGTCGCTGAAGCCAATACTCAAGTTCCCTCCCTTAATAATATAGTAATAGTAATAGTAGTTTATTTAATTTTTACATTTAGGCCATACTAGGAAGCTAAAAGCTGAATTGCAGTACAGAAGTACACAAAAACCAAAATATGACATTGCTTTAAACGTAAAACAAACAAGCATCAAGTCTATATCTTCAGAGGGAGCCTGCGATTGGTGAAGGCATCTACCAGTATTCTGCTAGCAGTCTACTTCGATAGTAGCCAAGTTGTATGGTAGGGACAAGGTTGGTGATGACAATGGTGGTGGTGATGGAGTTGGCTCACTTGAGTTGTCCTCAGAGGTTGTTTTCATCATTCCTCAGCTCTCTGTAGCTACTGGACGATACCTCCACCAGAGACGTGTAGTACCCACTCGGGTGACGCTTCTTCTGCTGCCTATTCTGGAGCTTAAAGCTCACCACACATATGTCCAATGTATAAAGTAATCCAATAAAAGGGAGCCCTCTTCCGTCTCCACACTGCAGGCCTCAAACTTTGGATGGTGAAACAAGAAGCTGGGTCAAGAATGTGTCTTTTGAATGCAAACAGGCAGCTTGCTAGCTAACAAGCTAACTAATTAACTAACTAAGCAAACCAACCTCCAATCATTTCTACAACTCCCATTTTGGATCAAAATGTTGAATTGGCAACAAAAAAAACAGATTTCAATTAACAAAACAAATAAACTAAAATCAACTAAATATGTACAATATTTACAGGACCTCTCAACATATGCTGTATTTGCAGCGTCATGGCAACCAAAATAAAAATAATTTACTGTAACTCAAATAAACACACACACAGATGTCTCACTTGCCACAAGGTTTTAATTTTTTTTCATATAAAAATAGCCATCTCATCATTATCATCAAAAAGTAACAATGACCAATGTACACAAAGTGTTAATGCTTTTGTAGAATTCACTTTTGATTCATTCTTTTCACAAGGAGTGCTTTCACTGAAAGCAATGTCTCTTTGATACTGTCTGTTGAATTATCGAAAGGTTAATGTCACATTTCCTTAGGAAATTAGAATAGAGCGAGATTACGTCCTGCTCTGTTCGCTCTAAACCCAGGGTCATATTCATTAGAGCAAATCGTAGCAAAGTTTCTGCAATGTAAAACAAAGATGAGTTTTTATTGGACAAGTTTGGGTAGGTCCTCCCTGTTTTAGTCAATTTTCTTCCATTTGGTACCTAATGAATACGACCCAGGAGTGGCACACACTCGCAATAAATACACCATAAAATACACCATAAAAATGTACGCTCTCAAGGAGGTCTCTACACTACATTAAATTTGGTCAACATGCAAAATCAACAATGACACAATATTCCAAATGAGTCCTTGATTTGTCGATGTGAAAACAGTTTTCGTTTCCATCAACATTGGATTTAAAACTAACATTTCATCTGATAACTCAGATGTAACAATCATCTGTGTTTTAAGTGCAGATTCTTCATTCACTAAGACTGGGAATCGATCACACTTTCTGAGACGCTTATTGAATGCATAGAGAAACCCTGTTTGAAAAGAGAAAGTGCTGTGGGTCTAATACAAGACTGGGGGAGGGAAAGGAAACAGAGAAAGAGAGACAGGTGAGGGGATAAGGGAGGAGGGAGAAAGTCTGAGTAACACTCAGCATTAGAGAATCTACAAATAAAAAGGGCTGAGGCTGAAACAACAGTCCTTTGCCAATACCTTTGTTTCAATCTGGACAAAAGCCTGAACATTGTATGAAGACGTACTATTTAAACATTTTTCTTGGGGTAAACCTCTTATTTTTGGAATAGGTTTGTCACGGTGAGTACCTTTCCGAGTGTTCGATGGTTGGCTGAAGGTTTGTATAGACGTAGGCTTGAAACCGTCACAGACAATGATAAAACATGCTACAGTACCATAAGGAGATCATTTTGACCAGACTCCATGGGAAGGTACAAAAGTATGTGGACAGCCTTCAAATGAGTGTATTCGGCTATTTCAGCCACACCCATTGCCGACAGGTGTATAAAATCGAGCACACAGCCATGCAATCTCCATAGACAAACATTCACAGTAGAATGGCCCGTACTGAAGAGTTCAGTGACTTTCAACGTGGCACCGTCATAGGTTGCCATCTTTTCATCAAGTCAGTTTATTACATTTCTGTCCTGCTAGAGCTGCCCTGGTCAACTGTAAGTGCTGTTATTGTGAAGTAGAAACGTCTAGGAGCACCAACAGCTCAGCCACGAAGTGGTAGGCCACACAAGCTCACAGAATGGGAACGCCGAGTGCTGAAGAGTGTACGCATAGAGCATCAAAATGTTGTCCTCGGTTGCAACACTCAATACCGAGTTCCAAACTGCCTCTGGAAGCAACATCAGCACAAGAACTGCTCATTGGGAGCTTCATGAAATGGGTTTCCATGGCAGAGGAGCAGCACGCATGCCTAAGATCACCATGCCCCAATGTCAAGCGTCAGCTGGAGTGGTGTAAAGCTCGCCGCCATTGGACTCTGGAGCAGTGGAAAAACATTCTGGAGTGATAAATCACGCTACACCATCTGGCAGTCCGATGGACGAATCTGAGTTAGGTATATGCCAGGAGAACGCTACCTGCCCGAATGCATAGTGCCAACTGTAAAGTTTGGTGGATAAGGAATAATGGTCTGGGGTTGTTTTTCATGGTTCGGGCTTGGCCCCATAAGCCAGATGTACACCGATTTAGCTGTCCCAGACAAGTTGTTGAGATTGGAGACAAAAATCCTCATCCCTACAAAGAAGCGACGCTCGTTTAATATGAATGGGTCAGAGATGCAATTTGAGGGCTACTGATCTCTTTGAGCAGTCCCAGACGTCCCCATATTTTCAAACATGTTTGATTTTAAATCGGCACAAAATCTGAAATGCTCTTGTTGTGTGAGATGTGCAATAAAAAGTTTTGAGAACGGTGATGAGCAATAACCAACGAGAGCTCGCCAAAGAAGCCAGTGAGATGATGCCGTTGTTTCGCATCACTCAGAATGTGTAGACTCTCGAGAAGGTGTGATGAATACTACTAGTATGCATTTGTACTTGCCATTAATCAAAATACTCAAATTGTTACAGCTGTGAAGTTCTAAAGCAATGTTATTACATTCAAAATGTTGGCTAGATATTTAAACTCTGTATGGAAAGCGTGAAAAGACTTGATGCTGCTTTGAGCCACAGCTCGTTGTAGCCACATTAAATCTATTTTTTTCCGCGAGACAATGTGGCATTGATAATCCTCAAGACCAAGTGAAGAATCTTATAGTGTGTGACCCACATCTGTGCCACATCATTTTGTGTGCGCACCACTACGTTGGCAAGACAAAAAGAAAACTACAGGAAAGATGGTTGTTTAATGTGAGAGGTTTAGCGATGTTAGGACTTTGAAAGATGTGTAGTGTACACCCGGCTTTAGTTCCAGTGATTGGAAATCGTAACGCTACAGCATACATTGAATGACATTGTAGACGATTCTGTGCTTCCAACTTTGTGGCAAAAGTTTGGGGAAGGCCCTTTCCTGTTTCAGCATGACAATGCCTCTGTGCACAAAGTGTGGTCCATAAAGAAATGGTTTGTCGAGATTGGTGTGGAAGAACTTGATTGGCCTGCACAGAGCCCTGACCTCAACCCCATCGAACATCTTTGGGATGAATTGTAACACCAACTGCAAGCCAGGACTAATAGCCCAACAGCTGTGCCCAACCTCACTAATACTCTTGTGGCTGAATGGAAGCAAGTCTCCACAGCAATTTTCCGACATCTAGTGGAAAGCCTTCCCAGAAGAGTGGAGACTGTTATAGCAGCAAAGGGGGGACCAACTCCATATTAATACCAATGATTTTGATGAGCGGTTGTCCACATACTTTTGACAATGTAGTGTAGTTTAGGGTGCACAGGAGGGAAATCTCAGGCGTTCACTGTCACACTTCTTAGCTAGGAGGGTAACCGCACTATACCCTGAGCTATAGCCTTGCACAACCCAACATTTTCCTTCGGAGAATCATATGAAGAGCAATATTGTATAATTGTTCTCCAAGTTATATTATTGCACTTCAGTGTTAGCTGGTTTGGGCTTCTCTATGCCCCATGGAGGGTGTTGTCTAGGATCCATCTTCAACTCCCTCTGTCCGACCCATCCAATGGGGTGACTCACTAAGCCGTGAGGGCATGCCCCAGGAGCAGGTTAGCCAATCAGAGCGAGTTTTGGCAGTTAAGTCTCCTCCCCCTCCATTGATTCAGCTGCCCACTCTGACGTAGGTGACCCGTCCCTTGGCAGAGCTCAGACTGGCAGTGCCCGTCTTGAAGAATACAAGTTGGTGACCTGGGGACAGAGAAGAAGAAGAAAAAATTTCAATAAATGTGAATAAAAAGTGGAAAAGTAGGAGAGACCGTAAGAGGAAGACATTGTGTTAAATGAGCTGAATGTACCCTAGCAAATGCGTACCTTCTACAATGTATTACCTGTTAATTGCATGAATGCCATGACAATCGTACAATGCCAGAAATTGCAAAAAAAAATTAAAGAGACTGGAAAGAAAGAACTGCGGTGTGTAGAGAAAGTAGAGACAGAGAGAGATACTGTGATGGGTGAGAGGAGGACGAAGAGTGAAGAGAAGGAATATGAAAGTGCTGTGGGTCTATAGACGTGCCTGGTTCAATAAATAGTGATTTCCATGCTGATGTGCTCCTCTCAGACTAAGCTCTAATGAAGTGTGTGTGTGCCACCTACTAGAAAGGAGGGGTTAGTGATGAGAGACGACGGTACTGAAGTCCCTGCCTCTGTTTGATCAGAGAGACGTCTGACAACGCTGGGTACTTTACCTCCCACATGCACACAAAAACACACACACACACACAACACACACACACACACACAGTGTACACACACACACACACACACACACACACACACACACACACACACACACACACACACACACACACACACACACACACACACACACACACACACACACACACACACAAAACCCACAGACACACACAGGCAGCCACACGTGCAACCCACACATTGTCTTCAACCATTAATAACCCGCCTGGATTTTAACCTTCCCAAGCTCTCTCATGTCAACCCGCTCCTCCGAACACTCCATTGGCTTCCAGTCGAAGCTTGCATCCAACTCTGTTCTGCCACCTCAGGTCTCTTGGCCCTCCCACAACTACAGGAGGGCAGCTCCCAGTCCAAGCTCTTCTCTGTCCTGGCACCCCAATGGTGGAACCAGCTTCCCCCTGAAGCAAGTACAGAGTCCCTGCCCATCTTCCGAAATCCTCCTCCCCCTCACCTCAATCACCCTCCCCCGAACAAATATCAATAATAATTATCCCTTGTAGCTCTGACTCTACTGATAGCTATGTTATTAAGGAAAAATGTACTTTCTATAGCTGTGATATATGGTTGTCCCACCTAGCTATCTTAAGATGAATGCACTAACTGTAAGTCGCTGTAAGTCGCTCTGGATAAGAGTGTCTGCTAAATGTAAATTTAACTCTTACCTGTCCAGGTGGTCTGATTGGTCACTACAAATGCTTGGCACTGGGCATGGCGCTCACACACACCAATAGCCTCTGTGATGCTGAAGACTGATAGCAGACATCCATCGTGCTGATAGGATGGCCAGCAGCGGTAGTTCTCCTCAGGAATCGAGGCATCCACCACATGCTTATAGTCTGGAGAAGACAAGGAGAGAAGTAATTTAGTTAGCAAGGAAGGGTGTGTGTGTTTGTGCGTGTGTGTGCGTGCATATTTGTCACTGGCTGGGAGAGATGCACTGAGGGTCCTGTACACGTGCAATGAGGTAGCTCATTGTGTAAGGGAAAGGGAAGGGGGATACCTAGTCAGTTGTACAACTGAATGCCTTCAATTGAAATGTGTCTTCTGCATTTAACCCAACCCCTCTGAATCAGAGAATACTGTACCTATCACGCCTAAATCTTAAATGGAACCCCCCCGCCAAACTTCTCCCTCCAACTATTTTTATACTTTGAAATAAAAGGTGATTCAAAAACAAATGAGATTGCATTTGAGTGTTAGCAGTTGCAATTTAAATGTACATTTACTATGCCAATAATTATTATATCAATTTACAGAGTGAATGATGTTTTAACCAGATCCAGTGTTCCACTAAGGATCCACTAACATAATGAGTGTGTTCGACAGACATTTAATAAAAGCAAAACAGAAATCGAAAAATACAAAATAAATCAAATTAAATAAGTTTGCTTTGCCAAGGCTCATATCAAAATACTGCTTCTAGCCAATAGCATGTCTGTTGTAGAAAATTGAATAGTCTGTTTTGTGTCCTGGGTTTTATGCTCAGTAGAGCAAGCCTTATTTCTCAGAGTGTTCTCAAGTGGAACAATAACTCCATAGATATGCTGTACAACCACAGTACGTTACTGATTAAGCCTGACCAGACATGGTTAGCTGGATCTGATGTGGGTGGAAAATAGAATCTTGAGTGCTACCCAACGTAGTTGCAACTAACCATATACAAGTATCAATAAGTCGTTTGAATGGTCAGACTTTTGAATTCAAACAATGAATTTCAACATTCCAAACATGCTGTTGCACTCCACTTTCTGGAGGACCGAGTTTTAAAATCAGTGGAATTAAGACGATGGAATTAAGGAGATGGAGAAAACACTTGTCTCTGGATTATTTCTTCAAACTAAGGGCAACCATAGCATACGTGACATACAGACAGCTTACTACATTTTCAGATATTAAACATTTCTAATTTTGTCAGAATGTAGTTTTCAATTCAAGTTCAAATGTACTGTTAGCTAGGTAGCTAACATTAGATGACTGGCTCATTAGCTAACGTTACGTGTATGATCTGTGTAGTAATATTATTTGTATATCAGAGCCATTTGCATTGCTAGTTGTAGCCTAATGTTAGCTAGCTAGCTAACATTGAACCTGCTAGGTTATCTACCTGCTGATTCATGCAGGGTAGTAAAGTCATGAGTTGGGATTATGGTTCATTGTTTAGCTAGCTAGCTACATGTCTTAACAAAAGACTCTATTATGTAAGTACCCATTTCAATAGAATGTTCATGATGTCACTGTGACAGCTGTTGATAGACGTAGCTGGTAAATTCCCTCTGGCTATCTACTTCGATTTCAGAGCACTCTCGTCTGAGTGTGCCAGAGCGCAGAATATCTGACACATTTATGAATGCGCAACACCCATTGAAAATGGCCGGTGTCAGTAAACATTTGCAAAAAAAGTGTAAATTGTTACCAACAGCACAGTTGCAGTCACCAACGCTCTGGATAGCATAAAAACAGCCCAACCAGCTCTGCTACGGCGATTAAAATGGTCAGAGTGAGCTGGTCTGGAAGGAGCTCGCAATCTAGCCAACATTAGCCAGTTAGATTGGGTGCTTGACTGCTGTTGTTATGACAGAACACTCGGATCAACCCTTAAAGAAATGGGTGGGCTAAAGCTTAAGAGGGTGTGAATGATGCCGAATGGACGTAGACAAAGAAGAACTCTCCAGTAGGTGTACCAACACATTCAAAGGCCATTTCCTCAAAAGTGAGGTTTCAGGTTTATCTGGTGACTTTCAAAGCAGAATTACTTTCCCATTGTTCTTCACCTGTAGTGTATGATAACATTTTCTAGCTCTGAGTCTATACTTTTATCAAATATTTAGAAAAAAAAAACATTTCAAATGTTGCTTCACAAGACTGAATCGAGCCGGTCAGTCACATATGCCGAGCACTTGTTGGATGCTTTTACTTCACTCTGTGGTCCAACTCATCCCAAACCATCTCAATTGGGTTGAGGTTGGGGGATTGTTGAGGCCAGGTCATCTGATGCAGAACTCCATCACTCTCCTGTTTGGTCAAATAGCCCTTACACATTCTGGAGGTGTGTTTTGGGTCCTTATCCTATTGGGGAAAAAATGATAGTCCCACTAAACACAAACCAGATGGGATGGAGTACTGCTGCAGAATGCTGTGGTAGCCATGCTGGTTAAGTGTGCCTTGAATTTTAAATAAATCACAGACAGTGTCACCAGCAAAGCACCCCCACACCATCACTCCTCCATGCTTCACGGTGGGAACCACACATGTGGAGATCATCCGTTCACCTACTCTGCATCTCACAAAGACATGGAGGTTGGAAATAAAAATGTCAAATATGGACTCATCAGACCAAAGGACAGACTCCAGTCTAATGTCTTTTGCTCGTGTTTCTTGGCCGAAGCACGTCTCTTCCTATTATTGGTGTCCTTTAGTAGAGGTTTCTTTGTAGCAATTCGACCATGTAGGCCTGATTCATGCAGTCTCCTCTGAACAGTTGACGTTGAGACGTGTCTCTTACTTGAACTCTGTGAAGGATTTATTTGGGCTGCAATTTCTGAGGCTGGTAACTCTAATGAACTTATCCTCTGCAGCAGAGGTAACTCTGGGTCTGACTTTACTGTTGCGGTCCCCATGAGAGACAGTTTCGTCATAGTGCTTGATGGTTTTGGCGACTGCACTTGAAGAAACTTTCAAAGTTCTTGGAATTTTCCGGATTGACTGACCTTGTCTTAAAGTAATGATGAACTCTCGTTTCTCTTTGCTTATTTGAGCAGTTCTTGCCATAATATGGACCTATTTTCTGTATACCACCCCTACCTTGTTATAAACACAACTGATTGGCTCAAATGCATTAAGAAGGAAAGAAATTCCACAAATTAACTTTGAACAATGCACACCTGTTCATTGAAATGCATTTCAGGTGACTACCTCATGAAGCTGGTTGAGAGAATGCCAAGTGTGTGCAAAGCTGTCATCAAGGCAAACGGTGGCTACTTTGAAGAATCTCAAATATAAAATATATTTAGATTTGTTGAATACTTTTTTAGTTACTACATGATTCCATACGTGTTATTTCATAGATTTAATGTCTTCACTATTATTCTACAATGTAGAACATAGTAAAAAATAAAGAAAAACCCTCCAAACTTCTGACTGGTACTGTATCTGCATGATAATGAGCATATGTGTCCCCATTCAGGAAACTTTGCATATGTTGCAAGTCACGACTTCACAGGAGAGCCGTTTGAACGTAAAACAATTTGGGGGGCAGAAATGCCATCACGAACATGTGAACTTTCATGTGCCTTAATAACAAACTTGTATGCCATCTGTAAATATGAATAAAATTCAAAAGTGAGTTTACAAGTTGATCAACTTTCAAAGCAGAATTACTTTCCCATTGTTCCTCAAATGCAGTGTATGATATAGCATTTTGTAGTCTTTACATTTATCCAATGTAAAAAAAAAAAAAAAAATTCACATTTTGCTACATAAGACCGAATCCAGGTGGTGAGTCACATGTGTGTACTGGTTAGTATGTGACTCATGAATCAGCAAAGAAAGAGATGTTTCAGTAGCCAGTAGGTTGTGTTTTTAGCTGAGACAGAAACATATACCATCTACATGAAGCAGTGTAAGCGTCTGTACTTATCCTGCACAATCAGGATCCAGTTGTCCTATGGTCTGTGGGTTTAACTAAGCTTCACAGGACTGTGACAATGGGGCCAGATCAGAAGAGGGCAGCTTCAAAGCAAGTCCCCACCCCCCTTTAAAAGCCTTCCAGCCCGTGAATCATTGAGTCCGTTTTTCTCTTTCTCTGTTACTTAATCTCTTTCGCCGTCTTGGAATCTAGTACTTTTAACATTTCCATACTACTCTTTTTGGTGTTGGAATAAGGAATAGACATCACAACACTGCTCTCTCTCTCTCTTTCTCTGTCACTGTCTCTCTCCCCCTTTCTCTGTCACTGTCTCTCTCCCCCTCAATCTCTATCCTTCCACCCTTATATATATATATATATAAATAAGTGTCATGCCTGGCTGGGCCAGGAGTAGTCCTGGTGATTTACAGGGAAGGTTTACACACCTGTTTGAAGAGGAAGAAAGATGGCAGGAGGGGAGCAGGACAGAAAGTCTCTGTGTGCGACCTCTTTAAGATTTACTGTGTAGAAGCACACACACACACACACGCATGCATGCGTGGCAGCAGACAGCAGTGCTCCGTGTAGTAAATAACTACAACTATTAGACGCTTTATGGCTGTAATTAATGCTTTATGGAGCGCTCGCTTTCTCTAAATGCAGAACTTAAAAGCTTCTAGAAATGGCATGATGGGGAGAGAAAACAAGGAGAGCAGGGGAGGAGGAGGAGGGCTGAAGGGAAGCATGCACAGGAGTGTAATCCCGGAAAAGAAAAGCACATGACGCAAGGCCACATTCCACAAGGAAGCCCTGCATGGGCGAACACTGGCCACTGAGATTGACCCTACCAGTGTTCCTGTGTGATCGTGCTGTTCTGTGTCAGTGAGAGAGGAGCTCAGGTTGGAGACTGGAGAGTGAGAGGCCTACTGGAGCACCAGTGTCTTTGTAAAGGTTAAGCAGACACTGTGTTCAGCCCTTTGGGCTGTGAGCACTCGTCAGTCAATAACTGTCTGGGTTTACTTTGCACTGCCAATGGAGCGAGGAGACACTGAGGGAGGCCAGGAAGGAAGAGAGAAAGAACATGTGAAAGTAAAAGATGACGAGCAAGGGGCACCAAGTGAATGTAAGACAGTGAAAACAGAATCTTCCAGAATGGAATGGAAAAAGGTGAAAGGATACAGAAGGAAAGCTGTTCAGCAAAGACGAGAAGGAGACAGACAGTGGGAGAGAGAGCAAGGTCACACTCACCCCTCTCCTCCCAATGCACCATGCAATTAGTAGACCTGTCAGTCTCTCCCATCCCTTATTGAGTTCCCTCCCGTTATATACATTTTCATATTTTTAATCTCATTACTATTATTTGTCCGGAGTATATCTGATCATGGCTCTCTCTCTCCCCACCTCAATCCCCTGGGCACACACACACACATCTGTTTATGTATCCTTGTGGGGACCAAACATTTGATTCCCATTCAAAATCCAATTTTCCCTAACCCCTAACCCTTAATCTAATCTAACCTGAACCTGTTTGTGTGTGCGCGCGCGCGTGTGCATATTTACCTGTTATGTGTGTCTGTGTGCTGTTCTGCAGGTAAAATCCATTTCTGTACAGGTGCAATACTTTCTCCAACTGAAGCAGCGTCTCATCTATCCCCCATATCAGCTCTCCTGAAACCAACACGGGAAGTAACATTCAGATCGTGCAACACAGTTTCAACTCTACACGTCAAACCAAATTCCACAGAACAAAGGTTATGACTTATTATTATAGCGACATTAAAGGATACCATTCAACCAAATCTGTGAGGAACAAAAATGACGTACAATAGCACAGACAAAAGAGGCCCAGCTCAAGTCTTTGAACATGGATCAAGGGACATGGGGCAGTGTCTTTGTTTGCTTCCCTTAAAGTAGACACTGATCGGAGGTCGTTAAGCTCTCTGTCTGACTAGGAGAGATAGGATCACCTGACCCATCCCCCAGTTCGTACACACACGCACAAACACACACAGACGTGCACATACACTAACACACACACTAACACACACACACACACAGCCCGCCCACGAGGCTTGCATCTTCACGGCCTGTTGTGTCCCAGTAAAACAGATCTCAAACACCCGGCTGACATACCAGCACTCTGATGAGAAGCCCGATAAGAGGGAGAGGAGTGAGGAAAAGGAAAGAGAGAGCCAAGGGGATGAATATGAGAGAGAGAGAGAGAGAGAGAGAGAGAGAGAGAGAGAGAGAGAGAGAGAGAGAGAGAGAGAGAGAGAGAGAGAGAGAGAGAGAGAGAGAGAGAGAGAGAGAGAGAGAGAGAGAGAGAGAGAGAGTGAGTGAGATCCATCTCAGGCATATAACATGGATAGCACTGAGCCAGTGTATGTATAGTGGTAGCTGGTAACTTCGTATCTTAGCAAAACAGTAACTAGTGAGAATCAGAGAGAGGGCACCCACACCCACTGGGCACAACCTGGTTGAATCAACGTTATGTCAACATAATTTCAACAAAATGTTATGACATTGAATCAATGTGGAAAACTGATTGGATTTGCAAAAAGTCATCACCATACAGACATCTCAGGATTTCTTGTCTCTTTTTCACCCAACTTTTAACCTAAATCCAGTGACATGGTTGAAAGTTTTGTTGATTCACTTCGAATTCAAGTTAGTTGACAACTTAATGAAATGTACACTTACGTTCAAAAGTTTGGGGTCACTTAGAAATGTCCTTGTTTTTTAAAGAAAAGCACATTTTTGATCATCGAAATGATCATAAATACAGTATAGACATTGTTAATGTTGAAAATGACTATTGTAGATGAAAACAGATGATTTTGTATGGAATATCTACATAGGCGTACAGAGGCCCATTATCAGCAACCATCACTCCTGTGTTCCAATGGCACATTGTGTTAGCTAATCCAGGTTTATCTTTTTAAATGGCTAATTGATCATTAGAAAACCCTTTTGCAATTATGTTAGCACAGCTGAAAACTTGTGCTAATTAAAGAAGAAATAAAACTGGCCTTTAGACTAGTTGAGTATCTGGAGCATCAGATACTACTCCCTTCCTGTGAAGGGAGTAGTACACAGTGTTGTACAAGATCTTCAGTTTCTTGGCAATTTCTCACATGGAATAGCCTTCATTTCTCAGAACCAAAATAGACTAATGTGTTTCAGAAGAAAATGATTTGTTTCTGGCCATTTTGATCCTGTAATCCAACCCACAAATGCTGATGCTCCAGATACTCAACTAGTCTAATGAAGGCCAGTTTTATTGCTTCTTTAAATCACCACGTTTTCAGCTGTGCTAACAGAATTGCTAAATTATTTTCGAATGAAAAATAATAAACTTGGATTAGCTAACACAACGTGCCATTGGAACACAGGAGTGATGGTTGCTGATAATGGGCCTCTGTACGCCTATGTAGATATATATTTTTTTAAATAAGCCATTTCCAGCTACAATAGTCATTTACATAACATTAACAATAACATTAACAATGTCTACACTGTATTTATGATCATTTTGATGTCATTTTAATTGACATAAAATGTGCTTTTCTTTAAAAAAATAAGGACATTCCTAAGTGACCCCAAACTTTTGAACGTTAGTTTATATTTTAAAAAATGTGACATTGAACTGACATCTGTCCGCAGTGGGCACTCACCTGTGGCGTTGACTATCTTGTCCAGTAGGGGTCTTAGAGTGGGTGGGGCACTGTGAGGCAGCAAGTATGTAAAGAAGAACCTGGAAATTAAAATCAACACTGGAGTTTCAAACACAATAGCTGTATTATTTGGCTTCTGTTCATCTTATTAGTCATAAAGATATTGGTTTGTTTGTGTATAGTTTGTCCTCCGACAAATTAAAGGTAAGTTTCGGTGTTCTTCAAGGTTTAATTCTAGGACCACTAATGTTTTCACTATATATGCTACGTCTTATGATGTCATTTGGAAACACAATGTCAACTTTGACTGCTATGAGGGTGATATACAGCTGTACATTTCGATGAAACATGGTGAAGCCTCAAAATTGCCTACCCTGGGAAGTGGACGGCGGATAGTTTTCTACTTTTAAACTCGGACAGAGATGCTAGCTTTAGGTTCCAATAAAGAGATCTGTTGTCGGATCTGACAATGAATCTCCAAAGGTGTGTAGTCGTCTCAAATAAATTTGTGAAGGACCTCGGTCTTACTTTGGACCTTTATCGATCTTTTGATTAACATAACAAAAATATTTTAATTTTCAGCTTTTTTCCGTCTTTGTAACATTGCAAAAATCAGAAACCCTTTGTCAAAAAATCATGCAGAAAAACTATTCCATTCTTTTGTCACTTTAAGATTAGACTACTGGAATGCCTTACTCTCTGGCTACCTGGATAAGGCACAAAATAAACTTCAGCTAGTGTAAAATATGTCTGCTAGAATTTTGACTATAACCACGTTTTTTTATATATATATTATTCCAGTGCTAGCCACTGGCTCCCTGTTAAAGTCCCCATGCAGTTGGTTTAATCATCACTGTATTTCTAATAAATCACTATGTGTGTTTATTTCATTAAAATACTGTAACTCCAAATATACAAATATACTTCTTTCAGTCAAATGACCTAGTGGCATGGGTGGAATGATTACTATCTTTCAGAATTTCAGAATTCATAAACATTTTTTAAAAAGTCAGTGTTTCTTTATATTTCAGTCTTCTGTGATATAGTGTAATATTGGGATGCAATCTCAAAATGTAATACATTTCAACTCTATATCTGACATTTTTATTTTTTAAAGCCCATAACCATGTGTGTGAGGTGTATACTTTTGTTTCAAAGTAGATTTCTTTAAGACTACCAAGTAGTAAAAGGTTATCATTTATTTCCCGAGCCTCCTTTTGCCATTGCAATGCTTGATCTAATCGTGTGCGTGTTGATACAAATGTTAATATATTTACAGACACAGCCCTGATTGGCGGATAGGATCATCCAGACTCTAGAGCAGGGGTCGGCAACAGGCCAAAACCGGCCGCAAGTTGTTTTTTGGGGCCCTCTAAAGTTTTTGTAAGTAAAATGTAAAAGAAATCACCTGGAATTCAGCTAAAAATGTATTTCATTTAAATCTGTTTACAAAGTATTCCCACAAATAAAAAAATAAATACAGTGCCCTCAGTAATTATTGGGACAGTAAGCATTTGTTCTTCTTTTGGCTCTATACTTCAAAACTTTGAATTTGAAATCAAACAATGACTATGAGGTTAAAGTGCAGACTGTCAGCTTACATTTGAGTGAAATTACAGTACTTTTTGTACATAGTCCACCCCCCATTTTAGCGGAACAAATTCACTTGTGTATTAAAGTTATTTAAATTTAAGTATTTGGTCCCATATTCATAACATGCAATAACTACATGAAGATTGTAACTCCAGTGATAGTCAAGACCAATTCAAGACTAAGACCGGAGCAAGACTGGGTCAAGACCAAGACCAGATGCGAGTACAATTCCAGATTATGATTGTAATTTTGCCAAATCACCACCGTAATAAAAGTTCAAAATGTCCAGTATTTCGGTGTTCAAATTTCAGAACATATGGATTCTTTAGACATTCAGAATAGTGAAAAAAATGCATGCTGTGGAAATGACAAATGATTACTAACCCGAACGAAGTGGAGACCAAAGGGCCGTCTACATCTTCAGAGAAGTGCTAAGAATTTCTAAAATAATTATAATAATATTATTATTTTCGATGATGTTCTGATTTAATCTCTTCAGTTTTTGTTGGAAAGAAAGGGGTTAACACTGAATATTTAAAAAAGATCCAATCAGGATTTTTCTTTGCTGGGCTCTGGGGAGATAAATCTAGCTTGCTAAATCAGCCATTGGCTAGGCAATCAGAAGCTAGATAAAGGCGTCGGTCATTCAACTGTATTAGATGATGCTGCCACCCCTGTGTTTCACGGTTGGGATGGTGTACTTGGTTGGGATGGTGTTCCTCCCCTTTTTCCTCGAAACATAATGATGGTCATTATGGCCAAACAGTTATATTTTTGTTTTATCAGACCAGAGGACATTTCTCCAAAAGGTATGATGTTTGTCCCCATGTGCAGTTGCAAACCATAGTCTGGCATTCTTATGACGGTTTTGGAGCAGTGGCTTCTTCCTTGCTGCGTGGCCTTTCAGGTTATGTCGATATAGGACTTGTTTTACTGTGGATATAGATACTTTTGTACCCGTTTCCTCCAGCATCTTCACAGTGTCCTTTGCTGTTGTTCTGGGATTGATTTGCACTTTTTGCACCAAAGTACATTCATCTCTAGGAGACAGAACGTGTCTTCTTCCTGAACGGTGTGACGGCTGCGCGGTCCCATGGTGTTTATACTTGCGTACTATTGTTTGTACAGGTGAACGTCAGGTGTCTGGAAATTGCTCCCAAGGATGAACCAGACTTGTGGAGGTCTACAATATTTTGTTCTGAGGTCTTGGCTGATTTCTTTTGATTTTCCCATGATGTCAAGCAAAGAGGCACTGAGTTTGAAAGTAGGCCTTGAAATACATCCACAGGTACACATCCAAATGACTCAAATTATGTCAATTAACCAATCAGAAGCTTCTAAAGCCATGACATAATTTTCAGGAAATGTCCAAGCTGTTTAAAGGCACAGTCAACTTAGTGTATGTAAACTTCTGACACACTGGAATTGCTATACAGTGAATTATAAGTGAAATAATCTCTCTGTAAACAATTGTTGGAAAAATGACTTGTCATGTACAAAGTAGATGTCCTAACCAACTTGTTAACAAGAAATTTGTGGAGTGGTTGAAAAATGAGTTATAATGACTCCAACCTAAGTGTATGTAAAATTCTGACTTCAACTGTATTAATGCTAATTCACTTTATTAGTTGTATTAGTAGTTGTAACAGTAGATTTTATTAGTAGTTGTTCAAAACGGTTTTATGCCGTTAAAAATTAATGTAATTTTTTTAATTACTATTTAGCTGTTATTATAATTATTAGACAGTAGTTGGCATAATATTATTGTTACTAGGTATAGCTTTAGTTTCTTTCATTTGGACACTTGAAAATGAGAGATTTCCTCCTGCAAATGTTTTCATAAATAAAATTAATAATCAAGGTATGAAATAATTTACATTTTCAAATACAATCTCTTTTGGGCTTAGTTGTGGTCAATTTGGCAGTGTACCATCCGCTCTTTAAAAAAATTGTCCCGCGGCTGAATCTAGTTGCTATCGCCTGCTCTAGATCCTACCCCTCTTACCCCTTCAAAGTAGGAGGATACATATGCAAATAAAAGATGACTGGTCATTGGTCAGAATAATCAGATCAGATTGTGATGTCATGTTGTGGGCCAAAAATGCCATCCCACCTGAACATACTTTTTTTCACTAAAAGGGCATTATCTTTACTGCACTGCCCCGTTACGACTAGGGCTGAATTCAAGCCCTTCTTACATACCTACATGGCCCATCCAAAATTTTGCAGGCCCACACACTAAAGATTTCTGGCTATGCCCCAGCACAGGCCTCCTTTCGAAGCAAGCAGCTGGATCGAGGGCTAACTTGTTCCTAGAAGGCGCATCATGTCATGCCAGCCTTTTTTCGCTATCCTCTACTTGAGTGGGTTGAGTCACTGATGTGATATTCCTGTCCGGTTTTGCGCCCCCTCGGGCTCATGCGGTCGGGGAGATCTTCGTGGGCTATACTCAGCCTTGTCTCAGGGTAGTAAGTTAGGTCTGTTGATATCCCTTTGCTGGTGTCGGGGCTATGCTTTGGCAAAGTGGTGGGGTTATATGTTTCTCCCCTTCCGGGGGTAACTTTGGACGGGGCAACAGTGTCCCCTGATCTCCCGTCTCAGTCCCCAGTATCTGACCTGCAATAGTCTATGTGTCCTATCTGAGTTTGAGTTTTCTTTACAGGGACAATGGACATAAATCAACGTTTCAGTAAAAGTGTTGGTTTTAGCCAGCCGGCTAATTTTCAACAGCCGTCCCTGGGCAGGTTATTGGTATACTGTGTGATCTCAAATTCTCATGTCCTGTCAGGTGTCCTGTGTAATGTTAGGCATGCTCCCTCTAATTCTCCTCTCTCTTTCTCTCTATGTCTCCTCTCCTGAAGGCTCTAGTTTTGTCTTATCTTGATTATTGTCCAGTCGTCTGGTGGAATGCAGCAAGGAAAGACCTAGTTAAGCTGCAGCTGGCCCAGAACAGAGCACCACATCTTGCTCTTCATTGTAATCAGAGGGCTGAAATAAATACTATGCATGCCAGTCTCTCTTGGCTAAGAGTTCAGGAGAGACTGACTGCATCACTATAAGAAACATTCATGTGTTGAAAATCCCAAATTGCATAGTCAATTTACACACAGCTCTGACACACACACTTACCCCACCAGAAATGCCACCAGGGGTCTCTTCACAGTCCCCAAATCCAGAACAAATTCAAGAAAGCGTACAGTATTATATAGAGCCATTATTTCATGGAACTCCGTTCCATCTCATGTTGCTCAAATGAACTGCAAACCTGGTTTAAAAAAACAGCTAAACAACACCTCACGGCACAACGCCTCTCGCCTATTTGACCTATTTTGTGTGGACCCCAGAAATAGTAGCTGCTGCTTTTGCAACAGCTAATGGGGATACTAATAAAGTACCAAATACCTCCCAGAAGGACCTGAGACCTAAGACCATGCCTCCAGACTCCTGGCCTGACGACTCCTGGCTGTCCCTTCACCAGTCCATCTGGTCATGTTGCCGATCCAGTTATGCGGCTATGGAACCCTGACCTGTTTCACCGGACGTGCTACTTTGTGTCTCTCTCTCTCTCTCTCTCTCTCTCTCTCAATGCTTGGCTATGAAAAGCCAACAGACATTTACTCCTGAGGCGTTGGACTGTTGCATCCTCTATAACCACGGTGGTTATTATTCGACCCCGTTGGTCATCTAAACGTCTTGAAGAACGATCTGGCCTTAATGGCAATGTACTCTTATGACCTCCACCTGGCACAGCCAGAAGAGGACTGGCAACCCCTCGGAGCCTGGTTCCTCTCTAGGTTTCTTTCTAGGTTCTTGCATTACTAAGGTGTTTTCCTAGCCACTGCTTCCTCATATGCATTGCTTACTCCTTTGGGGTTTTAGAATGGGTATATCTGACTATATCTAACTATTTTTTGGGGAACTGCTGATGTAAAAAGGGCTTTATAAATAACATTTGATTGATGTTGATTGATTTCAACAGAACCACTCTAATCATACTATGATGTAACTAATTCAGTGGATGCTGATGTCCCTTTACATCAGAGGAAGAGCTCATTGTCATGGCTGAGATGCAATTAACCCAACCCACCCTCCAATTTCTCCCTCCCCCACCAGCCTCCCCACCAGCCTCCACTGAAATAGTTCTGATGATCATTTAACATGGCAGAGGTCTTGCTCCTCCTCACCTGTAGGCGTTGTAGAGGTTGCGCTTCTCGTTGATGCCCAAGCAGCGCCCTCTGCTGCAGGGGAGGGTGAAGTTGCGGGCGGGAAACTCCATGACGCAGTCGGAGGGGGAGCAGGGAGCCTCCTCTGTGCTGGCGTCATCCAGGTCTGTGACTTTGAGCTCCCCCGCCACCAGGACAAATTGGCGAGGCCTGAAGTCCAGCAGGGTGACAGAGCCCAGAGGGGAGTGGGCCAGGTAGTGGAGCAGACGCACTAGACTCAGACAGATCTGCAGCAGAGAGAGAGAGAGAGAGAGAAATAGTTTGTGAGTGTAATGTGCACTGTTCCTTTTATGATTCACTTTTGATTGTTTATTTATTTTCACTTGCTGCGGTCATATAAACATATGTTTCCCATGCTGGTAACTTCCGGCGCCGACTGAGATGGCCGCCTCGCTTCGCGTTCCTAGGAAACTATGCAGTTTTTTGTTTTTTTTTACGTGTTATTTCTTACATTAGTACCCCAGGTCATCTTAGGTTTCATTACATACAGTCGAGAAGAACTACTGAATATAAGATCAGCGTCAACTCACCATCAGTACGACCAAGAATATGTTTTCCGCGACGCGGATCCTGTGTTCTGCCTTACAAACAGGACAACGGAATGGATCGCTTGCAGCGACCCAAGGAAACGACTACGAAAAAGAGGGAAACGCGGCGGTGTTCTGGTCAGACTCCGAAAAGGGCACATCGCGCACCACTTCCCAGTATTCTTCTTGCCAATGTCCAGTCTCTCGACAACAAGGTTGATGAAATCCGAGCAAGGGTGGCATTCCAGAGGGACATCAGAGACTGTAACGTTCTTTGCTTTACGGAAACATGGCTTACTGGGAAGACGCTATCCAGGGCGGTGCAGCTAACGGGTTTCTCCACGCATCGCGCGGACAGAAACAAACATCTCTCTGGTAAGAAGAGTGGCGGGGGCGTATGCCTCATGACTAACGGGACATGGTGTGATGAAGGAAACATACAGGAACTCAAATCCTTCTGTTCACCTGATTTAGAATTCCTCACAATCAAATGTAGACCGCATTATCTTCCAAGAGAATTCTCTTCGATTATAATCACAGCCGTATATATCCCCCCAAGCAGACACATCGATGGCTCTGAACGAACTTTATTTAACTCTTTGCAAACTGGAAAACATTTATCCGGAGGCTGCATTCATTGTAGCTGGGGATTTTAACAAAGCCAATCTGAAAACAAGACTCCCTAAATTTTATCAGCATATCGATTGCGCAACCAGGGGTGGTAAAACCTTGGATCATTGTTACTCTAACTTCCGCGACGCATATAAGGCCCTGCCCCGCCCCCTTTCGGAAAAGCTGACCACGACTCCATTTTGGTGATCCCTGCCTACAGGCAGAAATTAAAACAAGAGGCTCCCACGCTGAGGTCTGTCCAACGCTGGTCAGACCAAGCTGACTCTACACTCCAAGACTGCTTCCATCACGTGGACTGGGACATGTTTCATTGCGTCAGATGGGAATATTGAAGAATACGCTGATTCGGTGTGCGAGTTCATTAGAACGTGCGTCAAGATGTCGTTCCCATAGCAACGATAAAAACATTCCCTAACCAGAAACCGTGGATTGATGGCAGCATTCGCGTGAAACTGAAAGCGCGAACCACTGCTTTTAATCAGGGCAAGGTGTCTGGCAACATGACTGAATACAAACAGTGCAGCTATTCCCTCCGCAAGGCTATTAAACAAGCTAAGCGTCAGTACAGAGACAAAGTGGAATCTCAATTCAACGGCTCAGACACAAGAGGCATGTGGCAGGGTCTACAGTCAATCACGGACTACAAGATGAAATCCAGCCCAGTCACGGACCAGGATGTCTTGCTCCCAGGCAGACTAAATAACTTTTTGCCCGCTTTGAGGACAATACAGTGCCACTGACACGGCCTGCAACGGAAACATGCGGTCTCTCCTTCACTGCAGCCGAGGTGAGTAAGACATTTAAACGTGTTAACCCTCGCAAGGCTGCAGGCCCAGACGGCATCCCCAGCCGCGCCCTCAGAGCATGCGCAGACCAGCTGGCCGGTGTGTTTACGGACATATTCAATCAATCCCTATACCAGTCTGCTGTTCCCTCATGCTTCAAGAGGGCCACCATTGTTCCTGTTCCCAAGAAAGCTAAGGTAACTGAGCTAAACGACTACCGCCCGTAGCACTCACTTCCGTCATCATGAAGTGCTTTGAGAGACTAGTCAAGGACCATATCACCTCCACCCTACCTGACACCCTAGACCCACTCCAATTTGCTTACCGCCCAAATAGGTCCACAGACGATGCAATCTCAACCACACTGCACACTGCCCTAACCCACCTGGACAAGAGGAATACCTATGTGAGAATGCTGTTCATCGACTACAGCTCGGCATTCAACACCATAGTACCCTCCAAGCTCGTCATCAAGCTCGAGACCCTGGGTCTTGACCCCGCCCTGTGCAACTGGGTACTGGACTTCCTGACGGGCCGCCCCCAGGTGGTGAGGGTAGGCAACAACATCTCCTCCCCGCTGATCCTCAACACGGGGCCCCACAAGGGTGCGTTCTGAGCCCTCTCCTGTACTCCCTGTTCACCCATGACTGCGTGGCCACGCACGCTCCAACTCAATCATCAAGTTTGCGGACGACACAACAGTGGTAGGCTTGATTACCAACAACGACGAGACGGCCTACAGGGAGGAGGTGAGGGCCCTCGGAGTGTGGTGTCAGGAAAATAACCTCACACTCAACGTCAACAAAACTAAGGAGATGATTGTGGACTTCAGGAAACAGCAGAGGGAACACCCCCTATCCACATCGATGGAACAGTAGTGGAGAGGGTAGCTAGTTTTAAGTTCCTCGGCATACACATCACAGACAAACTGAATTGGTCCACTCACACTGACAGCGTCGTGAAGAAGGCGCAGCAGCGCCTATTCAACCTCAGGAGGCTGAAGAAATTCGGCTTGTCACCAAAAGCACTCACAAACTTCTACAGATGCACAATCGAGAGCATCCTGGCGGGCTGTATCACCGCCTGGTACGGCAACTGCTCCGCCCTCAACCGTAAGGCTCTCCAGAGGGTAGTGAGGACTGCACAACGCATCACCGGGGGCAAACTACCTGCCCTCCAGGACACCTACACCACCCGTTGTTACAGGAAGGCCATAAAGATCATCAAGGACATCAACCACCCGAACCACTGCCTGTTCACCCCGCTATCATCCAGAAGGCGAGGTCAGTACAGGTGCATCAAAGCTGGGACCGAGAGACTGAAAAACAGCTTCTATCTCAAGGCCATCAGACTGTTAAACAGCCACCACTAACAGTGAGTGGCTGCTGCCAACACACTGTCATTGACACTGACCCAACTCCAGCCATTTTAATAATGGGAATTGATGGGAATTATGTAAATATATCACTAGCCACTTTAAACAATGCTACCTTATATAATGTTACTTACCCTACATTATTCATCTCATATGCATATGTATATACTGTACTCTACATCATCGACTGCATCCTTATGTAACACATGTATCACTAGCCACTTTAACTATGCCACTTTGTTTACTTTGTCTACACACTCATCTCATATGTATATACTGTACTCGATACCATCTACTGTATGCTGCTCTGTACCATCACTCATTCATATATCCTTATGTACATGTTCCTTATCCCCTTACACTGTGTATAAGACAGTAGTTTTGGAATTGTTAGTTAGATTACTTGTTGGTTATCACTGCATTGTCGGAACTAGAAGCACAAGCATTTCGCTACACTCGCATTTAACATCTGCTAACCATGTGTATGTGACAAATAAAATTTGATTTGATTTGATTTGATTTGCTAATAAAGCTCCTTTGGATTTAGTTGAATTGAGAGAGATGTTGAGGGAATGGTGGCTCCATATCTAAATCTGTTCAGGGTACATGAATCTACGTCTGTGCCAAATGTGGAGCCCTTATCTTAAAACAGTCCAGTTAGAGTATCCGCCCTGAAATTGGAAGGTTGGAAGGTTTTAGTGTAATTCTGTAGCAGATAAGAGAAATGACAGTGGGGATGAGTCAGTCTGTCATTATTTCCCTGATTCCATCTCTCTATTCCATTGCATTGTTCTCTTTTCCACTGCATTATTCTCTTTGGGGTTGACTGAGAGCAACCCCCCCCCTCCATTTCCTCGGTGAACACTCATAAATCCCTGAGAGAACCACATGAGTCTGTGTGTTTGTGTGTGCCCCTCTCCCATTGTGTGTGTCCAGGGGTCGAGGGTAAGGGCTGAAAGGGGCAAGGAAACACGTGAAAGGGGCAAGAGAACGCGTGAAAGGGGAATAGACACCTATATTATACAAACTATAAACCAAACATCTACGTTCCCAAGAGCAGAGAGGGGAGTGAGACAGAGGGAAAAGAGGAGGAGAGGAGGAGGAGCTGAACAGCTCATTTCTTTTCAAGCGAAACAAAAGCTGTTTTTAATGTACTGTGGATTAAGTGTGAGTGGGAGAGGTGAGACACAGAGCACTCAGGCGTGAGTTAGGGGCTGGAGCCTCTTTCTAACCCTAGTGAAGTAAGAGTAGTGCAACACTATGTCACACTATGTTTAAATGGGCAATTTGCAGTTGCTACATACATTTTTGGACTTATAAATGAATTGTTGGTATATATATAAAAAAACACTGTACAGGCTCAAAACGTTCATGTTGATATCGTGGATGGTCGGTCCTTGCATCTATAGTTCTGTCTATGAATTTGGGAGTGGTTACATTTCTCCAGCACCATCCCTCAGCTCCCTACCAAAACAATGGTGAGGAATTAGCATTCTTGCTGTTTCAACTGCTGATTTCCCCTTTAAATACTGGGTATTTTTTTTATTGATTTGATTCATAGCCATAGGTTTTTTCTATTCTGTCATTCTATTTGACCATACTGCGTATTGTAAATACTGCAATACAGGTTTAGATAGAATGCATCTATAATTTACATAAATGTAAATGAGCCTGACGTGAAGGTTGACAGACAGACTGCTGGGTGGGTGTGGTTAGTGAGGATGGAGGGGTTTAAGGGGATATGGGTGTGTCTGTCTCACTGACAGGGGCTGCAGGCCAGGGCCATCAAAGCCTTTGTCAACGCTCACAGGAAATGGTTACAGACCTAAATGGAGCATTTGAAATTCAGTGGCTTTACAGCGCGCCTCCCCAGAGTCTATTAATGCCTCATACGAATTGCAAATGCTCCGAGAAAAAGCATATTTTTCTTTCATTTCGCACTCCACATTTCAAGGGAAGGATCTTGGGTGACCTGACACTTAAGTTGTGGGGAAACAAAGGAGCAACCAAGAAAACAGCACACACAGATGCTGCATGAACACACACCGCACACACAAGATCCAGAGATAGTAAGTGGTGACACTCCATTGAAATAGTATTATTATATTTTAGGTAATAAAAATGTAGAAAATAATCATCTCATTGAATTTGTCTAACCTCATGCTCTGTTATTGCATTACGGTAAAATCGAGTTACATGGACAAAACCAAGACATCTTGTTTGAAATGCAATGGTTTCTCTCAAAGCTAGACAAAAGTCATTTTTCACTGTGCTTCAGATCCACTGAGTGAACCACAAAGACATTTACAGAGCCATTCAAAGAAAAGCAACTGATTTCTACGTGCAACTTAAAGTTATTTAAACGCTGTTTCTATCAGACTTACAACAAGGAACAAGCACTAGGAAGGAGTCTTTAAAAGCATGGTCGCGGTTTAAAAGTGGGAATTACTTACATTTTACTTTCACTAAGCCAGCGTTTCCCAAACTCGTTCTCGTTTTGTTTTTGCCCTAACACTACACAGCTGATTCAAATGATCAAAGCTTGATGATTAGTTGATTATTTGAATCAACTGTGTCCTGAGGACCGAGTTCGGGAATCCCTGCACTAAGCACTGGGTATTGTTCTCTGTGGAAGTACTCACAGGCTTGGAAACCCGTGTGGCTATCATTAAAGGCCCAGGAAATCAAAGTGGAAAGTTATCTCAGTCGATTTAAGATGAGGGAGGACGATTTTTGTAGTTTTAATGAGCATGTACTTATTTATATTAGCTACAGCATACTGGATAACTGTCATTCATATTCCATTCAGCCAGCTCAATGTAACATCGATTGGTTTAGGCTACTACACTCAAATTTTCCCTGTACCCATCATAAGGTTGCTACAAGCTAGGAGGTTGAGGGAAAAGTTTGAGTAATCAAGGTAATCAGACAGTGACACATTCAATACCACCTTGCACACTATTTACTGCATCTAGCTGATCTAGGGTGTGTAATCATTAGTCGGAAAGTTGCAAACAAAGGTTTCTATTGGACAAATTCAGTTATGTTTTCACCGTTTTTTTCCTCAGTTTTCTTCCATTTAAGAAATGTTTTTCAAAAGACTTCGGCAGAATGAATACACACCCCTGATCACCCGCAAACACAGTTCACGCTTGGATTGCGTCCTACCTGACAGGTCGCTCCTACCAGGTGGCGTGGCGAGAATCTGTCTCCTCACCACGCGCTCTCACCACTGGTGTCCCCCAGGGCTCTGTTCTAGGCCCTCTCCTATTCTCGCTATACACCAAGTCACTTGGCTCTGTCATAACCTCACATGGTCTCTCCTATCATTGCTATGCAGACGACACACAATTAATCTTCCTTTCCCCCTTCTGATGACCAGGTGGCGAATCGCATCTCTGCATGTCTGGCAGACATATCAGTGTGGATGACGGATCACCACCTCAAGCTGAACTCGGCAAGACGGAGCTGCTCTTCCTCCCGGGAAGGACTGCCCGTTCCATGATCTCGCCATCACGGTTGACAACTCCATTGTGTCCTCCTCCCAGAGCGCTAAGAACCTTGGCGTGATCCTGGACAACACCCTGTCGTTCTCAACTAACATCAAGGCGGTGGCCTGTTCCTGTAGGTTCATGCTCTACAACATCCGCAGAGTACGACCCTGCCTCACACAGGAAGCGGCGCAGGTCCTAATCCAGGCACTTGTCATCTCCCGTCTGGACTACTGCAACTCGCTGTTGGCTGGGCTCCCTGCCTGTGCCATTAAACCCCTACAACTCATCCAGAACGCCGCAGCCCGTCTGGTGTTCAACCTTCCCAAGTTCTCTCACGTCACCCGCTCCTCCGCTCTCTCCACTGGCTTCCAGTTGAAGCTCGCATCCGCTACAAGACCATGGTGCTTGCCTACGGAGCTGTGAGGGGAACGGCACCTCAGTACCTCAGGCTCTGATCAGGCCCTACACCCAAACAAGGGCACTGCGTTCATCCACCTCTGGCCTGCTCGCCTCCCTACCACTGAGAAGTACAGTTCCCGCTCAGCCCAGTCAAAACTGTTCGCTGCTCCGGCCCCCAATGGTGGAACAAACTCCCTCACGACGCCAGGACAGCGGAGTCAATCACCACCTTCCGGAGACACCTGAAACCCCACCTCTTTAAGGAATACCTAGAATAGGATAAGTAATCCTTCTCACCCCCCTTTAAGATTTAGATGCACTATTGTAAAGTGACTGTTCCACTGGATGTCATAAGGTGAATGCACCAATTTGTAAGTCGCTCTGGATAAGAGCGTCTGCTAAATGACTTAAATGTAATGTAAATGTAAAATAGAAACCTTTCCAAACCAAACCTTCATACCACATCCAAACAGCATCATTACTTTGATCTTTATATAATTCCTTCTCGCATCTACGCGGTCTCATCTCACCTTTTCCCTTTGCTTGTGGACTTCAGTGCACAACACAAAAGCTGTCTGTGACCAGGCAAACAAACCTTTCCAAATCTTCATACCATAACCACTAACTGCTACACACAGCCTACATCGTTGTCAGCATATTAGGTAACATCGGTCAACATACTAGAACTAACGTGTTCGTAAACCCACTACAATCATGTAGTACAGTGTACAGCAAGCAGTTTAGTAGTTCACCGGCAGGCCCTGGTGGCAAATTAATAAAATCAAATGCTTACCGTGACTTGGAAGAGTTCAAGTGTTGGGTAGCCATAGCCAGCTAGCTAACATCGCATTCCTCTCTGTTTGAGCTGGGTGTTTGAGTAGGCTAAACTTGCTAGCTGCATTAATTAGCCAAGTGAGTAAAATTCAAAGTGAAAAAACACAAAATAGTTCTCGCTGTCGCTTCTCCTTCATTTTTGAAGAAATTCGTTCATTCAAAACTGTTCTACTATTGTCTTTCTTTCTATTTGAGTCAACTACTCACCACATGTTATGCACTCCACATTTCAAGGGAAGGCTCTTGGGTGACAAGGGAGGCAGACCTGACGCTTATGTTGTGGGGAAACAACTACTAGTTATCTCCCTCACTGATCAGCTCAAATTCATATTGTTCACACTCGTTCTAACATGGACGAGGGCAGAGAAAGGTGGAGGGCGCCTGCTGTGCGTGCTGCTGTAAGAAACATGTGTCAAGAAACATGTGTCCACAATCCACCTCCCAGTCAGTCGCCTGCTACCTCTCCCCTCTACACAGGAGCGTCCCCCATCTATCCTGGACAAGCAGTATCAGTCAACATGACTATTGACACCAAAAGTGTGCTGAGTTAGGATAACAGAGAAGAACTGCTTTGGCAATGAAAGCTAGCTGTAGATTTGGCAAAGCAAGCTAGCTGTAGCTTGTGCTTTCAGTACTAGATTCATTATTTGATCCTTTGATTTGGGTGGACAACATGTCAGTTCATGTTGCAAGAGCTCTGATAGGTTGGAGGAAGTCCTCCGGCTGTTGTCATAATTACTGTGTAAGTCTATGGAAGTGGGTGAGAACCATGAGCCTCCTAGGTTTTGTAGTCAATGTACCCAGAGGACGGAAACTAGCTCTCCTCAAGCTGTACCATGGTGCTACCCCAGAGAGTGCTATGGAGGCTACTGTAGACCTTCATTGCGAAATAGATTGTTTTAGTCAATGATTTGGTGACGTGGATATATTTAGTATAGTTCTATCTAAAAAGGATAACTTTTTTCATGTTTCACAATTTTTATTTTTATGAAATTTACGGAGGAGGATGGTCCTCCCCTTCCTCCTCTGATGAGCCTCCACTGGCTGATGTATTTGGTGTAGTGAACTACACTATGAAGCTCCGTGAGGAAGCTCGGACTTTGGATAAAGGCCGCCTCTCCATGACAAATACAGTTTTGATTAGGGATGAAACAAATGATGCTTTAGGAGGTCATAGACTAGTGTGATGACATGTAGATAGGCTTAGTGTGTAGTGTTATAAATGGCAGTGACGGCGCATTCAAGGACGTGTTGAGCTGTGCTTGTGTCAATGGTTACACTGGGAACTCTTTAACTAACTTCCCCATGCCCAATTCCAAACCCACCCCTAGCCCTACCCCCTAGGCACTTGTACAAATCTGAAAGGATTGCATAGATGTAACTGATATGGAAGCTCAAGGCACTTAAGGAAGCCCAAGGCCTATCAGAAGGCATAGTGAAGCTATTACTATATATATCTCCATGCCTAGAGATATAGGTTGATTTGAAATTTGGCAATAATCTTTCCCACCCTGTATTCATCATCACAAAACATTTGTGATGAAGGATCTCTCAGTAGAAGAGCTGACTGTCTCAGTGAATCTCCTCCAGTCTTGCCAGTGAGGAAAGGAAGAAAGAGAGAAAGGAAGAGAAGAGAGGAGGGGATAGAGAGAAGAGAGGAAGAGAGCACTTGCTGGTGATTTCATGCACCGAAGCTCTTTCATCCTCTGTGTGGCAAGCGGGTGGACACTCCCCCGGCCACATGAAGCAATAGGAAATAATTAGAGCGCGGCTCTGTGGCGATAGTGATCGGCAGACCCGGCCCGGGGGCCCAGGCGGCACACAGGTCCATGT
Source organism: Oncorhynchus keta (assembly GCF_023373465.1). Classification (NCBI taxonomy): domain Eukaryota; kingdom Metazoa; phylum Chordata; class Actinopteri; order Salmoniformes; family Salmonidae; genus Oncorhynchus; species Oncorhynchus keta. The sequence continues at coordinate 45,595,038 of NC_068422.1, read as the reverse complement.
TACCCAGCTAGGGAGGCAGGAAACTGAGTAGGAGAAGGGCCCTGGCTCTGGAAATACCATCCGCTATACCAGTAGTGTCCCTATAAACCAGGTTAACCAAGCCCATGTTTCAGCTAATTCGCTCTACATTCTGAGTCAGCCTGCAATGGGTTTGAGTCACAGGCCTTAGTATCTACTTACGCATGTGACCTCCCCTCAGTCCCTCAGTAACACCTACCAGAATTCAGCCTATGCTGTTGACTCATACATGTTGCACACGGTTCAGTGAGAGAGAGGATATCACAAGACGTTGACAAGATAATGATAATGTCAATATAGCAATTTGATTAAAACCCTGTTTTAAGTGAGTGCTTAAGTGAAATGTGTGTGTTGTCCGCTAACACTCACCCTGAAGCGTTCCTCCCAGGAGGTCTGCAGTAGTTGGATCATCTCCAGAGGACTTCCCAGCTCTGTGATGGCTGTCACCGTGTCCTGGATGTCATTGCTGTCTTGGTAGCAGTAGCCGTACAACTGGAGAGGACACCGAGAAACACTGGTTCTTCATCTATACACACACGATATATACACTGAGCGTACAAAACATTAGGAACACCTTTTTAATATTGAGTTGCACGCCCTTTTTGTCTTCAGAACAGCCTCATTTAGTCGGGTCATGGACTCTACAAGGTGTCAAAAGCGTTCCACAGGGATGCTGGCCCATGTTGACTCCAATGCTTTCCACAGTTGTGTCAAGTTGGCTGGATGTCCTTTGGGTGGCGGACCATTCTTGATACACACGGGGAAACTGTTGAGCGTGAAGAACCCAGCATCGTTGCAGTTCTTGACACGCTCAAACCGGTGCGCCTGGCAGCTACTACCATACCCCGTTCAAAAGCACTTAAATATTTTTTCTTGCCCATTCACCCTCTGAATGGCACACAGGCACAATCCATGTCTCAAGGCTTAAAAATCCTGTTTCCTCCCCTTCATCTACACTGATTGAAGTGGATTTAACAAGTGACATCAATACGGGATCATAGCTTTCGCCGGGATTCACCAGATCAGTCTATGTCATCATGCAAAGAGAAGGTGTTCCTAATGTTTTGTACACTCCGTGTAAACCTGAGCCGTCAGTGACAAACAATCTCATTCGGAAGATTGAATTACTGTATGTTGCATGCATTCTGATGTTTTTCAAATGAAAACGCAATGAGACATGCGAGAGCTTTGGCACTCATTAATGTTTCCTTTGGTCGATTGAAGTAGTTTTACTCTCCTCTTTCTTGCTATGGTAAGCGCCTCCTAGAGATGCCGGCCCTTTGCTTGCATAAACATTTGTGTAAGATAATTTGTGCCAGAAGAACTGGTTAAAATAAGTGGGCATGAAATGCAATCTAAAAGCATAACAACCAATACGGCTGTCAACCATATCATCGGGGAAAACACTGACTATGCAAAACAGAGAAGGTGGCATTGCATGTTGTTTATTGGTTAATAAAAGGCTTTTACAAGTGAATGATGTGAGAATGTAGCATTGTCTGAGAGTAAAGTAGTGGAGGCTTCATACTCTCTGAGGGTGACTACTGCGTGTTAGCAGTTTGGGTGTGCCTGTGAAGAGCGATGCAGAGACATTTTATAGCGGTGCTGTGTGATGGGAAATGTGAGGTGCCCAGTGGGAGGAGAGCAGGGGCCTGTGGGCAAGGCTGGCAGAGTGGCCCCTCACCCCACCACTGGGTGCAGCATGACAAACACATGAAGAAGACTGCTCTTAAATCAGCCCCTTTTCCTTGTGCAGTGAGAAAAGCATGTATGAATTGAGTTCAGTTGAGGTTAAGTTTTCGAGTGTTGTAGAGTCTCTTTATTCCACTCTGTAAAAAATAAATGTTCTGTTGAGTATGTGAATCTAAAGTGCATTTTTGCAGCAAAAGAAGAATGGTGTTTATTTTTTATACTGCCATCAATGCAGGACTAACACCTTTTTTTGGAGTGAGTGAGTGAGTGAGTGAGTGAGTGAGTGAGTGAGTGAGTGAGTGAGTGAGTGTGAGTGTGAGTGTGAGTGTGAGTGTGAGTGTGAGTGTGAGTGTGAGTGTGAGTGTGTGCGTGTGAGATTGCCCTTGGCAATGCCAGAGTAGCTTTCCCAGGGGTTGGAGTGTACGGAAAGTTTTGTTATCTGAGATTGAATTCACAGTAATGACTATTATCAGCACACGCCATCTCCAGGCTGTGTGTACTGTATGCACCACGTCTGCAGCCAGTGCTGGAGTTGTTGGTATTGTGTGCAGCGGAGGAGGCATTCTTGTGCGAACACGACGACATCAGGGCAGTGTTTTCCCTCCATGTCAGACTAGACTCATTGGCAGCTAAGGCTGCCCAGAGTGAGATAGCAGCTGTACGCATGCTGGGGCAGTGTTTGTGTTTGCTTTGAATCTGGTGCCATTTTGTCTGACTGAGGTTCAGAGGTCACCCACCTCGGTCGTTTGATCATGTCTTTTTACTGAGAAAGGCATGACCGCATTGAAGCGTTTCAGAGAAATATGACACCTGTGCAAATGTATTTATATATTTCTGCAACGGGATTCTGAACGGTTCGGTTGTGAGTGCTGTTCTGAGTTCAGAATCTATTCTGTTAATTGTGAGTTCAGGTCTAGATGTGTCTCTGTTTCCTCTGTACATAGAGGTTTATCTAAGTTGCATCTTTGGATGGGTGTATATAGAGCATGAGAGAGCTTGGCCTTAGTGAAAAGGCTGAGAAAATCTGAGGTGAGGTAAGTGTGAAAAGGCAGGCACGTTAGGAGCCAAGCCTATTAGGCCAACCTCCTGGCAGTTCACCACTTTCCCGGCCAGAGGCAGGAGTGAGTCAGCATGCCATAGCACAGCATGGCCTCACCGGGAACAGAGAGGGGGGCCAAGGGCCAGGGCCACAAACACACACCAGCCCAGGGACCAGTCACACTCACACAGGCCAAACCCCCACTGGCCAGTTGGCTGTACACACAAGAAGTGAGTTGAAGGAAGGTTGTAAGGTCTCTCTGTTCTTACTAAACTAAATGTAGGGTAGCGGGAACGTGCATTTCAACTGAGACCGGTTAATAATGCTGAGAGTTGAAGATGGACAAAGAATCCATGCAGGTTCTGCTTGAGGTGAGGCCGGGTAACCAGGGTAGCGGTCAGAGTGAGACGCGTCTAGCAGCCAAGAGGGGGGTGCTGCTGCTGGAACGGTTGCCCTGCTCGAGTAGCAGATGAAATAGTCGAGAACATATGCGATGCGCGTCATAATATGCCAACGCACCGGTGCTCCACAAAAGCATTTCTGTGTGGGACATTATTAATGTGTAAATAAACGCCGGGGTCGGCAGGGCAGTTAACCCAGTCACCACGCGCTCTTAACGAAGGCCTCCTGGCCCCAGATCAAACCGGCCCCGGGGAGGACATGTTTGTCCAGAGGTGAAATCCCCAGCATCTGCCAGAGCCCAGAGCACACTGCTGCTCTTCTGTTGGACACGGTCACTGCAGGACTGAGGGTCAGTCATACAAGAACACCTCTATCATACCAACCGGATTCTCTCTGGATCTCTGCTACGGACTGGGTGGGGACTTACTGTAAAGCCCAGTACAAAAAGTAGAGCTTTTCATTTCACTCACAAATCAGGTAATAAGTAACATACTTTGAACTATTATTCATGAAATTGTGTGAATTGCATGTTTGAAGTGTATCCATGTGCAGCATAGGGGTTTAACTTAGTGCTCGCGTGCGTGCGTACATGCGTGCGTGCGTGCGTGCGTGCGTGCGTGCGTGCGTGCGTGCGTGTTTATCCTTGTGGGGACCAGAAGTACTCACGAAGATAGTAAAACAAGGGGACATTTTGCTGTTCCACAAAATTAAAAAGGCTATTTTCGGCATAGGGGTTAGGTTTACAGTTACAATTAAGGTTAGGGTTACAATTAGGGTTAGTTTAGGGATTTCGGGTTAAGGTTAGGGTTCATATTAGGGTTAGGTTAAGGGGTTCGGGTTAGGTTGAAGGAAAATAGGATTTTGAATTGGAATCAATTGTTTAGTCCCCACAAGGAGTGTTAGAATTAGAATAAGAGTTTTTGGTAGCAGCATGTGTGTGTGTGTGTGTGTGTGTGTGTGTGTGTGTGTGTGTGTGTGTGTGTGTGTGTGTGTGTGTGTGTGTGTGTGTGTGTGTGTGTGTGTGTGTGTGTGTGTGTGTGTGTGTGTGTGTGTGTGTGTGTGTGTGTGTGTGTGTGTGTGTGTGTGTGTGTGTGTGTGTGTGTGTCGAATTACATTAATGGTTGGATTTGGTATGCCTTGTTTTAATCAGAGACTTGGACCAAGTGCAACTGGCAGAAAACCCTCTGTCATTTTCCTTTTCCATGTGAATTCATCCTAGTACATTAGATGGACTTGATACTCATAATGCATTAAATAGAGGAGGGTGAAATTGTTAAAACCGTAAGTTTGGGTGCATAAAGGGGTTTAAACGTTTTGAGTTTCGATGATTACACACTCCGTTTATTACATCTTTCCCCTTATATAATTTGCATGACTTCATAGGGTTGAAAACAAAGTCTGGACGCGAGCGTTCTGGAAGACAATATGTATGACTGCTAACTTAGTACTTTTTGGATGACTGTAAAATCTACCGAATTCTTCTTTTTTTTTTGTTGCTGAATTTGGTGCCTTACATCCTCAACGAAATAGGGAAGGAAGCATATGGAAAAAGAAAAAAGTTTGTTGAGTAAGAACTCTCATCGACTTCTTTTCTCCAACCGCTCAGTAAAAATAAACAACATTTTAAAAAACGGTGTCGTAGGAGAGGAAAGAATTTACTCCCAATACTCTGGAGTGACATTCACCTTCTTATTTCCTCCTTAAACACATCACGGGGTTTTTGTCAAATCAATACCTGACCTTCAGACTACCAGTTAACAGGAGCTGAGCATGTTCTCAGAGTGAAATGAAGGGGAGAAGTTGCAGAGCTTCAACTAATGCAAATGATGTGGGAGACTCGCTGGCCATATCAAATAATGTTTCACACCAATGTCACTTCATCTGATCAAATTATTGTTCACATTCCTCTTTTAAAACTGGGGGGACTTTTATTCATGTTCTATGAGCACATGCACAACAGCCCATATTCAACTTCAAAACTGTACTTTTCCTTGACTTTCTTTATCTGTTATGACGTGCATGTATTGTATATTCTCGGAAGGTTTCAGAGCAAGAAGACAAGCAGAAATGTCCTATGTTTATGTGGTGACGGTCTGGGGTTCTGGGGGTCATGAGGGCACCCTGCTCTCCATGTAGAGTGTGGGGGCTGCAGGGCTGCTGAGCCCCAACATACCCGAGGGGTTGATCAGAAACAGGGCTGAGGGCTTAGCGAGGCAGGCCAGGCCCAGGACAACAGTTATCTGGCGTTCTCTTTTCTCCCCAGCTTCCTTCCCAAGGAAGACGCAGGTTAAAGTGTTAACCCCGGGCTTAATTGCAACTCTGTCTCCAGTCCACTCATCCTCAAACTGACCCCAAGGCCCACAGACACCCAGCTTTCACATTAACACAACCTGGTTACTGATTCCCCAACTAACGGAGGAGATCTACTGAGCAGGCCCTGGGGGAGAGAGGGAGAGGCTGACAGGCTTGTGTAAACATAATCCAGCTACACAGCCAGAAACCCTGCAGCAGCCCAGAGGTCCCACCACTCTCAGATCATTTGTATCCACCACGTATACTTTCGCTGACAGGTAGCCCTTACATGCATGTCATTAAATAGACACTCATATCCAGAGGGAATGCATACATTTTCATCATTTTTATTTGTATTTTCTTCCATACTGGTCCACCATGGGGACTCGAACCCACAACTGTGGTGTTGCAAGCGCCATGCTCTACCAACTGAGCCACACGGGCCCTCCTCCCCTCCTTCCCTCCGTCCCGCACACCCCTCAGTCCGGGCAGGCAAGCAGCCCCCTCTTGTTATCTCCCTCACTGATCAGCTCAAATTCATATTGTTCACACTCGTTCTAACATGGACGAGGGCATAGAAAGGCGGAGGGCACCTGCCGTGCGTGCTGGTGTAAGAAACATGTGTCCACAATCCACCTCCCAGTCAGTCGCCCGCTACTCCTCCCCTCTTCACAGGAGCGTCCCCCATCTATCCTGGACAAGCAGTATCAGTCAACATGACTATTGACACCAAAAGTGTGCTGAGTGAGGAGAACAGAGATGAACTGCTTTGGTTTCTACCTCTGATCCCACTCTCTCCAGTGAGAGAGCATTGAGCCTCTGTCTCCTCCTCTCATACTGAGGACTGGCCAGAGGCAGACACTAACCAGACAGTGTGCTGTTGAGTGTTTTGCTCAGACAGAGCCAGACTTCATTACTCTAACAGGATATATTGGATCAGCAGAGCTGGACATTAAATACTCTTTGGGATACTAAACATACAAAAAACGTTTACTTGCAATCAACCAGTTGTTTAGTTTGCACCATTTTTTTTGGTAAATGATGCATTGATGTCAATGGGAGATTTACGTGACAAATATTGTTATACATACAGATCTCAAGTTATGATTCTATAGTCAAATGAATATCAACCTAAGCCAGCTAAAATAAACATTTGTTTTAGTAATGGAGATATTGCTCTAATTCAGTCTTAAAGTTAATACATGATTTATTCCAGTGATTTATTCTTTCTACGGCTAGTGGAGCATGCCAGTTAACTTTACCCTAGAAGTCATTCAGGCATTTTTCCTGGTGCACAAAAAAAAGTGCATGTATTAGCCTTAAGGCCAGTGTGCTCATGTTCATAGAGGAATGAAAAGGAAATAATATTTTCCCTATGATTAGAGAGAGAAATTCCATACCATTTCCAGTTTATGTTGACATTTTCTAAAGCAATTCCTGTAATCCCTCAATGTAGCTTCCATGCCAGAAAATGAATTTTGTTATTTATGTTTATCCTGAAATAAATCATCTTGGTATTATTCGCTTATGACAACGATGACAGAGTGGGATAGCCAAAGTGCACTTTCCAGTCACACAAATGCTAGCATGTACGTGTGTATACGCCTGTGTGTGTGTGTGTGTGTGTGTGTGTGTGTGTGTGTGTGTGTGTGTGTGTGTGTGTGTGTGTGTGTGTGTGTGTGTGTGTGTGTGTGTGTGTGTGTGTGTGTGTGTGTGTGTGTGTGTGTGTGTGTGTGTGTGTGTGTGTGTGTGTGTGTGTTGCACTGTGAATAGCCAGAAAAGTCTGAGTGGACACACAAACCCAAAAAGTTTTTTTTTTAAATGTACACAAATAAACACTCCTGTATTACAGTCAATGTTAATGTAAGTCTGTACCTATTACAACACGGACTAGTTAGTGTGCGATGAGAGATGGGCAGCTACTATATTGGGCTCTACCCCCCCCCCCCTGACTCCGCAACGGAACTTCTATAACGAAAATAACTTCCTATTGATGAATAAATCAAGTAAAACATTAAATACAGTCCAGATGTATTGACATGCTGTAGTGACATGTCGTCCTCCTGTTCAGTGCAGTTGTCAAAAAAGAATGTCTGGTCATAGCTTGGCCATCCAGTTTTGAGGAGAGTTTTGATATGAGTTAATACTGTGAAATATCTTATTATTGAATGTAAGTCAATTGAAAGACACCCAGTTAGTTATAAGTCAAAGATTGAAATAAGTTACAACAAAAAAAGTGATAACGGCCTAACTCTCCATAGCCTTACTAATGAGGCCTAACTCCCCATAGCCTTACTAATGTCTAAAAATGTCAAGAAAAAAAAGAATGTTTTACGTACATTGGTTTTATATGTTAATTTTGTATTTTAATTCAAGGTTAATGTGGGTTTAACATTGTTTGACAATAACATGTGCTTTACAATAATACACATTTTATAAGGGTGTGATATTGTTTTATTGTTTGCAATTTAAATCTCGATAAGAATGTACACTCCCTCTAAAGCTTCATACAGGGTAAATAACTTGATTACGGGCCAGATATTCACCTATATCCTAGGCTAAGGTATCATTCTTAATTAAAATGTTTCTACATTCACCATGCAAACAAAAAGATCAAGTCTGATAGAAGCGACTCAATATAGGTATGACACATTTAGTTTAAATAGATACCTATTGACTGTGCTAACAAAATACTTATGTATAGCAATTCTGATCAAAAGATCAAAAACTTATAATATTGTCCAGAAAATTATTTTAGGAAGCATAACTGATTACATGTATTGTATTTTAATAAATGTTCTGTATAGACTATTTGGCTACTGTCTTGGTTCTGTTGTACCATCCTATAAAACAGTAGGTCTATCTTGAAAACGTGACACGTTTTACTTGGTTTAAAGTGCAACTATTGTTTTACCTTAAATTAGCCGATCTACTTTTTTTTATTGTTATAATAACCAGCCTACACTTGAATTCAAAAACAAAACGGCACGTTTTCCACTGGTTTGATGACTACGTGTCTATCTATCCAGCAACAGTTGCGATCAAAGAATGAAATGCCCTCGACAATGTCGTTTGGATTGCTGTTGTTTGGATATTGTAATTGGGCCTCATGCGGTACACATTACAGTAAAGCACAGACTTAGGCCTATATGCTGTAGCCTATAAATGCCACTGTAACCAGTACCTCAAGGCCATATATTTTCTCAAACAGTAGCCTATCATCTGAAACATTAGAAGAACATTCTTCAAATATTGGCCCTACCTATATCGGACAATGTGAGATGCTTGAGTATAGGCGTGCAACTGTTATTGTGCATACATCTAGGGATACGTGTACAGGCATTACTATTTGTAGACCTACATTGTAGGCCTATGTGGATTATACATGCTTTATTGGTGTGGATATTGATAAGGCTATTTGGCCTAGGCTACTTATCTCCGTCTGAATTGTAAAATCGTCCTTTACGCATGCATGCACTTATATTGGTGACGTTATAGACAAGCTGCTTAAAGACGCGCTGTTAATATAACGTAATAAAAAGGCCTTCTTACTTTTTTTTACACAAATGTATTATGATTTACCCGCGTATCGGTAGGCTACGCCACAGATCTGGTGTAAATGCAAATAAAATACAAGGTAATATGCGGCAAAGCCTCGGGCGTCTCACCACTCACCGGCTTGTGTACCATGCAGATCCAGCAACCCGCTGAACGGCTTAACATCGAAAGGGTAACAATGAAGCGATGGCGCTCATTCAACTCCAAACTATTAATCAGCCACTAAACGGACAACACATCCTCCAAATAGCACTATTAATAATAGGCCAACCATGCACTTATTTCATGTTGCCTATTTTGTTTTCACTGCACTCTGGACTTCTCATGTCAACTCGTGGAAGTGAAATACACACCAATTTCCAAAGTGTTCAACCCATGTGTCACTTTTGACACGCCGAGAGGCTTAATGTAACGTTTCACACCTATGGTTATTCAGTCATTAGGGAAAGAATGATTCGTGGTTTGGCTGTTGGTATAAGACAAAATGGCAATTAACTAACTTCGATACTGCGTAAAGAGCACAAATGGGGTTAAATTTGAAGTCAAGCTTCAATGATTTATAGGGCCACTGCTACAACGAAATTAATGGATTTCAGATAAAAATCCTTTAGGCAATAGGCAACAAAAACAAAGATATACTACATCTTAAATAGGTCTGTGTGTGATACTAGGCCTATGGCTAAATAAATAATTGTGCAACAGAAATGGCTAAAAGACACCGATCAGTAAGGTATGAATTTGTTAGCTAGCCTAGATATAGATTACCTTCAGAATGTTGGGGTGCTGTAGCATTTCCATCAGCGTCATTTCTTTCACTATTTTGAAGGACGCCAGTCTGTAGCAGTCTCCAGGTGAACCATATTTCTTTACGCAATTTTCCATATCGTGTCCCCCGAAATCCACTGATTTCAGAGCCACCGACAAGCTGTTGTTGAGAGACGCCTTGTAGACAGCCTTTGTGTAGCCTGAGCCGAGGTACTGAACATTGGTCACGTTGTCTATGCTGCTGCAGCCAAGCATCCGAGTACCGTTAACGCTGCTCAAAGTCATAGTGAAATCTTTCCGTGATGCTGTGGGCATGTATATGGAAGGTGAAAGTCGATTTTGAAAATGCGTCTGTCGGTTTTCGGTTCGCTCAATTACTTTGATAGGGTCCCAATTGTCCCCTGGCTCTGAATCCATGAGCCTGCGTCTCTCCAGCTGGCGGACTGGGTCTCCGGTGCCAGACCCATGTGCTTGGCGCTGACGGTACCGCACAACCTCATCGAATCTTTCTCGTATCTGCAGCAGAAGGTCCTGATGATGCCTGCTTCCTACGGCAGGTTTACTATTGGACTCGGCCACAGCTTCAGTGACTGACTCGCCGACTTGAAGCTGCGAATCGCCTGTAACCTGCTGCTGTTTTTCGTGGTAGTACCGATGTACTCTATGGTCGTGGTTCTGATGGTGCTCAAACCCTGGTATATACAGCAAATTCATCAGTGTACCAAGGAAGAAGGCAAAACAGAAGCCTGCCGCAACCACTATCCTTCTGCGCTTCATTGTGATCAATTTTATTAATACCATTAAAATAGGTCTGTTTTCGCCTCCAGCCCCCGCCTAGCAGTCTACCACCTCTGTAGCCTTGCCCGGAGTCCACCGTTCTATCGTGCGCGTCAGAACTTAATGGTATACTGATGCCTCGAACGATGCCGAATGCGCTATGATCACGTCTTCATCTTGATTATGATTTATGCAGCCAAGCAGGTTGAAGATCCTCCCCATATAGGGTTGATCATGGTGATACACTTGCCTTCACAGACTGCAAAGCCCACCACTTATGTAGCCTATGCGCGCATCAGGCAGGGGTCCTCTCTCGTAGCCTACTAGAAGCCCCCTGAGCGACTGAACAACCGTGACGCCACTGTGATTGACAGCATACGTATATCATGCAGCTGTGAGCACTGTAGTTCTTCAGGCAGTGCGTTTTCATTAGGGTACGTCTTACATAGAACATTTTACAACTACACTACCCATGGTGCAATGTGAAAAAATCCATACACTGGACACTGATTTCCAACAAACCAGCAGCTGTGGGGCAGTGTTTGAGGGTTCTTCGAAATGCCTTTTCGAGTAATGGCACGCGCAAAAGCTGACCACTGAAGCGAGTGATGAAAGCGCATTAGTTGATTGATGGACATTAATAATAATATCTAGTATTGCTCTTGATGGATGGATCTTATTTTAAATCACAATTTTGAATGGCTAGGCTTATATGTGTTTTAAATATAGACTTAATTTAATGGTTTGCGAAACCCTTTCTAATAGGGGCCTACGCCTCAGCAAAATAAAATGGGATGCCTAGAAAGCATTGAACTGAAATGTGTCTACCCCATTTGACCTAAACCCTCAATCAGAGAGGTGCAGAGGGTTGTCTTAATCGACATTCACGTCATCGGCGCCCGGGGAACAGTGGGTTAACTGCCTTGCTCGGGGGAAAACGTCAGGTTTTTACATTGTAAACTCCGGGATTCGATCCAGCAACCTTTCGGTTACTGGACCATCGCTCCTACCTGCCAGACTACCTGGTCACTCCTTAATATAAGGCAATTGGTTATGTCATCCATATTATAAATTGGTACCTATCTCGTAGATGTTATTCTGATGGTCTATTGTTACACAACATGTCAAGTAGGCAAGTTGAAATGTTTTCAATGAATAATGAGCATTGCCTTTAGAAGAGACAACAAACATTTTGAGCACAATGCTTTTCAGCAAGTATTGCATTTAGCTAACACTTTTGGATTGCTTTAAATCTACAACCTCGCTTTTAAATTGATAGAGAAGTTCAGACTCCTTGCAGGATGAAGTTATGCGAGCCCCTCTGTTACTTGGAAAGAAAAATGTGTATAATTATGTCTCTGGGGTCTGAGAAGTAAAACTAAATTAAAAGCAGACATTACGAAAAAGGGTGTATAAATAATCAAATAATAGGCTCCAATAAGGCTTTGTTCAACTCGGCTGAGATAAGCATTCCTCGAATGGAATCTCATGTTAGCCAGCACCCCCGCCTTCCTAAATAAATCCCGTGGTGTTTGTCTACTGTAAATACACTGTAGCAGTGCCAGCGACGTTAAAAAAAAGAATGAGCCACGACCCCTTTTTAGTGGGCCCAAACAAGAGAGTTCACGCAGAGGTCTCGCTCTCTATTGTGGTAAACAATGACGAACTCTAAAATAATGTTATTAATAATGCCCTCGATTTTTTTATTGGATTACTTTTAATGACAAATTAGTTATTTCTGGTGTTGCAGAGGCGAGACCGAGCGGCCTCTATGGCTTCGTTAGGCCAAAAAAAATCGTCAGGATGACGCGGCGAGACCAGTCTAAACCCTGCTGGGTCTCCGGATAGTGTAGACCTGAATGCTAGTGACACGTCTATCCATCAAACCCACATTACCATGCTGTTAGCAACTAATTAACACATACAATCAACCTGGAAACTGAACAAACAAAGCGGAGACAGCGGGGCGCAGCCGCGTGAGGAGGGGGTAGGGGGGCTTATAGCTTTAGTTAATATATATTAGTCTCGGTTTTAAAAAGGTCAGAGTAGTGTAGAAATTATTATATTACATACTATTATATTATACTATATTAGCCTACATTGTATATTAGGAACAATTGGGCCTTTTTGACAGATTGGTAAGGATATACCTCATTATAGTAACTATGCCTATACCACTGTATCCCACACCAAATTGTTTAGTGTAAGGAGCTGTTCTTAATACTTTAAGACTGTTTTTGTCCAAAAGTGGCATGGCTGTAGAGAAGAGTTGCTTAGGAGGATGATAATTATACATTCTGACAATAATAGTGATTTATAGTAATACTAATAATTAAATAATTAACAATTTGTGTATTTGACGTTTCTTTTTCTTTACTTTTACACACAGTGATTGCATTCAATCATTGTTATCTGGTAATATAAATGGCTCATTAGAGAATGATTGGTTACACTTATCTAGGCCTATTTAGCAAAGTCATCCTTACATTGTGATGTAAATTATATATTTTTTTAAATTGAACCTTTATTTAACTAGGCAAGTCATTCTTATTTACACTGACGGCCTACCCCGACCAGACCAGACCTGGACGGCGACGCGAACCAGAGACTGTAGTGACACCACTTGCACTAAGATGCAGTGCCTTAGTAAATACATATTAGTTAATATTTAGGCCTATTTTTGCAGCCCAACTGTGCAAGATAGCCTAATCACCATAACGCACTGACACAAAACGTTTACAATTGTTTCTTTGACTGGATTTTAGAGTAGCAGGAGTGATGTGTAAGGAAATTGTATTTTCCTCATGAGTGGTGCAGTTGTTGCTGTAGTATTTCCGATTCCCTACTACAAGGGTGGAGAGGTCATTTATTTGTATGGCCTGGTTAGGGGCGGAGGCCTACAGCTCTGCGGGTGGGGAGGCCCAGTGCCCCTCAGGGGAGCTATCATGCATTAATCCCACTTAAATAACTTCATTTTCTTGAATATTTCTGGGGACAATAGCCAAACATAGTATTCTTATAACCACTGTGCTGCAGGGCCTAACCTTTTTAAGGTTTCCATTTAACCGGCCGTTTACATGAGAATCCTCACAGAGGGAGTGGTGGTTGGCTGGCTCGGGGGGTGACGGATTAGCCTGCTGCAGTGCAGGAATGTTTAGCCTTTGCTGTCCCTTTGTGATTGGAGCAACCTACGGCTGCATGTGACTGAGCTAATCCTTTTTACGTTCTATTTTCTGAGGGTGATAATTATAGCCTATGCTTCGGTTACTGTAAGCCACACATTCATTCAAATGGTTATGGGGGGCATAGGTTGACCATTCATTGTGTGCTTAAGTAGACCTAATATGTCACCCGCAGTAAATGACATGTGTCAATCAATCAAGTTTGAGACGAAAATAATGATCAGCAAACTGCAAATGTGAGAGGTATAAATATATTAGCTGTAAACGTGTACATTTTGTTGCAAGGACCCAAAGGTCAAAAAGAAATGAGCTAGTTTCTTGGATAAGCCTTTTTAGCCAGAGTCATTTCTGAATCAGAACTTCAATGTACAGCGGAGTCAAGTCAACTGGAGCTGTTTTTAGTCAATATAATTAATTTCTGAACAGTGTCTTGATGTTGTATCTATTACATTTGCTGTGTTTCTTATTCATGGTTTTGATTTTAGAAATGCACTGTACATGTATTTAATTTCCCACTTTGGTGCCAAGCTTTTTTATGGTCCGTTTAAGTTGAAACTGACCCCATTTCCATCTGGACCTTTAGTCAGGAGTTTTGAATGGTTTTCTTCTTCCTGTCCTCTTGCTGGCTGCTGTTGAAAAGTGGAGTAAACCCATATCAGTGTCTGAGACAAGAGAGCTTTCTTTACTCCGTAAGAGTTATGTTTTTAGAGATTAACTTCTGGTCCTGTTTAGTGGAGAAACGAGGAAGTTGGCGAGAAAGAGAGAAAGGAGGAGAGAGAGAAAGACCGGGAGGAAGGCCTGTGCCGCCCACCAACACTCAGTCACACTCTGAGTTTATGAGCCTCAGACTATGTGTGAATGTGACCTTGAAACAAGCATGCGCTTTGGTAGGAGCCATTAGGAAACGTGTCAGTGGACCAAGCCCGGGCCACAGCGTGCGTACGTGTGCACGCATGTGTGTGTGTGTGTCTGTGTGTGTGTGTGTTTATGCATGCCCCTCCTCACCAACAACCCTGGGTATCAGTAAGATGTTAAATGCAATGCAGGTGATGGCAGACACTTATCTCAGTAAGACAGTGCAAATGTATGTGTTTAATAAACACAGCTACTCCACAGGAGATACCCCACTACCTGCCATGGGGGTCAGATACACCTCATGGCATTTATCCCATTTAGTTTTGACTGAAAGCTGCATGCAGCGCTCCAGTTTTTGCTCCAATCTTCCTATTTAATTGCTAATTAGTATATCTAATGAGTTGTAATGTGGATCATGGCTTGGAGCACAATGCGACACTTGTCTATATTTGGCCAATACAATGCTATGCAGCTAGCACAAAACGTTCTGAGAACAATTTGTTCCTTAGACCTGGATGAGAGAGTGGTTGTCCTCTGGTTATTTTGCATATGGTTATTTTCCCACAACATTCTGGGAATGGTGCAGAATATTTGCTTGCTTTAGGAACATTCGAACCACATTTAAGGGTTTGACAAACAACAAAAAAACGTTATTTTCTTAGTATTTCCTTACTTTAACAAAACATTTACTGAAAGTTCAAATACGGTTACATTTAATTGCATCCAAATGGTTTGACATCGGGGATGTTCTCAAATAGTTCCACGAACGTTTACGAAACAATGTTTTCTGTGGGAATTTCAGTACTTCCACAAAAGTTCCCATGTGGTTCTATTTAATGTCATATTTTTACTACATTCTGGGAACGTTCTCAAAAATGGTGTGAGTGATGCTGCGTTCACTTGCTAGTCAGAATTAGGAAACTCTGAAATCTCTGACTTGGAAAGTCATTGTAAAAACAAGAACTCAGAGTCTCCACCTTGAAAGTACCAGACTCAACCAAATAACTTACGCTCATTTGAACTCATAGGTTGCGAGTTTCGATGGCATGCGAACGCGACATTAAACAATGTTCTCAGTATTTTCTGAGAATGTATGGTTGGTTCTCTTTTATGTCAGTTCTTGACAATATTCTGGGAATTTAAAAAAATATACTCTACATACTCTAGCTCTAAATTCTGTTCTCAGAACATGAACAAAAACGTTCCGTAAAATCACAAGACAACTTTAGTAATGTTCTAAGAATGTTATTTAAAAACATATTGGTCGTCATCAATTAAACATCACAATAAGGTGCACGGCATTCTATTTGCCTTCTGGGGGGCACGGAGAGCCCGCAGCTCAGTTAAAACCATTGACAGATCTGTGACATTTTTAAGGGATTGTTAAATAAATATGAACTATTTGGTTGTAATATCACCACCTCTTGAAGAGTAGTCAGAACCACAAATTTCAGGTTATTCCATGCAAAACAATTGCGTACATTTAGCTCTATCATCAGAGTTATAGGCCAACAGCAAGAAGGCTTAACCGCATGCTTTTCATGATCTGTAAACAATTCATTGCGTCACTTCAGAAACGTGAGGGTAGCCTCACGATATCGCTCAATATTGACCACCATTAATTTTATATTTGAGTGATATAAAATAAAAGTGAACTACAGTTGGGGCAAAAAAGTATTTAGTCAGCCACCAATTGTGCCAGTTCTCCCACTTGAAAAGATGAGAGAGGCCTGTAATTTTCATCATAGGTACACTTCAACTATGACAGACAAAATGAGAAAAAATACAGAAAATCACATTGTAGGATTTTTTATGCATTTATTTGCAAATTATGGTGGAAAATAAGTAGAACAGTTGAAACTGGAGCAGCAGCACGGCCAGGTGGACTGGGGACAGCAAGGAGTCATCATGCCAGGTAGTCCTGAGGATTTGCCAATGTAACGTTGCTGTTGGCTGATAATGTTTAATTTGCAAGTTACCAGTAAATACGTTGTATAGTTAAACATAATGGTTGGTAAGTAGACCTAATATACTTTTTAAAAATCTCCAACCAACGTAGGTCTACATAGTGTTGTACCAAGTCAAATTGGCTAGCTAGCTAAAAACATATCACGTCAATATGGATAGTTAGCAAGCTACATTTCAGGGGATAAACAAGATGGCTATATCCAAATATTATATGATTTGCTTGCCATCTACAGTGGTGATGACATTAGTCTGACTGACAACTTTACCAGGACATGGTCAAGCTCTTGCCAAAAGCCCAGTCTCTGATGAAGCAAGCTAAAAGACACATGTTGCGATTTCTTTAGCTAGCTAGCAAGTTAGCTACATGCCAAATATATTTGGCTACCCTCATGTATCTGTAAATACATGACCAATTGATGTTTGCTGATTGCTGTATAACTCTGATGATAGAGCTAAATGTGGAATAATCGGGATAGGGTAACTGACTATGCTCTTTAACTTGATGGTATTAAAACCAAATAGTTATAACATTTATTTAACAATCCCTTGAAAACGGCACACACTGTAGTTGTAAATGTTTTTAGCAGAGCTGGAGGTCTCTTTATTCCCCAGCAGCTAAATGTTTTGTTGATAACGACTTATACTATTAAAAAACAAATACACATTCCGTTCTCAGCTTCTAGAAAACTCTCTCTGTCCTTAATCTTGTTAAGTGTGTTCTGGCGTGTTTGCCGCGCCCA
The DNA here is from genome assembly GCF_023373465.1 of Oncorhynchus keta. NCBI lineage: Eukaryota > Metazoa > Chordata > Actinopteri > Salmoniformes > Salmonidae > Oncorhynchus > Oncorhynchus keta. The sequence goes on along the minus strand of NC_068422.1, from coordinate 45,577,750 downwards.
CTAATTGGCCACACTTGATCTTAATGAGTGCTTGTTTCCTTGGAAATGGGGTCTGCTTGAATAGACAAAAATGAAAAGCTTTGTATGAGTTAAAAAAAAAACATTGCATGCTAGCTCCATCCTGGTGGCACAGTGGACTTATTCCATGGACAGAGAACAGAAGATCATAGGTTATTTCCCTATCTCCCTGATGCCCTGTCACAATAGAAAACATAAAAATAATAATAAGAATTTCCATTCTCAGAGCATTAATACAACTTCCCAGGAATACTTTCAAGGAACCAGATTAGAACATTCTCAGAACGTCCCTGCAACCTAATAATAAACGTTCCCAGAACAGGCAACATTTTCAGTTCCATTCTCAGAATGTTTAAATTAAAGGGTGACTGCACTTCCTGATTTTGCCTTTTCTTAAACATTTTTTAATCAATGCTCATTAACAAATACTAGCAGCCATGACTGGAGTCAAACAAGAGTTGTCTTGGGTGTTTCTTGGGTGTGTTGTTGCCATTCTATCACAACAAAAAAGGCCAGTAGTGAGCACAGAGAGGTAAGCTAAGCTAGCTTTGCTATGGAGAGAACAACGTTTTGAAGTTGAGGACTTATCCCTGACTGACTGACTCTACACCTCAAGATGGTCAACTAATTCAATTCTAAGTGTGTACCCAAAAGTACCCAATTGTCATACTTGAGTAAAAGTAAAGATGCTTTAATAGAAAATGACTCAAGTAAAACTCACCCAGTAAAATCCTACTTGAGTAAATGTCTAAAAGTATTTGGTTTTAAATATACTTAAGTATCAAAATTAAATGTAATTGCTAAAATATACTTAAGTATCAAAAGTAAAAGTATAACTAATTTCAAATTCCTTATATTAAGTAAACCAGATGGCACCATTTTCTTGTTTTTCTTTTTAATTTATGGATAGCGAGGGGCAAGCTCCAACACTCAGACAATTCACAAACGAAGCATGTGTTTAGTTATTCCACCAGACCAGAGGCAGTAGGGATAACCAGGGATGTTCTCTCGATAAATGTGTGATTTAGACCATTTTCCTGTACTGCTGACGATTCAAAATGTAACAAGTACTTTTGGGTGTCAGGGAAAGGAGGTGCACAATTGGCCCAGCGTCGACCGGGTTAGGAGAGGGTTTGGCCGGCCGGGATTTCCTGGTCCCATCGCGCTCTAGCGACTCCTTGTGGCGGGCTGTGCACCTGCAAGCTTACCCCAGTCGCCAGCTTGATGGCGTCTCCTCCAACACATTGGTGCAGCTGGCTTCCAGGTTAAGCGAGCAGTGTGTCAAGAAGCAGTGCGGCTTGGTAGGGTCGTGTTTCCAAGGACGCATGGCTCTGGACCTTCGCCTTTCCCAAGTCCGTAGGGGAGTTGGACAAGACTGTTACTACCAATTGGGGAGAAGGGGTAAAAGTAAAAAATAAATAGTAAAGTACAAAAAAAATAAGTAGTACTTTCAAGTATTTTTACACCACTGCTTCTCAGCGCATTTTTGTGTTCCAGTTCAACATTTACCTGCTCTGCCATAGTCTACCATTGAAAACCATTGAAAAGACGACAACACAGAGGTTGTGCTATTTGTATTTGAGCAATATGATTGGCCATTCTAGTGAATGACCTGCAGAGAGCTGGGACCAAAGTAACAAAGCCTACCATCAGTAACACACTACGCCGCCAGGGACTGAAATCCTGCAGTGCCAGACGTGTCCCCCTGCTTAAGCCAGTACATGTCCAGGCCCATCTGAAGTTTGCTAGAGAGCATTTGGATGATCCAGAAGAAAATTGGGAGAATATTATATGGTCAGATGAAACTAAAATAGAACTTTTTGGTAAAAACTCAACTCGTCGTGTTTGGAGGACAAAAAATGCTGAGTTGCATCCAAAGAACACCATACCTACTGTGAAGCATGGGGGTGGAAACATCATGCTTTGGGGCTGTTTTTCTGCAAAGGGACCAGGACGACTGATCCGTGTAAAGGAAAGAATGAATGGGGCCATGTATCGTGAGATTTTGAGTGAAAACCTCCTTCCATCAGCAAGGGCATTGAACATGAAAAGTGGCTGGGTCTTTCAGCATGACAATGATCCCAAACACACCGCCCGGGCAAAGAAGGAGTGGCTTCGTAAGAAGCATTTCAAGGTCTTGGAGTGGCCTAGCCAGTCTCCAGATCTCAAACCCATAGAAAATCTTTGGAGGGAGTTGAAAGTCTGTGTTGCCCAGCAACAGCCCCCAAAACATCACTGCTCTAGAGGAGATCTGCATGGAGGAATGGGCCAAAATACCAGCAACCCTGTTTGAAAACCTTGTGAAGACTTACAGAAAATGTTTGATCTCTGTCATTGCCAACAAAGGGCATATAACAAAGTATTGAGACAAACTTTTGTTATTGACCAAATACTTATTTTCCACCTTAATTTGCAAATAAATTCATTAAAAATCCTACAATGTGATTTTCTGGATTTCTTTTCTCATTTTGTCTGTCATAGTTGAAGTGTACCTATGATGAAAATTCCAGGCCTCTTTGCCCCACTGTATATCCAATAGAGGGACTGTAACTACAAAATAGATTTAGGCCGGTGACGCTGACGCCATGTATGTTGCTGAATGCTTGTTGATACATTTGCTATTTGTTGCCAGGGCCATAGCTATACTTGTAGTAGACAAGGCCCGCCATAATTTCTTTTTGCCCTAGAAAATCCACAATAAACATTTATGAGAATAGACATGTTGTTTTGGGTGAGCAGACGAAGCCCCCCGAATTCTAGCCAGCTAGCCAGCTACCTAACTTGTAATTCCAGGTTAGTTATCATATCTTTGTCCGAGTTGAATTAGTTAGGTAGGTAGCAAACATTAGCAAACTACCTAGCTAACATGCCAGTTAGAGTTGAAACATTATTGAAAGCAAGCTGGCTACATCCTATGATTAGCTAGCAAGCTGTATCTAAGTGCCGGCACTGTATTAACCCTAAATAGCAATGGGCTACAGTTAGTTAGCTACCTTGCTAACAACAACTAACGTGAGATATGCTCATGACATGATACATCACATTACACATTAGCTTGATGTACAGTGGGGAGAACAAGTATTTGATACCACTGCCGATTTAGCAGGTTTTCCTACTTATAAAGCATGTAGAGGTCTGTAATTTCAACTGTGAGAGACGGAATCTAAAACAAAAATCCATATTTATGTATGATTTTTAAGTAATTAATTTGCATTTTATTGCATGACATAAGTATTTGATCACCTACCAACCAGTAAGTATTCTGGCTCTCACAGACCAGTTTATTTTTCTTTAAGCCCTCCTGCTCTCCACTCATTACCTGTACCCAATTTGTAAGTCGCTCTGGATAAGAGCGTCTGCTAAATGACTTAAATGTAAATGTAAATGTATTAACTGCACCTGTTTGAACTCGTTACCTGTATAAAAAACACCTGTCCACACACTTAATCAAACAGACTCCAACCTCTCCACAATGGTCAAGACCAGAGAGCTATGTAAGGTCATCAGAGATACAATTGTAGATCTGCACAAGGCTGGGATGGGCTTCAGGACAATAGGCAAGCAGCTTGGTGAGAAAATTAGAAAATGGAAGAAGTTCAAGATGACGGTCAATCACCCTCGGTCTGGGGCTCCATGCAAGATCTCACCTCGTGGGGCATCAATGATCATGGGGAAGGTGAGGGATCAGCCCAGAACTACACGGCAGGACCTGGTCAATGACCTGAAGAGAGCTGGGACCACAGTCTCAAAGAAAACCATTAGTAACACACTACGACGTCATGGATTAAAATCCTGCAGCACAGGCAAGGTCCCCCTGCTCAAGCCAGCGCATGTCCAGGCCCGTCTGAAGTTTGCCAATGACCATCTGAATGATCCAGAGGAGGAATGGGAGAAGGTCATGTGGTCTGATGAGACAAAAATAGAGCTTTTTGGTCTAAACTCCACTTGCCGTGTTTGGAGGAAGAAGAAGGATGAGTAAAACCCCAAGAACACCATCTCATCCGTGAAGCATGGAAACATCATTCTTTGGGGATGCTTTTCTGCAAAGGGGACAGGATGACTGCACCGTATTGAGGGGAGGATGGATGGGGCCATGTATTACATTTACATTTACATTTACATTTAAGTCATTTAGCAGACGCTCTTATCCAGAGCGACTTACAAATTGGTGCATTCACATTATGACATCCAGTGGAACAGCCACTTTACAATAGTGCATCTAAATCTTTTAAGGGGGTGAGAAGGATTACTTTATCCTATCCTAGGTATTCCTTAAAGAGGTGGGGTTTCAGGTGTCTCCGGAAGGTGGTGATTGACTCCGCTGTCCTAATCCTAATTGAAATGTTGTGGCAGGACCCGAAACGAGCAATTCATGCCCGAAAACCACAAAATGTCGCCGAGTTACAGCAGTTCTGCATGGAAGAGTGGGCAAAAACTCAAAATGTACAATGTACAAATGTACAAAATGTACAAATGTACAAAAAATTTATCACGAGATCTTGGCCAACAACCTCCTTCCCTCAGTAAGAGCATTGAAGATGGGTCGTGGCTGGGTCTTCCAGCATGACAACGGCCCAAAACACACAGCCAGGGCAACTAAGGAGTGGCTCCGTAAGAAGCATCTCAAGGTCCTGGAGTGGCCTAGCCAGTCTCCAGACCTGAACCCAATAGAAAATCTTTGGAGGGAGCTGAAAGTCCGTATTGCCCAGCGACAGCCCCGAAACCTGAAGGATCTGGCGAAGGTCTTTATGGAGGAGTGGGCCAAAATGCCTGCTGCAGTGTGTGCAAACCTGGTCAAGAACTACAGGAAACGTATGATCTCTGTAATTGCAAAGGTTTCTGTACCAAATATTAAGTTCTGCTTTTCTGATGTATCAAATACTTATGTCATGCAATAAAATGCAAATGAATTACTTAAAAATCATACAATGTGATTGTCTGGATTTTTGTTTTAGATTCCATCTCTCACAGTTGAAGTGTACCTATGATAAAAATTACAGACCTCTACATCGTTTGTAAGCAGGAAAACCTGCAAAATCGGCAGTGTATCAAATACTTGTTCTCTCCACTGTATATAGCTAGGTACATTATCAAATAATGTTGTATAACCAAAATGAGCTACTAACTAGATATATACTTTGCTAATGTACTCACCAACACCAGTGGTTTGACATTGCCCGGCAGCAGAAGTGACCGTGTTGTTTTACCAGTCAGTAAACGTATGGCTTTGTTCACACAACCAATGTGAAACCAAAATCACACGTTCCCACACCTTCCAAGGAACCAAATGTGCTATGTGGTTCATTAGCTTGAGAGAGGTCAAATACAGGTCAAAAGAGAGAACAACATTCCTGGACTGCCGACCCACTGTGAGGGGCCAACAGCGCAAGAGCACTGACATTTGAGTGTGTGTATGTCTGTGTATGTTTGCCATGCAGCTGAACAGCGGCATGCAAGCAATGCCTTGGAGTGGAGACGCTAGTATGCTGCACTCCTCCCGTGTTTCACACCCCTCTGACATCAGCCTGCTAGCACACCATCACATTCCACCTAGAGATTCCTCTTCAGACCAAAATATCTGCTTCCTGGAGAGAGTCATATGGCAGACAAGCAGGTCACATGTCTTGAGTCGGTATTGACACATTGATTCTCTGTACCAAAAGTAAGAAGTTTAGAATAATAAAAAAGTACAATACATATAATTATAAATTATATCTACCTTTATACACGAATGCAATCTACCTGAATTACCTGTTAGAATAGTCTTATTTATATTAGCCTATTGTCCAATCACATCAGATCAGTGAAAGGCCTGAGCTAGCATTAGCTTCAGTAGTGTCATTGCATGGCTTACGTCCGTCCTGTTGTCGAGCAAACTTTCTGTGGAAGATACTGCGCTGTGTACAGTGTCTTCTTTATTTTAGGGCATAAATGAACCAATATGAGAGCCTTCAGAGATTTTTAAACAAGTTTCCCCTCTAATGTATTAGTAGGCTTTATGGGTAAAATGTTTCAAGTTATTCACCCAACCCTGTTTTATTTATTCTTTCTAAAAGGAAGGCATCAAATACAACGAATTTATAAATGTGTATTTAATACGATATTATATATCAATATTCTGCCACCAACCAGCAGTCGTTCCCCAGCCAATCGTGCACACACGGGCGCGGCAGACAAAGAGTAACACAAGAAGGAGTTTGCTTCTGCATCAACCTTCGCTGTAAAATATAACACATTGCAGTGCAGCAGTGCTTCGCATTTCATGAGCTGTAAATGACTTTCTCCTCTCCTCTCACCTCACCTCCCCTCCTGTCCTCTTTTCTCCTCTCCACAGGTCTAAATTCTTCCGTCAGTTCCAGACTGTGGGGGCGGGGCCACAGCTGCTTCCAATCATGGCCGTCTAATAAAGAAGGCTTGCAGGTCGGTCCAGGTCGCTGTATCCGCACACCATATCATTTCAGACTGCTAGTGGGGCAGAAAATTGTATGAATTGCCCCCCCCCTAGCCCCCCACACACATTTTATTGTTCCTTTCTTCAGAAGCCTCTGTCCTGTCATTTGTCTCCTCAGACTATCTATCCTCCACATTTCTTGCTCAATACACAGTGGCAGTGGGTCATTTGATTCCTAGGCATCAATGCTCTGCTTGTTTCTAAGTTACTGTTTAACCCACTTTTGATGACTGTGAAAAACAGCTTGATAAAGCAACTCTGAAATGTGACTTTCATTAAGCAGTAAGTACATGGGAATTAACATCAACCAACAGACCCTCAAGGTCTTGACTTACACAGATTGCCCTTTAGTGCACTGACTAGGATGTGCTCCAGTCGTGACCACGGTTTGTAAACCAGTGTTGACAGAACCATGTTTGCCATCTACTGATAGTCCTGCTGACTGGCATATAAAAAGGCACCACATGGGACAAATGGTTATTAGTGGGTGAGTAACGTGTGTTTGGAGGGTTAATAAATGGTTGTAAGAGTTGAAAGGCTTGACTCGGGGTGGTTATCTGGCCCTTAGCAGTAGATGAGATTGATGTGTGAGGAGGCCATGGGTTAACCCTTTACATTAGTACCTGTTAACGGGCTGAAAATGGTAGACATGGCTATCTGTCTAAGTGGCTGTACAATAACGCGCTATACATGGCGTCGGAGCTCCGGCTCGGCACTTCACAGCGCCGTATGGGCTTTGACTGACAGCTGTTGTGAACTTGAGCGCCGCACGCGACAGGAAGTGGCCGTAGCTGGGCAACTTCTGCCAACGCTGTTGTTGTCTGAGTGAGGAAAATGCTGCAAGTTTAAGATGACTCGATGCATTTTGAAAGATGAGATGTGGAGGATTGTAATAAATACAGGCTGACGTCATATACACAAGCAAACCAAACACCTGTGAGTCCCAAGTGTTGCACGGCACATCTCCAAATCATAAAACTCAGGTCATTATACCGTGCCAACGTTTATGATCACTATGTTTGATGTGCTGGTGCGAGATCGCGTCGTCATACCCTGGGTTGTTTTGAACAGAATGAGTCTGTTTGTTTCTTGCGAAGAAAATTTGCCGTGGCACACACACCTGAATGCACTCATGACTCCTTTCTACGAGAACCAAAATTACAATCTGTTTCTCTGAATTGCCTTGTGAACGCCTAACACCTGTAATATCCTATTTCACAACTTAGCTAGTCATGCTGGCAATAGAACAAGCTTCCAAATCATGCCCACCTGACCCAGATTGCAATTTATAATGGACCATTTTTTGTTTCCTGTTGTAAAACAACAACGGTAATTATTTGATGGCAGTCGTGCAGCGTTGTGTTCAAAACAACTACAACTGTGATTGCTTTAGTTCCTCAATAGCGCAGCTAGGAGAGCTCAAAAACAAGACTCTTCTTTGAGTCATAAAAGTGCGTCGAAATGCCTTAGGAACTGTGCACACTTTGGAGAGGTGTGTTGCCACTTGGAGACACCAGTTAGTCCTCTCACTCAGACCATTGTCATTTTCCAGGAATAGTCTTATGTTACTGAATGTATCCAGATTTCTTTTTTTTTTGTTCTCACCTTTATTTAACCAGGTAGGCTAGTTGAGAACAAGTTCTCGTTTGCAACTGCGACCTGGCCAAGATAAAGCATAGCAGTGTGAACAGACAACACAGAGTTACACATGGAGTAAACAATTAACAAGTCAATAACACAGTAGAAAAAAAGGGGAGTCTATATACATTGTGTGCAAAAAGCATGAGGAGGTAGGCGAATAATTACCATTTTGCAGATTAACACTGGAGTGATAAATGATCAGATGGTCATGTACAGGTAGAGATATTGGTGTGCAAAAGAGCAGAAAAGTAAATAAATAAAAACAGTATGGGGATGAGGTAGGTAAAAATGGGTGGGCTATTTAAAGATAGGCTATGTATAGCTGCAGCGATCGGTTAGCTGCTCAGATAGCAGATGTTTGAAGTTGGTGAAGGAGATAAAAGTCTCCAACTTCAGCGATTTTTGCAATTCGTTACAGTCACAGGCAGCAGAGAACTGGAACGAAAGGCGGCCAAAGCCAAATGAGGTGTTAGCTTTAGGGATGATCAGTGAGATACACCTGCTGGAGCGCGTGCTACGGGTGGGTGTTGCCATCGTGACCAGTGAACTGAGATAAGGCGGAGCTTTACCGAGCATGGACTTGTAGATGACTTGGAGCCAGTGGGTCTGGCGACGAATATGTAGCGAGGGTCAGCCGACGAGAGCATACAGGTCGCAGTGGTGGGTGGTATAAGGTGCTTTAGTGACAAAACGGATGGCACTGTGATAAACTGCATCCAGTTTGCTGAGTAGAGTGTTGGAAGCAATTTTGTAGATGACATCGCTGAAGTCGAGGATCGGTAGGATAGTCAGTTTTACTAGGGTAAGTTTGATGGCGTGAGTGAAGGAGGCTTTGTTGCGGAATAGAAAGCCGACTCTAGATTTGATTTTCGATTGGACATGTTTGATATGAGTCTGGAAGGAGAGTTTACAGTCTAGCCAGACACCTAGGTACTTATAGATGTCCACATATTCAAGTTCGGAACCATCCAGGGTGGTGATGCTGGTCAGGCGTGCGGGTGCAGGCAGCGAACGGTTGAAAAGCATGCATTTGGTATTACTAGTGTTTAAGAGCAGTTGGAGGCCACGGAAGGAGTGTTGTATGGCATTGCAGCTCGTTTGGAGGTTAGATAGCACAGTGTCCAAGGACGGGCCAGAAGTATATAGAATGGTGCTGTCTGCGTAGAGGTGGATCAGGGAATCGCCCGCAGCAAGAGCAACATCATTGATATATACAGAGAAAAGAGTCGGCCCGAGAATTGAACCCTGTGGCACCCCCATAGAGACTGCCAGAGGACCGGACAGCATGCCCTCTGATTTGACACACTGAACTCTGTCTGCAAAGCAGTTGGTGAACCAGGCAAGGCAGTCATCAGAAAAACCGAGGCTACTGAGTCTGCCGATAAGAATATGGTGATTGACAGAGTCGAAAGCCTTGGCAAGGTTGATGAAGACGGCTGCACAGTACTGTCTTTTATCGATGGTGGTTATGATATCGTTCAGTACCTTGAGCGTGGCTGAGGTGCACCCGTGACCGGCTCGGAAACCAGATTGCACAGCGGAGAAGGTACGGTGGGATTCGAGATGGTCAGTGACCTGTTTGTTGACTTGGCTTTCGAAGACCTTAGATAGGCAGGGCAGGATGGATATAGGTCTGTAACAGTTTGGGTCCGGGGGTGTCTTCCCCTTTGAAGAGGGGGATGACTGCGGCAGCTTTCCAATCCTTGGGGATCTCAGATGATATGAAAGAGAGGTTGAACAGGCTGGTAATAGGGGTTGCGACAATGGCGGCGGATAATTTCAGAAATAGAGGGTCCAGATTGTCAAGCCCAGCTGATTTGTATGGGTCCAGGTTTTGCAGCTCTTTTAGAACATCTGCTATCTGGATGTGGGTAAAGGAGAACCTGGAGAGGCTTGGGCGAGTAGCTGCGGGGGGCGTAGCTGTTGGCCGAGGTTGGAGTAGCCAGGCGGAAGGCATGGCCAGCCGTGAGAAATGCTTGTTGAAGTTTTCGATAATCATGGATTTATCGGTGGTGACCGTGTTACCTAGCCTCAGTGCAGTGGGCAGCTGGGAGGAGGTGCTCTTGTTCTCCATGGACTTCACAGTGTCCCAGAACTTTTTGGAGTTGGAACTACAGGATGCAAATTTCTGCCTGAAGAAGCTGGCCTTAGCTTTCCTGACTGACAGCGTGTATTGGTTCCCGACTTCCCTGAACAGTTGCATATCGCGGGGACTATTCGATGCTATTGCAGTCCGCCACAGGATGTTTTTGTGCTGGCCGAGGGCAGTCAGGTCTGGAGTGAACCAAGGGCTATATCTGTTCTTAGTTCTGCATTTTTTGAACGGAGCATGCTTATCTAAAATGGTGAGGAAGTTACTTTTAAAGAATGACCAGGCATCCTCAACTGACGGGATGAGGTCAATGTCCTTCCAGGATACCCGGGCCAGGTCGATTAGAAAGGCCTGCTCACAGAAGTGTTTCAGGGAGCGTTTGACAATGATGAGGGGTGGTCGTTTGACTGCGGCTCCGTAGCGGATAAAGGCAATGAGGCAGTGATCGCTGAGATCCTGGTTGAAGACAGCGGAGGTGTATTTGGAGGGCCAGTTATCAACAAATGAAGTGGAAAATTACAGTAAATGTAAAATGCACATACACTCAACAGTGTAATGTTGTAACGGGGTAGAGCCGTCAACCTATTATTTGGGCGGCAGGTAGCCTAGTGGTTAGAGTGTTGGGCCAGTAACCTGATAGGTTGCTCGATCAAATCCCTGAGCTGACTAGGTAAAAATCTGCCGTTCTGCCCCTGAACAAGGCAGTTAACCCACTGTTCCTAGGCTGTCATTGTAAATAAGAATTTGTTCTTAAATGACTTGCCTAATTAAATAAAGGTTCAATTAAAAAACATTGAAATAGTAATTATTATAAATGTAGGCGTTGGTTCCCATATTCCACCTAGACCTGCTTTCCGTCTCCCTGGACACGCCCTCTATGGGTATTGCAACACATTATTATTGTCTGTTTGTGTATGTGAATGAAACGTATCAACCTGATATTTGTGATATTGTGATATTTCTTAGAAAAATCTGATATTGCTATCTATTGAAGTCTGTCTTGTAGGACAGCTGTACGGAGCTGATAATATATGGAAATGATGTCGGCCTATGGAGACTGCCTTTCTTGTGACACTGAAAACTAAAATGCTCCACTCCTTTATGTTAAAGAACCTGTGTTACGTTTAGCTTAGTCCTGAGGACCCCCATGTCGCATATAAAGAAAGAAAGAAAATGGTGGCATAGTAATCAAATTAAATGTATTTGTCGTCACATACACGTGGTTTGCAGATGTTAATGCGAGTGTAGCGAAATGCTTGTGCTTCTAGTTCCAACAGTGCAGTAATATCTAACAAGTAATCTAACAACAACTAAAGTGATGAATGAGAATATGTACATGTAAGTATATGGAGGAGCGATGGCCGAGCGGCATAGATGGTATAAAATACAGTATATACATGTGATATAGTAATGTAAGATATGTAAACATTATTACAGTGGCATTATTTACATTGGCATTGTTTAAAGTGGCCAGTGATTGGGTCTCAATGTAGGCAGCAGCCTCTCTGAGTTAATGATTGCGGTTTAGCAGTCTGATGGCCTTGAGATAGAAGCCGTTTCTCAATCTCTCGGTCCCAGCTTTGATGTACCTGTACTGACCTCGCCTTCTGGATGGTAGCGGGGTGAACAGGCAGGTTGTTGTCCTTGATGATCTTTTTGGCCTTCCTGTGACATCAGGTACTGTTGGTGTCATGGAGGGCAGGTAGTTTGCCTCTGGTGATTCGTTGTGCAGACCTCGCTACCCTCTGGAGAACCTTGCGGTTGAGGGCGGTGCAGTTGCCTTACCAGGCGGTGATACAGCCCGACAGGATGTTTTCGATTGTGCATCTGTAAAAGTTTGTCAGGGTTTTGGTTGACAGGTCAAATTTCTTGAGCCTCCTGAGGTTGAAGAGGCGCTGTTGCGCCTTCTTCACCACACTGTCTGTGTGGGTGGAAACGTTCAGTGTGTCTGTGATGTGTACGCCGAGGAACTTAAAACTTTCCACCTTCTCCACTGCTGGCCCTTCAATGTGGATAGGGGGTTCTCCCTCTACTGTTTCCTGAAGTCCACGATCATCTCCTTTGTTTTGTTGACGTTGAGTTTTCCTGACACCACTCTCCGAGTGCCCTCACCTCTTCCCTGTAGGTTCTCTTGTCGTTGTTGGTGATCAAGCCAACTACTACTGTTGTGTCGTAGTACGGCTACAGGACTAGATATGTACTGTATGTGTATTTCCCCCACATTATATAATGTTTGGATTTAGCCTTGTCAGATTAACTTATGTACACACCTTTTTGTCTCATCATTTCCTCATTATCTCCAAACTGTTCCCTTTCAATTGCTACCATGGTTATGCTAATGATTTTCATATCTCTTGTCGAAGAAACATTTCAATTTAGCCCTATCCATATAGACTAATTCCCACGAGTGTAAAGGGTTAAACTGATTCTCTAGCACCTGGCCCTGTATCATCAGTAGCTAGCCTTAGTCTATCCCCCTGACTGCCCCATTCAGCTCCCTGTAGACCCCACTCAGAGTGGCCCAGTGGAAAGTGATCTGGCCCGGGTGCTGAGAGACGGAAGTGGTGCACTTTATACTGTCAGATGGTCCTGATCGCTGAGCCATGTCGGCAATACAAGAGCCCGTCTTCCTGGGACAGTGGCCGATGAGAGGGCAGAGAGGACCGGGGTGTGGGAAGAGGGTGAGCGAACCCGATCTGGCGGGATGCTTCCCAGTGTGGAGTGTGATTGCAGGTGCCTGGAGAGCAGATGCCTTACAATGGAGCTGTTGAGCAGGGGAACGGGAGGATGTACCAGCCCAGGGCCCGGGGAGAGAGGGGGCCATTGTCACCCAACGCACAGGCACTCCAAGAGAGAGGGGGGGGGGAGATTGGACAGAAAAGAAGGCAAGGAGGAGGGAAAAAGGGCAGGGGTATGATCGCAGGGAGTACTTGTGATGGACACAGTGAATAAGCATGGAGGAATGTAATAGAATGTTAGAGATACTGTAAAGTATGATTGGTTAGTGAGAGGGATAACAAGGAGAATGAATCTGTCTGTCTGTCTCTATGGGAGTCAGTAGAAGTAAGAGAGCATGATCAGTGCAGGCAGAGGGCCCCTTCTAGCTCAGAGCCAGTATTGAGGTGCGCCGTGTGTGTCAGGTCAGCTGGAGAACACAGGTGCTGAATGGGGGAAGTCTGACCTCTCACCCCCATAACTCCTCCTCCCTCCATCCCCATCTCTGCCACACTGCACCACTGTCACTACATTCAGGTCATGAAAGACACTGCAAAACAACGGCTGAGTTTATCCACTAAAACTCTGCATTTGGTTGACACCTCCAGTCACCAGGCCCTGTATGTCTGCATGAACAAGCGTCCAGTCTGACGCGGGCTCCACATCTGGCCACAACATGGCACCCAAATCAGCCTAAGCCACTGCAGTGTGAGCTGTCAAGGTGCCCAGCGCGACTCCAAGCCCCCCTCGCACATCCAGTAAAGCATGTCTCCATCTCGCCATTCCTCAGCGGAGGAAATGCTTAAGAGTTTACAGGTCAGAGAGAGACGCCCCCTCTCTTCTCTTCTCTTCTCTCCTCTCCTGCCCTACTAGAATTGCTGGGCTGGGGAGCGCAGGGGCAGTGAGACAAAATAGGCTTAGCTGCAGGCTCAGCTGTTGAGATGGCAACAGCGCCACCACTCACTGCAGGAGCAGAGATGTACTGCACTCTACCTTTACTGTATGCAGACAGGGTGACACATCAGAAAGGATGACCTCACCAGACTCGGACAAGGCAGAGGTTTTTCTCCAGACTCTCAAGAAGGATGAGGGGCCAGGGCCGGAGTGACTGTCGCTTCCGGGCTGGGTCCTGGGGGGTTGAAATGACATGCCCTGTTTTGAGGGCTACCAGAGAAAAGAGGGCCATGATGGATAACCAACATCCCACAGGGAGTCACCCCATGAAGTCACTGCAGCAGGCGCTCACCGACGAACACCCACACTCTCTTATAGTGCATGTTCTTTATACACAAGCGCGCACACACCCAATTTAAGATATCATAGTCTATTGCGAATTCACCCACTGTCGTCTCACTATAGACAAATTCAGCCATTTAAAATATGTACAAATCAAATTCAATGTATTCCTAACATGCAGGCCTATAGGAGACAAAAGGACATGCGTAGACTCATTCTAGTAGTGGATTGAAGCCAGATTCTAGTATGGAGGAATCCAGGCCAATCATGAGCTGCTGGTCCACATTAAAGCCCAGCTATCTCCCAGACTAGCCTAACGCAAAGGGACAGACCCTACATTGACAGGAGGTGAGGTCAAACTGAGCGCTTCCCAGAGGTAATGGAAAAAGATTCTTGCCCATCCTGAAAAAGCACCGGCTGGATTAAAGCTTTGATTGGTGTTTTCAGCTCTGGTTAAATCCACAGCTTTGGATGTAATGATGCATGAAGTATCTATAAGAGGGCCACAACAGGCCTTTCGACTACCCGGGATTTTCGAGTGACAGGTTGAAATGCTGTGTGTGTGCACGGCAGCGGGAAGTATGGGTGCTGAAGACTGCTGCACCCCCTGATAAATGCCCCACCAAAAAAGAAAAATCTATATAAAAGATCCAAATTGTGCACGAGACCTTCCATCGACCAAAAAACATTCCCGAGACGACATCTTGCAGCCCGAAAAAAACATTCCCAAGACGACATCTTGCAGCCGTATGTGTGTGTGTGTTCGTGCGCGTGTGTTAGGTATTTAGGCCACGGGTACATGTGTGTGTGTTTGCACTGCGGGTGGGTGGATTTTCTGAATGCGGATTCTTCAGAATGTTGTGTCTAGTGTGGCTAAGCCAATCTGTGCGGAGTGTGTACATGCTTTATGTAAAGAGCAGCATGCTGGTCAATGAGGGCATATCCATATGGGGCTTCATCTGACAGAGTTGTTGACAACATATGAGCGTTTGTAGTGAAGTATCACAAGTGTTAGTCAACTGCGTGTGTCATTGAGAAAGTGTCTGCTGTAAATCCATTTATATTGATGAATGTCTACCGTCTGAAATCCACCAATGCAATTTCCTTACAGATTTCTCTCTCATCATGTAAAAAGGCTTCACACACACACACACGCACGCACGCACGCACGCACGCACGCACGCACGCACGCACGCACGCACGCACGCACGCACGCACGCACGCACGCACACACACACACACACACACACACACACACACACACACACACACACACACACACACACACACACACACACAGAAATCTAAATAAACAGGTTGTCTGACAGTCTCCATCCTGAGTTATGGCCCTGTTGTGTTTTAGAGTGGGCTCTATCATCTGTCACAATGAGCCTGGTACACAGGGGTCAGCCATGTGTTGGGTCAAAGGTCAATAAGGTACACTGATTAGGGCTCTCCTGCAATGTAGTATTACATACATCACGCTAAGGATCAATGAGGTGGGTTAATGTCCCATAACGAGAGGGCCTGTGGCATTTGTTGTGGTTACAGTGCTTTTACAATATGTGTGTCTTTAATTAAAGCATTACCACCCAGGATATAATTGATTCACAACATGAAGGAGCTGCTGTGTTTCATGTCTGAACCACTGAGAAAGGTCTGCATTCCTTGAGAATTTATTGACATACAGTGCCTTGCGAAAGTATTCGGCCCCCTTGAACTTTGCGACCTTTTGCCACATTTCAGGCTTCAAACATAAAGATATAAAACTGTATTTTTTTGTGAAGAATCAACAACAAGTGGGACACAATCATGAAGTGGAACGACATTTATTGGATATTTCAAACTTTTTTAACAAATCAAAAACTGAAAAATTGGGCGTGCAAAATTATTGGCAATAGGTCGCAAAGTTCATACTTTCGCAAGGCACTGTATCTATAGGACTGGATATTTTCAAAAGCTGCTGACTAAAGCACTCAGGGAGTTTTGGCAAGTGAAATAACAAGGCATGTCATTCCATTGTTATGTCTCATCAACCAGATCATCAAATACTGTATGAATCAAGAATTACAAACACAATGTGCTCTGTCTGTCTGTCTGTCTGCATGCATGCATGTGAGAGCAAGGTAGATCAATAGTGAAAAACTAAAGTAATTCTCCACTGCATTTCCATAGCTCCTGTGTGGAGCTGAGAGGGAGAAGTCCAGGGGTGATGGGAGCAGTGTGCTTTGCCTATTTTAAGCAGGCTGCTGTAATTTACTACCACAGCGATTCTCCCTCCTTCCCCGCCTGCACTGCTCTGGTCCCATTTTCATCTCTGTGCTATCTCCGTCCACCTCCATCACTCTACACTCTACTGCTGCTCTAGGACCAGGGGCCAAAAGGTGTCTCTTTCTGTGCCTAAGAGGCCCATCAGATACAACAGGGTTTACATCATTTATTATGTTATGATATTTATTCCCACACAAGCGAATCATTACTATATGAATTTTGAGTTGTCGTAAGCCAAGATGTTTGTTATTGGAACGTCAATGCATAGTTAATCTCAGTTAGCCCAGAATGAAAGTCTTTCATAGTTGGTCAGCTGGTTAGCTGGTAGATTGAGTTCTGCGTCCAAACATGTTCAGAGAAGGGATTAAGAGATGCTGGAAGGAGAAGCTGAAGCGGAACGATGTGCTCTCTCTCTTTGCAAGTTGCGGGCAGGTCTATGGGCCAAATCTCTTCTCGAAAGATGCGAACACATGAAATCGTGATTTGTCCAAATAACCAGTGACGAAAACCCAAACACCAGCACCAAACACCAGCACCAAACACCAACTACCGCTGCTCGTTATCCCCACGCGTCGCATTCCTTCCCGACAGATTCTTCGGCACCAGTTCTGTTTGTGTACTGTAGATCTGTCCACGAGAGATTAATACATAGTGAAAGTGCATTACATTTCAACAAATTATCCCAGGCAGTTAGTGTTTCCACAATGGCCCAAAAACTCATTTTCTCTCCCCTCTACCGTTCTATTGTTTCTGCCCAGGAGCATTTGTCAGACGGTTCATCATTTTTATGAATGCGGCCAAGACTAGTGACATTCAAACAGACAAGACAACCCAAAGCAAACACACATCAATCTGGCAGCTCAGACACAAGGCCCTGTCTGTGTTTATGCAAGCATGTCTGTAACAACACACACTCATCAGACACACACACACACACACACACACACACACACACACACACACACACACACACACACACACACACACACACACACACACACACACACACACACACACACACACACACACACACACACACACACACACACACACACACACACACACACACACACAGTGGGATGCATCACATTTCACTCTCTCTCATGTGGGTGTCACGAGACTGTGTCCAAAGAACCTGACAAGGAATATGTGAACAAAGGGAATATGGCGAGTAGGCTGTGGGGATGTAGAACTATTCATTGTAATTGACTAGTTACTAAAAGCTGTAACGGGTGAACTTTAATTTTTCTGCCAGTCTAAACTCAGTGCCTTGTTTTCACACACCCACCTCAGCGTGTCTGGAGGGTTTACCCTTCTCTCCATTCCCCCAGGAGGGTGTTCAGGGGGGGGGGGGGTCAGTCTGAGGTCAGTTCAGCCCTCCAGGAAGCTGGGCTCTCAGGGCCTCTGGTTCCCCTGCTGTCTGTTTGGGTTGGAGGGTTCATAGGTCATGGCTGGCACAACAGGAAGGGCCCTCCTGCAATGACTGATAGGTATCAAGGGTCTTACAGCTCACACAAACAGGCCTGACCCTGAGGCATCTATCAGCGCTGAATTACTTTCCTTGTGGCTCTAAGAGCCACACTCACAAACTGGGGGGGTGTACGTGGTGGGTTTTGTGTGTGAGTGAGTGCATGCATGTTATGTGTGTGAACAAAAGAGAGTGTATAGAATTGCCAGTCAATGGGTTTCTGAGTGTGTGGACATGTACTGCGTTAGCCTCATAAAACAAAAATGCCTACATTTTTTTATTTTATATGTTGGACTTTCAGGTGTTTGCCTCTGGGAAGAGTCACCTTTAACCCTGAGCTCTGCTGGAGCAGGGGAGACCGTGTTACAGTTTGCTTAGCCTGAGTTTGTAAGAGCTGCAGGTCAAATGATGAACGCCTGTCTGGTTTGAAAAGAGATCACTTGTTATGAACTTATGGGTGGGCGTACAGTGTTCCTAACTCTGACCCTATTAGCAATGTTTGGTCTCCACATGGGAACATGAGTAAAAACGCTCACAGCCTATTCCCTGAACAATGCGCCTCTGATTTCCGAAACGTTTCCCACAACGTTCTCTCTACGTTCCCCGAACGTTCCCGGCTGGTGCACTGGGGCTGTGGAGCTCCTGGTATTCTCGAGGCAGGCAACTCTTTAATGACTGTATAGCTCCTGTGGAACTCGCCGGCGGAGCTTTTTAACTAGATGTCTGGAGGCTCGTGGACCTCCTGGTAAAGCTATCAGCGTCCGTGCTGGCCTGGCATCCTCCTGCTAAGTGGATGGTTGTAAATATGAGAGTGACAGAGGGTAACCCGATACCCCCCCAACCCAACAGCAACGATGCACCGACGCTCACGTCCTTGTCAGGGTAATCACGCGGGTGTAGATTGATCACAGAGCAATGTTTGTGTGTCGCCAGCACACACACACACACACACGTACAGTAACACACTCGCTTGATGTCCTTGGTTATTTTAGTACTTTTTACACACACTTACAAGTCTTCACAAATCTCTTTAGTAATTTGGTTAACCACATATTCCTTCATAAGCCCTTCGTCTCTTCCTCATTTCAAAGCACCAAGCTTTGTCGTCTACGGGGATCATTGTGGGTCCCTAAGACGTATGTATCCCCGTGTATGTGATTGAGACTTCACAACCCTTTTATCTTATTAAGAAAACACTGATTTAACAAACACACATTCATAAATGTATATTTACACACTCTCTCTCTCGCAGATTAATATTCACACACACACACACACACGCACGCACGCACGCACGCACACACACACACACACACACACACACACACACACACACACACACACACACACACACACACACACACACACACACACACACACACACACACACACACACACACACACACACACACACACACACACACACACACAGTAGTCTCCATTTCTCTCCCAAACAGACCTTCTAATTGCATGCTAGTCATTAGGTGGAAGGGGTTATTTAAGCATTAAGGCCTAAGGAAGGAGTGTGGTATACGGCCAACACCACAGCTAAGGGCTCTTCTTAGGCACGACGTAAAGGGGTTCTGAGGCACAAACCCCTGAGGTACCTTATTGCTATTATAAACTGGTTACCAGCATAATTAGAGCAGTACAAATACATGTTTTGTCATACCCCTGGTATACGGTCTGATATACCACGTCTGTCAGCCAATCAGCATTCAGGGCTTGAAGCACACAGTTTATAATTGTCAGTAATGGATGTCTGTCAACGGCTGGAGGTTGATTACTACAGTTGTTGAGGTGATAATGGTATCAGAATATTATTTTCTCTTCTGATTGCCCGAACATTCATTTTTTCACACCCTAAGAAAAAAAGGACATGATTGAAAATCTGTGTTAGTGATAGTCATTTCAACCAGTGATTCACTATTACAGTTCATCAGCCTGTTTGGGTTAAAATGGACACTGCGTTTGTGGCTTAATTGATGCCATGTTGTTTTGGTTGGTGCTGAAATTTTTTAAAATGACTGTGTGTGTGCTTGTGTGTGTGCATGCAGGCGTTTGTGCGTCTGTTTTGTGTGTGTGAGAGAGACAAAGCAGGAAAGATACACAATATGACCAAAAGTATGTTCCAAAACCATGGGCATTAATATGGAGTTGGTCCCCTCTTTGCGGCTATAACAGCCTCCACTCTTCTGGGAAGGTTTCCCACTAGATGTTGGAACATTGCTGCGGAGACATGCTTCCATTCAGCCACAAGAACATTAGTGACGTCAGGCACTGATGTTGGGCAATTAGGCCTGGCTCGCAGTCGGTGTTCCAATTCATCCCAAAGGTATTCGATGGGGTTGAGGTCAGGGCTCTGTGCAGGCCAGTCAAGTTCTTCCACACCGATCACGATAAACCATTTCTTTATGGATCTCGCAGTTGGCTATGTAGGTGAAGACAATTCCCAGTGTCAGTGGCTGGGCTGGTTCTGTTTCCCCCCCCCCGTCTCTCTCCTCTTCCTTTTCAGAGTCAGTCTTCCTGTTGAAAATCCCACCGATATTAAACCATTATTGAATTAGAGACTGTCTGGTCTGGGCCCGACACCCCGGCCTCTATGTGGAGAACACAGCAGTGATACATATGCCGACAAAACACTGAGCAGCATTAGACACAACTCTTGAAAACAAATCAAGATTTTCCCCCGCGTGCTAAGAGTCCTTGTCAATGACATAATTCCTTTAGAATGTCAGGTGGCCCGGTTCAAAGAACGTTTGAAAAACGCAGTCAGCCGTGTTGGACTCCCATCTCATCTAACTAGGATTAGCGGAGGTTGATTCTCACGCCGGATCTGGAGGGAGTCGGCAGGTCTTGAGGTAACACTATATTTGGATATAGATTTGGATGTAGATGCTCTACAGACTATCTGTAACATTTAATCTACTTATCTACTAACTATAGCTGGGCTCTAACCCTGCCCTTAACCCTTATCCAAACCCTAAACTTACCGTAGCCGTAACTCTAACCCTAAGCCTAACCCTTAGCCGAACCCTTACGCTAACCCTTATTCTAAACCTAACCCTAACCCTTAGCCGAACCCTTACGCTAACCTTTATTCTAAACCTAAACCTAACCCTTAGCCGAACCCTTACGCTAACCCTTATTCTAAACCTAACCCAAACCCGAACCCTTAGCTGAACCCTTACGCTAACCCTTATTCTAAACATAAACCTAACCCTTAGCCGAACCCTTACGCTAACCCTTATTCTAAACCTAACCCTAACCCTTAGCCGAACCCTTACGCTAACCCTTATTCTAAACCTAAACCTAACCCTTAGCCGAACCCTTACGCTAACCCTTATTCTAAACCTAACCCTAACCCTAACCCTTAGCCAAACCCTTACGCTAACCCTTATTCTAAACCTAACCCTAACCCTTAGCCGAACCCTTACGCTAACCCTTATTCTAAACCTAACCCTAACTGTAACCTTAGCAAGCAGTTGCTTATCAACAGATAGTTTGTGTTGATACCCATAGAAAGTGTGACCGGACTTGACTCTCAGCACTGACTGTATGGCCATGTGTGTGTTCAGAGACTTGCAAGGCATGTTGGATGAGTGATGAGCCACTGGCCATGCTGAATCCCTCTGGATGTGCTCTGATTAAGGATTCACGCCTGGGCTCCCTCTGTTACTGCAGAGCAGCCAACAGCTCTTTGGAACGTCAGCATTCAAGAGGCACCACACACAGCCCACCACTGAGTCAGACTGTGAAAGGTAGCTAGCCTGCATGGTTACAAACCCAAAACACGGCCTAAACAAGGAGGCTTTATTCTCGTGCATCGGATTGATTTGAAAATAATGTCCAAGAAATGGAATGGTCGTAAATTATATTAATGTTCTTTTTTACGCTTGGGTTTCATGTATGGTGCTGTATAAATCACATTCATGGGGAAGATGACCAGCTGGTTTTCTTGAACTTAACCTTATAAATCAGGTTTTAGTGTGTTTACATGTAGTCTGCGGCTCTATCAATATCATTGACTCAAACATCCTCGGTGTCTGTAAATCAAACAGTTAATTTCACTGCTGTTATCTTCAGTCTGATGTACAGATGCAAATCACTATAACATTATAGTCTTGTCTTCCAGCCGTGCATCTTGTGACACTAGTTGCTTAAAACTGATATACCCCTTGAGCAGCTTTCCCAACTCTTGCTCATCAGCACTAAACTGAATGTTTTTGATTGGAATCACCTCCTCCACTTGGGGACATGCAACATGCCAGTATCTTCCAGTAACTTCTCTGGTTAAAAAAATAAATAAAAAACTCTCCTCCCAGGTATGGGTGGTCCTAAATCATGTTGAAATTGAGCATCCGCTAGGATTATGGGAGAGACTAGAAGCCAGGCATATGAGGGCTCTAATCATAGGGTTATGAAATCATATTTTTTCAGTCTGTCCCCCCCCCCATCCTCCCATTACTACATCTAACAGCACTGAGCAGGTCTCTTCACCTCGGCCCCAATTCCTACCCGAGTTAAGAATGCGTAAATGGAAGTTAAATTCCCTTTTTATGCACTTTTCTCTCGATGTGTATTCTGACCTTGAAGAAAATCCCCGAAATGATATTCTTTCAACTTGAAATTTGGTGACTTCTTCTAAAGTGACTCCAACATTAGAAAAAGTGAAACATCGCTTTTGTTCATATTTCCATGAATTCTGTACACCACCAGGGTACAAAGATTGTCTTAGGGTCATTTTTTGACCCGGCAGTTACGTATAAAATCATTTACACACCACAACAACCAGACACACACAGACACAGACACACACAGACACACAGACAGACACACACACACACACACACACACACACACACACACACACACACACACACACACACACACACACACACACACACACACACACACACACACACACACACACACACACACACACACACACACACACACACACAATGAGAAATTGAGATTCTGTGTGCTACTGATTGATCAAACGGACCAAACGTTCTTATGCATGGGCAACATCTCCTCTCCACGACCCCCACACATGACTCAAGATCACAGACAAAATAAACAACATTTCAGACAAAATAAACACAATTTCAGACCAAATAAACATTTCTTGAAAGCGTTGTTTACTAATGGGGAATGCAGTTAGAGGCTATAAAGGTGCTGCAGGTAACAGTCCCCCCAGTTCTAGCTTTGCTGAAGCCATGAGTGCACGTTTCAGAGCCCAACAGGTCGTAGATCTGATTTTTTTTTCAGATGTCCAGGAGGAACAAGAGAACAATTTAGAAGAGGAGGAGGTATCTGAAGAAGAAGATGGGGAAGAATTACAACCCAGAGCAAGAAATCCCCCATGCTGAAAGATAGACATTTTTGTCAAAGAATAGCAACATTGTCTGTAACCATATGACAGTAACCATATGACAACCAGAGCAGGATGGCAGCACAACATGTCATAAGGATGACCCCAGGGCCCACGAGACATGCAGTCAACATGTCATAAGGATGACCCCAGGGCCCACGAGACATGCAGTTGTCCAAATCCCAGGACATCGCCTCAACATTCTACATGTTCATCACACCAGCCATCGAAAAAATCATCCTGGAGATGACAAAATTGGAGGGTTTCTGTAAATATGGAGACAACTGGAAAAGGATGGATGAGAATGACCTGTGTGACTACTTAGGGCTGCTAATCTGTATAGGTCCCGAGGTTAGGCTGCATGTCGTCTCTGGGATGCAGAGAGTGGAAAGGGCGACTTTCCGTGCCACGACGCCACAGAAAGTCTTTCACGCTTTCTCAAGAAAGCTCCGGTTTCATAACCGTGAGTCAAGACGTGTGAGAGACAAACTGGCGGCCATAAGAGAGGTCTGGGAGAAGTGGGTGGAGCGTCTGCCATACCTCTACAACCCTGAGCCTGAAGTAACAGTGGATGAGC
The DNA here is from genome assembly GCF_023373465.1 of Oncorhynchus keta. Classification (NCBI taxonomy): domain Eukaryota; kingdom Metazoa; phylum Chordata; class Actinopteri; order Salmoniformes; family Salmonidae; genus Oncorhynchus; species Oncorhynchus keta. The sequence continues at coordinate 45,553,904 of NC_068422.1, read as the reverse complement.
CACTGGTTCCATTCAGAGGTACATTTTTATTTTCATATCTGTAATGTAAGTCCTTTTCACTGTTCATTTTATTATTTTATTGCTGTAACGTCATTGATTTATGTGACTGTTTTCTGTGACACTGATACTAATTACAAAAGGTCGTTGTCCTTTTGGGCAGTACAGTATATTCCCAGCAAGCCAGCAAAGTGTGGCATCAAGATATGGGTGGTGTGTGACGCACAATCCAGCTACGGTTGGAAGATGCAAGTCTACACAGGGAAGCCGACCAGTGGAGACCCGGAGAAGAACCAGGTGGAAGGGGTTGTGCTTGATGTGACAGATGGAACTAGGGGGCACAATGTCACGTGTGACAATTTCTTCACCTCTTATGAACTCAGCCAGCAGCTCCTGAAGGGGAAGATCACCATGGTTGGAACAGTTAGAAAGAACAAGCCTGAGCTCCCACCGCTCTAGTTTCTTACCTCCCAAAGAGGAACAAGAATGTGGTCCTCCTGAGCACACTGCACTAAACGGCTGAGGTCAGTGATCGTGAGGACAGGAAGCAGTCATCATCCTGGACTACAACCACAACAAAGGAGGCGTGGACAACCTGGACAAGGTGATTGGAACTTACAGATGCAGGAGAATAACTGCCCGCTGGCCCCTGGTCATCTTCCATAACATCATTGATGTGTCCTCATACAATGTCTTTGTGATATGGAACAAGATCAACCCTACCTGGATGCCTGATAAGCGGAACAAGAGGAGGATGTTCCTGGAGCAGCTGGGAAAGGCACTTGTATAACCCCACACATTCAAAGAACATTCGAAGAAGTGAGCGCATCCCCCTCACAGCAGCCTCTGCAGAGCTACTGAAAGCTGTTCAGGGGGCTGAATCTTGTCCTGATCCACCTGAGGCTGCAGCTGGGGCAGGTAAGAGGAGGAGATGCCAATTCTACCCCCCAAAGGACTGTAAAAAGCAAAGTCCATGCACACACACTTACATACTGTCCTACATGTGCTAATTAGCGTTGATTGATTCATGTTTTTGATGTTTTTGTTTTGTATCTATTCTCTTATTTTATTCTAATTTATTGTTGTTGTTGTTGTTTATACACCTTGTGGGTGGGGGCAGTGGTTAAAAAAATGGGAGAAGACTGGTATTTTGTAGTTGAATTCCTCATTGTACAGTATATAAGAATATATCACCATTTTGCCCAAAAAAAGTTCAAGACTTCTTGCTTCCCTTCAATAAAATGCATTCAAAACTACTTTCTGCACATTTCTGCTACTTTCTTAGGCTATACAAGTGCTGTCTCTTGCTAAAATATATGTTTACACCTACGCAGTACCTTTAGCAATAATAATAATAATAATAATAATAAACCTACTTTAGTAAAGAAAACAATTGACAGGTGTGTTGTACTAAAAATCAAGTGGTGTCCACTGATTAAATGCAGTCTTTCTGCATTGTGAAGAGGGAAAACCCAGATATTCACAAAGTTAGTGATGAATGACAGATTGTTTCTTCATGCAAAATAGATTTGGGGTTTAAAATTCTATTTAAAGCTGCTTTATTTGAGGGGTTTAGTGAAGGCAGGTCATTTTTTTTACCATTAGGACAAGGGGCGTATACAGAATGTTAAGACTACACAAGGGGCCTAAACAGAATGTTAAGACTACACAAGGGGCGTAAACAGAATGTTAAGACTACACAAGGGGAGTATATAGAATGTTAAGACTACACAAGGGGAGTATACAGAATGTTAAGACTACACAAGGGGCGTAAACAGAATTTTAAGACTACACAAGAGGAGTAAACAGAATGTTAAGACTACACAAGGGGCGTAAACAGAATGTTAAGACTACACAAGGGGAGTATACAGAATGTTAAGACTACACAAGGGGAGTATACAGAATGTTAAGACTACACAAGGGGCGTAAACAGAATGTTAAGACTACACAAGGGGAGTATACAGAATGTTAAGACTACACAAGGGGCATAAACAGAATGTTAAGACTACACAAGGGGCGTAAACAGAATGTTAAGACTACACAAGGGGCGTAAACAGAATGTTAAGACTACACAAGGGGAGTATACAGAATGTTAAGACTACACAAGGGGAGTATACAGAATGTTAAGACTACACAAGGGGAGTATACAGAATGTTAAGACTACACAAGGGGAGTATACAGAATGTTAAGACTACACAAGGGGAGTATACAGAATGTTAAGACTACACAAGGGGAGTATACAGAATGTTAAGACTACACAAGGGGAGTATACAGAATGTTAAGACTACACAAGGGGAGTATACAGAATGTTAAGACTACACAAGGGGAGTATACAGAATGTTAAGACTACACAAGGGGAGTATACCGAATGTTAAGACTACACAACGGGAGTATACCGAATGTTAAGACTACACAAGGGTTAGGCGTGATAATAGTATGCTAATCACCTGCTATTCGTTTTGGGGGAGATTAAATACATTAAGGTGTGGCGGAGGTGTGTCTACAGACACACTGTATTCTGACCTTGACTTAATTCACTAATAATTCCACCACCTTCATGAGGAAACCATGAATAACTTGTTGTAGATGGAGACAAATGTGAAACAAGTCTGGCAGCAAACTGGGGCGGCAGGTTAGAGTGTTGGGCTAGTAACCGAAAGGTTGCAAGTTCAAACCCCAGAGCTGACAATGTACAAATCTGTCGTTCTGCCCCTGAACAAGGCAGTTAACCCACTGTTCTTAGGCCGTCATTGAAAATAAGAATTTGTTCTTAACTGACTTGCCTAGTTAAATAAAAAAACTGAAGCATATCAACTTTCCTACAGTGAAGTTAATGAAATACTTAAATTATAAAAAATTATTAAATTGTATGGCCTTTTAACTTGCAGGGATGGGTACTCTCGAATGTCTTAATTATAGGCTACCCCGACTTTGTATGTTTCCTATTTCTATCATGTTAAATATTAGCCACTGTCAGTATCGACCGTCAGTTGGCCTAATAACAACACATATTCAACTTCCAATTTACTGTTCAGTTGGTATGGCCTACATTATCATTCCATTTAATCACATTGTTTTGTTAACCTTCATTTGCTTCCTCTGTAAACGGCGTCACGGCCGTGTGGTTGTTGCTGAGGATCATTACAAGACAGTTGAAAATACACTAACCTTAACAGTTTGAACCCGACACATGGCGCAATCATTGGCTGTGTCATCGCATAGTTCCATGGTTAGTACAGGCAATAGAGGAGTGTACATCCTACTATTGTACACTATTCTCTCCATTGTAATTGTATGTACACTAATATTCCAACATTAACATAAGTTGACGAACTGAATATGGACATTTTCAGAATGAATCAAACCACAGTATTTTTGATTCATCAATATATTTGTGCGTAAATGCTCTCCAAACCAGTTTTTTTTTTTTAATGATTCATACATTTATTCAGCTCGCACAAGGGAACCATGCCTGCAAAGCCCATTATGCACCTTCATAAGGTAAGTCTGAATACCAACTAATGAAAAGTGCTTAGGAAAGGTGGGGATAAGAAAGGTGTAATTTCTGAAGTCTGAATCGGGCCCTTAAAGACCTGACAGGCAGGAACAAATTAGGATTTTTCTGGTCAAAAGGACTTACCTTATCTTTCCCTAGCTCCGAGTCATGGAGAAAGGGTTTGACAGCAATAGCTCATTTACCACTGGCACACTCTACGTCATCTGAAACAAAGGCCTTGTTTTTGCTCCCATCATCTGGTCGAGATGTGCTGCTGGCTCTCTCTGCCTGCTCTCTCTGCCTGCTCTCTCTGCCTGCTCTCTCTGCCTGCTCGCTGGTTCTGGTTCTCATTTCACCATATGTTTATGTCTACCTCCTCGATTGTCAAGGTTTATCTTGTCTCTCCACAGACTTAACCATGTGTGGTGGCTGGGCATGTGGTGTGCATAGTGGCCATCCCACCTGAATGTTGTGTTCTCATACACCACCCTGGCAGACACAGAGATCAGAGGGCATGCCTGTTACCACGGAGACCTGACGTTTGTACAAACAAAGCCGGCTCCTGTCTGTCATTGTGCTACTTGACCTTTTGACCCGGTGACCCCTGGGTTGTGGTGTTCACCTCACCCTGCTTCGAAGCCCATGTCAACTTCCTCCCTGGCTATGCAGAGAGCAACCAAGGTCAACAGGACACAGTTAGGAGGACATTCCTCACTTTACGCTCATTCATTCATTACCTACTTGTTGCCCTCCTTTGGTTCAGGCAATAGGATCAATGTACTGAAATGCAATGACGACTTAGACTGTGGCGATGATATACAGGATGAGGATGAAGAGTGTGTGCTGTGCTGTCATACAGCCCACACCCACAGCCCTAACAGAGGTTTACAGCCTTGTCAATCAATCAATCAATCAATCAATCAATCAATCAATCAATCAATCAAATGCATTTTATAAAGCCCCTTTTCCATCAGCCCATGTCACAAAGTGCTACACAGATACCCAGCCTAAAACCCAGATGCAGATGCCGCACCTCGGTGGCTATGAAAAACTCCCTAGAAAGTCAGGGACCTAGGAAGAAACCTAAAGAGGAAGAAGGTGAAACAGGTCAGGACACCTTCTGTGCAGGTCACAATGTCGGCTCCTCTGAGAAGTTCCCTCTCTGCTCCCACTTACAGCTCTGCTTACTCACTCTTCCCATGCACTCTAACACGTTGGTCAAAGTCCAACCGCTGCCTATTATAATGGAAAGTAAAGGATCCTTCAATCTCAGTCTGTACACTGCTGTTCCCCAGGACGAGAAAAAAAAAAAAAATCAAGCTATTACATACTTATTAATGTACTTACAGTATCTTTCTGTTTCAAGGCCTCTGTGACTGACTATTCCCTCCACGTATGCGTGTAAACATGACGATACTAAAGGTAATAATCAATGCAATAAAGAAACAGTGTAATAAGAGTAATAAAAATGGCCATGCGATAAGATTGTAATCAACTCTGCAAAGTGCATCCAGGCCTTAAAAAAAGTGGGTTTACTCCTAATAGAATAATTGAGTTGCTTGTTGCCCTAATAGCTGTCCACTTAAATTGTACTTACTTCTCACAGCAAATGAACAAATAGTTTCCACACTCGGGCAACAACTGGAATCATGTGTCTGGGAAAGAGGGAGCTGACCAGAAAGAGAGAGAGAGCTTGAGAAATACACAGAGGTGAAAGGGATTCGTTGCTTTGTCAAGCTGGGCTGTTTCAAACTAGTGTGCCAACGAAGTAAATATTATCATTCTTTCTAGCACAATTACCATAATTCTGGTCTTGGCAGGCACCCTTGTCCAGGAAGATATCCAAGTAGATCACCCGGCCAATAGGTCAATGGTACACATTGTAAAACAGCCCAGCTGATGCATTGCAGATGATCTTGGAGTCCATTGAGCATGTCAGACATTTTGATCTATCTTTCTGATTATGATGCATGTACTGTATCTGCTTTTGATCATAAGTTGGTCTACAATGTAGCTGGCAATTTGTACCACCCATACTTTCTGTAATAAAGTCAAATCCTGTTTTAAGCCTATTAACACTCAGATTCCAGGCTAGTTCCTCCATCATGTCAGTGTACTCCCAGAAGAGGTCTGGAGGGCAGAGTGGACATTTGCCATGGTTGTGAAGGGAGGCAGGTTGGAGAGACAAACAGAAAGGGAGAAGAATATGGATACGAGAAGGCAACAGAACAGAGGCAGAGATTGACAGGAGGCAGAGGGAGTGGTAGAGAGGCCAGGTCAGCAGCTGTGCTCGTCGTAGGGCTCTTTTTAAAGACAACACGTTGTGATTGGATTACTTGTGTTTGGAGGTTAAGCAAAGAGGTGTAACGGCTGCCTGAGTGGGCCTCTCGCTCCCCGTACCAGAGGTGACCCTGCTAATGCCTGATTCCACGCCACTAATCTGCCCGGATGCTTTCATTCTGCTCCCAGGTCAACCAGCTAATGTTTAAACTCCACACTGCTGACATGGAGGTGAGCGGGACATCAGACCTCGGGCCCCAGATGACTAAAGCTCCGACTACAAACTGCGGGGCCGGCTTGCTGCTGCAGCTAACATCCTCCACCAGCTCAGCTCGAGGGGGGAAAGAAAAACTGTGCGTAGGGGGTATGTGAATTAGCTCGTAGACATTCCATGCCTTCCGGCTGTAGGTTCAAACCCGGCTTAGACTTCATGTCTTTGACCCGGAGGAAGAGTATTTGTTTTTTAGGGCTCCATGAAACTCCCGCTTCAGTTGAATTCGGGGAAGTAGCGGCGCTTTAAATCACCTGGAAATACTGTGAACTCGTAGGCCAAGGAATATGAAAGTCTTTAATGCAATAGGGGTAAAAAAAAGTATTGAAGTGCTAATGTAATATACGACAATGAAGAATTTACTGTCATTTGATATGTTCCCCCAAAAGCTTCACACACACACACACACACACACAAACACACACACACACACACACACACACACACACACACACACACACACACACACAAAACGCACCCTCCCAGTCATCGTGTCTCCTCCCGCATCAGCGGCACCATCTGTTGAAGTCATCTGGCGTTTCCCTGCTCCTCTTCTGTGTTCTTTTTAACCCTCGTGCTTTCAACATGACTGCCACGGTCACCAATGATTCTCAGAGGCATTTAGGCTCCCTTTATGATCCGAAGTGTAGACTCCGCCGTTCAGCGTTCACTACCCGATGGCAACATTACATGGGTCCGTAGGAGGTGCACACTCCAGCCTGTGAAAATAAAACTTCGCTCTCCCTCTCTCTCTGCTCCACACTCAGGTCAGCGACTCCTCATCTGTCAATCTTTCCATTTCTCTTCTTCCTCTCTTCCTCCCTCTTTGTTGCTCTCCTAAATCTCTTCTTTCTCTCCATTACTTGGGCTCTCTCTCTCTCTCTTTTCTTCTTCCAACTCTCTCCTGTGGGTTCTCACCGTAAGCAGCATTCTGCTGGGGTCACTCTCCAGATCAATGGCCAGCCCATGTAGACCCGCTGCTCTCCAGTTCCACTGTAACCTGACCTCCATATGTTCCTTTGACCAACGCTGCCCAGTGTGTGTGTGTGTGTGTGCGCACGCACGCATGCATTTTTTCATGTCGTGTGTGCGTGATCGTGGTGTTCTGTGCTTGGCTCGCAGTCCTGCTGGGCCCAGGCTCTGAGAGAATGTAATTACAGCCATTAAAAGCTCAAGGCATTATCAAACGCTGCGCTGCTTTACAGCTTCATAAACACTATATTATGTGGTATCCACCTGTGGAGGGGCCCGCAGTGTGGAGGGGCCTGCAGTGTGGAGGGGCCTGCAGTGTGGAGGGGCCCGCAGTGTGGAGGGGCCTGCAGACCAGAGGGAGGTCTGCAGTACCCTGCCCCCCGCCCACTGAGTGGGCCCCAAGATCCTGACCACGCCTCCCCAGGATTCAGTCAACCTGGCTGATCATGACCTTTGACCCCATCCATAGGTCAGTCGGATCATTCCAGACTGAGAGGAGTCTGTGTTCCTATGGCGGACAGGGGTCCATTGATTCGATGGCCCTGCCTGTAGGTGTAAGGAAAGGGAGACGGAGAGCTGGAGGGAGAGAGGGATGGAGAGGGAGGAGGATAGTGGCCATCTGGGTCAGGGGTCAGACATTTTACATTTGAGCAATTAGGCAGAAGCTCATATCCAGTGCGAATTACAATTAGTGCATTCATCTTAAAGGATAACTCCACTCAAAAACTCTCTTTTGGCATTTTATTAATTAGTGCACTGTTGATACAGTCACAAAATGTTTTGCATGTCAGCAGTCAAGTTTTAAATATATTGGACATTTGAGAAGCAAAGTGTCACCGGCCACATCGTCATGGTGATGAAAAATGCATTATATGATGCGTGCACTGATACAGAGCCCAAACGTTGTGATTTATTAATCGAATAGAACAAAAAGACTTACCAGGGGGAACTATCAGAGAGTACAAACTGATCAATATTATAATCAGAGGATTGGAATATAGACATTGTGAGGGTAAAAGGGTGATTAGGCGAATGCGAGCGTTATGACTGGGTTGTGTACGAGCTAGTGGGTTGGGGGGTTGTGGTGTAAGATAAGGGGGTCATTATGTAGAGCTGTTGAGATACAGTGGGGTTCTAAATGATTGACACCCTTGAGAAAGATTAGCGAAAATGGCTGTATAAAATAAATCATTCAAATGCAGAGCTATATTGTCTGCTCAAAAACATGGGGAACTTATATTATTTCATATTAATACAATTGCTCAGAGAAAGAGATTTTGTTGAATAAGTATTATTAGCATTTTTTTCTTCTCAAAAGGGCAGAACATGCTTTATGAGTTTGAGAAGGCATTGGGAGGGATCGTAGACCCTTCCTCCACAAAGCATCCTTCCAGATCCTTGATATCCTTCATCTGTGCTTACGGACAGCCCTCTTCAATTCAAACCGCAGGTTTTCAATGGGTATCCGGAAACTCAGATTTCGATTTTGTGGCCACTTAGCCATTTCATTGTGGATTCTCTGGTGTGTGCGTGGCCAAAGAGGTCAATTTTCATGTCATGCAACAAATGTAAACGCCTGGAGTTTGATAAACGGCATTGGCACTTGGGTTGGAACAGGTGCTATGTTCAGATGACATGGAAATAGAAGTCTTTGGCCACGCACGCCAGTGGTGGGTTTGGCATCGAAATGAGAATGCATGAGCAGAAAATAGCCTCATACCTGCTTTAAGATATGGTGGTGAATCTTTGATGTTTTGGGGCTATTCTACTTCCACTGGTCCTGGGGCCCTTGCTAAGGTCAACGGCATCATGAACTTTACCAGGACATTTTTTTGCCAAAAACCTGGTTGTCCCTGCCAGGAGGCTGAAACCTGGCTGTGAGTGTCTTCTAAGCAAGACAAGAACCCCAAGCACACATCAAAGCCAACTCATTAAGCTTGTGGTTAGAAATTAAAATTGAAATGACCAAATCTCTGCTTGGCATATAGATTGGGGGATAAGGCCCTGTGATGGACTAGTGTCCTGTTCAAGGGGTGTGCTTGTACATCAAGCTGCCTCAGGCTACAGAAACAGGAGACAGGCTCCTGCTCGTATGTGCCATTCTGGCTCGCGCAAGCCAAGGCTCGTGCAAGGCTACATACACATCAAAATCCACAGACAGGTTTTTTTTAATTGAAGAGGGCCGTCCATAAGCGCAGACAAAGGATATCAAGGATCTGGAAGGATGCTGTATGGAGGAATGGTCTAAGATTCCTCCCAATGTGTTTTCCAACTCATACAACCTTTTAGAAAAAAGGCTCAGTGCCGTTATCCAACAAGGCGAGGTATTGAAAGATATTGAAAACAGGGGCGTGAATCCTTTTTAGCCCTACCTTTGTTAGAAAAACACGATTACAAAATCTCTCTGAGCAATTGTATTAGTATAAAATAATATAACTCCCCCCCCAAAAAAGTTATTTCATACAGCAATACATAAAATAAAATAGAGCCCTTCAACAGGGGTGTCAATCACTTCGGAAACCACTGTTGAGTGCTTATATCAGAGCGCAGATTATAGAGAGAGGGGTATATTTGTAATAGACGAGGAATAGAGGGAGGAAAGGGGGGTTGGTGGGAACATAAAGGGCTACAGGGAGTCAGCAGGGTGATTATTCTAGGGGGGAGGCAGGAGGTGAGTGGATGGGGGTGGGGGCACAGCAGTAGAGATCAAGAAGACCGGAGACACCGGCTCCGTCAACACCGGGCCACATCTGGCTAACCCCCAAATACACACACACAACCCTCCACCAGCCAGATGTGAAGCCTGCCTTGCAGAGGACACACCCACATCTGCAGCCCTCTTCTCCCACTATGAGTGCTGGTTTGGGCCTGTATCGTTAGCGTATGTTTCATGGGCAGCATGAGTCTATGTGCTTTTGCATGTTTGAAAGATAGACAGAAATCCAGGTGAGACACAGCATAGAGGTGGAGGGAGAGAAATAAAGCAGGATGAGAGAGAGAGCGAGAGAGCGAGAGAGAGCACGAGAGTGCACGTGAGAGAGCGAGAACCACCTACCTCTAAGAGGCAGAAAAACCGCTATGGGCCTATAATTAAAGCCAAATGAGATTTTTGTTGCTCCCTATTCGTTTTTTTATTTCTAGCCACAAACAGCAAGGGGGTCTACCTCCACACCGTTAACACCACTTCTGCTCGCTCACACGCTTCTCCTTTCACGCTCTAGACTAGCGACGTCAGTTTTACTCTTCTAACAAAGTTTCTCTCCCATACCCCTGTAGACGTCCACAGCGGTTTTGCGTGCTTAAAAATCAATGCCATATTAGATGTCACGCTTGGGTTAAACGCTATCGCATGGAATTCTCTGTGTTCCCATTGACTGCCACTGGGTTTGCGCTAGAAGGTGGTTCATCTTGAAGAGATGTTCTGCCTGATATAGACCTTGTTAAATGGTTGTCTTTCTCTGGACTGGAGGTTTAAATGGTCTGGAGGCAGGGCCAAACTCACTGATGACTCACACACACACACACACACACACACACACACACACACACACACACACACACACACACACACACACACACACACACACACACACACACACACACACACACACACACACACACACACACACCTTTCCTCCAAAGCATGATTTTTTTTTTTTGTTGCAGTTTGAGATTTACGCTGCAGGATTTAAGGAGTATAGATCAGTGTTGTCCCTTGCTATGGTTCTGCTCAAGCAGCGCTCCCCATTATGACTCTACTGGAGATGTGATTACTTAGTAATGTGTGAATGGCCTGGGAGGAGGAGAAGGGTGAGAGAGAATCAGCCATTAAATTTGACAACCACCTAAAAGGAAGTGATTCCCAAACCTTCCACAACAAAGCCATCACGTAGAGAGATGAGCCTAGAGAAGAGTCCCCTTAGCAAGCTAGTAATGGGTCTCTGTTCACAAACACAAATAAACCCCACAGAGCCCCAAGACAGCAACACAATTAGACCCAACCAAATCATCATTATTTGACACATTGGAAAGAATTAAACAAAAAAACAGAGAACTGTAATAGTATCTGGCCCTAAACAGAGAGTACACAGTGGCAGAATACCTGGCCACTGTGACTGTCTCCACCTCTCCCTCCGCCAGGACACATAACAACTACTCCAACATCAACATTTGACTTGACTATTGAGTTTAGTTTTAGTTAGGTGGTGTCAGGTAGGTCGTGACTACCAGAATTGTATTTTTATTTTTTGTTTGTGAGTCAGTCTCATCTCATCTGTAAGTCATAGTCTCTAGACCAATACCAACTTCTCATAAACCCTTTGGTAGAAATAACTTCAAAACAACTTCATTTCTTTTGCCATTTTGGATAACCCCAAATTAAATGATCACGAACATAATAAGGTCACAACACAAATTGCATCACATTGAAAAAGTTGTTTTATAGTCACAAAATAGGTTCACTTAGGAAATGTCCCCTACCTCGGGCAGTTTTTGTCCAGCTTAGTAAGTAATCAAAGTGAACTAATTTGACCTCAATCTCGCAATGCTTATTCATAAATCGATGCGTGCGTAAAAGCAGTCTTACTCACAAACTCAGAATAAAAAGCTCCTATGAAATGGACCAATCAAATCCACTCCTAACATTTCCCAAGGTTTTACCCCCGGCCTACTAACTGTTAGCGTGTTAGTATCGGCCTGCTAACTGTCTGAATCGCCGCGGACCCATATGTTCACTTGGCTATGCATACCTCTCTCTAATATCAATATGCCTCGTCCATTACTGTTCTGGTTAGTGATTACTGTCTTATTTCACTGTAGAGCCTCTAGCCCTGCTCAATATGCCTTAACCAACCATGTTATCCCACCTCCTACATATGCGATGACATCACCTGGTTTAAACGTCTCTAGAGACTATATCTCTCTCATCATTACTCAATGCCTAGGTTTACCTCCAAGGTACTCACATCCTACCGTACCTTTGTCTGTACACTATGCCTTGAATCTATGCTATCGTGCCCAGAAACCTGCTCCTTTTACTCTCTGTTCCGAACGTACTAGACTACCAGTTCTTACAGCCTTTAGCCGTACCCTTATCCTACTCCTCTGTTCCTCTGGTGATGTAGAGTTTAATCCAGGCCCTGCAGTGCCTAGCTCCACTCCCACTCCCCAGGTGCTCTCATTTGTTGACTTCTGTAACTGTAAAAGCCTTGGTTTCATGCATGTTAACATTAGAAGCCTACCCCCTAAGTTTGTTTTACTCACTGCTTTAGCACACTCTGCCAACCCAGATGTCTTAGCCGTGTCTGAATCCTGGCTTAGGAAAACCACCAAAAACCTTGAAATCTCCATTGCGAACTATAACATTTTCCGCCAAGATAGAACTGCCAAAGGGGGCGGTGTTGCAATCTACTGCAAAGATAGCCTGCAGAGTTCTGTATTACTATCCAAGTCTGTACCCTAACAATTCCAGCTTCTACTTCTAAAAATTCACCTTTCCAGAAACAAGACTCTCACTGTTGCCGCTTGCTATAGACCTCCCTCTGCCCCCCCATCTATCATCTGAGCTCGTGCTACTAGGTGACCTAAACTGGGACATGCTTAACACCCCGGGCCATCCTACAATCAATGCTTGATGCCCTCAATCTCACCCAAAAATGATCAATGAACCTACCAGGTACAACTCCAAATCCGTAAACACGGGTACCCTCATAACTAACTCGCCCTCCAAATACACCTCTGCTGTTTTCAATCAAGATCTCAGCAACCACTGCCTCATTGCCTGCATCTGTAATGTGTCTCCGATCAAACGACCACCCCTCATCACTGTCAAGGGCTCCCTAAAACATTTCTGCGAGCAGGCGATTCTAATTGACCTGGCCAGGGAATCCTGTAATGACATTGACCTCATCCCGTCAGTAGATGATGCCTGGCTATTCTTTAAAAGTGCCTTCCTCACCATCTTAAATAAGCATGCCCCATTCAAAAAATATAAAACTAGGAATAGATATAGTCCTTGGTTCACTCAAGACCTACCCTTGTCTGCCCATGACCAGCACAAAAACATCCTGTGGCGTTCTGCATTAGCATCGAATAGCCCCCATGATATGCAACTTTTCAGGGAAGTTAGGAACAAATATACACAGGCAGTTAGGAAAGCTAAGGCTAGCTTTTTCAAACAGAAATCTGCATCCTGTAGTACTAACTCAAGAAGAGAGCACCTCCTCCCAGCTGCCCACTGCTCTGAGGCTAGGAAACACTGTCACCACTGATAAATCCACTATAAGCATTTCTCTACGGCTGGCCCCTGCTTTCCACCTGGCTACCCCTACCCCGGTCAACTGCCCGGCACCCTCCACAGCAACCCGCCAAAGCACCCACCATTTCTCCTTTACCCACATCCAGATAGCTGATGTTCTGAAAAAGCTGCAAAATCTGGACCCCTACAAATCAGCCGGGCTAGACAATCTGGACCCTCTCTTTCTAAAATTATCTGCCGAAATTGTTGCAACCCCTATTACTAGCCTGTTCAACCTCTCTTTCGTATCGTCTGAGATTCCCAAAGATTGGAAAGCTGCCACGGTCATCCCCCTCTTCAAAGGGGGTGACACTCTAGACCCAAACTACTACAGACCTATTATCCTACCCTGTCTTTCTAAGGACTTCGAAAGCCAAGTTAACAAACAGATTACCAACCATTTCGAATCCCACTGTACCTTCTCCACTATGCAATCTGGTTTCAGAGCTGGTCTTGGGTGCATCTCAGCCACGCTCAAGGTCCTAAGCGACATCATAACCGCCATCAATAAGAGACATTACTGTGCAGCCATATTCATCAACCTGGCCAAGGCTTTCGATTCTGTCAATCACCACATTCTTATTGGCAGACTCGACAGCCTTGGTTTCTCAAATTATTGCCTCGTCTAGTTTACCAACTACTTCAACAGTCCAATAATGTCTAACAGTGCAGTGGTATCTAAAAATCAACTCACAACAATACACACAAATCTAAAAGTAAAAGAATGGAATTAAGAAATATATAAATATTAGATATAGCAATGTTCGAGTGGCATTGACTAAAATACAGTAGAATAGAATACAGTATATACACGAGTTGAGTAAAGCTGTATGTAAACATTATTTAAACATTATTAAAGTGACTAGTGTTCCATTATTAAAGTGCCCAGTGATTCCAATTCTTTGTATATAGGGCAGCAGCCTCTAAGGTGCAGGGTTAGTGATGGCTATTTAACGGTCTGTTGGCCTTGAGATAGAAGCTGTTTTTCATCCTCTCAGTCCCAGCTTTGATGCACCTGTACTGGCCTCGCCTTCTGGATGATAGCTGGGTGAACAGGCCGTGGCTCGGATGGTTGATGTGCTTGAGGATCTTTTTGGCATTCCTGTGACATCCAGTGCTGTGTCCTGGAGGGCCCCCGGTGATGAGTTGGGCTGACCGCACCACCCTCTGTAGGCACATTTGGTTGTGGGCGGTGCAGTTGCCGGTCCAGGCGGTGATACAGCCTGCCAGGATGCTCTCAATTGTGCATCTGTAAAAGTTTGTGAGGCTTTTAGGAGCCAAGCCACATTTCTTCAGCCTCCAAAGGTTGAAGAGGCGCTGTTGAGCCTTCTTCACCACACTGTCTGTGTGGGTGGACCATTTCAGTTTGTCAGTGATGTGTACGCCGAGGAACATGAAGCTTTCCACCTTCTCCACTGCGGTCCTGTTGTTATGGGTGGGGGGTCTCCGTCTGCAATTTCCTGAAGTCCATGATCATCTCCTTTGTTTTGTTGACATTGAGTGAGAGGCTATTTTCCTGGCACTCAGTTTTTCACAATTCCTGACATTTAATCAAACCACTTTATTTTAAGAATATGAAATGTCAGAAAAAAATATGAATTTTGTCCCATTCCTCCTGATAGAGATGGTGTAACCGAGTCAGGTTTGTAGGCCTCCTTGCTCACACACGCTTTTTCAGTTCTGCCCACATATTTTCTATAGGATTGAGGTCAGGGCTTTGTGATGGCCACTCCAATACCTTGACTTTGTTGTCCTTAAGCCATTTTGCCACAACTTTGGAAGTACGCTTGGGGTCATTGTCCATTTAGAAGACCCATTTGCGACCAAATCAAAGCACCCCCACCACATGATGCTGCCACCCCCGTGCTTCACAGTTGGGATGGTGTTCTTTGGCTTGAAAAACTCCCCCCTTTTCCTCCAAACATAACAATGGTCATTGTGGCTAAAGAGTTCTATTGTTGTTTCATCAGACCAGAGGACAGTTCTCCAAAAAGTACGATATTTGTCCCCATGTGCAGTTGCAAACCATAGTCTGGCTTTTTTATGGCAGTTTTGGAGCAGTGTCTTCTTCGTTGAGCGGCCTTTCATGTTATGTCAATATAGGACTCGTTTTACTGTAGATATAGATACTTTTGTACCTGTTTCCTCAAGCATCTTCACAAGGTCCTTTGCTGTTGTTCTGGGATTGATTTGCAATTTTCGCAACAAAGTACGTTAATTTCCAGGAGACAGAACGCTTCTCCTTCCTGAGTGGTATAACGGCTGCGTGGTCCCATGGTGTTTATACTTGCGTACTATTGTTTGTACAGATGAACGTGGTATCTTCAGGCATTTGGAAATTGCTCCCAGGGATGAACCAGACTTGTGGAGGTCTACAATATTTTTTCTGAGGTCTTGGCTGATTTATTTTGATTTTCCCATGATGTCAAGCAAAAGGGCAGTGAGTTTGAAGGTAGGCCTTGAAATAAATCCACAGGTACACCTCCAATTGACTCAAATGATGTCAATTAGCCTATCAGAAGCTTCTAAAGCCATGACATAATTTTCTGGAATTTTCCAAGCGGTTTAAAGATACAGTCAACTTAGTGTATGTAAACTTCTGATCCACTGGAATTGTGATACAGTGAAACAATCTGTCTGTAAACATTTATTGGAAAAATGACTTATGTCATGCACAAAGTAGATGTCCTAACCGACTTGCCAAAACTATAGTTTGTTAACAAGAAATTTGTGGAGTGGTTGAAAAACGGGTTTGAATGACTCCACCTTAAGTGTATGTTAACTTCTGACTTCAACTGTATATTTGACTTTGAATTGTTTACAAGGGGCGTGTTTATCCGCCAGAGGAATACATACGGAGGAGAAATGTTCTAGAACCAACTCGGGAATACAGGAGACAGTAGCTAAATCAGAGTAGAACATGTCATGTAAAAACCCTTGAGGAGAAACCTTTTTAAAATGTATCTTCTTAATTAAACAAGGATTAGTATTTTGTTGTTTCGTATCTCTAATACATACTATGGAACTATGATCACTGAGATCATACGCCAATATTCCACCAGACAAATATTTATGGGGGTTATTAGTAAGAATTAAATCAGTAAATGAGACGTTAACGGAGATTTTCACAGTTAGCCATGTGGTTTTGAGATCAATTGATTCAGAATTAAAACCCATTAAATTGATTTGAGGCCGGGGATAGCCAATCCAGATTCAAATCCCCTTAACTGACAAACTCAGAGGACACTCGGGTATAGCAACAATAGCATCCACCATGGTATCAGAGGGACGGTAAATCCCAGCAACAAATAAATGTGTATTCTGGTTTATGGACACATCTACAACCAGGAGTTCAAATTTCTTGGGAACAGAAATATTTCAAGATTGAGACGCCATGAAATTAGATTTTACTCCTCCCCCTTTTTCTAATCTGTCACATCTAGATTCTTATCATTTGCTTTAATGTCTTTATCAGATAAAGAACCAATGTTTCCGAGAGAACCAGAATGTCAGGACACGAGTCCTGTACCAAATGTCAATTGTGTCCATTTAAAAAAGAACATACGGCTCACATTTATTGGCATTAGTCCAAGTGTAACATGGTTATATTGGTGATTTCCCTTGCCACTTTATTGTTAAGCCAATGGGTTTTTGGTTTTAGTTTTGTCTTGCCTTCACCTACTCAACATTGTATCTAATTGGCTGGTTTGCGTAGCTTGCTTACAGGGGAGGATGTTTCAGTTAGAATCGTCCCAGTGAACAAGCACCAAACCAGCGGTAAGTTGTTGGTTGCAAAGCACTGTACGTCAAAAGTGATTTTTATACTCCCAAGTGATGATTTAAATGTACAATTTATATAAATTTGTTTGTAAATGTTATTTCGAACATCACACATAAGATCCAGCGTTTTTTGGTGAATATTTGTTGTGCATTTTGTTGTAGAGAATTCCCGCTAATACTAGCTAGCAACTTACTGTGTCTGGTGGGGGGGGTTGTATATTTTGTACAGTGCGTGAGTGCAGATTTGGATGGTTAGCCGTGCCTTGCATGACGTGCAATTGTGTGCTGTTCCTATCAGAATAAATCTCCATGACTGGTGCTACAAGTTGGAGTTTGTGTCGATGATTGATTGTACACATCGCAAGAAGAGTACTGTTACACAAGTTCCCTACAAGATGTAAAGTCAGACGGAGTATTCAGCTCATTCCCATAAGCGCTAACAGGCATAGGGTCATCTGCAGCTATTTGCTGAGTGAGCTGAGACTTTGCCAAGGACCCTGGCCAATCATGTGAGAGCACAGTAGACTGAACATTTGACAGACGTCCCTCAACTCGCTGGATGCAGGGGCTGGGCCGGGAACTGGGAGAGCAGTGTTGGCAGAGCAGTCCACCCTGATGACGCTCTCGCCAAAGGAGTGGCTGCCAATGCTCCATTCTGGGTGTGCACAGGAGGCCTTGGTGTGGCTCCTAATGCAGGGTTGGGATAGCCATGGGGGGGCAGGAGTATCCCAGGCCTGTCCTGAGGATGGGAATAGGGAGGGTAAGCAAAACTAGCCTGGGAGGGAGGGTGTGGGGGTAATTGAGGAGGGTGGTGTGGAGGGCAGTGTGGCTGGTGAAGCTCCAAACTCCCAGCATATGAGGGAGGATGATGTGAATCATACATGGTGTAGACTGCATCATGTGGTGCACTACCCTTAACAGTGTTTTGCCAGAACCTAGAGTGGTGGTCGGTGCTGTGTAGAGCTGGGCGGAGTTGAGGTGGCCGGGTCTGGTAGAGCTGTGCCGAGGCAGGCCGGGTCTGTTTGAGCTGTGCTGTGAGGGGCCAGGTCTGGTAACTAAACTGTTAAAATATTATATATATATTTTTTTTTTTACAAACATTGCAATTTAAGGAGGAGCTCTTCTTAAGTGCTGCTGCTCATGGAATTGGTTGCTAGGATGCATGAAATGCAGGATACTTGACTGACTACGCTGGATATTCATTCAGTCGTTCTGGTATAACCCATTTGTTCATACACCGTGACAACTAAAAGACAACAGTCACACAGTGGTGGAATAAATTCAACTGAACATATGTTTGTTTCATCACAAAACCGGAGAGCAACAACATCTGGCTGGTGAAGTCCACAAAGCAAATATTGCCTGTTATATCACCTGCAGCATGGTCAAGCAAGTTAATGTTTTCAACAGTTCACTGAACAACTACTGATTTAGATCCACAGATTTACCGCAAGTCAGCACAAAGACAACAGGAGATCTGCCTTCACTATTCCAGCACCATTTCAACAAAACATTTAAAAATCAAAAGTTTAATAAGGATCGCCGTTCCGTCAACGTGACAGTTGTAAATCATGCAGCGCATTATATCAAGATTACAGATTTTAGAGTAACAAATGTCAGTACATAGAAGTGTCTTACATTGGCTGAAAGCTTAAATTCATGTTAATATAACTGCACTGTCCAATTTAAAGTAGCTAATACTTCGTAAAAATGCCATGCTATTGTTTGAGGAGAGCTCCTAACAACAAAACACTTTTTTTTCAACGCAATAGGTTTGATAAAATCACCTCTGAAGGTGAAATGTGTACTTATATTCTGAAATCTTGTTCTGATTTATCATCCAAAGGGTCCCAGAGATAACATAAAGTGTTGTTTTGTTAGATAAAATCTTTTTTCATATCCTAAAAAGGTCCATATAGCATGCACAATCAATTTTGTATTTCCACTCGTTCAATTTGCAAAGAAAGGAATCTGTGAAAATCTCACCCTAAACGTTGTTTGAAAGAGTCAAATCACATTCGTATCTATTCCTCAGAGATCCTAGAAGGTAATAAGACTTCACTATTTTATTAGGGGTGTAGTTTAACCTATAGGTCACCATATTTGGTCAGAGAGCGACGCCTTCATGGC
The DNA here is from genome assembly GCF_023373465.1 of Oncorhynchus keta. Taxonomy (NCBI): domain Eukaryota; kingdom Metazoa; phylum Chordata; class Actinopteri; order Salmoniformes; family Salmonidae; genus Oncorhynchus; species Oncorhynchus keta. The sequence continues at coordinate 45,534,683 of NC_068422.1, read as the reverse complement.
ATGGCGACGCCTTCATGGCACGTCATCACTTGAACAACTGTATCTTTGTCAAATAAGCACCCATCAGTCAAACAAACCTAGCTAGATAGCCAATGAGCTGGGCTTTATGGGAGTATCCGGAAACCATATATATGTCGTAAAATGTAGCTTCTAACCCTGTACGACAGCATGCCTTTTCATTTCGGACAAAAATTATAAGGATATTCAGAGTTATGAAGTTATGAAAACTGGTTGTTTTGTAAATGTTGAACTTATAATATGGCTACTAATACTTGGAAAGCTAAATCAAAGTCCAAGTATACAGATTTGACGATATTCTTGCAGAAAAATAGAATATGAATGTGAATGTCTTCACGGTTTGCCCAAATGTACCTGGGGACTCATTTTTCAAGTTATCCATCTGAAACTTTGCACATACACTGCTGCCATCTTGTGAACACTATCGGAATTACAACAAGAGTGATGGCTATAACTATTACCTTTCTCTTGCATTTCAAAGATGGTGGTATAAAAATACTTGTTGTTTTTTATTTGTATTTTCTTCTACCAGATCTATTTTGTTATATTCTCCCACATTCAATTCACATTTCCACAAACTTCAAAGTGTTTCCTTTCAAATTGTACCAAGAATATGCATATCCTTGCTTCAGGGCCTGAGCTACAGGTAGGTAGATTTGGTTAGGCAAAAATTGGGGGAAGAAAATGTTGCTAAATATAATTTGGCTGTCCATGGTACTGATTCATGTCTGTCTGTCTGTGTCTGTCTGTGTCTGCGTGTGTGTCTAAGTGTGTGTGTGCTTGTGTGTGCGTGCTTGTGTGTGCTTGTGTGTGCGTGCTTGTGTGTGCGTGTGTGCGTGTGTGCGTGTGTGTGTGTGTGTGTGTGTGTGTGTGTGTGTGTGTGTGTGTGTGTGTGTGTGTGTGTGTGTGTGTGTGTGTGTGTGTGTGTGTGTGTGTGCGCGCAAGTAAACCAACAAGTGTTGACTCACCCTACTTGCATTCCTCCTCTCTTTCTTGTTGGTAAAACAGTCTAGTTTTCATAGGCTACCGAGCTAAAATGCTTCCTATCCTAACTTCCTCGCATGGACAACAATGAATCAGCTAAGTTGGTTAATGTGAGCCTACAATGCTACATCTAGGCTACATATTGAACTTCAATTATCTCAGGTCAGTGGCAAAACATATTAATTTATGATTAGATAAGAATCGGCGTCATAATAATTGGTTTGTACAGAGAATTCATTCCAAATCCCCATCTCCATCCATGGCATAGGAAAGGGCCGATTTAGCAAGCTGGCTACTGCAGGACGTCAACACAAGCAGACCAGAAACAGACACGTTTTTTTTAAATGATGTTTTGCTTAGAAAGTGATTTGATTGGTGTGAAGCCAAATCCAAACTGGCCTCCGTTGGGAGGAGTTTTGTTGAACCAGGATAACCCACAGTTGAGCTCAGCTCAACGCTGATTGGCTAATTCTTTTATAATTTTTTTTAGCAAGAGAGAATGATTTCTCTGGTGAAAATCAGCCACTTGCGAATTGACAGAAAATTATGAAAACACAGAGAGAGATGAAAGATACATTATTTTATTGGTCAAATATTTGGGGAAGCCTGGCTACCCTTGGCATCCGTGAATACATGCCACTGATATAGGCAGGCTATGTGCTGAACAGGCAACCATAGCTAACTATTTTGGTCGATTACCAACAAAATAATTATTGAATCACAAAGCATAACAGAAAAAGCATACAGCATTTCTTATCACTCTTTCAGTGTTGGGGTTTGCACAACCATAACTTATACAGCCTCAGGTTCCCTCAAAATCAGACTGTCTCCACCATTATCTCCCTGAATAATGCATGTTTGTGTGATGCTACTGTACCGAATTGTATAGCTAGATACATTTTTGAGGGTGTTCCTGGGCTGAAAATGTTGTCGACCACCAAGCTAGCCAGCATTACCATCCAACGAAACACAATATCATGTCAACAATCTGCATATCTATCTTTAGCTAGCTAACCTTAGGTAGCTGAAATAAAGGCATTGGGTCTCTTGTGGGGTTCATGCAGTGTAGATACATGATGCTATCGTTAGATTCCTTTGAGTACAAAACAGTCTGAATACAGAAGATGTTAGCTAGTCAAAATTGAACATACTAAGGTTAGCAGCTAACATTGTTAACAGGCTATAAAGGCAACCCAACACTTACCCAACGTTACCAGTCCATGAGAATGGTGGCCATTTCGCAGTCACTCTTCAGCCTTTCAAAATTATGGTTTGGTCATGACTCATGGGCACTCTTTTTCTCGCTACTTTCTCTCTTTTGGGGTCGAAGCTGATTCTGATCCAAGAACAGAGACTGAAACTTGTTGCCTTAGTCTGCTGTTTTTGTTTCTGACAGCTGTAACGTTGAGTTACAAGTGGCTTTCACTTCCTCTCCAGCTCCAGGGCAGCAGGGTAATTTAAGTAGGAGGCATTAGCGCAAAGACACACCTAGCACAGAAGGCCAGCCAAAGGCGGCATCTACCCCCCCTGTTTTCGTTCAAAGTGAAAACACTACACAAGAAGTGGGGCAGCGTAGAGTCGCCAACGACCTGCGGATTTCTGCTTTAAATTCACAAAAAGTGACATTACCTGAAGATTATCTTGCAGAACAAAATGTATTAGATCTCCTAAGCCTGTGTTTACCACAGACCTGATTTTTGGCGCTTATCCAAAAACCCCACAAATAAAACGCCATTACTATTGGTCTCTATTCCACCACCTTTGCGCGCGAGGAAACCATGAATAAGGTTTAGCAAACCTACCAGTTCCAAATGGAAGAAGCATCCATTGTTTCACATATAAATAGCACCATTTTCCATGCACTGTAATTTATAACTTGATAAAAGCTATTGATAAGAGATGGTAAAATGAGCAATTCATTTGGATAAGGGAAATGTAAATATAAATGACACTTGTTTTAGATATATTTGACCTTATAATCCCTGGATGGGAAACAGGTGTGAAACAGGTCATATGTGAAACAGGTCATATGGTGTGAAACAAATGTGAAACAGGTCATATGTGAAACAGGTCATATGGTGTGAAACAGGTCATACGGCAGCAAACTGAAGCATATTAACTTTCCGAGAGTAAAGCTTATGAAATGCTGTGCCATTATGCAGAATTGTAATTGTAAGGCCTTTTAACTTGCAGGAATGGGTACTCTCGAATGTCTTAATTATAGGCTACCCCGACTTTCTAGGTTTCCTATTTCTATCATGTTAAATATTAGCCACTGTCAGTATCGACTGTCAGTAGGCCTAATAACAACACATATTCAACTTCCAATTTACTGTTAGTTCCCTTCAGGTGGTATAGCCTACATTATCATTCCATTTAATTACACTGTTTAGTTTACTTTCATTTGATTCCTCTATAAATCTCGTCACAGCCATGTAGCGGTTGCTGAGGGTCATTAGTAACAGTTCAATCGAGTACATGCTGATCAGACTTCTTTCTATATTATATACCCTTTTACCCTTTTACCACCTGAGGAACATTGCCACGGTGCGACCGTTTCTCTCACCAATGCTTTTATTACAAGCAGGCTTGACTACTCTAATGCTACTCTCATTGGTCAACTCCAAAACATACAGAATGCTGAAACACGGGTACTGACCAAGATCAGACGGAGAGCACACATTACACTGGTTTTAAGGCCTCTGCACTGGCTGCTTGTGGGTTTTAGAATATGTTTTTCAGTTATGTACCCAGTAAGTCCCTCAGGTCCTCTGGCAAGGGCCTTTTAACAATCCCAAAGCCTAGGACCAAGAGGCAAGTAGAGGCAGCTTTTAGTTATTATGCCCCCAGCCTCTGGAATAGCCTGCCAGAGAACCTGAGGGGGGCTGAAACTGTGGACACATTTAAAATAAATATTAAAACACTTTTTAGCTTTGCTTTTACTTAGGGTGCTTTTTAGACATTCAGTTTCTTTCTGAGTTTTTTACCTTATTTGTTGTGTAGTAAATATGTCACCTTTTATTTTCATAGTTTTTTTTTTTTTTTTTTCCTGTGAAGCACATTGCGTTACATTCCATGTCTGAAATGTTCTGTACAAATAAAGCTTGATTTTATTTAATTTGAATGACAACAGAGACAGAATAGTATGGATTGTATTGAGTAGTTTGGAGTAGGCCTTGTCCCAGAGGAACGCTCCTCAGAGCCAGATGCTGATGACAGGTTGCCCTATGCTGGAGCTGGGCAGCTGGCATCTCAACCCTCACTGGGAGAACGGGGATCCGATGACGGGCCTTCTGTTGGTGATGGTGGTGGGGAGGTGGAAGGTGGTTGGAAGACTTATTGCAAAACAGCAAGTGGGAGACAAGGTTTGAGTTCACATAGAAACACTCCCCTAGATTCATGCCCATTGGTTGAAAGAAAGGAAAGTGAATATTGCACGAGTGAGCCCATAGGTTAATCAGCAAGCGTGGGAGAACTGCCTTAGTGTGCCATGCTCATAGGCTGAAGTATATAGGTGAAGGCATTCCACACGCTTGCTAATAGTAGAGGAGAGACGTTACGCTATTATGACACTACCCTATAAATACCTGCAATGCTGACGCTGTAACATAAACACTTTCATAGACACCTACTGTGCTTATGAGGTAATGTTATAATCATTACCATATGAATACCTGCCATGCTAATGAGGTGACATTAACCACTACCCTAAACATATTGGCTATACTGATGAGTGAGAGGAAGTGATGTGTGTTGAGTTCACTAGATTAATGAAAAGTGACAATCCATTCAGACCAGCCTTACCGATTTAACTTTAGTAACTACATTTCAATCGAGTACAGGCTTAATTGAATGACAGAGACGGAGGTATTGAATAGTTTGGGGTAGGCCTCGTCTCCGGGGAATGCTCCTCAGAGACAGATGCTGATGACAGGTTATCCTATGCTGGGCAGCTGGCATTGAAACCCCCATAGCGGAGCAATAGAGATGAGATGCATGCGAAGAATAGAACAGGTGAAGTTACGCTGTACTGGGTAGTATCGACAGTAGTGCTGAGCGATTAGTGCTTTGATGTCGGTTCAGTTTCAGGTTCGATTATTAGGAAATACATTTTGGTTTCAACAAACATTTTTAACAGGAACTGTATTATGAGATAATGAAGTTAGAATGATTTCAGAGCATTTTCATGGACATTTCAAAGCCCAAAAAAAGAAGACATTCAGTTGACACCAACTGCCAAAACATTGAAACTATTCCATTGTCAGTATTATATATTACTGTACCTAGTTTTCATCTGATTACTTTTTCATTTTTCATTCCTTAGAGCAGTGGTTCCCAAACTTGTTATAGTCCCGTACCCCTTCAAACATTCAACCTGCAGCTGCGTACCCCCTCTAGCACCAGGGTCAATGCACTCTCAAATGTTGTTTTTTTGCCATCATTGTAAGCCTGCCACACACACACTATACGATACAATTTATTAAACATAAGAATGAGTGTGAATTTGTCAGAACCCGGCTCATGGGAAGCGACAAAGAGCTATTTATAGGACCAGGGCACAAATAATAATAATCAAAAATGGGAACGTTGGTTAAATGCTTGGCATTAAAAGTACCACATGGAATGTTCACTCATTCAAGTGCGCTGAGCACAGAAAGAAAATAGTGCAATGTGTTTGATTGAAACGAGACGTCTGCGTGTACGTCTACCCAACCATGCATGCTGTAAGAGATATGCATGATTAACATGAAACGCCAACCGAGCGATAAACACAACAGTGCATGCCGTAATGCGGGAAGATATGTGCACATGCCCAAGTTAAGGTCCAATGCCGAACCTGAGTGCCTCCCATTGTTACGCTGATTTGTTTAGAAGAGATGCTACGTATGACGGTAGTTAGTACCCAACCACACATGGCGCAATGCTATTTGTAAGACACGAGATGTTTTCTGCTTTAAACCCAGCCGTACATACGGTAAACGAGAGATGGGGGACACATCCCAAAGAGTGTCTGACCCAAAAGCTGAGTGTTTCATGAATGACCGCCACATGCATGCGTGGTAAGTAGCCGTTGCTGAGAAGGTGTCAAATAGATTTGGCCTAGCGTGTGACGTGTTGCAGAGCATAACCAGTGACCTCGTTGCTGGAGAGCGATGGTGGAATTCTACCCAATGTAGCTGCGGTGGTTACCGCTCCAGTTCTGAAAGAAAGACTAGTGTTCCGTAAAGGAGAAAGGTAGCACCTTTTCTTCCTAGGTTCTGGGCTTTCTAGGGAGTTTTTCCGAGCCACCGTGCTTCTACGCCTGCATCCTTTGCTGTTTTGGGGGTTTTACGCTGGGTTTCTGTACAGCACTTTGTGACATCAGCTGATGTAAGAAGGGCTTCATAATTAAATGTGATTGATTGAAGAAGTTCTACTGGCGTGAGTGGTTGAAGCGCTTCAATATTGACAAACATGAATCATTGTTCCTGTTTGGACAATTACTCAGTGAGTACAGTGACTTGTTTAGTGTTGTTGACGAGACGCTGATGGGAAGTATGACCTGAAACCTAAAAGTTTTAACAATGAAGTTCTGAGTAATAGTCCATTATGATTATTTCACCCACTAAATATTACATTCATGACGGTGAATATGAAACCCCGGATGTACAGAAATCCCATATGGTAGGTGTACCCCATGAATACTTGGAAAAGAAAAGGAGAGCCACACACTCTAGGAGCTCAGATGCAATAATTTAATAACCAACATTTTGATAGACAAGCTGTCTTCATCAGGGTATAATGACATACACTGCGGGTCACTCATTTATGTAGTTTAGTTTATTTCGTTTTCCTGAAACTATATCAATTAGTGACCCGCAGTGTTTGTCATTACACCCTGATGAAGACAACTTGTCTGTCGAAACGTTGGTTATTAGGTTATTAAATGATTGCACCTGAGCTTCTAGAGTGTTCCCCTCTCCTTTTCATTTTCAAGCGTTCTACTCCGCTAGCCAGCACCTCTCCTAAACAGGTGTTTCTTTCAACTCCAGAGTACCGTGTGAATAGCCTCGAGACCATCTATGAAATCAGCATTTAAATCCAACCGGATCTGATAACTGAAATTAATGACAAGGTTAATATCAATGTGGAATGATGGCTAATTTATCAGTCCTCTTCTCCTAGGGGGTAAACGTGGAGCAAAACATAGCGGTAAATGCTGTATGCTATGAAAAACCGCGATGAAATGGATATCCTGTAGCCTGGGATCAGAGGTATTACAGATGAGAGCGGTGGAAGAAAGACCAGCCTGGTCAGAGGCACCCATAGTCTCACATCTTAGAATATTCCCCCTTTGCAGGCAAAAGCTGATTCAGAAGCCTTTCCTCTGGGACAACCAACCTCTTATCCCGAGGAAGGAATACCATTGTCTGAGAGTGTTTGTAGATCAATCGCTGGAATGATAGACATAGCTTCTCCCTCAGGGGAGATATCCAGTCTGACATGACTTAAAACGTCACCACCCCCTTTTTTTATTTTCGCCTGAAATTACAGACTCAAATGTAACTGCCTGTAGCAAGGATATGCATATTCTTGGGACCATTTGAAAGGAGCCACTTTGACATTTGTGGAAATGTGAAAGGAATTTTTATTTTTATTTAACTAGGCAGTCAGTTAAGAACAAATTCCTTTTTTCAATGACAGCCCAGGAACAGTGGGTTAACTTCCTTGTTCAGGGGCAGAACGACAGTTTTTTACTATGTCAGCTCTGGGATTTGAGCTTGCAACCTTTCGGTGACTATTCCAATGCTCTAACCACTAGGCTACCTGCCAACCATGTAGAATGTAGGAGAATATAACACAATAGATCTGGTAAAAGATAATACAAAGAAAAAGCCAACCGTTCTTTTGTATTTCTTTTCTACCATCATCTTTGAAATGCAAGAGAAAGGCCACAATGTATTATTCCAGCCCAGGTGCCATATAGATTTTGGCCACTAGATGCCAGCACTGTATGCTTAAATATGCCATTTTTTTTTATTAATAACTGTTTATGTTCAAAATTGTGCACTCTCCTCAAACAATAGCATGGTATTATTTCACTGTAATACCTACTGTAAATTGAACAGTGCAGTTAGATTAACAAGAATTTAAGCTTTCTGCCAATATCAGATATGTCTATGTCCTGGGAGATTTTCTTGTTACTTACAACCTCATTCTAACCGCATTAACCTACGTTAGCTCAACCGTCCCGTGGAAGGGACACCGATTCCGAAGAAGTTTTAAACAACACAGAAGCGCACTGCTTTACCAGCTGTCTGTGTGACTCAGTTGGTAGCGCATGTTGCTTCCAACGGCAGTGTTTTGGGTTTGATTCCCACAGGGACGAGTATGATTTAAAAAAATACATGCATTCACTACTTTAAGTCACTCTGGATAAGAGTGTCTGTTAAATGTAAGACTGTTGCTGCAAACCAGCAACTGGGAGAGGTTTGAGTTGAAAGGAAAGTGATTATTGTGATTAGTGTGAATTTAAGTATGCTCTCTCTAATTCTATCTTTCTCTCTTTCTTCCTCTCTCTCGGAGGATCTGAGCCCTAGGACCATGCCTCAGGACTACATGGCATGATGACTCCTTGCTGTCCCCAGTCCACCTGGCCGTGCTGCTGCTCCAGTTTCAACTGTTCTGCCTGCGGCTATGGAATCCTGACCTGTTCACCGGACGTGCTACCTGTCCCAGACCTATTATTTGACCATGCTGGTTATTTATGAACATTTGAACATCTTGGCCATGTTCTGTTATAATCTCCACCCGGCACAGCCAGAAGAGGACTGGCTACCCCTCATAGCCTGGTTCCTCTCTCGGTTTCTTCCTAGGTTTTGGCCTTTCTAGGGAGTTTTTCCTAGCCAATGTGCTTCAACATCTGCATTGCTTGCTGGGTTTCTGTACAGCACTTTGAGATATCAGTTGATGTACGAAGGGCTATATAAATACATTTGATTTTATTTTGATTTGATTATTGCATGAGTGAGCCCATAGGTTAATCAGCAACCATGATGGACTTGCCATACTCATAGGCTGAAGTTAATAGGTGAAGGCATCCCACATGCTTGTTAATAGTGAAGGAGGAGGTGACATTATGACACTAACCTATACAGTAAATACCTTCTATGCTGACAAAGTAACATTATAGATACCTGCTATGCTAATGAGACAGCATTATAAACGCGGGCTATACTGATGTGGTAACATTATAAACACTACCGTATAAATAAACACATGCTATGCTGATGAGTAAGAGAAAGCAATGTGAGTTGTGAGTTTACAAGATGAATGAAAAGGGACGATCCAATTGACCAAAACAAAAGACATGTAGGCTGATTCATTCGCTATGGAGCGGAGAGCCAGTTGGAACAGGACACATGGCTCAATAATTGGCTGTGCCAATCACAAAGTTCCATGGTTAGTGCAGGCAATAGACGAGTGTACACCCTACTATTGTACACTATTCACTCTTGTAATTGTATGTGCACTGATCTTGCAACATCAACATGGGTTAAAGAACGGAAAGAAACATACAACAAAAATCTAACTAAATGATTGGATTACTTTAGAAAAATGAGTTGAATTATCTTCCCTACACATAATCCCAACCCGAATCAAATGATGAAGTAATTCATCTGCTCCTCTTGCCCACTACATGGCAGAAAGATAGGCTCACTTTAAACATGCCCTAGATAAGGTGCTTTTGAGTGACATTGGAAGAACGGTTGAGGCTAGAAACACAACTAGTGTGTGGTGTTGTTCAGCAGGAAGCCTACAACGTGACCATGTGAAATGACCTCTTCACAGTGAAAATGTCGTCCCAAAGACAACAAGGACCCCCCCCCCACTAAGGACTGTGATTGAGCTAGCCAACCATCCTTCAGGTTCAATGGATTAATTCAGTCTCATCATGGTCCTTCATTTTCTCCCCGCAGTTACACTGTATTCAACCCCGTGGAACGGGTTGAAGGGTCAATTCTTAACATAAAGAAGTGAAACTCAGGGCTTTGTTAAAGTGTTCCCTTTAGGCCGTACATTGCATTTCATCTTCCTGTAATGCAAAGAAGGGACTTAATTGGAGGTCAAAGGGGGTGTTTTCTAAGGGTTACAAAGGTTGATTTACCAAAATGTAACATAATTGTGTCACAGCACAAATTCTGTTACATTGAAATAATAATATACAGTGCCTTGCGAAAGTATTCGGCCCCCTTGAACTTTGCGACCTTTTGCCACATTTCAGGCTTCAAACATAAAGATATAAAACTGTATTTTTTTTGTGAAGAATCAACAACAAGTGGGACACAATCATGAAGTGGAACAACATTTATTGGATATTTCAAACTTTTTTAACAAATCAAAAACGGAAAAATTGGGCGTGCAAAATTATTCAGCCCCTTTACTTTCAGTGCAGCAAACTCTCTCCAGAAGTTCAGTGAGGATCTCTGAATGATCCAATGTTGACCTAAATGACTAATGATGATAAATACTCCACTACTCCACTACAATCCTAAAGAAAACATGTACTTTTTATTCCCAAAATCATTCGCTACATTTCGAATGCTCAGGCAGGACAGCAATATGGTTCAATTCACGCACCTATCAATATAAGGAATTTGATGTATAACATCTCCCTTTACTTTTTCCTTTTACTCAAGTATGACAATTTAGTACTTTTTCCACCACTGTACTCAAGTACATTTAAAACCATATACGTTTAGACTTTTACTTTTAGCTTGAGTCATTTTCTATTAAGGTATCTTTACTTTTACTCAAGTATGACAATTTAGTACTATTTCCACCACTGTACTAAAGTACATTTAAAACCATATACGTTTAGACTTTTACTTTTAGCTTGAGTCATTTTCTATTAAGGTATCTTTACTTTTACTCAAGTATGACAATGTAGCACTTGTTCCACCACTGTATAAAACACAATAAATGGGATGAAAGAGCGTTGGAACTAAGTGTTTGAACTTTCTCATTCACGCAACAGTCCCCATGTTTTGCATCTGATGCCGGCTATTTCATGGGAATTAAAGGGGAAGCACAGCATCAGCAGGGGATGGACGGAGACGGTTTACAATTCATTTAGGGGCTGTCACAACACACTTACAGGTTAGCTACTCATCAGACTGAGTGGGGTTCAGCAGTGTTGTTGGTATTGGTCTGCAGAAGCCTATACCCTGTGTCAGGACTCGTTCTTCCCTGCCTTCCGACCTGAACACTCTCAAAGTTCAGCAGGCAGGCCCAGCTCTATGATTTACACACTGCAGAGTAGTAAAAACAATCTTATTCAAATGTAGAATGTTTACTGAAGAAGACGGGTGCAGAGAAGAAGAAAATATTGCTCGGATGTGTTTTTATAATTAGGCCCATAGCTTCAGGCATGCAGCCAATACGCCCCTCCCCTTCAAACTTACTAGTAAGGGCCTGAGCGTTTCCTACAATATGTTTCTATTTATTGATATGAGACTGATTTAGAAGGGGTTAAGAGTAGATGTAATAAATATCTCTGTATTTATGAGACCATGTTAATGGCAAATCTCACGGAACACTTTGAAATTGAATCCTTGCTTCCCGTATAAATGGGCTAAATTATAACGCTGGGGCTATAAATTGTGTTGTCGTGGTGACGAGGGGAGTGACCTACTTAATGAGAGTTTAAGTTTCTATTTGACAATCATAACAAGACTCCTGTTTTCAATATAGACGGGTTACAGTGGTGCGCTATGGAATTGCTCAAATATAACTCCGATGCACTGTATATTTCACACAGACAAGCCCTGGATCCCAGCAGTTTATCATACCAAGCTAATGATGAGCAAGTGGACACAGCTCTCACAGTGGAGTCAACCAAGAGTCAACCAAGAGTCAACCAAGAGTCACAGAGTTCCTAACAATAGCGCTAGGAAGGAGAAGGAATAGAGTTCACGCACAGGGCCACGCAAACAAACACAATAGAATATGTGAAATTGGAGCACATAGACTGTAAACAAGTCAACACAAGTGGCCTAAACAATCTTTAAGAATCAGATAGCTATTCCTGAATGTAGGGCAATGCACTAGAGATCAGTCCCCTAGTGAGGATGCAGAGGGAAACACTTCAAACAACAGAGTTCAGGAACGATGGAGACCACGGCATGCTACACACAATAGAACTATAAAACCCAAACATGAGTAAACATACACGAAACCACATCAGACGAAAGCAGGTCTGGCTGAAACCTTGAAGAGAGTTCAGACAACGATCGAGAGATACAGGGAATGACTGGGTCAAACGGAGAGACAGTTTCAGGGCTTCGACTCCCCACAATATATGTATGGATTGTTTGGTGTGTGTGTGTGTGTGTGTGTGTGTTTAGACTTTGTGTCTTTGAGGAGGCTGGATTGTTCGTGACCTAAACTCTGTTCCCAGGATCCGTACCGGCCCGGAGAGGACAGATTAAATAAACTAGAAGCACTGATAGAACCCAGGCCCGGCCCGGCCCAGACCCTAGACACACACACGGACACTCACACACAGATGAGCTGCAGCCAACACAAACACACTCTTGCCATCACGCCCCCGGAGCTGCCGGGGACACTGTCCGCTCTCAGCACACAACAAATATGCCTGCAAATGGACCATGACGAGATGTGTGTTCAAAAATCTCTCCACATTCATGTACCATAGAAAAATCTCTATACGACTCTCTGCATTAATCATAATTACGGTGGAAACAGCACTAATCAATCACTCCTCTCTCTAGATAGAAACATACTACCCAGATTTTGAAAAATATATACTGAACCTTAGACAGGTCCCTGGTGTACACAAACCCCATCCATCCTGTTTGGAGAGGAGCAGAAGTCAGCTAAGTTGGCAGCTAAATGTGTAACCCTGTGCCACAACCAGAGAGAGGTGGGATAGACTCAGCGATTGTTACCCAGCTAGCAAATTTGGTTCCTGAAGTTGTGGGAACGTGTGTTTTTTGTTTGACATTGCTTGTGGGGGAAAGCCATACATTTCCTGACCAGTAAAACGGAAGTTTTTTAAACGTTCTAAGAGCCTTTGAAATTGTTACCCAGCTAGCACCTTGGAAGTTGAGAATATATGTTTTTTGTTTGACATTGTTTGTCGGAACGAAGCCATAAGTTTCCTGACCGGTAAAATGTGTGAAAATGTTGCCTGTTCTGGGAACGTTTATTTTTAGGTTGCAGGGAGGTACTGAGAAGTCTTTACTCTGGTTCCTTGAACATTTTTCAGGGAGGTTTTATTAACGCTTGAGAATGGAAGTTGTAGGTTATTTGGATGTTTTTTAATTACTTCTTTAAAACTGAATGTTTCAATGACTTTTAATAACACTGCTAGCTTTATTTTGGGGCGGCAGGGTAGCCTAGTGGTTAGAGCGTTGGACTAGTAACCGGAAGGTTGCAAGTTCGAATCCCCGAGCTGACAAGGTACGAATCTGTCGTTCTGCCCCTGAACAGGCAGTTAACCCACTGTTCCTAGGCCGTCATTGAAAATAAGAATTTGTTCTTAACTGACTTGCCTAGTAAAAAAATAAAGGTAACAATTGGGTTAACTTTTTTGAACTCCAAGCACAGATGGAGATGCACACATGGAAATGAATTTCCTTAGGCATTACTGTATGTGACAATAAAATAGAAAAGTGAATCATGTGAACATTTTATTGTGACACAGCTTCAGGGAGATTCATACCTATGATTGTCTGTTCTCCATCCGTGGAATTAGTCCACTGCGCCACCATACAAAGCATTCAAAGCTGTTCATTTTAGTCCATTCCCATTTCAAAAGGAAACAAGTACTCGTTAAGATCAAGTGTAGCCAATTAGACACACGTGAACACACTTAAGAAGATCGTGGCGAGAGAGAGTTTTGTTGATGCTGAGAACAAAAGTAATATGTTTTTAAAAAAAACATTCTTAGAACATTCTCCAGTGATTTTTATGAAAAGTTTTCTTAATGTTCTGAAAACATTCCCACAGAAGAACGTTGTTTCTTAACGTTCTGGGGACAATTTGAGAACATAATTTCGGCTTGCACTACTGGCACATCTACTTCCATAGATGATTTCATTGTTACACATGATCTCATTGTACTGATATACAGTGCCTTCAGAAAGTATTCACACCACTTGCCTTTCCCACATTTTGTTGTGGTACAACCTGAATTTAAAATGAATTAAACGTATATATTTTTTTGTCACTGGCCTACACACAATACCCCATAATGTCCAAGTGGAATTGTGTTTTTGGTCATTTTTATAATTTAATAAAAAACGAAAATCTGAAACGATTTGAGTCAAAAATAATTCAACCCCTTTGTTATGGCAAGCCTAACTTATTTCAGGAGTAAAAATGTGCTTAACAAGTGGAATAATAAGTTGTATGGAATCATTTTTAACATGAGGTTTTAATGACTACCTCATCTCTGTACCCCACACATAATTGTAAGGTCCCTCATTGTACGTTTAGCTAGCTAGCCGACTTTTATATACAGTGGGGCAAAAACGTATTTAGTCAGCCACCAATTGTGCAAGTTCTCCCACTTAAAAAGATGAGAGAGGTCTGTAATTTTCATGCAGGTACACTTCAACTATGACAGACAAAATGAGAAAGAAATCCAGAAAATCACATTGTAGGATTTTTAATGAATTTATTTGCAAATTATGGTGGAAAATAAGTATTTGGTCACCTACAAACAAGCAAGATTTCTGGCTCTCACAGACCTGTAACTTCTTCTTTAAGAGGCTCCTCTGTCCTCCACTTGTTACCTGTATTAATGGCACCTGTTTGAACTTGTTATCAGTATAAAAGACACCTGTCCACAACCTCAAATGGGCACACTCCAAACTCCACTATGGCCAAGACCAAAGAGCTGTCAAAGGACACCAGAAACAAAATTGTAGACCTGCACCAGGCTGGGAAGACTGAATATGCAATAGGTAAGCAGCTTGGTTTGAAGAAATCAACTGTGGGAGCAATTATTAGGAAATGGAAGACATACAAGACTACTGATAATCTCCCTCGATCTGGGGCCCAACGCAAGATCTCAATGATCAAAATGATCACAAGGTGAGCAAAAATCCCAGAACCACACGGGGGGACCTAGTGAATGACCTGCAGAGAGCTGGGACCAAAGTAACAAAGCCTACCATCAGTAACACACTACGCCGCCAGGGACTCAAATCCTGCAGTGCCAGACGTGTCCCCCTGCTTAAGCCAGTACATGTCCAGGCCCGTCTGAAGTTTGCTAGAGAGCATTTGGATGATCCAGAATAAGATTGGGAGAATGTCATATGGTCAGATGAAACCAAAATAGTACTTTTTGGTAAAAACTCAACTCATCTTGTTTGGAGGAAAAGAATGCTGAGTTGCATCCAAAGAACACCATACCCACTGTGAAGCATGGGGGTGGAAACATCATGCTTTGGGGCTGTTTTTCTGCAAAAGGACCAGGGCGACTGATCCGTGTAAAGGAAAGAATGAATGGGGCCATGTATCGTGAGATTTTGAGTGAAAACCTCCTTCCATCAGCAAGGGCATTGAAGATAAAATGTTGCTGGGTCTTTCAGCATGACAATGATCCCAAACACACCACCCGGGCAACGAAGGAGTGGCTTCGTAAGAAGCATTTCAAGGTCCTGGAGTGGCCTAACCAGTCTCCAGATCTCAACCCCATAGAAAATCTTTGGAGGGAGTTGAAAGTCAGTGTTGCCCAGCAACAGCCCCAAAACATCACTGCTCTAGAGGAGATCTGAATGGAGGAATGGGCCAAAATACCATTTACATTTACATTTAAGTCATTTAGCAGACGCTCTTATCCAGAGCGACTTACAAATTGGTGCATTCACCTTATGACATCCAGTGGAACAGCCACTTTACAATAGTGCATCTAAATCTTTTAAGGGGGGTGAGAAGGATTACTTTATCCTATCCTAGGTATTCCTTAAAGAGGTGGGGTTTCAGGTGTCTCCGGAAGGTGGTGATTGACTCCGCTGTCCTGGCGTCGTGAGGAGTTTGTTCCACCATTGGGGGGCCAGAGCAGCGAACAGTTTTGACTGGGCTGAGCGGGAACTGTACTTCCTCAGTGGTAGGGAGGCGAGCAGGCCAGAGGTGGATGAACGCAGTGCCCTTGTTTGGGTGTAGGGCCTGATCAGAGCCTGGAGGTACTGAGGTGCCGTTCCCCTCACAGCTCCGTAGGCAAGCACCATGGTCTTGTAGCGGATGCGAGCTTCAACTGGAAGCCAGTGGAGAGAGCGGAGGAGCGGGGTGACGTGAGAGAACTTGGGAAGGTTGAACACCAGACGGGCTGCGGCGTTCTGGATGAGTTGTAGGGGTTTAATGGCACAGGCAGGGAGCCCAGCCAACAGCGAGTTGCAGTAATCCAGACGGGAGATGACAAGTGCCTGGATTAGGACCTGCGCCGCTTCCTGTGTGAGGCAGGGTCGTACTCTGCGGATGTTGTAGAGCATGAACCTACAGGAACGGGCCACCGCCTTGATGTTAGTTGAGAACGACAGGGTGTTGTCCAGGATCACGCCAAGGTTCTTAGCGCTCTGGGAGGAGGACACAATGGAGTTGTCAACCGTGATGGCGAGATCATGGAGCGGGCAGTCCTTCCCCGGGAGGAAGAGCAGCTCCGTCTTGCCGAGGTTCAGCTTGAGGTGGTGATCCGTCATCCACACTGATATGTCTGCCAGACATGCAGAGATGCGATTCGCCACCTGGTCATCAGAAGGGGAAAGGAGAAGATTAATTGTGTGTCGTCTGCATAGCAATGATAGGAGAGACCATGTGAGGTTATGACAGAGCCAAGTGACTTGGTGTATAGCGAGAATAGGAGAGGGCCTAGAACAGAGCCCTGGGGGACACCAGTGGTGAGAGCGCGTGGTGAGGGGAGACAGATTCTCGCCACGCCACCTGGTAGGAGCGACCTGTCAGGTAGGACGCAATCCAAGCGTGGGCCGCGCCGGAGATGCCCAACTCGGAGAGGGTGGAGAGGAGGATCTGATGGTTCACAGTTTTGAAGGCAGCCGATAGGTCTAGAAGGATGAGAGCAGAGGAGAGAGAGTTAGCTTTAGCAGTGCGGAGCGCCTCCGTGATACAGAGAAGAGCAGTCTCAGTTGAATGACTAGTCTTGAAACCTGACTGATTTGGATCAAGAAGGTCATTCTGAGAGAGATAGCGGGGGAGCTGGCCAAGGACAGCACGTTCAAGAGTTTTGGAGAGAAAAGAAAGAAGGGATACTGGTCTGTAGTTGTTGACATCGGAGGGATCGAGTGTAGGTTTTTTCAGAAGGGGTGCAACTCTCGCTCTCTTGAAGACGGAAGGGACGTAGCCAGCGGTCAGGGATGAGTTGATGAGTGAGGTGAGGTAAGGGAGAAGGTCTCCGGAAATGGTCTGGAGAAGAGAGGAGGGGATAGGGTCAAGCGGGCAGGTTGTTGGGCGGCCGGCCGTCACAAGACGCGAGATTTCATCTGGAGAGAGAGGGAGAAAGAGGTCAGAGCACAGGGTAGGGCAGTGTGAGCAGAACCAGCGGTGTCGTTTGACTTAGCAAACGAGGATCGGATGTCGTCGACCTTCTTTTCAAAATGGTTGACGAAGTCATCTGCAGAGAGGGAGGAGGGGGAGGGGAGGAGGATTCAGGAGGGAGGAGAAGGTGGCAAAGAGCTTCCTAGGGTTAGAGGCAGATGCTTGGAATTTAGAGTGGTAGAAAGTGGCTTTAGCAGCAGAGACAGAGGAGGAAAATGTAGAGAGGAGGGAGTGAAAGGATGCCAGGTCCGCAGGGATGCGAGTTTTCCTCCATTTCCGCTCGGCTGCCCGGAGCCCTGTTCTGTGAGCTCGCAATGAGTCGTCGAGCCACGGAGCGGCAGGGGAGGACCGAGCCGGCCTGGAGGATAGGGGACATAGAGAGTCAAAGGATGCAGAAAGGGAGGAGAGGAGAGTTGAGGAGGCAGAATCAGGAGATAGGTTGGAGAAGGTTTGAGCAGAGGGAAGAGATGATAGGATGGAAGAGGAGAGAGTAGCGGGGGAGAGAGAGCGAAGGTTGGGACGGCGCGATACCATCCGAGTAGGGGCAGTGTGGGAAGTGTTGGATGAGAGCGAGAGGGAAAAGGATACAAGGTAGTGGTCGGAGACTTGGAGGGGAGTTGCAATGAGGTTAGTGGAAGAACAGCATCTAGTAAAGATGAGGTTGAGCGTATTGCCTGCCTTGTGAGTAGGGGGGGAAGGTGAGAGGGTGAGGTCAAAAGAGGAGAAGAGTGGAAAGAAGGAGGCAGAGAGGAATTAGTCAAAGGTAGACGTGGGGAGGTTAAAGTCGCCCAGAACTGTGAGAGGTGAGCCGTCCTCAGGAAAGGAGCTTATCAAGGCATCAAGCTCATTGATGAACTCTCCGAGGGGACCTGGAGGGCGATAAATGATAAGGATGTTAAGCTTGAAAGGGCTGGTAACTGTGACAGCATGAAATTCAAAGGAGGCGTTATACAGATGGGTAAGGGGAGAAAGAGAGAATGACCACTTGGGAGAGATGAGGATCCCGGTGCCACCACCCCGCTGACCAGAAGCTCTCGGGGTGTGCGAGAACACGTGGGTGGACGAAGAGAGAGCAGTAGGAGTAGCAGTGTTATCTGTGGTGATCCATGTTTCCGTCAGTGCCAAGAAGTTGAGGGACTGGAGGGAGGCATAGGCTGAGATGAACTCTGCCTTGTTGGCCGCAGATCGGCAGTTCCAGAGGCTACCGGAGACCTGGAACTCCACGTGGGTCGTGCGCTGGGACCACCAGATTAGGGTGTCCGCGACCCACGCGGTGTGGAGCGTTTGTATGGTCTGTGCAGAGAGGAGAGAACAGGGATAGACAGACACATAGTTGACAGGCTACAGAAGAGGCTACGCTAATGCAAGGAGATTGGAATGACAAGTGGACGACACGTCTCGAATGTTCAGAAAGTTAAGCTTACGTAGCAAGAATCTTATTGACTAAAATGATTAAAATGATACAGTACTGCTGAAGTAGGCTAGCTGGCAGTGGCTGCGTTGTTGACTTTGTAGGCTAGCTGGCAGTGGCTGCGTTGATGACACTACACTAATCAAGTCGTTCCGTTGAGTGTAATAGTATCTACAGTGCTGCTATTCGGGGGCTAGCTGGCTAGCTAGCAGTGTTGATTACGTTACGTTGCGTTAAAAGAATGACAATAGCTGGCTAGCTAACCTAGAAAATCGCTCTAGACTACACAATTATCTTTGATACACAGACAGCTATGTAGCTAGCTATGTAGCTAGCTACGATCAAACAAATCAAACCGTTGTGCTGTAATGAAATGAAATGAAAATGTGATACTACCTGTGGAGCGAAGCGGAATGCGACCGGGTTGTTGAGTGCGGAAGTTCTATTCAGTAGACGTTGGCTAGCTGTTGGCTAGCTAGCAGTGTCTCCTACGTTAAGGACAACAAATAGCTGGCTAGCTAACCTCGGTAAATTAAGATAATCACTCTAAGACTACACGCTCTAAACTACACAATTATCTTGGATACGAAGACAGCAAAGACAACTATGTAGCTAGCTAACACTACACTAATCAAGTCGTTCAGTTGAGTGTAATAGTTTCTACAGTGCTGCTATTCAGTAGACGGTGGACGTTTGCTAGCTGGCTAGCTACTGGGCAGATAGCAGTGTAGACTACGTTAGGACGACGAAATACGAAGTTGCAATAGAAGTGCTGACTGTTTCACTTTGTTGTCCTCTTTCTTTTCCTTTTTCTTCTGTCCTTCTTTTGTCCTT
The DNA here is from genome assembly GCF_023373465.1 of Oncorhynchus keta. Lineage (NCBI taxonomy): Eukaryota > Metazoa > Chordata > Actinopteri > Salmoniformes > Salmonidae > Oncorhynchus > Oncorhynchus keta. Next base: position 45,514,873 of record NC_068422.1, on the reverse strand, counting down.
ATTTTGTCTTCCTTTCTTCTGTTAACTAGATATTTTTTGTTGTTATTCTTTGTAAGCTAGCTAGCTTCTTCCAGGAGAGTCCCTAGCAACTGCTTAGCAACAAGTAAACAATTCTGCTAGCAATTCAGCTAGCAAGACTGTACAATTTTATTAAAAATAGTTACTTTTTCAAAAGCCTGTCTTTTTTGGTTTGCTCCTTGTTTTGTCTTCTATTGAGTCTTGCAGTTTTCTCTTGATTTTTTTCGATGTACTTCACTCTAAAAAAACATTTAAATCTCAATATATACAGGCAACATAGCAGCAACAGTGTGTGAAATCCTTGTGAAGACTTACAGAAAACAATTGACCTCTGTCATTGCCAACAAAGGGTATATAACAAAGTATTGAGATAAACTTTTGTTATTGACCAAATACATATTTTCCACCATAATTTGCAAATAAAATCATAAAAAATCCTAAAATGTGATTTTCTGGATTTTTTTTCTCATTTTGTCTGTCATAGTTGAAGTGTACCTATGATGAAAATTACAGTTCTCTCTTATCTTTTTAAGTGGGAGAACTTGCACAATTGGTGGCTGACTAAATACTTTTTTTGCCCCACTGTACTACAGGTAGTTAACTTCATATTAGCTTGTTATCTTGATGTAGGCCTATTTATCATTGAAAATTTGTAGATAACAGCAATGTAATCGGGTGAATGGATTGTCTGCTTCAGCTGTCAGACAAGGAAGTTGGTGTACTACTTTGATAGGGTAGGTTGTGGGATAACATTATGCACATTTTTCCAGTTTTAGTCCCTAGAGAGGAAAACTATGAAGACAGACAGAGAGATAATATTCAGGTCTGTCGAATTGTAATACAATTAAGATGGTTTCTTTGTGATGTCTGTCCTCAGATATGGAGAGCTGTGAAAGCCTGCCTGTAGATGAAGAGGTCCCAGTGAATGTCCCAATAGACTGCTGGCACATCCTTGTATGCCATGGTTTGTATGTGCACTTATGTTAGCAAATGTTGTTTACAACAATACAGTTAAAAGTCCCAAACAATGTAGGCTAATCCTTCTCCTGGAGGTGTGCTGGGTGTGCAGGCTTCTATTCCAGCCCAGCACTAGCACACCTTATTAAAATGATCAAACCTAATGAGTTGATAATAATGTGTATTATTGCTGGGCTGGAATAAAAGCCTGTTCAACCAGGTAATCAGGGAGTGGAGCAAGGTTGGCAAACTCTGGTATGGACTTTTTTGTTCACCTGAAATTATGCTTTAGTAATAACAGCGTACTTACTAAAATGCCTAACATTTACAAACAAGTTAGATTATTTGTACATGTTTTAAATATTTTCATTCATTCAATGTTGATTCATTCAAGTGAAGTGTTTAAACTTGTTTTAATCATTACAGATCACATTTCTGCAATAAAAAGGTGTGAAGGGGATCTGTCTCTAATTTGTCTGTGTTTCTGTGTTGCTTTCTCAAATGAACATTAACCTTTTGTCCCGTTGTGAGCTCTCCAACTTAAAATTATACCAGTAGATAAGGTATATGAGGCTAACCGTACGGCAGATTTTCGACATCATTTTTCTGGCATGAAAATGTTTAGTGCAAATCCAAACCTTCTATCCTAGGTACAATACCGTACATGAAAATAAGGAACTGGCAATTTGTAGGCTAATTCAAAATATCAAAAAGGAAAATGTGGCAGGGCGAGTGTTTTAATTCTACCTTGCTTATTTGCAGAGAAGGATTTTAGAATACATAGACAATCAGAAGGTCAACGGCATGGAAGAGGATTGCAGATATGTTGGTGTGGATGGTGGGTGAAGAGAGATTTGCACAATGTTTGCAAGTCATAGCTACAATTTATTTTACCCAAAGTACCCATTCATGTGCATGTAGGCCTACTGTATGTATTTGACAGGAAGTGAGCAAAATCATCAATGTGTCAAGGTTAGGCATCCCGCTAGCGGGACAACTTCCGGTGAAAATGTAGGGCGCGCAATGCAAATAAATAATCAGAAAATTATGGATATTAAACATTTTAGTACATACAAGTGTCTTATATTGGTTAAAAGCTTAAATTATTGTAAATCTAACTGTACTGTCTGATTTACAGTAGGCTTTACAGTGAAAGCATGCCATGTGATTGTTTGAGGACGGCGCCCCACCTCAAAATATTTTTCCACAGGCACAGGTTTCATAAATTCACAAATAGCGATTAAATATTCACTTACTTTTTGAAAATCTTCCCCTGATTTGTCATCCAAAGAGTCCCAGCTACAACATGTAGTGTCGTTTTCTTAGATAAAATCATTCTTTATATCCCAAAAGGTCAGTTTAGTTGATGCCATCGATTTGAGTAATCCACTCGTTCAACAGGCAGAGAAAGGAATCCAAAAAGCTACCACTAAACTTTGTTAAAACAAGTCAAAATACATTTCTATTTAATCCTCAGATACACGAAGATGTAATTAAACTATAATATTTCATACATAAAGAAGTATGTTCAATAGGAAAACGATATTAGCAGGTGCGTGTCCTCTTCGTCGTGCACGCATACACGAATTTCCAAGTCTGTGTCCTTGTACTAAAACTCATTATTCTTCCTCATTTTGGAAGAAACAAGCCTGAAACCTTCAACAAAGACTACTGACACACAGTGGAAGCCATAGGAATTGCATACTGGGAGCTTGATTGAATGATTTCCCTATACGTTTCACTGGAAGAGCATGGCCTCTCAAAAAAAAACACATTCGTATTGTTTTTTCTTTGGATTTTCTCCTACTATATCTATTGTGTTATAGTCTTCTACATTATTTTCAACTATCTACAAACTCCAGATTGTTTTCTTTCCAATGGTTCCAATTATATGCATGTCCTGCCATCAGGGCCTGAGCAACAGGCAGTTTACTTTGGACACGTCAGTCAGGCGGAAATTGAAAAAAGGACAGAAACTGAACAAGTTTTTTAAAGGTACCATAATCCAATTGGTAGCATATTACATGTGCAATTCATGCTTAGTGTATCATTTACGATGTTATAATGCTTGTTACTGGTGATTTCTGTCCTTTGGTGGGCAAATTTCAAAACTACACAACACATTTACAAATGGTGGCTTTGATCACGGTTTTCAGGTTAAGGTTGCCTGATGTTCATAGCTAGCAGGCAGCACAAGCAAACATTGTTGTGAAATTCTCTCTTCAACACCAACAATCTCTGCAATCCTCCTCCATGCCATTGACCTTATGACTGTGTCTCTGTATTCTAGCGAAGCAAAATTTGAAAATCAGACACAGCGATGATTGGCTTCCCTCCATTTTTTTTGGTTTTCCTTGCCAGGAACTAATGACAGGTGGAACTATGTTTCATGAACGGAAGATTTTCAAGCAAACTTCAGCGGTGGCTGAGTGCAATTTGCATAGTAGAGCAGAGCTGAACTTTATATATCGCTCCGCTAGCAGGATTCGCGCAGTTCATCTTCCCACAATCCCCTGCGCATTGCTCCGTGTGCCTCAGTTGAAAATGAATGGGGGTGGAACTTTGCCTGGCGAATTTCGGAAGTGGAGCAGTGCATTTCAAACACAGATTCAACCACAAAGCCTGGGAAGGTTTTCCAATTCCTCCCAAAGAAGAGCACCTATTGGTAGATGGGTAAAACATGTATAATATTATGGTGTATCAATACACCCAGTCACTAAAAAGACACAGGTGACATTCCTAACTCAGTTGCCAGAGAGGAAGTGTGACGCCCTGACCTTAGAGAGCCTGTTTATTTCTCTATTTGGTTAGGTCAGGGTGTGATGTGGGTGGGCATTCTAGTTTTCTATTTCTTTGTTGGCTGGGTATGGTTCCCAATCAGAGGCAGCTGTCTATCGTTGTCTCTGATTGGGAATCATACTTAGGCAGCCTGTTTTCCACCTGAGTTTGTGGGATCTTGTTTTTGCACAGTAGCTGTATAACCCTGCAGAACATTCCGGTCGTTTATCTTTTGTTGTTCTTTGGTGTTCATTTTAAGTAAAGAAGATGTACACTTTCCACGGTGCGCTTTGGTCTCATTCCGACAACGTACGTAACAGGAAGGAAACCGCTCAGGGATTTCACCATGTGGCCAATGGTGAATTTAAAACAGTTACAATGGCCGTGGTTTTGTAGTTACTCCACAACACTAACCTAATTGACAGAGTGAAAAGAGGAAAGAAGGAAGCCTGTGCAGAATAAAAATGCTCAAACACATGCATCCTGTTTGCAGCAAGGCACTAAGGTGATACTGCAAAAAAATGTGTCAAAGCAATTAACTTTTTGTCCTGAACACAAAGTGTTATGTTTGGAACAAATCCAGTAGAGTACATTACTGAGTAATGCCTGCATTATTGTTTACCACATGGCCTTAAATTGTATCAATTTGTTTTTCTCGGTCGCACAGGCTATTTCAATCTTTAAATAATAAATCATTAGTTTCTTCCATTGTGTTAATGATGGAGGTTTGATTAGTTTCCATTTTTAGTATACTTTTTCTCAAGGTGAGTGTCACGACTTCCGCCGAAGTTGGTCCCTCTCCTTGTTCGGGCGGCGTCCGGCAGTCAAAGTCACAGACCTTCATCGCTGATCATCTGTTCATTTTCCTTTGGTTTTGTCTTGTCTTCCATCACACCTGGTTCCAATCCCATCAATTACTTTATTTATTTGTTTATTTTACGAGGTAAGTTGACTGAGAACACGTTCTCATTTGCAGCAACGACCTGGGGAATAGTTTCAGGGGAGAGGAGGGGGATGAATGAGCCAATTGTAAACTGGGGATTATTAGGTGACCGTGATGGTTTGAGGGCCAGATTGGGAATTTAGCCAGGACACCAGGGTTAACACCCCTACTCTTACGATAATTGCCATGGGATCTTTAATGACCTCAGAGAGTCAGGACACCCGTTTAACATCCCATCCAAAAGACAGCACCTTACACAGGGCAGTGTCCCCAATCACTGCCCTGGGGAATTGGGATATTTTTTTTAGAGCAGAGGAAAGAGTGCCCCCTACTGGCCCTCCAACACCACTTCCAGCAGCATCTGGTCTCCCATCCAGGAACTGACCAGTACCAACCCTGCTTAGCTTCAGAAGCAAGCCAGCAGTGGTATGCGTATTACATGTGTATTTAACCATCTGTTCCCCCTCATGTCCTTGTCGGTGATTGTTTATTGTAAGTGCTTGTGCACGTCTATCCTGGTGTGGGTCAGGTTATATACCCATTATTTGATTTTTTTATATTAAACTGCGCCGTTTGGAAACACGGTTTTTGCTCTCTTGCGTATGACTTCTCTGCCCCCAGTACGCACCCCATACAGTGAGTGATGAAAAGAGAATCATCCAGTCCATTGGATATCTCACTATACCCCCTATGCCATGTCTTGAAGTATGCAGAGAGACGGATTAATAGTTTACATTGTAAGACTTCTGACAGACAACTTTCTAGCTCTGCCCTTAACTTTTGGACTTTACAGCATTTCTAGAAAGCATGGATTATTGAATCATTGTTCGTTTTTACACTTAAGACATGACTCTGCCATTGCGCTGTAGAATTTGTGAACTCTTTCCCTTTTATAATAAATTCTGTACGTTTAGTTTATACTGGATTAAGTGTCCAATTTCGATAACTGTAATTTTGTTAGTTATGCTTCCCTCCATCTTGTGCCAACATCAGTTCTTTTTAAGTCTTGGTCCCAATAATTTTTTTTGTCTAAGAGTTTGTCAGTTGTTGTCACGCCCTGACCTGAGATATCTCTGTTTTCTTTATATTTAGGTTAGTTCAGGGTGTGACTAGGGTGGATAAGCTAGTTTTTGTATTGTCTAGGGTTTTTTGTATTTCTAGGGTTTTTGTAGGTCTAGGTGATTTGTATGTCTATGGTGGCCTAATATGGTTCTCAATCAGAGGCAGCTGTTTATCGTTGTCTCTGATTGGGATCATATTTAAGTAGCCATTTACCTTTGATGTTTGTGGGATCTTGTCTATGTGTAGTTACCTAGCACTTGTTTATATAGCGTCACGGATCATTTTGTTATTTTGTTAGTTTGTTCAGTGTTCATTCTTTAAATAAATAAGAATGTACTTATACCACGCTGCGCCTTGGTCCGATCTTTATAACGATCTTTATAACCACAAAAAGACCAAGCAGCGTGGTCAGGAGGAATGGACCTGGGAGGAGATCCTGGATGGAGCAGGACCCTGGACGCAGGCTGGGGAGTATCGCTGTCCTAAGGAGGAGGTAGAGGCAGCGAAAGCGGAGCAGCTATATTACGAGGACTTGTACCAATGAGACAAGCACGAGAGGCAGCCCCATCATTTTTTGGGGTGGGGGCACACGGGGAGATTTTCTGAGTCAGGTTGGAGACCTGAGCCAACTCCTCGTGCTTACTGTGGGGAAGCGTGTGACTGGTCAGACACCATGTTACGCAGTGATGCACACGGTGTCTCCAGTTCCCCGCACTCGCCCTGAGGTGCGTGTCTTCAGCTTGGTGCTACCTGTACCAGTCCCACGCACCAGGCCTCCAGTGCACCTCCAGAGTCCAGTACGTCCTGTGCCTGCTCCCCGCACTCGCCCTGAGATGCGTGTCTTCAGCCCGGTACCACCAGTGCCGGCACCACGCATCAGGTCTCCAGTGCGCCTTCACAGTCCAGAGCTTCCGGCGACAGTTCCCAGTCCAGAGCTTCCGGCGACAGTTCCCAGTCCAGAGCTTCCGGCGACAGTTCCCAGTCCAGAGCTTCCGGCGACAGTTCCCAGTCCAGAGCTTCCGGCGACGTTTCACAGTCCGGAACCTCCGGCGACGTTTCACAGTCCGGAACCTCCGGCGACGTTTCACAGTCCGGAACCTCCGGCGACGTTTCACAGTCCGGAACCTCCGGGGACGTTTCACAGCCTGGGATCTCCAGCGACGGGCCACAGTCCGGGGTCTCCAGCGATGATCCGCAGTCCAGAGCCTTCGGCGATGATCCACGGTCCGGTTCTACAAAGGCGGAGGGATCAGCGTAAAGAGGGGGGGCTGCGTCGAGAACCGGAGCCGCCACCGAGGGTAGATGCCCACGTGGACCCTCCCCTATAGGTTCAGGTTTGTGGCCGGGAATCCGCACCTTTGGAAGGGGGTACTGTCACACCCTGACCTGAGATCTCTGTTTTCTTTATATTTTGGTTAGGTCAGGATGTGACTAGGATGGGTACGCTAGTTTTTGTATTGTCTAGGGTTTTTGTAGGTCTAGGTGATTTGTATGTCTATGTTGGCCTGATATAGTTCTCAATCAGAGGCAGCTGTTTATCGTTGTCTCTGATTGGGGATCATACTTAGGTAGCCATTTCCCTTTGGTGTTTCTGGGATCTTGTCTATGTGTAGTTGCCTGTCAGCACTCGTTTATATAGCTTCACGGTTAGTTTTGTTATTTTGTTAGTTTGTTCAGTGTTCATTCCATAAATAAATAAGAATGTACGCATACCACGCTGCGCCTTGGTCCGATCTTTATAACGAACAGTTGGATATGTTCCCTGCAAGGTTTTGTATATCTTACCTATAATATGAACATATTTCTCTGGCTATATTTCTCTGATTCACTTTCTTTTGCTCATCAGTCCAAAAGATTTCAAATCAATATGTTGTGATATGTAACTTTCACTTAAAAGTATTTGAAACTATTGGTCAGTCCAAAATTGCTTTTTAATTCTGTCATGGAAATAAATGTATTTCCTGTTACCAAGTCATTTATGGTTTCTATGCCTTTAGTTTTCCATGTGGACCAATTTATCTGTGAATTCTGAAAAGCTATCCAAGGATTGTTCCATAGGGTTGAGTTTTTAGGAGTGATATTGGTTCTTGTAGAATACGTTCCATTTTCTTCCATATTGTTATAGTGTTCTTTAACTAGGAAGTTCTACATGTTCGTTGCTTTATCCTTTGAAAATAGACACGTGAAAAGATTATGGGGATGAGCATGCACATCTTTAGTATGTACCCATTTTGTCCTCTTTAGTCCATTTAACTATGTGTCACAAGTAAAAGCCTCCGGTAGCGAGTTGACACAATTAAGGTTAAAGCCACCCTCAGACTTAGGAAGATATAAACTTTCCTTTTTATTCTATGAATTTTATTTGCTCATATAAAGTCAGTTATGAAAGAGTATATATATATTTTTAAATGTCTTTGATGGGGTAATTGGTATTACCGAAAATAAATACAAAAACTTTGGGAGCCATGCCATTCGAAGAGATTTATATTACCTGTACGTTTTATGGGAAGGTTGTTCAATTTAATTAGATCTGCTGTCCAATTGTTTTTTAAAAAACTGTTTGATTGATATGTTTCATGTCTGGTAAGACTTTTGCAATTCTATTGCTTATAATCTTTGTTATTTTATAGTCACAGTTTATTACATGTATGGGTCTATAATCAGGGAACTCTCCAGATTTTCATAGTTTTAATATACCTGTAGTTACCTGCAGTAACCGTTTTGACTGTATCTAATATTTCTTTCTGAGTGATATCTGTAGCTCAGTTGGTAGAGCATGGCGCTTGTAACGCCAGGGTAGTGGGTTCGATTCCCGGGACCACCCATATGTAGAATGTATGCACACATGACTGTAAGTCGCTTTGGATAAAAGCGTCTGCTAAATGGCATATATTATTATTATTATTATCTGTTTTTAGTGATTATTTTTTGTCAGCTGATAATTGCTTCAGGGCTGTTCAGTCTAAAAAGGCTATTGTTTAATTCGGATTGATATAAATGGCCTTAACCACAATGTTATTTCTAATTACCACATTTGTATCATTATCTTTTAAGATTATCTCTGGTTTAGCATGTATTTGTTTTCGTGAGAGCTGTGAGATATTTACTAGGTTTATTTGCCATTAAGTAAGTATGAGCATGAGATCTATTATGTTTCAGGGAAGACCCAGATGCAAACAATGTCGAAGTAACAAAAGTGTATTACTAGGGGACAGGAAAACCGATAGGTCAAGGGCAGGCAGAGGTCAGTAATCCAGATCAGAGTGCAAAAGGCACAGAGCGGCAGGAAGTCTCTGGGTCAGGGCAGGCAGAGGTCAATAATCCAGATCAGAGTGCAAAAGGCACAGAGCGGCAGGAAGTCTCTGGGTCAGGGCAGGCAGAGGTCAGTAATCCAGATCAGAGTGCAAAAGGCACAGAGCGGCAGGAAGTCTCTGGGTCAGGGCAGGCAGAGGTCAGTAATCCAGATCAGAGTGCAAAAGGCACAGAGCGGCAGGAAGTCTCTGGGTCAGGGCAGGCAGAGGTCAGTAATCCAGATCAGAGTGCAAAAGGCACAGAGCGGCAGGAAGTCTCTGGGTCAGGGCAGGCAGAGGTCAGTAATCCAGATCAGAGTGCAAAAGGCACAGAGCGGCAGGAAGTCTCTGGGTCAGGGCAGGCAGAGGTCAGTAATCCAGATCAGAGTGCAAAAGGCACAGAGCGGCAGGAAGTCTCTGGGTCAGGGCAGGCAGAGGTCAGTAATCCAGATCAGAGTGCAAAAGGCACAGAGCGGCAGGAAGTCTCTGGGTCAGGGCAGGCAGAGGTCATCTGTGCCTCAACACAATACTGTCTCGGAGCTCTAAGGACAATTCCTTCGACCTCATGGATTGGTTTATGCTCTGACAACTTTGGGACCTTATATAGATAGGTGTGTCCCTTTCCAAATCATGTCCAATCAATTGAATTTACCACAGGTGGACTCCAATCAAGTTGTAGAAAGATCTCAGGGAAGATCAATGGAAACAGGATGCACCATTTCGAGTTTCATAATAAAGGGTCTAAATACTTACTAAAAAAAGGTATTTCTGTTTTTTATTTGTGTTTTGTCATCATGGGGTATTGTGTGTAGAATAAGGCTGTAACATAATGTTGCCACAATTTGCCTTGATGGCAGCTTTGCACACTTTTGGCATTCTCTCAACCAGCTTCACCTGGAATGCTTTTCCAACCGTCTTGAAGGAGTTCCCACATATTCTGAGCACTTGTTGGCGGCTTTTCCTTCACTCTCTGGTCCAACTCATCCAAACCATCTCAATTGGGTTGAGGTCGGGTGATTGTGGAGGCCAGGTCATCTGATGCAGCACTCCATCACTCTCCGTCTTGGTCAAATAGCCTTTACACAGCCTAGAGGTGTGTTGGATCGTTGTCCTGTTGAAAAACAAATGATAGCAACACTAAGCGCAAACCAGATGGGATGGCATATCTCTGCAGAATGCTGTGGTAGCCACACTGGTTAATTGTTAAGAATTCTAAATAGACGGGGATCACGTGACCCTTGAACGAGATGGCCGCGTGAACTAAGAGCTCCGCACAAGTAGTTTCCAATTCCTAATCTTACCTCCACTCCAAGTTCACACTCATTTAGCTTTAGTAAGAAAAAGTCATGGCGGCTACAAAAGGCGACACTACAGGTGACATTTTTACCCGGACTCGAGTATTAGCGACGGAAAAAGCCTCCAAGAAGAAGCTAGCTTCAGAAAAACTAGCGCCATTAGCCAGGAGCAAGAGAACCCGCTCCCCACGAGGCACAAGGAATGCCAACCTCGCACTCTGTCGAAGACATCCTTTCTGAGTTGAGATCCCAACGTACAGAACTAAATACCAAATTAGATGCCATTAACTCTCAGCTCAGTGCGATAGGGGGCAAGGTGACAATCCTGGAAAACGCATTGCCTGACATCAACAACAAGATAACCATAAACGCGGGCGCCTGGACGAGGCAGAGGGGCGAATCCTATCCATGGAAAACTTATTGACAGATGCCATGGAAACAATAGCATATGCTAAAAAGAAAATCGAGCATCTGGAAGAGAAAACAGAGGACCTGGAAAACAGGGGGCGAAGGAATAATTGTGTTCTATTCAATCTGGGCGAAAAAGAAGAGGGAAACATGCCACTGATCCGCTACCTGCAAGACAAACTTCCAGAGTGGCTCCACCTGCCCACCGACAGGCCCATAGAACTCGAGAGAGCTCACCGAGCACTGAGGCCCCCACCAGCAGCCAGACAACCACCGCGCCCAATCACCATACGTTTCCTGAGATTCACCGACAAGGAACGAGTCCTACAGGCGGCGAAAAACAACACCATCACAGTGGGAAACGCCAAACTCGCTTTACACCAGGACCTGTCAGTTGGAATACGCCGAAAGCGCCGAGAATTTGACGAAGTGAAGAAATACTCCATTGACCGAGGCATCTTCAGGGGATTCAAATACCCAAACGAGCTCAGGATTCTTCACCAAGGAGCCTTGCGACACTTCAAAACTCCCGAAGAGGCAAAACGTTTTTTGAAAGACAATCCTGGCCAATGAGAAACAGACCAATGACTAAATGCGATTAATGCCATTACTAAAGGAGGTAAGACGACATATAGCCGATATCCAGAGACCCACCCCCTAAATGTCATTATAGCCATCCAATTTATATTTATTTTCCTTTAACTGAGAGGGATGGGCTGTATAGCCTAACCTAGGCCTACTAATGTTTCAGCCTACTTTTATTTCCCTGTTTTTTTGTTGTTGCTATTATTACCTGGGGTTCCCTATGTCCCTTGGGGGAGGTATATGTAGGCTGGGCTAGTGATTTTATTTTTCTCCCCTCTTTTACTGAGGTCTGGACGAGGGCAACTGTGTTATTTACTCAATGCGGGGTGGAGAGGATGAGGCATTTCTTTGGTGGGGAGAGGGAGACGTTGTGCGTTGCTAACTGTTCCCGGTTTTTGTTTTATTCGGAACACAGAATTGAGACTGAGCGGGGGGGGTAATAGATCCAACGGGATGTGTCGAGTTGTTTGGGAACTCGGCTGGGGTGTTCAGAGATTATTATTTTATGTACACCATTTATTTTCCTTTTATGTGAACGCAGCTGTAATTACTATCCACTTTTACCCAGCGATGACTTGCACTAAAGTTCGATTACTGCTCGATGACGATGACTAGTACCTTAAATCTATTGACATGGAACTGCCATGGTCTAGGGCATGCAATAAAACAAAAAAATACTGTGTGCTCTAAAAAAGGAAAAAGCAGACATTGCGCTATTACAAGAGACACACCTCTGTGATGCTGAACATGCCAAACTCCGCAGAGCTTGGGTGGGACAGGTGTATTTCTCATCTTTCAAATCAAACAGTAGAGGCACAGCCATACTTATCCATAAAAATGTTCCATTCATAATAGACAAAAACATATCTGATCCGGAGGGAGATTTATTTTGATAACGGGGTCACTATATGGTCAACCAATTACTATATTAAACTTATACGCCCCTAACACAGATACTCCTGCCTTCATGTCAAAAATTATAACCCTGTTCAATGAGCATTGTGTCTCCTTTGGCGTGGTGGCCGGAGATTTTAATTGTACCCTTAACCCAACCCTAGACAAATCATCTCAAGTCCCCACCACAAATCCTAGACCTGCAAAGATGTTGAACTCTCTTACTAAAGAGATGGGGCTGATAGATATCTGGAGAGAGAATAATAGCTCATCTATGGACTATACATACTACTCTAATGTCCATAACACCTACTCCCGTATAGATTACATTTTTATCCCAAAGAGTTTCATAAATTCAGCCACTTGTACAATCGGACCCATAGCACTTTCAGATCACGCCTTTGTCCACCTCCGCTTTGACCTCTGCAAAAACATCCCGAGGTCAAAGAGCTGGAAATTCAACACCTCCATGCTATCAAATGACGAGTTCCATACATTGGTAACTACATGGATAGACAACTACACACAAGACAATAAAGATTCCCCTGTCTCTCCGGCCACAATGTGGGACGCTGCTAAAGCCACACTAAGAGGTCATCTAATTGCATATGCTTCCTCTAAGAAAAAAAGCAATGGAAGCACACAGGCTAGATCTTGAGAGGGAGCTGGAATGCTGTGAAAAAATACATAAACAATCCCTAGACAGCACCTCCTGGAGTCATCTTAAAGCAGCCGAAGCCAAACTGAATTTGGACTACTAAAAAAGTTTTCTTTACTAAACAGAAATACCATGAGTATAGCAATAGGCCCAGTAGATCGCTTGCTTACCAATTAAAAAAGGAGCAGTCAGAGCGTACAATCATGGCTATCCGAACAGCAGAGGACGAGGTCACATATGACCCAAAAAAGATCAATCTAACTTTTCATGATTTTTACTGCAAACTATATACCTCTGAGAGAAAACACACAGAGGCAGAACTCCACTCTTTCCTAGAGGGAATCTCGCTACCTAAACTATCAGAGACCGACCAGGAAGATCTCAACTCCCCCTTCACTCCTGAGGAGATCCTGGAGGCAATTACCTCCATGCCACCTAATAAGTCCCCAGGCCCAGATGGATTCCCCAGAGAGTTCTACAAAGCTTTTTGGCCCCAGCTCAGCCCTATCTTCATGCCAATGCTGGAGGATTTTTGCAAAAACGGAGTTCTCCCAGACTCAATGCACACAGCTCGCATTACAGTGTTGCTAAAAAGAGACAAGGACCCTCTATCCTGCTCATCCTTCCGGCCCATAAGCTTGTTGGATTTCGACTACAAAATAATAACCAAATTGCTCGCCAAAAGACTAAACACTCTTCTTCCCAAAATAATAAAAGCGGACCAAACTGGATTTATTAGAGACAGATACTCTTCTGATAACATTCACCGTCTTTTTGATATTATTGATCAAGTAAACGCACAAAGACCCCTGTCCTGCTGGCTTCACTGGATGCTGAGAAGGCATTTGACAGGATGGAGTGGAGCTTTCTGTTTTCAGTCTTAGAAAAGTTCAATATGGGCCCAAATTTTATTAAATGGATCAAATCACTATACTCTCATCCAAATGCCATGGTGACTACTAATGGACTGAACTCTGACAGATTCCCCCTGGAACGGGGCACAAGACAAGGGTGCTCGCTGTCACCGCTGCTCTACTTGTTGGGGGCGGAGCCTCTGGCAGAGCTGATAAGGAGCAATCCAAGTATTATGGGTGTTTCTGCAGGTGGCCTGCAGCACAAGATTTCGCTTTACGCGGATGATGTCTTGCTCTACATACCCAACCCTGAGAAATCCCTCCCTCTCATTTTAGACACAATTGCTCAGTATGGCAAGTTTTCAGGTTATAAAATCAATTTGAACAAATCCACTGTCTGCCCTCTCAATATTACACTCACCAGCTCTATGAAGACACTTTGTCCTTTCCAATGGAAAACACAGGGGTTTCAATACCTCGGGATCTTCATAACACCAGATCTGAATAGCCTTTTTAAGGAAAATTATCTTCCACTCCTAGATCGAATCAAGAACAATCTCCAAACCTGGATCTCCCTTCCAATTAGCTTAGTAGGAAGAATTAATGTAATCCGTATGAACGTCCTCCCTAGACTGAACTACTTATTTCAGATGCTCCCATGCTATCTCCCAGTTTCCTTCTTCAAAACAACTAACCAAAGCATCACCAAATTTATATGGGGCAATAAAAAACCTAGGATCAAGTTTTCCACTGTATCAAAACCTGAATCTAAAGGTGGTCTTGCCCTTCCCTCCCTTCAATTGTACTACTGGTCTGCCCAAATCCGCAACATGCTAACATGGATCACAAACAGACAAGAGTCAACGTGGATTCAGATAGAAGCCCAATCCTGTGGTTCATTGCCCTTAAGCTCAATTATATTCATTAATAACTTTAGTGAAGTGGGCAACATAGCCAAAACCTTTGCGATTTACAGCACCCTACTAGCGTGGAGGGACTGTAAGAAATACCTGTAAAAGATGTACCTCTGAATGTGGAACCTATATGCATGTATTTTGGAGCTGTAGGGAGATTGCCAGATTCTGGCAATCTGTACATACTGCTGCACAGAAAATACTAGAGGTACAGTTTGATATGACCCCGTGTATCTATCTTCTTAATGCCCAGCAGGACTTTGTTCTTGGTCCTGACAGAGAAAATTTGCTTATGACTATTACATACTTTGCTAAGAAATGTATTCTTATATTGTGGGCCTCTAATACCCCCCCCCCTACATTTAAAATGTGGATTGACCAGATTGTTGACTTTCTTCCTCTTGAAAATCTCACTTATGACCTCCACAAGAGACAAGTTTGATAGACTCTGGTCCCCACTATTCAACTATATTTCAACCTGGACAGAGTGAACGGGGTGACTAGGGAAATGTGCAGATACATGTTGTGTAAGGTACTGTAAAACCTAAAAACGAATTATTGGCCCGTCGTCTCAGCGAATGCTTGAAATAGCTGATAAGAACCTTGATAGTGCTGCAAGTGTTATATGTTGTTGTTTTTTGTGTGTTTTTATTTTAATTTAGTTTTTGAGTACGTGTGTGTGTGTGTGTGTGTGTGTGTGTGTGTGTGTGTGTGTGTGTGTGTGTGTGTGTGTGTGTGTGTGTGTGTGTGTGTGTGTGTGTGTGTGTGTGTGTGTGTGTGTGTGTGTGTGTGTGTGTATATGTGCGTATGTATGTATCTAGGTATATATATGTACCAAGGAAAATATATAGATTAAGAAAAATAAATGCTTTTATTTGACTTTATCATTCATTTTAATGGTATTTTTATTTTTTCAAATGTATTATTATTTTTTGACTTTTTATTTTTTAAAGCCTGTCACATCTGTGAATGTGGAATGTGTTTTGTTGGTTGATTGAAAAACAAA